>NC_050449.1:114439816-115182367 GCF_903995425.1 Onychomys torridus | reverse complement strand
AGTGTCCACCTGCCACATCTCTGGCAAACACCTCCAAGGGCAGCCTGTGTGTCTCTGTTGGCTACACACCATGGCAAGCTCAAGCTCCTGAAATCTATAAATAACTACAGATTTAAAAATCATATTCATTTGCCAGAATAGGAATGAATAAATGGTTCATTTGTGGGTTTTTAATCCTCGAGGTACACATGTTTTGTAGAGGATCATATTTCCAAACTGTTTTGTTTGCTTTTGATACACAAGCAGTAGTATCCTGTGATCTGTTCAAATACCTGTGGGTGCTGAGTGGAACCAGGGCTGGGGGTGGGGTGGGTGTGTGTGTTCTAGGGACACCTCTCTTTGAGAGATGCTAATGTAAGGGAACACAGCCAGAATCTAAAGGTGACCTTCACTGAAAAGGACCAGCATTCCAGGTGGTAAAGAATCTCAAAGCCCCTTGGGGTGGGACAGAGAAATTGCATTTAAAAGTATCCACCTTTCCTCCAATGCTCATCTGTACTAAAATCTGAAGATCTCTCGCTGTAAATGGGGATGGGCATAGCAGGTGAAGCAGGAAAGCCTTACTTCAGATTTCTGATTCAAATGCCCTGCTGCAGGTGTCTGATCCCCTTTGTTTCCTTTTCTGTAAACACACAAAACAGCCCAGTACAATTAAAGACACACAGGCTGACGGTTAACAGAATCAAGGAAGTTCATATTAGGGGTCAGAAAATGTGGCTTCTATTCAACGTGTTTGCAGGTTTGTGACCCCAGTTCTATTATTCTAAAATATGGGTAGACTGTGGAGTAGAATTTAAAAATCCATGCTAGTGGCTGGGAAGAAGGCTCAGTCAGAAAAGTGCTCAGTGCACAAGCTGGAGGACCTGGTTTGATCCTTGAGACTAGGAAGCTCCCAGAAGCTGGGGTGGGGGATACTCAGTTGGCACAGCTCTGGGAAGACAGAGACAGGAGGATCCCTGGGGCTGGCTAGTCTTGCCCCATCTGTGAACTCAGGTTTAGAGAGAGACCCTGTCTTACAGAACAAGGTGAGTGACTTCTGAGAAAGAGGATGGCTTGCCAATGACCTGCTGCTAGCCCCAGACAGCCACGGCACGCGTTCCTTTCCCTCCAAAATTAGAGACAGTCAGCTACACCTTAGCACAGATTTGCCCAGGGCATACCTCTGGTTTTCATAGTTGAGGTAAGATAGATTGCAGGAGCAGAACAGTGCTCTCCTGCATGGCAGAAGGCAGGTCAACAGAAGGGTGCTGGAGTGAGTCTGAGGTATGAAAGGAAGAGGAAGCTGAGCACATTGTTTTGCCTGAGGACTTACCTCTGCTTTGTGTAATTGGGGCTTTTTATTAGGGAAACTGTTCTCAAGATGCAATCCTTTTCTTCTGTCCTTTCTTTTTTTGAGACAGGGTCTCACTATGTAGCCTTGGCTGGTCTGAAACTCACAGAGACCCACCTGGCCATCTCTGAAGTCCAGGGTTTCCTTTTCTACCATCCTTATGAGTTTAGGGAATTTGTCACAGGAGCATTTGTAGCCCAATAGAATCTCAAAGCAGAGGCCCTTCAGAGAGTGTAGATGCCTGACAATCCTATAAAGAGCCCACTGTGCTGACAGCTTCGTGCCTTCCTGGCTCCTCTGCTGCACTCATGGCCCTGGGGTGCTGACTCCCTACAGGGCTGTGAGCAGGACCTCCTGGCCACTCCTCTTCCCTTCGTCCATTAGAGTCTTGCCAAATGGTTGAATTCACAGCGGAAGAAACACCCAGGGAGCACCTGCAGTTTGCAAGCCACCTGGACAGAACACAGACTCCCCCAGGCCTCTCTGAACCTTGGTACTGACTGCAAGGTGAGACACAGGGAAAGACATGTGCAAGCACTGAAGGCCAGTTTCCCAGCCAGGAATGGCCTGTTTCCTGTTTGAGCCCCAGGGTGGCCCTGCTCACTAGGGCTTCTCATTCTCCCTTCCAGAGGGTGTTTTCTGTGTGACTTAGAATAAAGATTGGACTATGTAGTTGTTACCATGGCAACTGGTGTTTTAAATAAAAATAGTGCTACACCCCCGGTAGCCTGTCAGTGTGAAATGTGCCTATCAGCATGGAGGGCTGGGGGCATCTTATTTCTTCAGCTCCCAGCATCCATCTCCTGCACTTCTCCAGGCCTAGTGGGTAGAACTGGCTACACTGACAGATGCCTGACTCTGGGGCCCCTTGGGAAGAAAGTGGGTGCCTGGTACATGCAGGCCCTCCTCAGCCAGCCAGGGGACTCTGCTTGGTGCCTCTTTCCAGGGCATCTGCCAGTGCAGGAGGGTGTTATCTTCTCTGTCTTTCTGGAGAGAAACTTTGATGGAAGACTGGTTTTGCCTGTTTCTAGGAGGAGCACAGACCAGGGTGCATATGTTAGTGTTAGGTCTCAAACCTGGGACAAAGGCTGAGGTGCTTACTTAACATATCAAAGCAGACCGGGCTGTCAGGTTCTTCCAGCATCCCTCAGTCCCTACCCTACTCTAAACTTCTCCAATCCAGGGGCTGGGCTGCTCTTCCCCCAGCTGCCCCTCCTTATATAATGTAATCATTTTCGGTTACCTGGTCTCTTTTTGTCTACCCTTTACCTTCCCAGCCTCTTGGTCTGGCTTTCCCTTTCCCCTCCCACCTCTCCTCACATGGCTCAGGGTCATGTCTACTCTGGATTCTTCTAGATGTCCCTGCCTCTGGCTATGCTCTCCCTTTCATCTATAATAAACTTCCTCTTGTACATACCTAGGAGCAGTTATATTTTTCCTTTTTTATTTCTGTTTTCGTTTTCATTCATCTGGTGCTGAAATTTTGGACCAGCCATGTCCCTTCCTTTATTTCTTCTTCTTTTTTTTCATTCAGTTAGTAAAGGTAATTTTGTGAGAGTGATTGTATGGACAAGCGGAGGACAGTCTTGCCAAGACCAGGTTGCTCAGTTATCCCCTGGGCAAGAGAACAGCTATCACTATCATTAGGTGCAGCTCCTTTCTGAGGCATTAACTTTGCACTTTCAGCCTGACCTTTTTTCTTTTTATTAAGAGATTTTTCTATTTATTTACTTATCAACCATGGATTCCCCTGTCCTCCCTCCTCCCACCCCCCAGCCTTCTCCCCCAACCTACCCCCCATTCCCACCTCTTCCAAGGCATGGTCTCCCTTGGAGAGTCAGCAGAACCTGGTACACTCAGTTGAGGCAGATCCAAGCCCTTTCTCCTTGTACTAAGACTGGGCAAAGTGTCTCAGCATAGGCACTAGGTTCCAAAAAGCCGGCTCATGCACTAAGGACAGGTCCTGGTCTCACTGCCTGGGGGCCCCCTAAACAGTTCAAGCTAAACAACTGTCTCACTTATCCAGAGGGCCTAGTCCAGTACCATGGGGGTGCCTCAGCTATTGGTTCACAGTTCATGTGTTTCCACTAACTAGTTTGGCTAGTTGTCTGTGTACTTTTTCCAATCATGGTCTCGATATCTCTTACTCATATAATCCCTCCTCTCTCTCTCTCTCTCTCTCTCTCTCTCTCTCTCTCTCTCTCTCCCCCTCCCTCCCTCTCTCTCATCGATTGGACTCCTGGAGCTCCACCTGGGGCTTGGCCGTGGATCTCTGCATCTTCAAGCCTGTTTGAACGATCAAAACTAAAACTTCTGAAAACCCACAGAAGTCCCCAGGCAGAGAGCCAAGAGGTTAAAGCCTATGGCTTTAGAGGTGAGTAGCTACCTAAGAGGGTGTGGGCCCAGGGCCACATCACCTGCTAGGGGCCTCCCTGACAAGCTGCAGCACAGTGGACTCCCCACAGATCAGATCACTGTGTTGGGAAGAGGAGCCTGATCTGAAAATCTGGAGGGATCTGAAACAATGTTTAAATGTGACAGTCAGCCCGAGTCTTGTGAGAGCCTATCAGGTCAGCTGCTCGCTATCACAGCAACTGGGGAAGGGCTGTGTTGGGGAGGGTAACCCAAACAGGTGTTTTCTGTTTCTGTAGGTGTTTAAAGCTGGGCTTGGGGCACTCACTTGTAATGCTGTCACTTAGGAAGCAGAGGCAGATAAATCATGGGTTCAATATTATAAAGTGAACAACAACAACAAAAAAATCTAAAAAGTCATCATTATACACAGTTCCAACCATACAGTCTCTCTGGGAAAGGACAACCAAAGCAATGAAGAGAGAGAGCGAGAACGGGAGCGAGAGCGTGTAAAGATGGAGCCTTCAAGGGTACTACTAACACTGACACACTGAAGAGTGTGTCTCACATTGAGTGAATCCTGATGTGAACTACCGGCTTTGGGCAATAATGATGCATCTGTGTAGGCTCCTCAGTTATAATAAACGTGTCACTCTGGTTGGAGGTGTTGATAATAGTGGAGGCAATGAGTGTGAGTAAATTTCTGCCCCTTTTACTCAGTTTTGCTGTCAGACCCAGACTTCTCTTAAAAAAACAAAAAAAACCCCAAATCTATTAACAAAACAAAACAAAACAAAACAAAAAAAACCAACAAAAGCAAAAGGGGGTGGCCAGTGAGATGGCTCAGCTGGCAAAGGTGTTTGGCACTAAGCCTGACAGCTTGAGTTGCATCCCTGAGACCCACATGGTGGAAGGAGAGAACCAGCTTCTGTGAGTTGTCCTCTACCTTCACAAATGTGTCCTGGCCTGTGCTCACCCCACAAATAAATAAATGTAAAATAAAGCAAAATGGGGTTGGGGATTTAGCTCAGTGGTAGAGCACTTGCCTAGCAAGTACAAGGCCCTAGGTTCGATCCTCAGCTCCAAAAAATAAAAAATAAAAAAATTAAAAATTAAAAAAATAAAGCAAAATGGGAAAAAGCAACAAACCAGACCAGGAAACTACACAACTGTCTCCTGTTTGGATCCCTCAAAGCAGACTCTGAGACCACAGTTTATTTGAGAGAACATTCCGGGAATCACAAGTCTGGGGTAAGCAAGGAATGGATGAACCTTTTAGGGGCATCATGGGCAATGAGGCTCCATCTGCAGGAGAAAGCCTGGGAGCTGTTCTGAGTGTGGGGTGACCATCACCCCCTCCATGGTGGAAGGCAGCAGGGGTTGTAGGAGAGGGTAAAGGAGAGAGGCATTAGCTCCCAGGCACTTCCTGGATGACAGGGCTTGCCCCCAAGCTGCACTGGCTCTCAGGCACATGCACGGGGCTTAGAAAGGCTAGGGTGAGACTGTGGCACATGTCTCAAGAACTCAGAGGTGGCTGGGATGATGGCAGGGTGTCTATTGCCCCTGACATATGTGTATTTGAGATTTATGGAAAGAATCTGACTTCAGTTTCAGAGTGTGTGGTATGACTTAGGTTTTGGGAGAGTAGCAGCCATGAGTACCCCATGGCCCAGGGCTTTCATAACACAACCCACCAACAGGTTAGCTAAAGCAGCAGGTGTTTCTTAGGTGCTTCTTTGTTTGGAGTCCAGAGGTATCCAGGATCAGGGTGTCTGAGGGTTTGCTCTCTTCCAGAGCCTCTCCTGCTGGTAGATAGACACACTCCTGCTGTGTATAAGGCTTTTACTCAACTCTCTATTTATATAGAGGTCACTGGTTGTATTGGATTAAGGCCCTACCCTTATGACCTAATTTAGTATTAATTACTTCTTTAAAGGTCCTATTCAAGGGCTCGGCGCTTCATCATATACTCTTAGGGGGACACAATTCAGTCAACAATTGGAAAGAGGAGAAATCCTTATGCTCGACTTCTTCTGTCTACTGGTACTAGAAAACGCTTGGTAAGAAGCCAGAGGCCACACAGCTAGAGTGGCAACATTATGTTGAGTTAGAATTAAAGCTGTATGCCTAGGGTGCCTAACACACTAGGGACCTTTGAGACCCATGGCCTACTTCATGGCCACCATGTCTCCAAGCTTGAGATCCTGGGGCTAACCTCTGGTTCTGAGGCCTAGGCTCCAGGGCTAGCCTTGCTGCAGGCCTGTGCAAGTGCTTCTTTCTGACCTCAGCTGGGCAATCAGCTTAAATTGCCAGCAGATGGGTCTGCTCCCCTGTGACCCATTTCTCAGGTTGGTGAAAACTTTGGGGGAATGGGCATCTGTATCTGTTAGTGGGCAGGTACACTGAGCCCTCCACAAGGAAGGCAAGTTGGCTCATATTCAGAAGCTCTCAGGAGTCTGCCATAGTCTCAGAAGAGAGCTACTGGACCCAAGATTTAGCTGTAAGTTGAGCTAGGTCATTTTCTCCCATTTTCTCTTTTATTAACATCAGAACGATTAATACCAAGGGACCTGGCAAATAACACCTTATTCAAGGGTGTGTGCAGCCACAAAACACAGTTCTGCAAAGAACATTTCATGAGCTGGATTTTTTTTTCACACTACCCGAAAAGTCTAATTTCAGAGCACCCTACCATGTGGGCCTGTCCCTGTTAAGTATGAAAAGTCAGGTGAGTAAGCCAGGAGAAATCAGTGCTTAGTTGTGAAGGAGTGTGGAGACTTTAGATCTTCTTCACCACTACCCTCCACTGCCTCCTGGCCCAGGCATGTCAGCCTGGCAGTTAAAAATCTATTTATTTTTATTTTGAATGTATGAGTGTTTGTCTGCATGTATATATTTGTACTACATGCATGCAGCACCCATGGAAGTCAGAAGAGGGTGTCATATCCCCAAGAGCAAGAGTAAGATGGTTCTAAAATGCCACCTGGGTTTTGAGAATCAAACCTGTGTTCCTTGAAAGGACAGCAAGTGCACTGAGCTGTCTCTCCAGACCCTTACATTTTTGTGTTTTTAAAATGACAACACACACCTGTTCCTTTTGTAAGATGCCCCACAAAATAGTTGCTATGTTAAAACCAGTTGTGCGTTCTCGCAGATGCTGCTGGTTGGCAGCAATGAGGGTGTCAGGGGTTGCTGCTTCAGCTTTTTACTCCTTATAGTGGCGTCTCAACTCTCCCCAACATCCCTAGTTGGGACCCAGGGATGGAGTTCTGCCCAGGATTTCCAAGTCTGCTGGGTTGGAATGTCCCTGGGAAGGTGGCATCATTTGATGAAAGGAGGGCATATTACTGGCCTCTCCAACTCCCCTTTATTCCTCTTGAAATATGGAGGTGCTGACTAGAAGGCCAGCATCTTTTCTGTGATCACAGGAGGGTGGTATCACAGAGGGACAGGGTCAAAGCTTTTGATAGTATCCCCGAATTTTTGCATTAACTCCTCGATGTCTGGCTTTTTGATCCAGTTAACTATTCAGATGGAATAGCTGGGTTAGCTGTTATTTAAGATTTTGGCTGCAAGTGTCAATGTTGAGATTCCCACGTCTAGGTCCTAGATCACACCATTTCACTTTCACAGTGCCTGCATGGACAGAGGTATTTTCCCCAAGCTGGCAGTACCATCCACTTGACTATGAGCACTGTCTGTGTTTTATGTACTGAGGAACACAAGAACTCCACATGCTAAACCCAGCAGGACACTGTATGAGATGGTAAGTCACATGTCCTGTAAATTCTATATGCCAGGTGATGGTGGACAGAAGAGCCCCACGCTCTGGGTCAGAGGCTTATTTCACACCATGATGGCTGTGCACCCTGTTGAAGGGTGTGGTACCATGTGAGTGTAACAGAGGAGCCTGACTGGCTTTTAGGTTCATAAAAGGTAGCAGGGAAGCTGTTTCCTGCCTTTAATAAGTTCAGCAAGATGCAACTAATTACCAAGCCTGTCTGTGACAGCCATAGAATCACTGCTAGAGGCCTCTGCTGAAGGCTTTAGTGCCCAGATTAGTGATATAGGGGTTCTGCTGAGCTAACATATGAAGACAGTCTATGAGTCTTCCGTGAGAATAATCTAGATATGGCAGACTGGGACATTGGGGAGGGCTTTCAGCATTCTAGCATGGGCAGTAGAGGAACCCATGATTGTTCATAGAACAGCCTTGCACCAAATACCAACTGTGTACTAAGCTCTACTGTGTTGGCTTTGGGTATACACAACAAAGTAGACAATGAATCCTGCTCTTGGAGACTCATGGTCCTGTGGGAGGAAATGAGATCACAGGTAACTAATGTGGGCCCACATAGCCTCTGCTCCAACAATGCATGATTGATGGTTGCTTTAATTTTTATTTTTTCTCACTTTCAGCATGCTGTCCCCAAGCCCCAAGTTTCAAGTTGGAGACAGTTAGGAACCTTTGAAATTAGTTACTTCCACATAGCCTGGGGTGAGTGGAGGAGCTGATCACAAAGTGTGTGCAGAATGTCCTTTAGGCAGGCAAGCAGCATATCTCCTCGGGACATGATAACCAACTGTCAAACTATGGGACACTGAGCAAGTTTTTCATTGTCCTGAGCCTGGTCCTGGAACACTGGAAGAATGCTGCTTCCCTTCCCAGGGTGCTCTAGGCTCTGGAACAGTACAAATGTTTAGCATATGGTAAATATTACCAGGGAACTGGGGCCACTGCCTTTGTCCTGGATCATAAGAAGCTTTGGTTCTGGAAACAAAGGGCCAGGCTGTGTGGCCCAGGGCAGGTTCCTTAGCCATCCTGATCCACTTCCTTGGCTTTAAGATGTTGCTTCTCAACTGGTTGCCTAGCAAGCTCCAGAGATCCACCTGTCTCCCCTCTCAGCTGCTGGGATTACAAGCACATGGTGCTCCGACTGCCTTTTCTGTGTGGATGCTGGGGAACCAAACTCAGGTCCTCATGCCTGCACATCAAGCTCTTTTCCACTTGGTGCTCCCCCAGCCCTCTCATACTGATGTCTTTAAAAATAGCATTTCAAGCTCTGTGTGACACTCCTTCATGAGTTTTTGTTTAGGGAATAGAGGGAACAGCAGGTCAGATTATTTTTCCTCTGAAAATCCGAATTATGGTGAAGACCTCAGATTTCAGTTCTGTCCTCAAGGCCCACATACTCTTCCCTCATTAACAGTGTGTGCAGTTTCCTGGGTTGTGATGGGAAGTGGGACACAGCTTCCTCCTGGTCTCACCACAGCGCATATGATGGAAAAGGTCAGATCTCTTGATCTAAATTACTGTGCTTTTCTTAGGGACACTTGCCTGGGTCAGTACCTACTGAGATGCTGTGGCTTAGGGCTGGGAAGATCTTTGTCTCCGGTTTATCTGTTGTATGTATGAGATCATCCACAAGGTGAGCATAAAGGCTATTGATAACTACCACTGAGATAACAAAGATGATAACAGAAACTCATCCCGAGGTCAAAGAGGCACAAGATGTTCACATTTAATTGCAGTCACCACCTAGCCTTTAGTCTTCAGGTCAGGGTTTTCTATTAGGGGCCGATCATAAGTGGTTTTTCTCTGATCCCATGGACATAGGTGCTCTACACTGGACATTCTGGCTTTTCTGTTTTATATTTGTTCATGAAAGAGGGGCCAAATCAGAGGCAGGGCCAAGTGAAGCACTGGAGAAGACAGGTTCATGATTGCAAGGGTAAGCAGCCACTTCCTCCTCTGCAGGAAGGTTATTAAACCTCTCAAGATCCTCTTCTTAGAATGAGGTTGCCTCGAGCCTAGAGTAGAGAATGTAAAACCTTTGCATCTCTCATTGTGCCATGTGAGAAGAGATGATAAGGCTTTGCATTGGTACCTGTGGCCTCCCTGGGGCAGAGATAAACATGCCCTGGACATACTTATTCAGAACATAGGAGAGGTCAGGACTCCATAGCCCAGGGCACCTGGAGATTTACTCCTAAGATTTGGAAAAATGGGTTTTAAACTGTTATTCAATATTCAGTGAAAACCATAAGCATCTCACACTGCCGAAGATGGTGGCCTGTCACATAGTGCTGAAGTTATTTTATTCCTCCCTCCTTTCCAACAGGTTCTTGCTGGCTGGGTTTGGTGATTTTGTGTGGATGTGTTAAAGGTGTGCACTATCATGACTAGATTTTTCTTTTTCTTGCCATCAGTATGATTGGAACTCCTTTGGAATGCTGGCCAACATTCAGCACAGTCAGGGTAGGGCTGGTCAGTGGCACACCCAGTAAGTTCCTATGGGTGCTGATAAGGTTGCCAGTCCCAGAAACACAATTTGAAAAGCACTGTTCTACTTGGTATTCAGTATGACAAGGAAATGTCCTTTCTGAATACAGCTTTTCCCAAAAGTACTGGCCATGGCTAGCAGATGGTAGCCAGTCTGAAAGGCCAAGACACTGGGTTTCAAAGTGTGTGTGTGTGTGTGTGTGTGTGTGTGTGTGTGTGTGTGTGTGTGTGACAAGCCCACTGTGTTCATAGCTTTTTGTGGTCTGCATTGGGCCATATTAGAGACTCTGCTGTTTGGAATGTGGCTTGCTGCAAATGTAAGCCTCACAGAAGGTACAATGCAGAGATTCTAAACTTCCAATGACATGGCTGCTAAGAGAAGGCTACATAAAACAGTGGCTGTATGGTCTTGCTCCTTTCTGGTAAGTATCATCAAGTCCACCTAAGTGGATGGTCTGGTATGTTCTGGGGCTGCAGTTGATGTTCTCAGTGAGACAGAATGCACATTAGAATAAAATCCATACTGTGAGCAGATGTATGTGGCTTGGAGTGGTGCTCTGGTGGGGTTAAGGACTGAGAAGAAAGCCCAAAGTTGTGTTCTCCCAAACACTGAGTTCTGAAGGGGCCCTCATCTGAATTTGCAGCTTTGGTATTTGAAGGTCACACATAAACCTCAGAAGAACTTACTGTTATCACGCCAAATTAAAGTCCACTTTCTTCTAGGTCTTATATGATTCCCTCATTTTCTCTGGGTGTGTGACCCCATTTATACTTTATAAGTTTTTAAGTCAGGTCCCATTATGAAGCCTTTCAAACAAGGTTAAAACCTCTTACAAATGACTGTGTGTGTGTGTGTGTGTGTGTGTGTGTGTGTGTGTGTGTGTGTGTTGTACCTGGTTAAAGACCCCAAGGTGGAAGATTCTGAGAATAAAGAGGACTTTGCTAGGTCCCTAGTAGTGACCAGCTCCTCAGCCTCATGGCACAGTGGCTCAGGGAACAGACATCAGAGCCTAGGTTTGAACAGCAGGGTCACTGGTGATGAGTGGTATGGATGATATCTCCTTGGCATTTTCTGTACAGGTGGTTCCACGACCAAGCTGATAGGAAAAACTGAGGCTGATTTGGTCAAATGCTCAAGGCAGCACCTGGCAGAAGATCCACTCTACAAGTGGCTGTTGGTGCAACACTGTCAAAAGGAAATAAACAATGCAGGACTCAACAAAAATCAAGAGAGCCTTGGAGGATGCTCACAGCTTGTACACACTCACCTATGCATTAGCAGGCATTACTGTTCTCAGTGAGCTGGGCCCAGGCTCTCACAGTCATGAGCAGAAGCCCTGCCCTCCAGGCAAAGACACATCCTGAAGTGGAAGGCAGAAGGGCAATGGTGTGGGTGTGGGTAATGAATGCTCCAAAGGACAGGAATTACATCTTGCCATGTCCATGGACCAGTAGCTACCTGTCCCTCTTAACTGGGGAATTAGATATCTTTGAAATATATAAACCATCAATCAGGTATCAATCATGGGAGGATGGGCTAGGAGTATCCTAACAAAGGCCTGGGTGTGGAGGAGGGCAGGAGGGATTTTAGAGAGAGAGGAGATGGATGGAAAGGGAGGGAATTGGAAGTAGAAGTCAGAATCTGTACCCCTCACCAGTCCTTCTATGGGGGAGGATGATGCCAAGTCCTTGCAGATAGCTCTAAGCCTTGGGAGGAATTGCAGGTCTTAAGGTGTATTCTTGAGAAGATGATTTGAGCATACAGAAAGTATGGGGTTGGAACAGATGTTGGAGAGGATGTAAGGAAGCCACAGAGACAAACAGTGAAGGAACCCTGGACAGACTGTTACCAGTTACCACCTGGCTCACTGAACTGTGAGTCTGATGCAGCATGGGACATGGGGCCAACGATCCATATGTGCCCCACACTGAAGCTGTGTCCAGAGGCCGAGCCATGAATGGTGCTGATCTCATCCTTTGTGGTATCAGGAATCAGGAATAGATGGTTTGTGTATTCTAAGGAGATGGTAGGAAAGTCTTTCTGAGAACTGAGTTCCTTTCACACAGAAAGAAAACATGATTTAGTACAAATGCCATATCCACCCTTGGGGCTCAGGAGTGAGGTGAGGAACAGAAGACTGTGGGAAACAAGAGGCTCTTCTTCCAGACTCTAGGGTGACAGAGACAGAAGTGGCCCAGGATCTGTCTGAGTGACCTTCATGCTGGGCAGTATTTGCATAGGGCTTGGTCTTGTCCACTTCTGCTCCCCATGGAACCTCAGCCAAAGCCCTGTGCAAACAGCTTATAATACAAGGGTCATCAGAGTGTCTTGGCTCTTTATCCTACACAAAGGCAGAGAGGAAGATCTTTACTTTTCCTTGGTACTTCAAAAAGGATGCCATACAGCTCTTGAGAGTCTGCCTGGGCTCTGAAAAATAGTGTCACAAATAAGATTTATTAGGCACAAAAATACTCAAGTTTGGGAGATCTTAGGTCTTCAAGTCTAAAGGGTGGGGCTAGGAAACCACTTGCCAAAACAAGTAAGAGGAGCCTTGTATACCTCAGTGCCCTGTGATGCCTAGTGCTTGGCCCTTGTTGGTCTTTGTGTTGCTGGCAACTGTGCATGTACGTAGGGCAGAGCTGTGGAAATCTCAGAGGATGGAGTCAGTTGCTTAGGGAATCTGGGACCATTTGGGATAAAACACAGGCTGCCTCTGTACGGGAGCCCTTTGAAGGTTACAGTGAAGTCACCCCTTAACCAGGTTCTCCCTCCTCCACTGCCAATATCAAAACCAAGGGCTGGGGAGGTGGCTCAGTCAGTAAAGTGCTTGCTGGCATGAGGATCAGTATTAGGATCCCAGTACCCACTGGTGACACACTCCAGTAATGCCATTTCTGGGGAGGCAGAGTCAAGAGGGTCCCCAGGGCTTGGTGACCAGCCAATCTAGCTGAATGCATGAGCTCCAGGCTCAGTAAGAGACTCTGCCAAGAAAATAAAAACTGGTGAGATGGCTCAGCAGGTGAAGTTACTTGCTGCCAAGCCTGGGACCTACGTGATAGAAGGGGAGAACCAACTCTCGAAAGTTGTTCTCTGACCTCTACATCAGCGGTTCTCAACCTTTCTAGTGCTGTGAACCTTTAACACAGTCCCTCATGCCATGGTGATCCCTAACTATAAAATCATTTTGTAACTACTTCATAACTGTAATTTTTGCTACTGTTATGAATCTTATTGTAAATAGCTGTGTTTTCCCAATGGTCTTAGGAGACTCCTGTGAAAAGGTAGTTTGATCCCCAAAAAGGGTTGAGACACAAATTGAGAACCATTGCTTTGCATGTGCATGTTTTAGCATCAGCGTGTACATGTGTGAGCACACAGACATACACAATAAACAAACAAACAAATAAATAAAATGGAGCTGTGGAGTTAATCATCTGGGGTTTAAGAATGCTTGCTGCTCTTGCATAGGACTGTGTTTAGTTCCCAGAATTCACATGGCTGCTCATGACCCCATATAGCTCTAGTTTCAGGAGATCTGACATCACTTTCTAGACTTCTTGGTCACTTGCACACATGTAGTACACATAAACTCACATAGGCATATACACACAAATAAATTTAATAACATTTTAAAAAGAGAGCAATTGAGGAAGATACCTTTGGCTTACACACACACACACACACACACACACACACACACACTCACACCTACACATATACAATTTTTAAAAAGGAATAACAGAAAAATAAAAAAGAAAGAAAACAAAAAAGGACAAAAAGGACCTGGTTCTATTGTCTCCATGCGCTTCCAGCCCCTCTGAGGAGACATTCAGTTGAGAGTGCTCAGCCTTTCTAAGGGCCTGAGAACATCTTCCCTCACCCTAGGAGACCTGTCTGTGCTGTTGCCTTTGTGGGAAGCTAATGCTGCCTGGAGTGGTGTGCTCTTCTGAAGTGAGCTATTTGTGTTGCAATAAACAGCAGCTTCAGCTGCCCCATCAGAACAGGAGTTGGAGAGTCACCACTTGGGGCTGGAGCCAGCTGGAGGAGTCCTAAAATGACCTGGGGTGGGAGGTTGTCTTACAGGCTGGTGTCCAGGTGCTCAAGTGTCCGGATGCTCGCTGCTCGCTGCCTGTAGTGCAGTGTGACCCTGGTGTTGTGAAGTAGCCGTTCTCTGATTGGCAACGGCCTGATTCACAACACCAGCTGTCCCGCTACACCATGCCAGAGGTCTCTGGAGTGGCCGATGGAGGAGAGGTCGTCTCTGCAGTACCTGAGCTGCTGTTGGGAGGTTCTGGTGACAGTAGATAGTCGATGATTCAAAGGTGCCTGCTGGGAAGAAGTACAGACAGGATGACAGTGCAGTAGGACCAGGATGCTAGCCCTGACTCCTACTGCAGAGACTTTTCCGTGTGTGTGTGTGTGTGTGTGTGTGTGTGTGTGTGTGTGTGTGTGTGTTCAACCTTTTGTGTCATTCCTCAGGAGCCATCCACACATGCCAAGAGCAACTGTCAGAAAAACCAACAAAAACTGAGATAGTCATCAAGTAGTCCTCATGAAAACAAGGGGTTGCAAAGACATGTGTAGTGAGTTAGATTCCTAGAACCTACATAAAAGCCAGACTGGTGCATAGCAAAATGGGGGAGGCAGAGACAGATGGACCCCTAAGCCTTGTGGGCCAGTCAGCCTAGCCTACTCAGTGAGTTCCAGGTCAGTCAGAGACCCTTCCTCAAAAACCAAGGAGAATGGTGTCCTGAGAGCCAACATCCAGGGTTGATTTCAGAACAACACGCGCGCACGTGCGCGCACACACACACACACACACACACACACACACACACATACACGCACGCACACACACATGCACACACACGTACTTGTGCACTAGCTGGCAGAGAAAATCCCTTTTCACTATGTCTACCTTCAACAAAACAGAATGTAACAGAAAAGCCCACCTCCAAATGCAGGGGAAGGCAGGTGCTACATAAATGGCCTATAAAGGGTCATGATGCTGGGGGATTGGTTGGGGCTTTTGAGTCTCAGACCAGATCCAGCTTTATAGCTCACTTCTGTTCTTGGGGCCATCTTTCTCTTCCTTCTATCTCTATCCTCATTCAGTGTTCCAGTTCCAATTCTTTGTTGCAGTACAGAAGAACCTGGAAACCTCAGTGGGTGCCACTCACACCCTGACTCACATCTTTGATATCCCAATGGCCTCAGCAATCTTGCACACAGGCTGTTACCCTGGGTTGGGTGGCTTCTTTGGGGGAGTGTGTCTAGAATGTGTGGCAGGGAATTACCCTCCATGGACAACTACCAGCCAGGGACAGTAGGGAGCTCATAGGTAACTACCAGGCTCTCTTGTGTGGAATGATGAGATATGTTTTACAGGGCCCCTCAGAGGTCCTCCCCTACCTAATTCTTCTCCTCTGTTGTTCCATTCGTGGGACTATACCCAATACTCAGCTGCCTGTTGGAAATGTATTGATTTTGAATGGGTATGGTTACACTCTTCCTATGGTAACCCACAGTAGGGTAGTCTGAGGGGCAATGCATGAGTCCTCATGTGTTCACCTTGTTCTGAGAATAAGCCAGACCATGGTACCTCCTGAAATGTCACATCACTGGAGTCCTGCTTGCTCATGTTGGTCCCATACAGACTTTCAAGGAATAAGAATACACAAGTCAGGTCAGCAGCCTGGGTCAGGTAGGCATTTTCTTTTTAAATTTTATATTTTGTATTTTATGTGTTTTGCCTGCATGTGTGTCTATGCACTATGTGCGTGCAGTGCCTGTAGAGGCCAGAAGAGGGCGTCAGATTTCCTAGAACTGGAGCTAGATAACTGTTAGCTGCTGTGTGGGTAATGGGAATTGAACCTGGATCCTCTGGAAGAACAGCCAGGGCTCTTAACCACTGAGCCATCTCTCCAGCCCCAGGTAAATATTTTCTACATGTGTTTAACCTGCATTTCTTCATTACTTTTTCATAGGTAAATAATCCTGTAAGTGGGACCTTGGCACCTGAGTTTTGAGGCATTAAAGGTCAGTAAAGGGCAGGTGCTGTAGCAGGCACTGAACACATGGTGGTTACTTGAAGACAGTAACAAAAATAAACTGAAGGTAGCCAGTTTATATATCTTGGCAGATGCCACCAAGATGGGGTGTGCAAGAACAAAGTTGTGGTTCAAAGAGGCTACCAGGCTGTTGGAGCCCAGCCTGAAGTTTATTACTACAGTTAATATTGCATGCAAATAGATTTCCCCACTTTGGTCATACCAGTCCATTAATTCAGGCTCTGTCTGCTACATCTTTATTCTCAGCAGGTTAATCTGGCCAAATGCCTTTTCTGGAGTTCACATCATGCTGTGCTTGTGTGTAACAAAGCAATTGTGCTAATCCTGTCCTATCAGCTTTGTGGACCTGGCTGGTCAAGGCAAGGTGGAAGAAGAAGAAGAAGAAGAGGAGGAGGAGGAGGAAGAGGAGGAGGAGGAGGAGGAGTAGGGGAGGAGGAGGAGGAGGGGAGGAGGAGGAGGAGGAGAAGGAGGGGAGGAGGAGGGGATTAGGAGGGGAAGAGGAGGAGGAAGGGAGGAGGAGGGGAGGAGGAGGAGGAGGAGGAGGAGGAGAAGGAGGAGGAGGAGAAGAAGGGCTCGTAAGATTTTTGTCAGTATCTTTCTCCTGCTCCGGTGCCCGCCCTGCCTTGTCACTCCTTCCTCCCTTCCCTTTTTCCTTCCTTTCCTTCCCTCCCTCCCTCCTTTCCTTTTCTTTCATTTCCTTTTCTTTTCTTTCCTTCTTTCCTTCCTTCTTTCTTTTTAAATTATTATGTTTTTCACTAAATGGACCTAGAGTCAACCATAGTGTTGGACATCTGCCAAGGCCAATGTTTTGTGAACAGGAATGCCAAAGCTCTTGGTGATCTCCAACCTTTTTCTAGCAGCCCCACACAGCCATCAGCTAAACATGCCAACAAAGGCTTAAAATGGAACGCTCGGCTATCTTGTGCCTTTCTAGGCAGAATCATTAACATGGGCTGTAGAAAGATGGTTTCTGCCATCACCAGATGGGGGAGGAGCATGTCCAGGTCCCATAGAATGTGGTTCCTCTTGTCCATGGCTCAGTGCTGTTAAGGTCTTGGATTTGAACCTGGACTTATCCCCAGAGGAGGGTTTGGGAGGTGTAGCTCAGTTGATAGAGTGATTTTCTAGCATTCAGGAAGCCCCAGGTGTGGTGGTATGTGCTTATAATCCTGGTACCAGGAGGTAGAGGTACTAGGGAATCAAGGTCAAGGCTATCCTCAGCCACACAGTTGAGTCTGAGGCCAGCTTGGGCTGCATGAGACCTTGTTTGTTCATAAAGAAATAAACATTAAAGCAAATCCCAGGGAAGTTGCCTTCTGCCTCTGACTTTGAGTATGCTGTTTCCTCTCTGGCCTTCACGTGGCTTGTTTATAAAATGGCCACACCATAGACCCCCTGCATATGACATCTGCAAGGATTTAGTTGTTGAGACTTGTTAGCCATGCAGAATGCTGCTGACATGCACTCAGCAAACATCAGGTGAAGGTTAGCTCACATTTTCATGGATCCAGAAACTTAACTATTTGTAGCTTCCTCTACTTCCATGTACACTGAGTACATGGTGAAACTTCACACAGGCATGTCTTTGAGGGTCTTCAAAGGGGAACTCTACTCTCTTTTCTGTTAATTATAGAAGCATAGCAATGCGGAGACCTGTCTACCTTACTTCTCACCATTACCCTTCTGCATTACCCTGGCAGACTTTGCTGGGCACAAGGAGGCACTTCAAGGGAAGTAAGTATCTGTGATTCTATTCCAGCTCTGGGTCCTTCATCAGCTACTGTGACTCTGGGCAAATTAGTCAACCTAAGGCAAGGGGATCTTGAGTTCCAGGTTATCCTGGGATACATAGCAAGACCCTGTCTCAAAACAAACAAACAAGCAAACAAGCAAACAAGCAAACAAACAAACAAATAAATAAAATAGAGGTTTAGCTGAGGTACCTGGCACTCTTCTACCAACACAGTAGTGCCTTCTAGTAATGGCTATTGGGGGACTTCATGGCTATGGAATCGCCTGCAAGGTACCACGGCTTGTTTTCTAATCCTCATCCACCTGCCTTCTAGTCTCTCCACAGCATTCATAGAGATGCTGTTACATGAGATGTGGAAGGAAATCCACATATAGCACCTGGCTTCCAACTCAGGCTAAGGAGGTGAAGTGGCCTCATTGTTGTCTCACTGTGGACAGGTAGCTTGTGTCTGAACATCCCATAGAGCCTGTCCATGTAACTCAAGCATGTGAGGGAATGCTTTTAAAGTATGGCATTCATGTATAGATTTGAAACCACCCCAAGTGTGACATAGCTGATTATGTATGTGTTGTGAATGTTCAACATCTTTCTGGTGACCTTGAGCGTAGAACATTAAACCTATCTGGTGTCAGATGTGTCAGGACAAGATTTTCTACCTTGTCATGGAGACAGAATTATTTTGCTACAAGGAGGTGTTGTATGCTGCCCTTAGTGGCCAAGGCACTCCCACTCTTTTCTAATTCCTCTCCTAGATCCTGATAGAGCTCCTCAGAAACAAAGTCCCATCGTAAGTTGAACCCACATTATGTCCTTATCGCCAGACTCCACATCACATTTGTTATCTTTCCTTTAAAACAATGACAAAGACCATTTATTTATTTATTTATTGTGTGTGGGGTGTGGAGGGAGGTGTGCATGCCAGGTAGCTTGTGTGGAGCTCAAAGGACCACTTGTGACACTCAGTTCTCCCCTTCTACCACACGGGTTCTGGAGAAGTGCATTGCTATGAGCCATCATGCTGGCCCCCCAATTAATTTTCTTATTTAGTTTCATCTAGAGTGAGACACTAGTGTTTTACCAGTTTCTCACCCAAGGAAACAGAGGTGTGGCATGGTAATCAGCTTAGTCACAGCTGCAGATAGCAGATGCCACAGACCAAGGCTTGAGCCCCGATCTGCTGGCTCTAGGCCACTAAACTGTAACATGCATCTTTGGTGTGATGTCATGGCTGTAGTGATATATTGTACACCCTAATAAAATTTGCCTGAAGATCAGAGAGACAAAGGAACAAGCCCTGCCATGTCTTACCTCTAGGACTCTTCAGCTTGAAAAGCTCTAGTTCCTGTCTCCTCATGCCTTATATACCTTTCTTCACCCAGTGATCACTTCCTTCCTAGTGCTGGGATTAATGGCTCGTGTGCTTCCCAAATACTGGGATTAAAAGTGTGAGATGTCAAGTGCTGGGATTAAAGGTGTGACTCCCAAGTATTGGGATTAAACATTTGTGCCACCACTGCCTAGCTCTGTTTCTCTCCTAGACTGAGTCAATTTCATGTAGTCCAGGGTGGCTTTGAACACAGAGATCCAGATGGATCTCTGCCTCTGAAGTGCTAGGATTAAAGGTGTGTGCCACCACTGCCTGACCTCTATGTTTAATCTAGTGGCTTGTTCTGTCTTCAGGCAAATTTTATTAGGGTGCACAATATTTCACCACACATGGCTGCTATGGGGCATGGGTGGGCTTCCTAAATTATCAGTTTCATCTAGCATTTCCTTATTCCAAGTTGTAGCTATGTCTCCCACAAAAATGCCAACCTCATGTTCCCCTTATTATATATTTTTAAGACAGAGTCTCATGTATCTCAGGCTTGCCTCCAACTTATTATGTAGCTGAGGATGGTCTTGAACTTCTGATCCTTCTGTCTCCAGCTCCTAAGTGCTGGGATTATAAGTATCTATCATAACACTATGTTTATGCAGCACTTGTGCAGACTAGGCAAGGACTCTACCAACTGAGCTACATCTCCAGGCTCCTTTTATTGTTTTGATGAATATTGTACTTAGGTTGTTTTGGGAGGGTGGATAGGATGAGGGTATATATAAAAAAAAGGAGGGGTAAAATTAGACGACCCCAGTACACGAAAACACACACACACACACACACACACACACACACACACACACACACATCTTAGCCTAGTTTTTACTTGCCAATCTGTTGAGTAAAATCAGTTGGCAATACCATGCTAATTAAAACATGATGGAATCAGGCTATTTGCAAAATTAGCAGTTCTGACTGTCTGGCCTCAGTGACCCAGGGGAGGCCCACTGAAGCCTGCTTCTGCATTGCCTTGTCATGAATCTGTGCTGAGAAGACTGTTTCTTCATCATGTCTGGAGCAAGCCTTGCCTACCTAGCAGACTGCAAACATCTCTGAACTTTGTTCACTGGATAAGAGAGGACATTAACTTCCCATTAGCATCCCTGCACATTTCCTCCAGGAAGATCAATCACACTGCAGGCCAGACACATGGCCCTGGCTCATAATTCATCTTGGGAGGAGGCATAGATGGATCTAGGGATCTGGGTGCAGCTTTGGTTGGGGGAACAGAAGGAAATTAGGTTTAGGAGCAGAATAATAAGTAGGGCTTTGGGAGAACACTGCTTTGTGTCATGTGGCCAATTTACTGTCAACAAATTTGCTTTATACGTGCATGCTCCTGGAGTTTGAGTTTATGATGCCTTCTTTTCTACACTTCAAACTTGGTGTCTTATGTGTGTGTATGTGCATGTGTACATGTGTGTGTGTGTGTGTGTGTGTGTGTGTGTGTGTGTGTGTGTCCTCCTTTCTCTTTTTAGCCCAATCAATGTTGGCTGTGCTTCATGTCTTTGGTATTCTAGGGGCCAAGTAAGAGACAGAGTGCTTAGCATTCTCTCTTAAAATAATTCAAATATGGCAATTTTAAAATGTCCTAACTTCCTTGTACTTTGTTGTTGAAATTCTGCTTTTCTGACTCTGCCCCTGCCCCCTGCCCTCTCTTCCCAACACTGTTCTCATCTCCATCCTAGGCTTCTTAAGGGCTGGATAAGTGGAAGTGAAACCCCACAGGAATCTATCAACACCAAGGAATTGTGGGATGAAGGGTTCCCTGAAGAGTTGTGGGCTCCTGTCTCCCCTGAACCATGTTTGTTGCTATTTTAAGGACCAAGAAACATGCAGGGGAAACTTGCTTTCTAGAAATTCAGTACTTGAAAGCCTCCATCTATAAACATAAGAAGCTACTTCCCCTGGAGCTATCGTAGGGCCTGCTGAAAGCTGCCTCCTGCCACCCTGGCATCCCCGTGAGACACACTGTATTGGGACACACTCCCTGGGTAGAGAGAGTTACTGTCTGCATACATCCCTTCACCAACCCATCAACAAAGGGAGGATAGACATGTACCACAGATAAAACTGTTCATAGCTTAGACAATTCCTCATATCCATGCTGACCACAAGAACCTATAGCTTCCCTTCCTTGCCTGTCCCATCAGAACTTCCAGGGAAGTCCCAGACCTTCTGGAAGGCTCCAAGCCCAGGGCACATGAGCTGTTGTCCTTTCCTGTGGGGGCTCTAGGCAATTCCATTTTCACAGCACCAAATTTTCCCTTTTCAGATAAAATATGGAAAGAAGCTTGAAGGAGCAGTTTTTCTCATGGAAGACAATAGGTTTCAGTTGGGGTGGGGGGTTGGAACCAGCATCAAGACCTGAGCTGCCTGCCTGGTGATTCTATCTTCATCAGATCCACTTTCTCTCCTCCAAAGTCCTGCTTCCTTCCCACCGTTCAGCTGTGGAGCCCTGTGAGGCTTCTCTTGAAAGGCCTCGAGACTTTCATCATGACAGGTTTGCAATTTGTCCAGTATTACTCCTAGGAAATTCTCTTTGTAAAAGTGCAGCCATCAATATAGTCACAGAGGAAGTCAAATCTTTAATGGATGGAACATTTACAGATCAGCAGGAAAAATCCTACTCTAGGACAGAATAAGTTACCAATAGCCACAACCAGTGCTCAGGGACAGCTTCTGAGAATGAGGGAGTCTCCACCTCTCACACCTGATCCCTGAGGATTCACCCAAGCAATGTCAACAATGTCACTGGCATCACTTCACACATGCTGACACATTGCCCAGCCACTATTGAGAAAAATTAGCAGCAAAAGTGAAGGTCAAGTCTCAAGTTTACATTGCTCTGGGCAGCTCAACCATCTCCTGGGCACAGGGACCACTGGCTTTGAAGACCTTGATTGGACTTCACTGGGATATTACTGTAGCAGCAGCAGCTGAGGACCACTGCAGCCCTGGGCTATCTATATCACCTCAACAATGTGTTTAAGGGGCTGGGGAAATGGCTCAGTCAGGAAAGTGCTTCATGCAAGGCCCTCACCTGCATTACAGATGTTGAGGGCTGGAAGGTCCCTGGGGCTTTCTCAACAGCAACTCTAGCTCAACCAGTGAGTTCCAGGTTTAGGAAAAGACCCTGTTTCAAAAAATAAGATGGATGGCTCCTGAGGAATAACACCTGATAATGATCTCTGGTCTCCAACACACATGTGCACACATGAACACACCACACACACACACACACACACACACACACACACACACACACACACACTTACTTCTGAATTCTGGGAACAGGAGGCAGCTTACTGCACACAGAGGCACTCTAGGCCTGAGTAGAGTCATGTGAGGAACAGGAAGGTGAGGCGCACAAGTGAGATACCATTAAGGGAGCCACGTGGCTTCCCTGGTAACCCTATTGAAAATGAATCTCTGAATAAATATTGATATCATTAAATAAGGACTACTTAGACAACAATCCCAGAGACTTTGCTCAAAGTAAAGCCTTTTTGTCACAGAGGGCAGCAAGGACATCAAGACACATCTCCATATTCTAGAGAAGATGTATTACCTGGAAATGCTCATCCTGTGCTGGTCAGTGCTCCACCTGTGCCTCAGTTTCCCCATTGCTAAAATGGGATTGACAACACCTTTGAGTCTCAAAATCAAACACTACGTGACTGTTCTGAGGATACAGCTGTCACCAATTCAGATCCCATCAGCTGGCTCAGAATAAACCCACTGACCTGTGGGTACAGCAGAGCCTCTCCAGTGTCACCCTGGAACAGCCACATTCTTCATTCTGTAAGAAATTTCCAGAAATTAGTCATCTACACTGTCATCCTATCAACTCAGCCAAAGCAACTTTGGAACACAGGTGAATCTCATGGCCAATGGAGGGGTCCCTGAGTTACTGCTGGCCTGACCTGATGTTGTGCTGCAAAGCTGAGGGTTGGGGGAGGGATGGTGACAGGGTTTTCTGCCAGCTAGGGTACTTCATGCAGGGTTCTCCCCTGTGTGAGCAAGTTCTTAGACAAAGATATAGGGTAAGCTAACACTATCACAGTCCCCTCGAGTGAGTCTCGGTTCCTGTTCTATTAGATGCATCAAGTAACATGCTCTCATGGGCCCTTCAAGCACAGACAGAGAGAGCACTTAGAGTTCCTGCTGTAAAGCTGGGGCACCTGGGTCCATGTTTGTCTCTGACATGGGCCTTTCCAGCCCCCTACCCCACCCGCCGGCCCCTTCACACACTGTTAGACACAAAAGAAATGGTGCAATGCTCTGTAGACAAGGCACCGAATGCACAGCCTAGTCAACGATATTCTGTGGTCTCTCCTCCCTCCTAGAGGCTCCACAGACAGCTACAGAGCTGAAGGCTCAGAAAGATAAACTTACAAGAAAAGTTGGGGAGAAAGGAAAAACCCTCAACTATGGTGTCTTTCGAGACCAAGTGACTCTGGTCATGGTTCTGTCTCCATTTTGCAAACAGAGAGACTGAAGCAGAGGAGCTTTCCTGGGAGCAGTCTGTCAGTCTTTATGAAAGTCACAGGTTGGAAGGGGTGTCCCTGTATCGCAAACATCTTCAGCAAACATCTTGGTTCATGGCTAGTACTATTTCTTTACTGCTACATTGGGCTCATAACAGCAAAAAAAGGGCAAAGCAGCTCCTTCACAGAGTTTAACTAGGCTGGTGGACAAGCTGTACTTGAGAGGTCCTCAGGGGGCACCCAAAGACACCTGAGTAGCTGGGGTGGGGGGGAAGGTCAATAAAACAGACTTTGTAATGAACTAAGTCCCCTTCCTTGGCTGCAGGAGAAATAAGGTAAATAAAGATTTATAGCTATTTTTATTTACCATACATAGTTACGTGGATGAGAGCTCACACGGGTGTCCTTGTCACCACAGAAATGAGCCCTAACAACACAGTGAGTTGTTCCTACAACAACTCTGACAGGCAAGTCCTGAGGGGTGCTGTACACTCTGACAGACACACACTCTCTCTCTCTCTTTTTTTTTTTTTTTAAGAATAGGAGCTCCAGGTGTCCAACTGTAGAGAAAGAGGAAGGACTGCA
The DNA here is from genome assembly GCF_903995425.1 of Onychomys torridus. Classification (NCBI taxonomy): domain Eukaryota; kingdom Metazoa; phylum Chordata; class Mammalia; order Rodentia; family Cricetidae; genus Onychomys; species Onychomys torridus. The sequence continues at coordinate 115,158,121 of NC_050449.1, read as the reverse complement.
AGAACGTGAATTGTTGAATCCAAGATTGCAAAAAGCACAGGGACAAATAGCCACTCGAATGGAAGCATATGAATTATGAACCAAAGGCTGTGGAGCCCCCAGCTGGATCAGGCCCTCTGGATAAGTGAGACAATTGAATAGCTTCATCTGTTTGGGAGGCTCCCAGGCTGTGGGACCAGGACCTGTCCTTTGTGCATGAGCTGGCTATTTGGAACCTTGGGCTTACACAGGGACACATGCTCAGCCTGGAAGGAGGGGACAGGACCTGCCTGTACTGAATCCACTAGGTTTAAATGAATCCCCAGGGGTGTCTTGGTCCTGGAGGACATGGGAATGGAGGGGAGGGGCTGGGGGAAAGTAGGGGTGGGGGTAGGAGGGGGGAGGACAGGGGAACCCATGGCTCATGTATAAAATTAAAACACAATAAAAAAATAAAAAAATAAAAATCAGTGGAATAAAAATTATTATTATTATTATTTATTATTATTATTGTTCATCAGGAAGATGGCCTCAAGTTTGGGGGTGCACAGATTAAGGTTCTCAGAATAAAAGCAATGGATAGTGTTATACAACCAATGATACTAGCATTGAGAAGACATTTTGGAGCTCATTAGCCACCCCAACTACCTCATACCCAGTAGCCAGCAGCTGAGAGCTTGCCTCTCGGCCTCTCCTTCATGGTGACCCACCATCCCTTTTGAAATCAAAGAGCCCGCCCCCTTATACTGGGTGGTTTTGTGCGTCAACTTGACACAAGTTAGAGTCATCAGAGGAAGGAGCCTCAGCTGAGGAAATGTCTCCAGGAGATCCAGTTGTAAGGAAGGCATTTTCTCATTTAGTGATCAGTGGGGGAGGGCCGAGCCCATGGTGGGTGGTGCCATCCCTGGGCTGCTGGTCCTGGGTTCTATAAGAAGGTGGGCTGAGTAAGCCAGGGGAAGCAAGCCAGTGAGCAGCATCCCCCATGGTCTCTGCATCAGCTCCTGCTTCTGGGATCCTTCCCTGTTTTGAGTTCCTGTCCTGACTTCCTTCAGTGATGAACAGCAATACTGAAGTGTAAGCCTAATAAACCCTTTCCTCCCTAACTTGCTCTTCGGTCATAGTGTTTTGTCATAGCAATAGAAACCCTAACTAAGACACCCTCAATGGCAGACCCCTCACCTGGTTCCCAGCCACCCCACATGCTCAGTCACACATTACCAGGGACCTTTGTAAGAGACATTCTCCAAGCCTACTGCGGAGACAGGCTAAGGAAGTGGACATGTAGCATGCGTTATGATAAATTCACTACAGTACATAGATTCCCAGAACATTTCATACACACAGATACCCCTGTGGCCTGGGAGGAAGACACCTTCTCTTCTTAGGGCTGAGGTAAGGCTCTCAGACCCTAATCGTCCTATCTTTCCAGGGACCTCTGACATTTTTGCCAGTGTAAACAGTTCTCAGGAACTGAAATTCTCTGACAGATACTTGTTTCTATTTTAGTGTCTTGCCAGAGGTGAAATCTTGATTTCAAAGCTGAAGAATCCTTTTGACCTAGAGGGACTGGAGGGGAAGGAGCCTGAAGCAGGGCTCAGCAGTTCTTTCACCAGACCCAGAAGTCTGAGGTAGCCATCAGCATGCTGACTGAATCCAGGAGTCTGAGGCTGTTCCCTAGTACTTTCTGGCCCAACCCAGCTGCTCTTCTGAATTAGTCTTCATGGGCTGGGACCTAAGAGACAATGTTCACTTCTACAGTACCTTCTTGCTCCAGACACCAGAGACTCAACCTAGAAAAATCAGCAGTAACCTAGTTCAGGGCTGCTCAGGAGGGACAGAGACACTCAGCCTGGCTTGGATGTTCTAAAAAACACCACCAAGCCCCACTGCTCACATATACCTCCACTCCTAGCTCTGTAGTGTGCTGGCTAGTTTTATGTCTGAAAGGAGGGAACCTCAATAGAGAAAATGCATCCTAAGATCCATCTGTGAGGTATTTTCTTAGTGATTGGTGGGGGAAGTCCCAGCTCATTGTGGGTGGTGCCTTTCCTGGGCTGGTGGTCCTGGGTTCTATAAGAAAGCAGGCTGAGTAAGTCAGTAAACAGCGTGATGCCATGGTCTCGGCATCAGCTCCTGCCTCCAGGATCCTGCCCTGTTTGAGTTCCTGTCCTGACTTCCTTTATGATGAACAGCAATGTGGAAGTGTAAGCTGAATAAACCCTTTCCTACCCAATAGAAACCCTAAAGCCAGGCATGGTGGAGCACACTTTTAATCCTCGAGAGGCAGAGGCAGGCAGATCTCTGTGAGTTTGAGGCCAGCCTGGTCTATAAAGTGAGTTCCAGGATAGCCAGGACTGAAACCCTGTCTCAAAAAAAAACAAAAAACAAAAAACAAACAAACAAAAAAACCCAAACAAAACAAAAAAACCAACCCTAACTAAGACATCTAGTGAGGAGGTATCATCAACCCTAGTTTGGGAGTAAGAAAATGAAGACACCCCCACCACCTGCATATGCTTCCTGTGATAGGAGGCCAGCCAGGATGCCTGCCTGGCTTTGAGATCCCCAGATGGTAGCCTGCAGCAGTGTGCCCATCACAGTAGTGGGAGGGTAGGCAGGCTCTGGCGCAGACACTGCTGCAGAAGATTCCTGCCATAAGCCCCTCCCTGCATAACACTAAATGTACAAAGCGGCCTCTGCAGTGGACTCAGCAGGGAAATCCTCTTAGACTTTAAGAATAATTACTGACCAGAGTGTGCAAGACTAAGAATTCTTAAAGTTCAGTGTGGGTGTGCAAGTACAAGAAGAGGCACATCTTTCTCAACTGGTAGTTAATTTGTTTTTATTTCAGTGTTTGGCAATGAGGATAAATTCCTAGATTATAGTTACAAACTGTGTGTGTGTGTGTGTGTGTGTGTGTGTGTGTGTGTGTGTGTGTGTGTGCACATGCATGCCTGTGTATATGCCTATGGAGGCAAGAGGCCATCTTTGGGTGCCATTCCTCAGGAACTATGCTTGTGGTTTGAGAAAGCCTCTCATTAGTACCTAGGGCTTGCACGTTAAAACTGGTGAGTCAGTCGGCCCTAGGGATCTGCTGTCTTTGCCTCCCCAGTGTTGGGATTACAAGCAGGTGTCACCACATCCAGTTTTTTCCTGTGGCTTCTGGGAATTAAACTTAGGTCTTTATGCTATGGGAGAAACATTTTATGAAAATGAGCTATCTCCCTGGCTTGCCACCCAACTCCCCACTTTTTGACAAAATGTTGTTATCCTAGGCTGGTCACAAACTCACGAACCTCCTATTTTTGCCTGTCTATGGCCTCTGTGTCCCCTATGCTGTGATTACAGGTACATGCTGTCTGATAGTTACAATCTTTCTGAAACATAAGCTTTGGAGAGAACATTGGGACTTTGGGTCAGGCGATGCTTAAGCTTACTTCTCAGCTCTGTAGTTCCCCTGCTGCATGCATCTCTGTCTCCTCTTTGGTAGAATGGGGACAGTGTGTCCCTTGGAGGGCTGCTAGGAAGATCACTCCAGATGATGTGGGGGAAGAGGAACCATCAAAGGGCACCAAAGAGAACAGGGAAGTCCAGAGCATCTTAGTTTATTCTTCTTACCTTTGGGACCTCTGTTCTGGTCACAAAAAGAGAATTTTCCACCTGGTCCATGATTTCCTGTGAGAATTCCTTTCTGATTCAATGTCTAGGAAGCTGGGCTCAATACTATAGAATGTGTTATTCAAAGAACATACCAGCAAAAAGCACGCAAGCATCGAAGTTAAGCCAGGAGGGTATACGCTGCCACTGAGAGCATGACACCCAGGTAGCCTGTCAGGCTTTCTCCTGAGGATTAACAGACGCAATGAAAAAATTAGTCAGCGATTCCCAGTGACAGCTCTCCTTCCAAACAGTAAGAGAATAATCGAACACTAAGTCCTTCCAGTCAAGCTGAAGAGCAGGATCTGAGGAGTAAGTGCATCCTACCTGCCAGTCACTGGGAAGGAGGGACAGAGGTCTGCTGCAGCTTCAGCTTTTATTGAATTCCCAGGATTATCAGGGTCTGGAAATTCTGAATTCAAAAACCACAAGGCAGTGTGTGGTATGAGTGCAGCAGGTGGAGACTTCCAGGTCTGGTTTGTGTCTGGATGGAGTCAAAAGTGTAACATTGAGTCATACATAACTGCTGAGGTTCTGGTGCACCAGGGTCTGTTCTTCCCCTTCCACTGAGATTAGACCCATCACAGAGGCTTTAAATACACTGGTACCTCCTGTGGAGATGTGGCCTGCTGGAAATTGTGTTTTATGCTTTGGGTCTGATTACCCTGGAAGGTCACCCATCTTGGCATCTTGATTTTGTTTCTGGTCCACTTTGGAACAACCTTCCCTGGCCCATCTTTGCACTGCATGCCCCTCCCCCAGCCTTCAGTCCTGGCTGCCAGGGCTGAATTCAAGAGTGTGAGCGTCATTAATTGACATTCATCAAAACACTCCTCATTGTTCGCAGACACTCTGGGCCCGAGAGGTGGGACTCACTCGGTATTTCATGTTAATCTGTATTGAGGACTTGCCTGACAAAACACATTACTGTAAGAATTGCCAGCCTGAAAATGAAGCTATGGTTATGGCTCACCCCCATTTTTCCTTCCTAAAGGAAATGACACTTCCCCTCTCCATCCTTCCCAGCCTTCAGTGGCTCACCCTCCCCTATCATCCACACAGCCGTAACATTTAATTTTTCCTTCATGAGTGAAGCTTTTGTTGGTGGTATCTGCAAAATTATAATAAACATCTTGTGCTTCTGCACTGGTGTCTGAGATTAAAAACACAAAACAATGAGCCTCGACATACTGCTTTTAATACGGTGTGGTAAGTGGCATTTCCCAGGGGACCACATTGTGGCCCTCTAACTGCAGCTACATGGGCTGTGTGCTGGGGCGGGGTGCGGGGTGATATCACAGAGGATACAAGCCATGAGGAATGGTGACAGTCAGGACTCAGTGTCCATGTGACACCTGCAACAGTGTCAACTTGTGTTCCAAATTACTTTCACATGTAAAAACAAACAGGGTTCCTCTCTCACAGGGAAGATCTTTTATTTTATGTTTGTTTGGTCTGTCCTCTCTGGATGAGGACACTTCCCTAAGTGTCACTCTCTTGCTCTTGCTCCTTTCTTACCTCTCTGGCTTCTCTTGTCTCTCTGTCTGTCTGCCTGCCTCTCTCATGTCCCCACTCTGAAATGGCCTTTCACTTCTCCCTCTCTCCTCCCCCTCCCCCCAAAGCCCTCTTGTGCTAACTCTGTTGTGCATGGCCTGTTTGCTTAGGGGCATACCTAAGCAAGGTCCACCGAAGGTTACCCACTTTGCCTTTCTTTTGTTAATCCTTTCAGGTGGGCCAACCATATGTCATGAGAACCCCTAGTTCTTATGACAGGGAATCATGAGCTTTGTGTGGGAAGGACTGGTGGGGTCTATTTCAGACTGTGCAAGCCTGTGCAGAAGCTGGCTTTGGAGGCCCCGGAACCTGGCTGGATACGATGGTTCTGTCTGCTCTCCTTCTGCCAGGTGAGTGCCTTAGATCAAGTTGTGGTGAAAGTGTATCTGCTTTGGAGACCCTGGATATGAAATGGCTCACAGCTAAATTCATAATTCAAGCATCCCAGGTTGGTGCTAAAAGAATCCATTTCAATGACTTAAAATGTTTCTAATTAAACCTTGATGGGTACAGCTGTCTCCTCTTTTTTTTTTTTTTTTTTCATTGCCATGACAAAATGTCTGAAAAGACCAATTTAAGGAAGGAGGGCTTGCTTTGGCTTGTGATTTGATGGTTCATTCAGTGCATCATGCTGGGGAAGGCAGGGCAGCAGGAGCCTTATGTGTCTGGTCACAGCTCAGTGAGCTTTCTTTTTTTCCCCTCTTTATTTATCTGGGACCCCTGAAGGATAGCACTCCTCACCTCCAGGTGGTTCTTTCCTCCTCAGTTAATTTCTCTGGAAACATCCTGACAGACAGACACTCTTGGAAGTGCAGATCTCAGGTGATTCTAAACCAGTCAAATTGACAACCAAGAGTCGCCATCAAGATGTGAAGAAGTAATGACTTTGCTGTCTGAAGCAATAACTGCAGTCCTTTACCTTCTGAATTTGAAGGATAAATAACAGAGGAGAGTCTTGCGTGGCTTCAATTTGAGGCAGATGGACGAGAGTGGTGAAGACTAACACTGACCAGCCACACAATGTCTAGACAGCAGAAACAAGGTGACATCTATTCTAAATCTAAGCACTGTGTCTCAGTTAGGTTTCTGTTGCTGTGATAAAATACCATGACCAAAAGCAACCTGGGGAGGGTTTATCTCAGGTCTCACTCTACCCTGAGGAAAGTTAGGGCATGAACTCAAGAGAGGACCCTGAAGGCAGAAACTGAAGCAGAAGCCACAGAGGGACTCCACTTACTGCCTTGCCCCCAGGAGTGGCACTACCCCCAGAGAGCTGGACCCTTGCACATCAATCATTAATCAAGACAATACCCCACACACTTGCAGACAGGCCAATCTTACAGAAGGCATTTTTCCCAATTATAATTCTCTCTTCCCAAGAATGTTTAGATTTGTATCAAGCTGACCATAGTTCTGATATAAGAATTAGGTTAAATAAATATGCTCTATTAACTTCTTGAACAGATTATTAAATGGATACATTCAGACCCTTGACCCAGGCTCAATCCAAGATGGCCACTCTGCCTTGCCTCTGAGAGCTAGCTATCAGAAAGCTTGATGCCTCCAGAGACTGTCTGTAAAGAGCTCCTGGACCATGTTGACCGCTGTCTGCAAACTAACCTCAAATCCAGCCAAGGGAAAAGAGGGAGCAGACAGGAGGCCTGAATAGAGACATGCCGGCTCAAACCCCACAGGCATACTATCCAGCAGAGACCAGACCTGAGCCTGCAGAAGATCCTGCTGCTGCTTGTGGACTTCCATGCCGGCACACGATTCTTATCATAGTATTTATGCCCATCTCTTGTATTTCTGCACTAGGCACATCATATATCTCTCCACAGAGGATCCACAAGAATGGGAGTTTCTTTGACTTGCTCAGCTCCGGAACTCGAATGCCAAGCTCAGTGTTTAGCATGTAGCAGATGCTGAATCAGCTTGCTGGTGAAGGAGTGAATGAAAATGGGAAGGTGCATCATTGTTCCTACAGCTGCCCTCTGTACTTTTGGTATTTGCACAGAAGTAAGGGAGGCAAAGAGAATTCACAGAAGCTGATACAGAGCAGGTAAGAATCTACTCTAAATTATGTAAAAAGGTAAAAAGCCTATTGTTGTTGTTAATCTTTGTTGCATTGTGAACTGGGCATCACAGCCTGTTGATGGTGCTGTTTCCAGCCTGTACTTTTAAGACTGGTAGTTACTGCAGAAACATGGTTGGGTAGGGGAACAGCAGGAGAAAAGAATGAAATTGGATACCAAGCAAAGCATGCTTGAACCGAGAGGGCAGAAGGGTCTCTTAATGCTGTCTGGAACTCACCACATACATGTGCCGGTGTCTGTGGGTGAGAATGACCCAAGGTCAGTAAAAATTCATGGCTTAGACTCAGATATTAAAAATTCCCATTCTAAGGGCAAGGGGGTTCTTTAAACACTTCTTTCAAATCCAACTATATGTAAACAAATATTTGTGTGTGCACACACACATCATCTACAAAACCCTTTCCTAACCTATCATTGAAAATCCAGGTGTATAGTGGAACCAAGTGTATTCAATTGAAGATATATATATATATATATATATATATATATATATATATATATATATATATATATATATATATATAACTGGCAGGTTATATATTTATTTCGCTGACTTGAATGTAAGCTCTCTTCCACTAAGCTGGAACCCAGCACCCATGGACTTCTCTTTCAACTGTTATTTACTAATTTTTTGGCCTTACCAGTGACCTTTACTCTTAGCTCTTCAACTGACAAGCCAACCTTTCTGTAAATGGTTAAGATTCTTATGAAAACTAAACTTATGGACAGAAGGTCATAATGGAAGTGACTGCTTCTTTTCCAAGCTCTACAGCTCCCCACGGGAGTGAAAAAGAAACTGGCTTCATGCTCAGCCAACTGACTGCTTTTCTATGCTGGAGCAAGTCCCTGCATGCTTGTCAGGGGATGTCTGCTGCAGGCTGAGCAGTAACACATGAGAGCTGAGACCAGAGCCTGAGCTGAGACCAGGGTCCTATGCTAGCAGGGTGGTTGGGCACTCAGAACTGAGAGCCATGCCTAGAGTAGATATAAGTTAGAGTGACAGGACTCATCTTTGCTACCCGTTTTGAATGTGATGATCACATAAAGGGCTTAGATTACACATAGGAACACTGTACAACATGATTAAAAATGTGCCTTCTGGGGCTGGAGAGAAGGTGAAAAACCAGCCTGTCTCCATCTTAGATAAAGCCATCTTATAGTAAAGACAAACTAGGTTCATTCATGTTTATGATTAAGTCTGTTTCTCAAGGACTGGGCTCTGCCTCACCTGTCACCTTAACTACAAATGGTTCTGTACTGCCTGGTCCAGGGGAATGTAATCATGTCTTTGTTTTAAAGTTGTTAAGATCACCTTGCAACTGGGTCTTTGTTTCAGGGGTTGTTATGACCAACTTATTTTTTTTTTATATAACTTTTATAACTCTACCTATTTGCCTGCCAACTCTCCCATTTAGAAATTCCCTACTCATCTACAGCCATTCCAACCTGAAGGTGCCCGATCTTGTCTGAAGGGCCCCCTACTCCTAAACTAAAAACACTTATTTTTCCCATGTCCAATGCTGAGCTCTTGAACCCCACCACTAAGGAGATAGAGCCTGTGCACATGAATAATAAAGCTTGCTTTAATTAATTTGGCCATGGTGATTTGGGTCAGTGGTATTTCTCCTTGCATCTATGGGGCTAACAATGGCTCAGAGGTTGAGAGCAACTCTGCTCTTCCAGAGGGTACAGCTTCAGTTCCCAGAGCCACACAGTGATAGCTCTACTTCCAAGGGATACGAAGCAATCTTCTGGCCTCCTTGGGCACTTGGCACACACACAGTGCACATATATACATGCAGGTGTACACACACACACACACACACACACACACACACACTTAAAAATAAATAAATCTTTAAAAAATGTAAAAAAAGAAAAGTGTGTCTTCTATTTAACCATGGGGAAAGGGTAGAAGAATCCAAATAGAGGCACATTCTCATTTCTTACAACAAAAATGCCAATGTAGGGGTAGGGGTTTGGGGCTCAGCAGCAGAGCCTGGGCCATTAAGCCGGAGGCCTGAGATTCCTTCCTCAGCACCAGAAGAGAGGTGTGAAGGAGGAAAAAGGCTTCAGGTCACACAGAGTCAGAGTCCTTCTGGGCAAATGCAGCCTGTGCGACTGCCTGGGTCCAGGTGATGGTGATGCCCACCTTTAGTCCCAATATTTACTTGGGAGGCAGAGGCAGGTGGATCTGCATGAGTTCAAGGCCAGCCTGCTCTACAGAGTGAGTTCCAGGACAGCCAGGGCTACCAAGGGAGGGAGGGAGGGAAGGGGGAGAGAGAGGGGGAGAGAGAGAGAGAGAGAGAGAGAGAGAGAGAGAGAGAGAGAGAGAGAGAGAGAAAGAGATATTTCTGTAAAGCACATCATTGGGATAAGGAGGAGAATCAGAAGGTAGACCCTGACACTGTACCAACTCAGCCAACACAATACCACAAACAACTGAGCTAAGACTACCCCACCTCATTATCACACTTTCCTAACTGTACGTATTTCATGTTCTCAGTAAATATATGCCGAGATCCTAAAAGATATATGAACTCCCAAAGAGTTTACAATTTTTTGAGATATATTTATTTTTATTTTATATTTATTGTGATGGCACTGGATCCCCTGGAACTGGAGTTACAGATGGATATGAGACACCATGTGGATGCTGGGAACTAAACCTGGGTAATCTGGGAGAGCAGCCAGTGCTCTTGACCACTGAGCAGTCTTTCCAACACTCTTGTTTCCCTTCAGTTCTGAAACATGCCAGCCATAACTACATGCTTCTCTCCAAGGAAGCAAAAGCCACATGGGAAATAACCAACATCACTACAATACCTGTTTGTTTATTGTGGTATTTCTGTACATGCCAGTATCATGTGACCCCAGTGAACATGCCAGTATCATGTGACCCCAGTGTCACATAAAAACTTAAACTGTTTCCTAACTTTTGGGGTCTTGTTAGAAAAACTGCTTGGGAAGAGAAATGATATTTTTATTTTATATGATATTAAGTACAACAGATGATTTCTGCTTTTCTTCCCATAATATAACAGGCCTGGAATCATATAATACCTTCAGTTTTTTAATTATGTCAGAAAAACAAATTCCAGAGTTATTAGCGTCTTCTATTTGGGCTTCTGAGGGCCAGTGTGGCATCTGCCCCAAGAAGCCAGACCATGTCTCAGGCATGTTCAACCACTGAGGATAATTCACTTTTAGCAAGGAATACACACACACACACACACTCACTCACTCCCTCCCTCCCTCCCTCCCTCTCTCTCTCTCTCTCTCTCTCTCTCCTGGACACTGAAATATACTTTCTTCCATTCAAGTTGCAGATAATCAAAAGGATACAAGCAAGATTATTTTGCTTGGCACGTGGCCTAAAAGTTCTAAATTTATGTATTCTATTTTTGCTTCTTTCTTAGACTGGATTAGTTACTAGGCAACTGAAGTATTTAATTTCATTTGCTAATAGTTCCATGTGCATAGTGGCAGCTAAGCATGTGGGACTGTGGACGCCAATACAAACACAGCCCCCCACCCAGCCTCTGCTCAGCCCTCACTGTACCCCAACACAACCCCATCCTTCCGGTCTGTGTGTCTGACTTGTGCTTATGGGGAACTCACATTTCTTGTGGAAATGTTTATGGTACAGATGCTCTAGGGGTCTGTCATTCTCTAAGATCCTTGTGTGCAGCATTCAGAACCCTCTTTCAGACTTCTGGTTCAAAATGGCAGACCAAGCACATATGTTTTCTTCCCTTCCTAGAGAAAGGAAATAAAGTCTTTAGTAATATACTGTGTAGGAAAACAAACAGGCCATTGTGAAAAGAACAATCTGAGAGCAAGAAGAGTCCTCAGAAATGAAGAACATGTAAAAATGTGCTCAGGGTTTTGTCTTGAGGGGAGGGCAAGCTACAAATTCTGAATAAAATCCCATTTTCCTATTAGTGACAAGGGTTAAAAATCCTGCTTTAAGTAACAAAAGTATATCAGTAGAATATAGAAATTCTAAATCACCTTCTCTTCACAAACACACACACTCTCTCTCTCTCTCTCTCTCTCTCTCTCACTCACTCACTCACTCACTCACGCATGCTGCTTAAACAAACCAACCCCATTGAATACAGTGAAGCAGAAAAGGTGGGTAAGGAGATAATTGTTGAAAAAGCATGTTAAGTTAAGCAGGAAACAAAAATAAATGACAGGGATAAGCCTAAATATGCCAATGGCACAATACAAAGGACTTACAGTTCTCCTATTAAAAGACAGACTTTTAGATGGAAATGAATATAACCACCTATATGCTACACTGAAAGGGACTTAAAATGCTATGGCATAGAATAATTGGAAATAAACATAGTGTGTTATCAATAAGAAAGAGAAAGGAAGGAAGGAAGGAAGGAAGGAAGGAAGGAAGGAAGGAAGGAAAAAAAACCATTGATATAATTAGACCAAAGCAGAATCCCAGTACAAAAGGGAACATTGTTATGTGGGTTGGATTAAAACACAAGGGGGCACCTGGGAAACCTGGGCTCAGAGGAGGGATTTTCCAGGCTTCTCACTCAGAAAACCATGAATCAAGCACAGGGAAGAGAGGTGGCTTGAACATACAGGCCTTGAACTGGGTGGTTTTCAGATTCCAACTCAACTCTCAAATAACAACACATTGGTGGTTGAATCTCCATGGAACACCTGGAAAATCTCACCTGTACTAGGTCACAAGTAATATCTTAATAAAACTTACTTGAAAAGAGAAATATTCCAGGCTTCCTGGAGCTCTAACTCAAGAGTAATGTATGGAAGGAAATCAAAGGTGAAATGAGAAACAGTACTGTGACGAATGGCTTCGGAGCATTCAGCTCAAAGTCTGCAGGAGGCAGCTTAGAGACTCCACCTTTAAATGCACCCAGCAAGGAGAGAAGCCTGAATATGGCTGTTATCTCAAGAAAAAAAAATTTTAAAGTTGAAGGGATTCAATGAAGAAAAAAATGATGAAAAAGAAACAAGTTGGTTTGATTGTTAGATTTTAAAGGTGTCACAATGAATAAAAAGGCGAGTCTAAACAAACAAACAGAAAACTAAAACTTAAAAGGTTGAACAATGCAAAATTAAGAATAAATAGGGCATTGCAGCCATGGATTAATTTCAAAATTACAACATGCATGTATGTGAAAAGTACTAACAGTACATTTGAAAATATAAATGAGGAAATGGAATAAGTGTTATTCTAGGAACACACACATTACTATAATGAACCAGTAAGGGGCAGAGAATGAGGAAGCTGGAGGCGGAGGGTCCCACATGCAGATGGTTTGGGGACTTGGTGCGTTCTTTGTCCTTTGGCAGTCTCTAAAGTACACTTTTGCTCCTGTGCTGTCCTGAAGAGACATGAAGTTATCAAAAGCTTTTCTGTTTGCTGCATGAAGCTGGAGGAACCTGGATACCCCAACAGCTTGAGAGATACATTGTTGAGGAAGTTGTCCTGCATCAATATTCCACTGAACTACGAGGCAGAGAACAGAGAATGCCTGAGAGGTAAACCTGACTCAGTCTAGACAGCTACCAGGCCTGGGTGCACCCCCAAACACTGTGGCTGTCATTTCCTCCCTGATTTCCAGGTCATCTCTGACAAAACAGTGATTGACCCTGGATTGAAAAGAATAGGTGACATCTAAAACAAGCCCAAGGACTGCCAGGTAACTAAAAATCACAGTGACCTGTGATACCAGCAGCATCTACCTAACTAAAAGTGAACAGTTCTTCCTGCTCACACACCTTGCCTAACTGTTCCAAAACATGGCAAACACATTTGTAAAGCCATCTTCGGTGACCATATGGTTTTGGAAAATCAGTTGCTTTCTGTAGGCCAGGATGTAAATTCCTTCTTGCAACTGGGAAATGATGCTGATAAATTACTTATTATGTTATTAATTTTCTTCTTAATCTCTGTGCTCCTGCTAGATCACTTCTCAAATGTGCTCATCTCAGGGTGGCCTGTGTCCATCCATGTGCAAAGTGGACAAGATAGTAACACCTCCATTGTGGACATTTTAAGTTTACATTAGAACATACCTCATGGTGCTCTTCTGAGAGCCTTCACCCACAAACCCTTTGGAAGCATGTAATAACCCCAGGAGGCAGGCAAACTGAAGTGATATCAAGAATTAAATGACTGATGCTAACATTTCCCAGTCAGTGGGTGAGACAGAAACCAAATGAGATGCTCCTTCTTTCTATTGTATTGCACTTCTTTTTCTGAAAAGCATGGTGGGGGAGATAAGTATCTTCCTTATTACTCTCTACAAGATAGGAGTGGTCAGTGGCAGCATAGCTGTCCTGCTTTATGCTTTCTGACACTGGTTTCAACTTTTTACCTATTCTGCTCAAACATGAAAAATTTAAAAATAGGTAGATATTTATTAATGATTCACTATAGTTAATGATTTAGAGATCAACATTTTCACTGTGGAAGGGCCTAACAATTTCTAAAACAACACTTGATGGAAGAAGCAACCTAGAATAAGGGGGTTCTTAACTTAAAATTATATATATATCTCCACACCCAACCAGAGAAATGTTAGGTTTAGTAATTCAATTTAGTAATTCACACATATATGAGACTGGACATACACATATGTATGTATGAATGTATGTATAGTGGCATATGCCTGTAATTCCAGCATACAGGAAGCTGAGGCAGGAGGGTCACAAGTCTGAGGGCATTATCTAGTAAGACTTTATCTTGAAAGAATGTGTGTGTGTGTGTGTGTGTATGTTCGTGCCTGCCCATGGAGGCCAGAGGCACTGGATCCCTGGGAGCTGGAGTTATAGGTAGTTGGTTGTGGGCTTCTCAGTGTAGATCTTGGGAATTGAGCTCCAGCCTACAGAAGCAGTCAGTGCTTTTGGCTGCTGAACCATCTCCAGCCCTCAGAATAGGTTCTTGCTTTTAGAAAAAAAAAATCTGTTCAGTGCAACAAAGCAACTCCAGTGGGCCTGGGATGTCTTTGCTGGTGTTGTAAAAGAGGCAGACTCACTGAGTAGGACAAAGAGTGTACACTCACCTACTGCCTAAGTTTAAACACCTTCTTGGGGGAGAAATGTGACCAGAAGCTGCTGGACCACCTTTGGAGAGAGAACATGGCTGATGTCACATGACACAAACACAATCAAATAAAAACACACTGGGGACAATATTGAAAACAGTGATGAGGGAAGCCTGCTCAGTAAGAGGGAACTGGGATGCAACAGGAAGGCTGTGTGGGTGAGAGGCTGAGGAAGGGGCTGGCTCAGAGGGAAAGGAGGCTTCTTTTAGCAACCACTGAGAGAACAAGGTTTGTGATGAATCATACATCCAGCCTCAACCTGTGTTTTAGAAACATACATTCCTTAGTGCTTCTTAAGCCAAAATTCACTATAGGAAAAGAAGCCTGGATTGGGCCTGGACTAAAAGTTCCACATGTTTAAGGTGTTTGCTTTGAGAGATGTTGGCTCTCAAACACAGTTGCACGGTGGATGCTCAGGAGCTACTTGACCAAGTTATGTAACCATGTCCTTTCTCCAGCTCTGTCTACTCAGTATTGGTGAAATTATTAAGGCCACTCCACGTAGTTAAAAGGGAGGTTTATTTTGTGGGGTAACTTACAAATGAAGGGGTAGGTTACAGGGTCTGGCAAGGGTATAGTGCAGTCTGGCGGTGTTCTCTGGAGAACTCTGCTCGGTCTACCTCCAGCGTCCAGAGTCTGGGAACCAAGAGAGAGACCTCTTCCCGATCCTTGGTGTTCCGCTTCTTCCTCCGCCCTGCCTTGTGGGCATGACCATTACGAAGCCTCAATGGGGGTTGGAACTTCCAGGCCAATGCTGGGATGGCTACCCACTACAACTCAGTTTAGGGCAAGTCTTGAAGGGTGCTTCTTTTCTCTTCACTTTTTCTTGTACTTCACCTTTTCTTTTCTTTTGTCAGTTAGGGTCTCATGTAGCTAGCCTTCAACTCACTATGTAGTACAGGCTGGCCTTGAACTCCTGATCCTCCTATCTCCCAGGTGCTGGGATTAGAGGTGTGTGCCTCTTTATCCAAAGGGTGCTAGGAATCTAACCCAGGGTTAATCTACCTCATGCATGGTAGGCAAGCACACTACCCACTGAGCTACAACTGCTGACCTTGAACTTAGATCCAAGCAACCCTCCTCCTTCAGTTTGCCCAGGAGCTGGGACCACAGTTACCACCACACCCAGCTAGAGAAAACTCCTAAAAGAGGGAATCACCCAGGTACTTAAATCTACTGAGGCATAGAGAAGCATCCTGAGCCCTAGATAACTTTTACCCCTCTATCCTGTGCCTGGTTGTAGTTATCAAAACAATAACAATAACAACAACAAAAACCAAAACCTGAGGGGATGGCAGAGAGTGGAAGAACATGGGTAGAGGGACTCCAAGGAGGGATGTCCATCTTTCCAGGCAAAACCAGCTGTGAAGTACCTTGGGAAACCTTCATTTTTACCTTTACCTAAGGATGTCGAAACAAGGTAGGAATGAGGCTTGGTGTTCTCTGCCTTATGCAGGGCCTCAAGGGGTGGGGGAGTGCTAAAAGTGGCCTCCTAATGGTCTTTCTTAAAATTTTCAGACACTTTCATTTTAAGCCAGTGGAAGGGCTAAGCCATTTATCTCTGCCCCATCTGTACTGGAAAAAATTAACCTTGGAGTTCACCTGACAAGTCCCATTTTCCCACACCAGCCCGAAGAACTGTTTCCTCTCCTGACATAGAAACTGGTACATATTCTCTCTCTCTCTCTGTCTCTCTCTCTCTGTCTCTCTCTCTCTGTCTCTCTCTCTCTGTCTCTCTCTCTCTGTCTCTCTCTCTCTGTCTCTCTCTCTCTGTCTGTCTCTCTGTCTGTCTGTCTGTCTGTCTGTCTTCCTCTCTCTCTTTTGCCAGGCCTACTGGCCATCGAGCTCCAGGGCTTTCTTTGTCCCCTCCTCACCAGCTGTCACATGGGTGATGGAGACTGAACTTAGGACTCCACATTTGGGTAGCAGATGCTTTACTGGATGAGCTATCTTCCCAGGCCACTAGAAATCTCTTGAAAAACAATGTGAGTTGAGATTAAAGAAGAAAACATCTGTTCCTCCTCCAGCTGCTGTGGGTGAGATAACCTCGTCAAAGAAGCAGAGATCTCATAGACAAGAGATCAGTTTGCTGAAGTGAGCATAAAACAAAGACACAAGAGAAGAGATACAGATGTGTAAAGGCCCCTGAGCTAAGCACAAAAGGAAGATCTGGAAGTCTGACCCTGGGGGAGTGGGAAGTGAGGCTGGGATGCACCAGCAAGGACCCCAGGGATGCTGGAGAGCAGCATCAGCTGACCGACTGACTTAAGATGAAAAACCAAGGCTTTGATTAAGACCATCAAATAAAAAGGCAGAGATTACCAAAGCCTTCATGTCTCAAATGCTTTTACCCTCCGGTCTTCTCCCACAGGTCTTTAGAAACAGACAATTAAGACAAATAGCAGCTAGAACAATTGATATCTTGGCCAGTCTTGGTCAGGCCATTCTGAGGGCTGGGGACTTGGGAGCTGGGATCTGTTCTCAGTCCTATTGGCCCCTGTGCACCAGCCGCTGTTGATGCTCCCTCTACCAATTAAGTGTTTTCGTTATCATCCTTCCCACTACTTATTCATCCAGCATTAATCCCCTTAAAATCGGTCTTTGCTAGGGAATTTTGCTTTTTAAAACCCAGTATGCATTTAATAAAAGCAGCCTGCCACGGCCCCAGCTTGGCTGATGGGCAGGCGGCCTCCCTGCTTCTCCTTGTCTGTGAGTCCCACCTGTCTCTGGCACTTGGTTGAAGTCTTGCCTTTCTGGGTTAATAGACTGTCTTCAAAAATGGCAGTTAATCCTGGGATGACAAAATGTTAAGCCACCCAAGGAAGAATTAAATATTTCAGAAGAAGAGGCGGTTGAAAATTGGCAAGTGCTATTTTAGATTCTTTGAAAATTTAAGTAGAAAAGCAAAAAATAGAAAATGGCTTGTCTCGGGTAAAATGGAGCAGAGTTCATTTATGAGACTCTTAATAACATGGGGAGGGACAGTCAGGGACAAATGACAACTGCAGATTCTGGATACAAAGTGATGGGCCACTAAGTCCTAGCACACAAGTGGGGATGCTCAGGTTGGGGGGAACCAGTTGCTTAAGTTTGGTATATCTAGAGACTGCTGGAGTTCCTCTAGCATGGCAAGGAAATAGGATTTGAAAGCTGAAAACTGACCTGATTTCTTCTCATGGAACAGAAAGCAACCCTTGCGTCATTGAAGAGTAGGTTCTGGAGTCAGGGTTGGGTCCTGGGTTTGAACCTTGTCTCTACTTGGCTGAATTAAAATCAGGAAGGCTGGGAGATCAGCAGGCGGAGAGGGTAAACTACTTGGTTGCAGGCCTTGAGGTATCAAATCATCAATACAAGGTAGGCTGTGATGATATAATGGCCACATAGACTTAACCTGACACATTTTTTTACTTCGTGTACACACACACACACACACACACACACACACACACACACACACACAGAGAGAGAGAGAGAGAGAGAGAGAGAGAGAGAGAGAGAGAGAGAGAGAGAGAGAGCACTTTTCCCTCCACAGACAGAGGGAAACCAGGTAATTGTAAAAACGCTGCAATCATTTTCCTACCCTGCACTTTAACAATCCAATTTATTGCTCTGCTCCTCACAGCTGCTTTCTAGGGCCTACAGACTGAGGTTCAAACCTATTAGTGGGATCCGAATGGCAGGTTTAAGGATTTATGTATTTATGGCTCACTTCAGAAAGGCACAAGGGATGTGACTTCAATTGTTTTAATTCGCTATACCCAGTCTCCAGCTGCCTTGGAGTGTTTGGAAGGGGCTGGAATTCCCTGGTGTGTGCTGCAGGGTTCTGGGTGGTATTCATGGGCTGGAGGTGGCACATTCTGGGCACCATTCATGGTAAGTGCAGCTCAGACCACCCAGAAAGTGGCTGGTAGAGTTCCTGAAGGTACCTCATGGGGTGCTAAAGTTGATGTAGCTCCAGGAAACTAGAGTTTATGGTTGAAGGGGGGACAGACCACACACACTATCCATGCCCCAAAGATTCTGCAGGGCATGTGGCTTTCCAGGGTGGGGGACAGTTCCCCTGCTACAGAGAGCCAGGTGTGGGAGTGGGAGCAGGGGTGGAGATGCAGTCCCCCAGAGGACACAGTGTGTTTCATTCTCTTGAATATGTAGATATGTAACTTGGAGCCAGTCCTTGGCCTTTCTTGGTCTCAGTTTCTCCACCTGTTATATGGAGATTATAAACCTACTGCTGAGGGCACAGTAAGGATGTTGAGAATTCAGTGAGAATGCATAAAAGAGACCAGCAGGAAGGAGGGGGCACAAAAAGAGGGCATTGGCGTATGTGTAAGTGTGAATGTGCATGTGCACTCATGCAGATATGATGTATGTGTGTATATATACATTATATATAATGTATATATATATATAATACATGAAATGTCATAGTGAAGACCATAATCTGTACAATTTAATATACATAAATAAAACACCTTTGAGTGCTAGAAGGGAATTTGGGACTCTAGATGTTGGCTGTGGTTTGAGAGACCACATGCCTGCTTCTCTTGAAGACTCCCTGGCTGTGACGCATCAGGTCCCCACATGCTCCCATTTGTCCACTACAGGAGAGACCTCTCTCTGCAGTGCACTATCCCTTCGGGGCTTTGACCGCTTTCCTGGTTTCAGTTTCCTACCAGTTGCCACCACCTTCTTATGTGTCCCTGTTCTCAGCTGTCCTGCCTCTCTGGCTTCCTACAGCACAATACAAAGCAAATGTGGCAGGTACCATGCCATGACCATACCACTGCCCATGACTCCTAGGCCCTAGACACAGAGCCCATGTCTTAGATGTCCCTTCTGGCCCCTGCACTGAGCCCATGTAGGGCTTAAATGATGTGGAGAGGTAGGTACACACATGGGCCCCATCTTGTATCCTCTCATTCAGTGAAATCACCTGGCTTTCACAGCTCTCTGACTTAGAGGCCTGGCACTTTCATGGGCTAGACACCCACCTCAATCAGATATAAAAAGAAACACTCCATGCAGACCCTTCTAGAACCAAGGCAAGGCCTCAAGACTGAGGCTGTCCAGCACTCAGAAGGAAGTGCTCACCTCTCACTGCATCTGCGTACCTGGAAAAGTCCATGGTGTCAACAGTGGGCTTGGTGCTGCTCACTGAAGGACTGCACCTAGTTGCAAATGCTGGTGAGACACACTTGAAAGTTACATGGACTGTGCTTCTACATCAAGACCTTGATGTTGTTGGATTACAATGCTTTAATTAAGAGGCTATTTTAATTTTAACTTCTCAAATGACCACGGAGTTGGGGCTGCATCTTTGCTCAAATGTTAAGTAGTTACTGGTTAGGGATTGGGTGCTGGAGTCTTTAGACCTGATACCTAGTCTTTGCCGAGGATTCAGGCATGACCCCCTAGACATCTCTGTGACATGAGAATTGATTGTAACCTCAGGGGCATCTGACCCAGCAGAGGGCTGTGCTATGTGCAAGAATTGGGTTGGAGCTTACAGCAGCTACCATCCCTGTAGGATGGTTGAGATGGAGGATAAATGGGGTCCTCATGAAGTAAATGAAGCCCCCATAATCTAGCATAGATGATGGGTGACCTTGTTCTGCTTGGTCAGTTTAATTGGGTGCATTGAACATAAATGGGAAAGAGCAGAAATGAAAACTTTGCCAGGTTTGGCAAGACCATAAGGCTGACAAAAGGGACTACTTTGGTTTTCAGAAAGTTTAGCACTCAGAAGGCTGAGGTAAGAGGATTGTCATGAATTCAAGACCATCATGGGCTAGAAAACAAAACACACCCCACCCCCCCAGGCACCCCAAAAAGCAAAAACTAAGATAATTTAAGAAATGGCAGAAGAAGAAAGCTTATGTATTTGTGGCTCACCTCAGAGAGGCATGAATGAGGGGACCTGCTATTTTAACTTGCTACACAAAAGTGGGTAAAAGAAGATTGGACAGGCTTTCTTTTCCATAGAGTTAAGTTTTGAAAATACCTGTTCTCACAACATTAACCACATCCCTAACTTTCAGCTCATTGCTAAGTAGTCTTAGGAAACAACTAAATGGCAAATCTCAGCTTTTAATCCACACAGGTTGTCTGTCTTTAGGAAGGAGGCTAACAGCTAGGGCTTGAGAAATTGCCATCCAACCCCTTTGCTTTTTAAAACCAGAAAAACCACAACAGCCTCTTCAACTAAGAAGCTCAATGGGCTCAGATTTGCTGGTGGCAGTCAGAGGGATTGTGAGACCCGCCTGCATCATGGTTAGTGGTGCTAAGGAGGTGGTTAAGGGAGGCTGTGAAGTATCTGCCTCCATTCTCGGACTCAAATTACCCCAAGGAGCCAGAGGAAACCACTTTCCGAGTGTGCAGCAGGCAGCAGGGGAGGGTGGTGCTGGGGAAATGTCTGGCTGTGAAGCAGAGTGCCATTTCAAGAAGGAAATCAGCAACCCACAGGCCAAGCTATTTACCATGTCCCTGCTATTCACAGGTAATTTACTGAGCGCATGAGAGCCTGCTGCCCACATCCTCTCTGGCTTTCATGTAGCCACATTTCTGGGTCCCAGTGGAGCCCAGCTCCTGGGACTGCAGGGCTATTTGTTCTGAAGGGTTTCCTTAGGGAGATGTTCACCATCTAGTTTCCATCCTGTGATCACCTCACCTCATGTTTGACTTTTATTTTTTATTTTGTTTTACTTTTTAAATTCTAGTCATTGGAAACAACAACAAAAAACCATCTTGTTTCTCGTTTCTCACGGTGGCTCCAGAGACCAACATCATCTCCCTGGGAGCGGTTAGACAAACCCTAACTGTGGGAAATGCTTTTTCACAAGATCCCCATGTGCACCCACAGAGCATCAGGAATCCTATCCCTATGTAGGTTTTCATGGGCTGCTTCTCATCAGGTGATTTAAGTAAATTAGTCTACACTGTGAGCTGGGTCAGCTCTTCAGGGAAAGGGAACAAGAGAGTAGGTGGATTTTGGGCATTGTGGGTTCTTGTTAATCCCCTCTTTCAGCCTCTCTCTCTTCTTTTCTTCTCCCTCCCATTCTCCCCTCCTCTACATAAAACAGGATTTTATGTACTCCAGGCTGGCTTTGAACTCGAGAGGTAGCTAGCCAGAGATGATGCTGACCTTCTCATTCTCCAGCCTCCATCTCCTGAGGGCAGAAATTCCAGTCAGGGTTTCGATTATGTTAGGCAAGCACTCTACCAACTGAACTACACTCCTAGCCTGATTCTTATTAATTTCATAAGAAGAACACTGCAGGGCAGAAAGCCTCCTCAGCTGCAGGCCACTGGCACTCTTCACCCTTACTCAGCCACATGGGTTATTCGGATACACATCTTCTGTCATTATTACTCTTATTCTGGAGGGAGGGCTAATCACATTCTGCTTGATTCTGGGACTCAGACCTACCCCTTTCCATTTTGGCTGTCCTCTGGTTATGACCCTGATTTCTCTTCCATGTTGTCACTACAAGAGTCACATTGGCTTCCAGTTTCCATCCATCATGGGCTGGGGTTGCCCAGGACTCACCTGCCTCCACTCACCCTCTCTATTTTCCTACCACTGTGTCACAGGGCGGGCGCTCAGTGCTCCCCCACTTGATAGTCTGACTGTGATGCTTCCTGCTCCCACCTCTGCATGCCTTCTTCCCCCTCTGTCACCCTGCTGTGGCTTTGGGAGGCTGACAGGAAGGGCTCCTGGAAGCATAGATAAGCCAGGATTCAGGTTCCCTTTCTACACAGACCCATCAGCTCAGATCTTTGCAGCTCTCTCTGGTACCTGCAGGTCACTATAGTTCCCAGACTAGACATGGCCTCATCTCTGCAAGTTCCTTCTGTTTGGTTCATAATCCCTTTATAAAACATTTAATGCAATCCCAGTGTGGCATCTGCTGCCTCTGGGGTCTGACCAGGCTGTTCTACACACATCCTATTCCTGAAGATCCCACTGGTTCTTTCTCTCTTCTTTGTTCTCTTTCTGCTATACCCAATAGACAGTTCCCCTCACAGCCTCACACATGGCATATTCAGAATGTCTCAGGTAGGTCATCCTGTTACTCCTAGCTGGCCAGAGTGTTATCACTTGCTCTGTCCAGGTTTTCATCTGCCATCACCACCCATTCTACCTTTGACAGCATCTCAGGAGTCAGATGGGGAGGGGCCTCAGACTTCTCGTTCTAAATCAGGTCTGGAGAGTATTCTCCCAAGCTCCCTAGCTGGTGTAGAATGTGGGGGCACACAGATCTTCCATGTCCCATCTCAAGTTCCTGATCCCCTAAACTGCCCTCCCGATGGCCTCTCCACTCCCATCTCTTATTCCAATCAATCCATCCCTGTGACAAAGACACTTTGGAATGTCAGCCCAGCTTAGACACTTTCTTAGGTCCCCAGGATGCTGTGTCCTGGCATACAATCTAAGTGAGCGATCATCTTCCTAGCTAGGGGACAGCCAGCAGTCCCTCCCTCCACTTCAGTCCTGGCAGCCTTTCCTCCCCTGCTGCTGCCTAGTAGAGGCTCTGTCCCTCTCCTGATCATCCCTTTGGAGTCTAGACTGCTTGGGAAAACCCCAAAGGGCTCTGCCTTCCCTTCATTTCCTACAGACTCTTTCTTTCTGTCCCACTTACCATTAAACAATTAATCACGTCCTACTTCTGGCTGGCTTGAACAACCTCAAAAGACAGTTAACTCTTTAGCAGTCTAGGCCAGATAGCCCCAATCACACCATTTTCCAGAGGTGTGGCAACTGAGCATTTCTTCAAACCCCTCAGCATCCAGGATCCAACAGGGTAGGCTACAAACTAAAGATAAGCACAGTCCTCCCACTTTATGACATGACATTCATAGATGTAAATTGGTAAAGGCCTTTTTGAGTCTCACAGTGCCCCTGTGAGCCGAAGGAGTCACACTGAAGGACACTCCAGCTTCCATTGTCCTCCCAACTGCCCAACTTTCAATTGGCTCCTGATTTCTATATAAACCTGGCCTCATTACAGCAGATTAAACACACTGCAATTTCTACTCGAATATAGGTTGTGATGTAGACAACTTTTTTTTTCTGAAGACACCAAAGTGCTTCTGTGTCAATCCTCATGTGACACTCTGCTGTGCAACAGTTACACACCTCTGCCCTAAGGTACAAGATGCCTCACTACATCCTACCTTGGCGAAAGCAGTGATTTTTAACAGGCTCCCCTTCCCTTCTGCCGCCCAGTCAAATCCACTGTCCCCATGGCAGCAAGAAGGATTGATCAAAGAGTTGATTAGGTTATTCTCCACCATCTCTGTTCCTACAAGGCTGCCCTACAATGTTTTCCTGCCCGGAGGATCACCTCTGCCTCAACTCTTCCTCAGTCCCTCATTGAGTGGCCTAATGAACCCATCCATTCTGGTTAGTTTTTAGTGTCAACTTGGCACAACCTAGAGTTGTCTGGGAAGAGGGGCCAGTAGCCAGTATGGATTAAAAGAGGAGGTCAGAAGTACAGAAAATGAAGAGTGGCCACAAAAGCATAGACTCAGGCTCTTGGAAGACACCTTATAGACAATGCCTCTCACTATCCCATGTACTCACACATCACCTGTGTGTTAAGTGTGGTACCCTTGGGAGAGCCCAGCATCTGATCTAACAAGCTCCAGTGATCTCACCTTGAGCCCCAAGATTCCAGGTGACCTAATTCAGCTATCTGGTTTTATAAGCTGAAGACAAAAATGGTCGGGCAGGAAGGTCAATGTAAGAAATGGGAATAGTCTAAGGCAGTGCCTGTAACTCGTGCCCTCAGACCCTTTCAAGAGAACCATTAAAATGGACCCGGATGATGGGGTAAGTGCTTCCTCTGCCCTCACAGTCAGCTTTGGGTGGGATGTCACTTGTAGACACTGCTCTGTTTTGAGGCCTGGTAAGAACTCAAAGCCTGAAAAGCAATTGATTTAGTGGCATGAACCTAAGACAAACAAATAAACAAATAAAAAATCTGGGACTCTTAAAACAGAGGACTCTCAGGATCATGGAAATCGAGTAAGTGACCTGGGACATGCAGGACTCAGATGCTGCTGGAATGAGAACCTCTTGCTTTAACAAGACATTTGCATAACATTCTTCAACACTGCCAAGTCTTACTGACCCAGGATGCTAGTTACTTGTCTAATTTCTGTGATAAAATACTCAATTCAAGCAACCGCAGGGAAGAGTGATTGCTTTCAGCTTGAAGTTTAAGGAGCACAGTTCAACATGGCAAGGAAGTCTTGGCATCAGAAACAGCCATGGCTATGGCTGTGGCAGTGGCAGTGTAAGGGGCTTGCTCACATCTAGACAGATCATAAAGCAGAGACATGACAGGAAGTATTACTTAACAATAAATCACAAGGCCCACCTCCCTGACTTCTACTTCCTTCAACTAGGCTTCATCTCCTAGAGGTTTCAAAACCTTCCCAAACAGCACCCTTGGCTAGGGACCAAGTGTTTAAACACATGAACCTGTGGGGACAGTCCCCATCCAAATCATGTTGGAAAGGAGAGTAGGAATCGGCTTCTAGGACAGTTGATCATTTCCAATGGGAATGGTCGAGCAGCTCAAGTGACTTGGCAGTTTCCAAAAAGATCTTACCCTTCAGCTCCACCCCTGAATCTGGATCATAGAACCGCAATGAGCAAAAACCCTGTACTGATTACAACATCATCCTAACCCTTAATTAACAGCTTAGTAACCTGTGCTCTGGGATAAAGCACTGTTTGGTCCAGGCCCAGGCTCAGAACCCTGACAGCTCATTTTAATGCCTGAGTTCAGGACTGACCAGGCTAGATGATCCCCTTCAACTGCATTTAGCCTAGGGTGGTGCAATCAAGGACACGGTGTTGCCTGTGTGCCCTCTGGTGGTCATATCAGAAGGTGAATCTAGCTGAGGAGGGGTGGCGCACACCTTTAATCCCAGCACTAGGGAGGCAGAGGCAGGCGGATCTCTATGATTTCAAGGCCAGCCTAGGCTACATAGTGAGTTCCAGGACAGGCTCCAAAGCTACACAGAGAAACCCTGTCTAGAAAAAGCAAAAGCAAAGCAAAACAAACAAACAAAAAACAAAAACAAAAACAAAAGCAGAAAGAAAGAAGGTAAATCCAGGGGCCCATTGCCTGAGTTGAGGAAGGAAAAAATGAAGGGGGCTGGGATCCTCTACCTTCTGATTCTGTTTGAGAAGAAGCAATATTACTAACAATGAGGACAAAGAGCTTCCTTCATTATGGGAAAGGCAATCTAGATATTTTAGAATGTATCAAATGTGAAGAAGGGATCAAAACTGAGTTGTCATCTCAAAGAACAGAGGGAATCGTTTCTAGAAGGTGCTTTTCAAGTGCATTTGCAACTAACTGAACATTTGATGTTGGACAGATTTCCCCTGCACGTGTGGGCAGCTTGCTGATGAATTCTGAGCCATGTAGAAATCACAGCTATGAGGAGAGAGGAAGGAGACTCCACCAAGTGAGTCTCCAGGGATGAGGAACTGAAGCAGGAACATTACTAGCTCCCATTCTTATCCTATCCCCTTCCTCTGTCTTGAGAACTTGCCCTCACACTCACAGGGTGGGGAGCATCCTTAACTTTAGGTTGCCCAGGCAACTTTCTTTGGCCAATAGAATGAGGCAGGTGGATGGTGTGCTGCTCCAGAGTCCTTGTCTTAAGAAAACTCAGATGTATTAGCTTGTTTATCTGTTTCTGCTGTAAAGCAGGCTCGCCTGGTTACCTGTTGGTCCATGGAAAAGGTCCATGGACAAAGAGCCAGATGAGTGGAGGTATTCAACCAGCCCCAGACCTGGGGAGTAGGGAACACACACAGCTGTGACACCTGAAGCTCTGGGGCCCACTGAGTCAGCCCAGAGAAGCTGAGCTATAGTAGCCCTGTGGGCCTGTGATAACACTTGTGGACCCTGGGACAGATGCAACTGGCACCAGCCCCTTTCAGACTGCCAGGTCAGGGCTCTGCTCCAGGCAGCTCTTTATCCCAGAAGGCAGACTACTGAGCTACTAGAGGAGGGGCTATGACAACTTGAGTAGGGGGTCATTGATGACTCCAATTTCATTATCCAGTTGTCTTTGTTCCAGCATTCTGCTGATATTTCAGTATGCAAAGAGAAATGAGACTTTTTGTCCTGCCCATTGGCTGGAGAGACGGACACTTTTGCTAATAATGAGCTTGCAATCATTAATGCTTTGCCATGCCACATGCCTTTCCTAGGGTCTCCTGGTGTCTCCTAAGCACTTCCTCATCCATCATCTGGAGGCCTACAGCTCACGTCTGCGCTGTGGGATCTCTCCCAAGCTCTTCAGTTAACAGTTTTCTGGGAGGGAAGGACAAGGAAGTGCCCATGGTCTCACTAATTAAATGACTCCCTACCAGCTCAGTTACTCACCACAAATCTGGCTGAGGTCTTCTTTATGACTAGCTTATCTTAGGAAAATCTAATTTTCTGTGCTTCTCATTCCTCTACAAAAAGCTTAAAGGTTGCTGTTGTGGTTAAAATAGCACATATCTAAGTAAAGCCCAAGCTTATGTTTACACATGGAGATACTTGTATTAACATTATGTTACTGTATCAAAATGCCTTATATAAGAGAAACACTTTACTTTGGCTCACAGGTTTAGAGGTTTTAAGTCCATATTTGGTTGGGTCTGGTTGTTTTGAGTGTGTGGTGGCACAAAACTGCTCACCTCAAGGCAAGGAAGAGAAATGAACTGGGAGCCCATTGTCCCCTTCAAGGACATTACCCCAGTGATCTAATCTCTTCAAGATTCTGCCATTCCCAACAGTGTCATTAACAATTCTTTAACACATGGGGACCCTTGTGGGGTACTACTTAAGGGTAGCCATTTGATTTAGAAACACAAAGTAAGCAGGGTTGCCATACAAGGCAGTGGGGGTTGTGGGCTACATAAAGATTCCTAGTCCCAGAGTTAAATGGTGCTAAGACCCAGCTCCACATGCCTTGCCTCTCAGGAAGCCTGGAGCTGCCCAGAAGGATACCTGCTTCTAACTTGTGCTTTGTGGCAGCATGCCCATGGCAGTAAGCCTGAAGATATATTTGATATGTTTTCAGGAAAAGTGAAGAACATCCCTTCACTCAGTGGCATGAAAAGAAGAATAAAAAAGAGGGACTAGAAAAAAAGGCTTCCTCTTTGCCCCGAAGAGTTTAACAGGGTGTATGGAGAGGCTGGGACTGGAGTCAGGGCCTTGCTCATTCCCAGCAACTGCCCTGCCACTGAGCTACATCCCTAGCCTTTGCTCTGTATGAGAGCACGTGTGTGTGCATATGTATGTGTGTGTGTGTGTATGTGTAAGAGAGACAAGTGAGTGTCTGTATGTGTGTCTCTCTGTGTGTGTATGTCTGTCTCTGTGTGTAACTCTGTTTATGTCTCTGTGTATTTGTGTGTGTGTATGTGTGTGTGTGTGTGAGTGTGTCTCTGTGTGTGTGTGAGAGGGGAAGAGAGAGAGGAGGAAGGGGAAAGGGAGACGGAGGGGGGGGGAAAGATACTGAGAGAGAGATATTAAGAGAGAGAAGGAGATATTGAGAGAGAGAGAGAAAGAGGGAGATATTGAGAGAGATAGAAAGAAAGCTCCTGTGCATGTACAACTTGTGCAGAGCTCAACCTTAAATGTTGTTTCTCAGAAACTGTTCCCCTTGGTTTTTGAGATACCTGGCATAGAACTTGCCAACGAGGCTTGCTGGCCAGTGCGTCCCAGGAACCTGCCTCACTCCATCTCCCCAGTGCTGAGATTACAAGTGTACACTAACATACTTGGCTTTTTAATTTTTTAAGAAATTCTTTTATGTGGGTTCTGGGGCTGGTACTCAGATCTTTGTGCAAACATTTTACCAGCTGAGTTATCTCCCTTAGCCTCCTTGGTCTCTTCCTTTGTTTGGTTGTCTTTTGAAACAAGATCTCAAGATGGCTTTGAACTCACAGCACATTCCAGGCTGGCCCCTGACCCTGCTGCCTCTGTTTCCCAAAGGGCTGGGATTCCAGGCATGCACCATTAATACTCCAGAGGCCTTGGAATGTCCTCAACAGCATCCTGGGAGCTGTTGGTACACAACTAGGTTTGAGAAATGCTGTGATGTTTCTGGTCTCTTTGATCTAGGTTTAGATTCTCAGAAGCCAACAGCAGGTCAACCAAACAGACCAAAAAAGAAAAAGAAAAAAAAAAATCACTCTAGCAGTTTATGTTTAAATTGAAGGGTTAAAGTTCCAGCCATATCTTTTCTGTCTTGTTAACAATCCCTTAGTGAGTCAGAACCTCCCAGTGTTTGGGCCAGGGAAAGGGACAGGGCCTGGAAGGGGATGTCGGGTGAGGGAACAGCTTGGGAGGTGGCCTGGTCCCTGCCAAGTGGCCTCTGATGGCACACTAATGATAGGAAAGAGCTCGGCCACCAAAGGCAATTAGGGAGGATGAGACACCACACACGCCAGGCAGCCAGGGGAGCACAGGGGGATCTGATTATTCCTCTGTCTTGTTTAATAGGAGTTAATAGTTGGAAAGGAATAAAAGAATAGTGTGTGAAGTTCACTGCCAATACAGTCTAATATGCATGCTATGTTTTTATTTCAAAGAGGATAAAGGCCTAAATTTTATACTGAAAACAAATGTTAAAAATTAATTATAAAGGAGATACCAGAGGGCCTCCAGCCTGTTCCCTGGGTGACTGATTAAATGCCTGCCTCATTTAGGCTGGTATAAACCCAATCTGTTGGAAGGAGGCCAAAACTACTTGCCAACGTCCACAGAGACTCTCCAAGAAAATGATCTTGGTGCCAGGGAAGAGAAAAACATACTTACCACCACTGCCTGGAGCCAGCCACCACCACAGGGTACCACCCGGTCACAGGAAGGACACTGAGCCATTCTGCAAAGTCACTGGGGGGCAGGAGTGTCCTTTATGACTAACTAGTCACCATTGAGCCAAAGGAGCAGGGCTGCTCAGGCCAGGAGAAGGCAGCCTCCACAGGCTGGGACTGGATGGGGATTTTTTTTAATCCATCTTTGAGTTTTGTTTGGTCTCGGAAAATATCTTCCCAATTCTCAGAACGTGCAAGCTCTAACTGAAAAGCTTTTCCAGAGCAAGCCGGGAAGTAAGCCAATGACTCCACTTAATCTTTGAATTTTAAAATTAATTTTAATGTCAAGATAACATTGTTTTGTTCAAATAAAACTAGAGGACTGCCCCCAAATGACCACAGCCTACACTGACACTCCTCACCCCAAACCCTGCCCCAAAGGTAGTTGCTGTGAACATGCTGGTGTGGGTTCTCCCAGTCCCTCAGAAAACACAAACATGGAGGGTTGTGTTGTGTAGTCTCTATTTCACATGTAAGGTCAAAGTGGCCTATTTTACGATAACTTGCTTTTTTTTTTTTTTTTTTTTTATAAAACTGCAGATCACAGAAATTGACACACACCAATACCTACACTGAGTATGGCATGGTTATCCAATATGTGGACTGACCATGCCATGTGATAGGTATTTGGTGATATCTATAATGAGGCCCTCACCTAGGTTTTCAACTGACTGTCCCTTGCCCCTCCACTTCTCTAAGACACTAAACACAAGCTGAATGACCCATCTGTTGACCCCAGGAAAGGAAGCCAGGCATTTCCATAGAGACCACAGTGTTTACGTCCTTTAAGGGCTACCCTCTACTCTCAGCTGGTGGTCACTGCCCACTGCTCTGATTTCTGACCCTTGGGCCCCACCTTTGCCTCTTCTGTTGCACTGCTGAGCGGTTGTGGGAATTATGGGGTATTCTCACCTACCCCACCCCCCAACTTTGAAAGAGGATCTCATGGAGTCCAGGGTAACATCAACCTCTATGTGCAGCAGAGGATGCCCTGAGTTCTGGATCCTGCCTCCATCTCCTGAGTCCTTGGATCACAGGTGCATACCGCTATATGGCTTTTTCACCTTCCCACTTCAGTGGGCAGCTCCTTAAGAGCAAGAATGAACAGAAAGGATAGAACAGATGTTCAACAAATTTTTGTTCAATTAAAAAAGGGCTGGGAGCTAGCTCAATGAGTAAGAGTACTTGCTACACACACACACACACACACACACACACACACACACACACACACACACCCCACACACCAGGGCATGGTCACACAGGCCCTTAATGCCTAGGTGGTAGGTGTGAAGACTGGAGAATCACTGGGGTTTGCTGGACATCAAATTCGATGAGGAAAATCAGCAGATGGCCTGGTTGCAAGGGGCTACAGAGAAGCAGGCCATTGCTTGGAACTGGGCGCAAGGCCTTGCACTGGCCTACTAAAGAAGCAAGTTTGAACAAATGGATGGACAATTAAGGGCAAGGCTGCTGTCTAATTCTGACATTATATCCCACCAGTCTCTTCTCACTGAGCTCTCTAAAGTCCACAAAACTATCCCTTTTTTTCCCAGCATGGATACGTCTGCCAGCCCTGCCTGGTCTCTGCAGCAGCATGTGTCTAGTACCCCACTTCCATTTACTCCATATTAGTCTGGGCATCTCTGAGAAAGAGCACTATCCTGCCAGCCATTCATCTGGCTGTAGCTTCTTATTTCCTGCAAGTTTCAACTCTACATTAGAGACTATCACCACTGCTTGTGTGTGTGTGTGTGTGTGTGTGTGTGTGTGTGTGTGTGTGTGTGTGTCTGCTTGTCTAGATGTGCACCACGTGTGTCTGGGTGCCCTGGGAGGCCAGAATATAGTATCAGATTCCTAGAAACTGGAGTTACAGGAAACCATGAGTCACCCAATATGGGTGCTGGGAACCAAACCTGGGTCCTTTACAAGAGCAGCTGGTGCTCTTAACCACTGAGACATCTTTCTAGTCCTTATGGCTGTACTTTTGATTCTCCTGCCTTCCACCTTCCATGCACCACCCCTGCCACACACCCACATCCTCTTTTCTTAAAACAAACCAGTGTTGGTGTCCCTGTAGGTTGCCTGGGGACAGGGACAGTGATGACCCGGTCCAAGCATAGGCTGAGCTCTCGGCCAATTTCCGATACTTGGGTGAGTTTCCAGGGATACAGTCAGTATGTTCTAATGGACACACCCTCAAGAGCCAGCCAGCTTGGAATTACTGAGCAGAAAGCATAGGTTTGAAAGGATTCAATCAAATACTGACATGAAGGACCCAACGTGCTTCTGCTGCTAGGACCTAATTCCCGTCAACTTTTTCCAGGGTATGCAAGCCAGAGCTGTGCACACAAACAGGTGTCAACACTACCCTCGTTGTTCTATCAATCATAGTTATTGCACGGGTCTAACAATGTTATCTTTGCTCCCAGGTCCGAGATCCTGTAATTTAACCCAAGCACTTTTCCACAAAGTGTAAGCCAGGCTCTTTCACCAGCTCTCTCAACTCCTTTTGTGCTTCTAAATTAGAAAACTAAAATGTCACTTCTCTCAGATCTAAAAAAAAACCAAAAACCAAAAAACCAAAAAACCAAAACCAAAAACCTCTCAAGGTCAAGGGAAAAGAATCAAAGCAATTAACTTTTTGGATAAATCATAAAATGGTGGTAAAAGAACACACCTGAAAAAGTGCTTAAGAAGTAAAGGCTGTTCCTGAAGTGACCTCTCTGCAGTTCCTTTCCCTGGGCTCCTGTCATGTGAGGCATCCCCAGATAGCTGCAGGAAAGACTACTCACATACGGCTGGTGGGGCACACTCCTGGCTGTTTGGTGAGGCACATCTGTGGCTGATTTCTTTGCTTTGCTTTCTTTTCTTCATTTCTTTGAATGCCTTCTTTCATTTTCCCTAATAACACGAGTTTCATTTCTGAATTTCCAGGGGCCACTGTGGTCTAACAAATGATGCATACTGACTGTGCACACGGCCTTCTGTCACTGAGCCCAGGAATTAGGAAAAACAGACTTGTCTAGAATCAAAAGGAGGGAGTAGGATTCCAACTAGCTGGTCACATCTTCACCTTTTCTCCGCTGGCTTTGATTCATATGATGTTTAAAATTTGCCTTCTCCTAGTGTCTCTGTAGAAGTGAAAAATGCATTTTGAATGGCATGTTTCTTTCCAATAGCCAGCATGGTAGCTTGGAGGGTTAAAGGTACCTGCTGACCACATCCAGTGGGTTTTAAAGTCACAGCTTAAGCTAGGTATGGTGATGGACAACTGTCATCCCAGTACTTGGGAGGTTGATTCGAGAGGGTTGTGAATTTAGGATTACCCTGGGACACATTGTGAGACCTTGACCTAAAACACAAACAACAAAACCTACCTTGAGATGTATGCAAGGCTAAGCTCAGCATCCTGGAATTTTCATATTCACATGAACCTGACCTGGGCTGGAGATGTAGCTCAGTTGGTAGATTACATGCTTACCATACTCGAAGACCTGAGTTTGATTATTGGCACAAACGAATGAGGTGTGGCAGCTACACTTGTCATCCCAGTACTTGGGAAGAAGCTCAAGGTCACCCTCAGCTACACATGAATCCCAAGCCAGCCTGGCCTGCCTGAGATGGAAGAGTGCCACAAAATGTGGTCTCCTGCACATGGTGTAGCTGTTGAGCTCACAAAGTCACACAGTTGTGACTACTTGTACAAGACTGGGTCTATCAACTGTGAATATGGGAGGGTCTTGAGAGGTCCTATTTGCTATTCATGGCTACTGGGGATGGGGAAGTCATTTTCCTTAATGATGTAGCCCCTGGTCAATTGCTCACATTCCAGTAAATAATCTCTCACCCAAGCTCAACCCTAATTAAACTTGATGGATCACATCCCTCACTCGGAGACAAACCTTGACAAGAAGGGGTTTAGTAGGAACTGGAGTGGGAGAAGCAAGTAATTGGGGATGAGTATGATAAAAATACAATATATGCATGCGTGAAGTCATCAAATGATAATTTTTAAAAGTAAGCCAACTATGAACCAAATATACATGGCATAAAATTTTAAATTACCAGGGAGAAAAAAATGTAATTATAAACTTGATTACTCTAGTAAAGAAGGAATTCAAAAGATTAAATGTAGTAAAACCAACTGTAATTGATAAAAATTTTTAAAAAGAGAAGGGGGAAAAGACACCTAAAAGACTTTGATCTGAGAACACTAGACAGTGCCTGACCCACTCCAGGGTGTTCCCGAGACAGGCAGAACCCACCCCAAGTGGTGTCTAATCAAGACCTTGGTAGGTCTTGTCACCCTCCTGCTATAGTTATGGTTTCATTTGTAAGAGTGACACACACCTGACTCCGAGGGCTATGAAGTTCCTGTCCTGGTGGCCACATGTATGTCTATGAAGCTGTGGGCCATAGGTTCTCAACAGACACTGGAGAAAGACAAGTCTGGCCATAGAACTGTTTTCTCCACTTATTCTCAGCCAAAAGGTACACAGACAGGGGCTTGTAGTAATTGGAGGTCACCCAGGGCCGTGACTTCCCAAACACATCTTGAAGCAAAGGCCAGTCTCATTTCCTCCAACCTCCCTGGTGGAACCTACATTTCTAAAACCAGCCCTTTGTACTACAAAAACACCTCACAAGCAGCAGGCTCTGCAGAGATCCCACCGCCATGCTCCTTCCCCTCCCCCATACAGACAACAGCCAGTAAGTCCCATTCCTGGGTGTAGACAATGCTGAAATCCACAGGTCAAGCAAGGGTGAGGTTGGGTGAGGTGACTGTCTGGTGACAGGGATCAGAGGGACTACATGGAAAAAATAATGACAATGAGACCTGCTTTCAGAAAGCCCTTGCAAGCACTTACCTAATCTCTCAGTTGGGGTCTGCATACTGTTGTGCTGGGATGGACTCTACTGGGTGTCAGACACACCTCACAGCACTCTCCTCCTTTGGGGCTGGCAAACTCACTCCTAAGAGCCTGGTGAGCCCAGTGGATTATGCAGTGCCAGGCAGCTTGCTTGTGCCAGGTATACAGGTGGCAGAAAGCCCAAGGAAGAAGGCTGCTCACACCCACCTGTGAGCCCCTGCCTGGTATGCTAAGGAGGACAGTCACTCAGGCAGGCACATTCTGTCTGTGACTCATCCA
The DNA here is from genome assembly GCF_903995425.1 of Onychomys torridus. Taxonomy (NCBI): domain Eukaryota; kingdom Metazoa; phylum Chordata; class Mammalia; order Rodentia; family Cricetidae; genus Onychomys; species Onychomys torridus. Next base: position 115,123,686 of record NC_050449.1, on the reverse strand, counting down.
GCTTTGCTCTTAGGACTGTTTAATGTCTTTTATCTTCCACAAATGATCTTGTCAGGCAGCTGGGAGGTGTGAGATGTTGAAGCAGGCTCAAGGGTGTAAGCATGCACACACAGCATCCTTTGAACAGCACAGCTGTCTCACTTAATAAAAACAGCACACCTGCTTGTTTTAGAGTGCTCAGGGAATGAACAGCCTTTTGGTGACATCCCAGCTCTCCTTTCTTTCCCCTTGAGTGGGGAATGACTTCTTTTCCCCAAAGATAGCCAAGGGCTGGATGTATAATCAGTGGCAGAGATGCCCTGGGTGTTATCCCTAGCCTGGAAGCAAGAAACAATGGGGCACCTTAGAAGTGTGGTGGGCAGGCCGGAGGCAAGGAGAGGGCATTAAGATGGGTTAGGTCAGTTGGCTTGAGCACAAACACTGCTGATGTTGGGCCACCTACTGCCCTGGGCATTGGGCCCCGGGGATGGATCCAGTGTAGAGTTATCAGTGCTATTAGCAAAGGAACTGAAGAGCGTTAGTGAAAGAAACATGTGATTTAAAAAGTTACTCTCTCTTTATTCCTTATTTAATAACTAACAATGGGTTTGATACCTAGACTTTGGCAGGGGGAATAGACAATATTTTCAAGTCACATGAAAAAAAAAAAAATCTAAGAAGCCTGAAGTCACCTGGATGGAGGCAGGACTCCAACCTGATAGGGAAAGACCCAGTTCCACTCCAAAGGAGCTTATTGAACAGCATTGCTCTCCTAAGAAGCTTAGAATGTCCAGAGAGAGGAAGACATGTAGGAAAAACAATAAATAAGGTAACCATAATGATTAATCTTAACTGTCAACTGGACTGGACTTAGAGTCACCATGGGAACACACCTCTGGGTGCTTCTGTGATGTAAGGGTATTTCCAGAAGAGGGAAGGCCCACCCTAAATGTGGGGGATACCATTTTATAGGCCAGGTTTCTGGCCTGAATAAAAGGGGGAGGGGAGCCTGATGAGTACCAGCAATCACCTCTGTGCTGCTTGAGTGTGGACACAATGTGACCATCCTTCTCAGGCTCCTTACAGCATGCTTCCCCACCATCATGTATCCACAAACTGTGAGCAAAAATAAACCCTTTCTTTCTCTCTCAGTTGCCTCCTCTCAGCAACAAGAAAAGTACCCACTATAATAACTGATGTAAGAGCAACCCCAGAAACATACTGTGTAAAGGGCCCCTCCCGAACATAGGATCCTCAGAAAGGCCCCAGCAAAGAAGGGCCGCCTGGTCCTTTCAGAGCAGTGAGGGAACTGCAGAAAGAGAGAGCTGGCAGGATATTTGGGATCTGGATGGCTAGTGCTGGCCCATGAGTGGCCCATGTGACACAACTGAGAACCACCATCAATAGAGAGAGAGCTGATGGCTCATTAAATGTTTCTTGGGGTGTGTTGGGCAGTAAGCGACTGTTCTCAATGTGAGAGTCTGCTTGGTAGGCTGTTGGTGAAGACAGGGGGACCAGAGAGAAGGCAGAGTATAAAAAAGGAACAAGCCGTATTGAGAGAGATTTAGAAAGGAAGCAGAAGTCACAGGATGAGGTGGGGAATTAGGAAGGCAGTGAGAGAAATAGGTCTGCCAGTGAGAAGCTGGAGGCAGTGCCGGTGGTAGATATGGCAGATCCACCATGGTGGAGCAGAGGTAGAACAGAAACGGGCAACTTGGTGAAGCCTGTCATCTTCTCAGGGCTCCTGGGCAGCAGGAAGCCAGCTTCTTCCCTGGGCCTTTACACCTCAGCATTAAGATGAGGGTCAACTTGGCTGCCAGAGGCCAGCCACCTACAACAGAGCATCACTGAACACTGCCAGCTTGAAAACACAGACCACAAGAGCTTGATCAAGGACACACATGGGGTCAGATGTGAACAGGGGAGCACAGGAGACTAATTTCAAAGTAGAAGACAATTTTTAAGGCAAAAGAGAGCTGAGGTCTGTTGACAGCCTGTCTCAGAAGCCCTGGACTCTCACAGACACTGACAGGAAGGCTGGCCCAGGAGTCTTCAAGCAGGATGGGAACTAGCTACTGGGTTGCTCTAATTTCTAGAGAGATCCAGGAAGGATTAAGGAAATAGGGTATGTCTTGAGGGAGTACCAAATACTTTATAGACTTTATGTTTTAGAGTAATACAGGCTTTTAATAACACTGGATTCCTGGTAAGAAAGGGGCCACAGAAGTCGGGCATGTTCAATCTCTGTTCCTACTAGAGGCATCTGTCCGCTTTATCCACTCCCAGTGGCCCCACACCCTACACTGGGGGTGATCCAACCAGTGGGGGAGCTGAGGAAGGAAGAGCGATATGGGTTACAAGCCACCCTCACAGGGTTACACAGTGAGACTTCATCTCAAATAACCAAAACAGAACAATAGCAAAATGCCATAGGGGTTCTTGAACCCTGGCCACCCATTCCATGTCCTGCTAATACTCCACAGAGCACAGCTCTCTGTCAGGGGCTCTCAACTAGCACAGAGTGGACTTCTTCTCAACCTCTCTGGACAGACCACACTTACAAAGGAGAAAAATGATGAAGTATACCAAATGTGCTCTCCGTGGGGCTGGCTGGATCCTTGGCTGACTCAAGCTTCTTCCTGACAGAGCAGAAGCTGTGAGGTTAGTGCAACTGGGCAAAAATTGTGTAGGCTTCCCTTCCCGTGTGTGTGTGTGTGTGTGTGTGTGTGTGTGTGTGTGTGTGTGTGTGTGTGTGTGTATGGGGGGGCTGCCAGAGTCTTCTTTTCCCAGACTGTCCTGGAACTCCTCCAGCCTCAGCATGGTAAACACTAGGGTATCTGTATAAGTCACCAATCCAGCACTACACTGTGTTTGAAGAAATGAAATGAGTAACTGAAGAAATGAAGGAATACAAGGGTTCTGCTCTCAAGGTTCCAGTTCACAGAATACTGATATTCCCAGACAACCCAGTCATTTCAGAATAAAAACAGCTCATGGGTCAAAAATGAGACTGACATTCTGATTTAAAGAGAAAAGCGCATGTTCTATGGGCCACTTGCCACCTCTGTCAAAGGTCGACATCTTTTAGCTTCATTTTCTTGACTCTTCGAGATCCCCAAACTTTTTCATCCTTTTTGATTTCTTTCTGAGGCAGGATCTTGTGTAGCTCAGGATGACCACAACCTCACTGTGATGAGAATAAACGAACTCCTGATACTCTTGCCTCTATCTGCCAAGTGCTCCCTTCACAGGCAAGTGCCACCACAACGCTGAGGGGGCGGGGCTTACAAGCATGTGAGTGCAGTGCCTGTGGAGGCCAGAAGAAGGAGCTGGATCCCCTGGAGCTGGAGCTACTGATGATCATGAGCTGCCCCACGTAGGTGTGGAGAACCAGATATAGGTCTTCCGGAAGAACAGCAAGATCTTAATCCCCTAGCCATCTCTCTAAACCAGAAACAATAATTTTAAAATGAACAATTAATGAGTGGCCAGGTTAGTTTACTACAACTTTAATAGGACCAGCTATACTGGCTCCTTAACTTTTACTTTGATGGAAATCTTTTGGGGGTAGAATGAACAGCCAGGAGGTTTGGAAAAGAAAGGAAAATGGCAGATGCGTAGGGTCTGGGCTTTCTCCTTCTTATGCCCTTGGCAGACATTAATAATCAATTACAGGACCCTTGCTGAGTGTTGATTAGATCTCAAATTTCACCTCAGATGCCAAGCTCAATCAGTTCCAGTAGCTCTGAAGAAGGATCCTCTTGCCTTTTTCTGTTAGATCTAGATTTTTAAAAGCAACACTGTTGAAAAAAGGACACAGGGTAATCCCTCTGGTTTTACTGTCATGGTTTTATTTTTAAACTCGTCTCCCTTCCTGCCCTGATTTCCATGGCCTTCTTGATAGTCTGTGCCACCCTGTTTAAGCAGAACCACACCCTTATCTCACTGGCGTCCCTGAAGGATGCTCTTGGTTCTTGACGGGCACCTAGGCACCACTCCACCTGGGGTCACCTCCCACACCTGGCAGGCCTCCACCAGCAGAACTGGACATTAGAGAGGGAAACACACGGTTCTTATTGGTTCTCTCCATGACTCTAAGCACAGGAGCTCAGGTTTGCACTTTTATGATGTATGAGACCCAGCTCTCCATATTAGGTTCTCCTCACTAACTCTGGGGGTTGTGGAGTCAAAATGTTCTTGGAGTTAGAGTCAGAACCTAACCTTATGGCCAGGCATATTGAATAAATCTTCCTTTTCTGCTTTGTGCTATTAAAATTGGCTTACAAGGGTTGGGGGGGGGGCAGCACAGGCAAACCTGCCTCTAGGGCTTCCAGGGCATGGGAGTAGCTCCCAGGTGGACCCATGGTCCTGTCACATCAGAAATTGCTCTCATTCATTTGTCAGCTCTTTGTCTCTTCCAGGGATGTAAGGCTTTGCTGGGCCACTGTGATCTTACACGATCCCAATCCATCAGCAGTGGATGCAGCATGCAGACCTGTCAGTTAGTGATGCTTGTAAGGCCTCTCCACAGAGGTGTGATGAGTCTATAGGAGGTAAACCCACCCCTCAAACACACAGAACACAGGAGGTAAACCCAGAAGCCAAAAGCCAGCCTGCCCAGCTGAAGAGAGGAAAGGCAGACAGAGCTCTCCTTGTCTCCTTCCTCTAGGGATAAGCTGAGAGCCAGAAGGACTGTAGCTTTCCAGTCAACAGGAAGCTAAGAGGTTTCTGCAACTCAGGATTTTTAGCCCAGGCTGCTCTTGAACTCCTGGTCCTCTCTGGGTGCCACAGTTCCACAGAGGCCACATTTGGGGTCCATTTTTAGACTAGACTGGACTAGAAAAGTTTGACAACTTGCCCGCAATTCACATTGGGAAGACCTGGGGTGAGAGAGAGGCTCCAGGTTCACTGTGCTTGGCCTTCCCATATTGCTTTTCAACAAACACCCCCTTTGTCTTCTCTGTGTTTCTCAATGGCTCCAAGGTTGGATTCCAGCAGAGGGAAAACCAAGACAATTTTCTTAGCTTAAAAAAACATCAATATAACCATGAAAGATTTTTGTGTAGGCTTTTAGTCCTGGGACTCAGTCCTGACTTTTGTCCTGAATGGGGGTGGCACCATTCCATGGGTTGGGTTCCTGGGCTGACTAAGAAGGAAAACAGAAGGAAGCCACCATCTCCTGCTCTGTTTACCAGCGTCCTCAGATGTAAAGGGTCTCAGCTACACCAATGCTGCCTTGCCTTCCCTGCCACGACCGGCTGTTCCCTCCTAAAACAAACCTTTCTTCCATTAAGCTGTCAGATATTTGGCCACACCTGGACACTAAGTCATCCTTAAAGGAGAGAGAGATCCTGGAGCATGATGGGCCACAAGGCTAATGGGAGACCCTGGCGTCAAAAGTCTGTTATGTGGCAAAATGCAGTAAATGGGTGATATTGTCCTGGTGAGGCAAGGGGGACAAATATAAGGAGGGGGTGTTTCTTGGAGAAAAGATACTGGTGCCGAGTATAAGGAGGGGGGTGGCCCTTGGGTAGGAGAGCCTTGGCTTCAAAGTAGGTCATCTGTCTACATGGGAGAGGAGGGCAAACACACATCCTCAACCTCTAAGAAGTCAAGACTTGGGCAGACCTGCACTACAGGTGGCATCTGGGGAAGGTCACAGTGGTTCAGTTCCTGTTCCTGGCCACTCATTCACTCATTCTCTCACAGTAGCTCTGCATCCAAAAGTGCCAGGCTAGTCTCACTGTGATGAGGTCTGGGATCTGCAGACTGCACCCAGCCATCCTGGCCCTATAGGTGTTCTAGCTCTCGGGATTGCCTGTCTCCTGGGCAGGCTTTGCTCTGGAGATGGGGATGCAAATCCAAGGGTGAGACAAGGAGGCCAGCTCCTAGAGCCCACTCTAACTGGGGTATTTTCACCGGCCACAGTCGTCTTGCAAGCACTCAGTCACAGTTACACGACAAAGGCCCTCAGTTCCTCTCTTGGTGAGTATTCAGTGACCTCAGGGAGGGGGAGAAATTAGAATGCCCTGATGTGTCCATCCCAGGGACTCCCACTAGGGACACCCAGAGCTGGGTCTCAGAGCAGAGGAGGTGGAGCTACTTACCTGTAGGCCCTTCACAGCCTTTCCTTCCTCCCTTCATCAACAGTGCCTCTAAGACACTGGCTTTTCTACCCTGGCTGTGGGCTACCCTTCTCAAGACTACAATGTCTCCCTTATTCCTTCAGGGAAAGAAGAGTCCAGAAGCAATTAAAAAAAAAAGAAAGAAAGAAAAAGAAAGCCACACACAACAAACAAACCAACAGAACATCTTTCATTGTACACACCCCTGTGTCACATAAGGACAGTCACACACCTGTACCTAGCATGTCAAGCCTGTCCCCTTACTGCCTGTCTTCCTTTGTCTCCGCCCAACCTTCGTTCCCTTCATTCCTCTGGCTTCACTTCCAGTTGACATACACATACACTACTTTATGTAACCATATATCTAGGAACCACAAAGGAGAGAAAACATAATATTTGTCTTTCTGAAACCAGCTTAATTCATTTAATACAATTATCTCTGTTTGCATTCATTTTCCTGCAAACAAAATAGTTTCATTCTTCTTAATGGCTGGGAAAACACCATTGTATATATACACTTTTTTTAAAACCACTCCTCTGATGATGGGCACCGAGGTCTGTTTCATAAGTTATGGTGAATGGTGTTGCATCAGTGTCCAAGGATCTCTGTGCTATGTACAATCCATGTTTATAAGCTGATGTTATGCCCTTCATGCTTCAGAGACTTAGTGGAAACAGAAAACAGACCTAAAGTTTGAGACCAAACTCAGTTCCCCAGTGGCAGGTGTGGGGCTTACTGCTCCAACAGCTGTGTATGACAGTGAGGTGTGTTGGAGAACATTCTACCAGACTCTGCTTTGTGTCAGCAACAGGCCAGATGTACAGCCTGGGAGGGTGGGCAAGCAGTCACATCAGGGCTTGAGATGTCTGAGGTCTCCCACTATCTGATTCACCATGACTCAATAGGAGGCCATTTATGATAGTCTTGTGCTCTGGGGCAAGGACATAAGGCCCAAGGAAGAAGGACCCGTTTCAAGTCAACAAAAATGTATTCAGATCCCAGGTGCCGGCATTGTGCTCAGCACGGGGAAAAGCCAGCTGAGAGGAGAGAGGACAGTTGGGTGAGGGCTGTAGTACAAGTATGTCTACGTCAGCTGAGGCCCTGGCATTGCACTGCACAGACTGGACAGTGGGCTCCTCACATACCATTGTCTTCACAAAGCAGGCCACTCACTCTAGAGTAGGAGCACCGTGCCCTTTGAACAAATGGACACACATTGCTTTATGCTCAGGACACTGCTTTGCAGCAGCTAGCACTGACAAACTGTCCTCTGACGGGCAACAGTGTGGATGCCACAGAAGTATACAGATGCTCAGAGGGGGCTGGTGTCTCTGCCAAGTGCTCTCTTTTTACACGTCTTTACACTCTGTGCTCCTCATCACACCATGTGTGGTGGTTAATCTTTAACTTGACTAGATTTAGAATCACCATGGAAACACACCCCTGAGTGTGTCTGTGAGGGTGTTTCCTCTGAGAAAAGGAAGACCTATTCTGAATGTGGGTGGTACCATGCTACAGCCTGGGGTCTCTGATGAATAAAAAGTGGAAGTCAAGCTGAGCACCAGCATTTGTCTGTCTCTTCTTCTTATCTGGGTGAAACGTGACCAGTATTCTCATCATGACATACTGTACCCTCAAACTGTGAGCCAAAATAATTACTTACTTCCTTAAGTTGCTTTTATCAGTAAATTTGTCCCAACAAAGAAAGTAACACACCAGGAGACAAGCCTTCTTGGCCACTGCTCCTTGTATTTGCATCTGTGAGTCCTAGTGGCTTGACAACTTCTGACAAGAACTGAAGATGGCTTTTCAGATTAGATGAAGCATTTCAACTCTTGACCATTAAGCTATTCTTGAAATATAAGGACCAAAAATCCTCTAATGAATTTGTAGATAAAATTCTGTTAGAAATAGGAGAAATCTTTCTTGCATGATCCAAAGGAACCATCATACACAGATATGTGAAAATACCCACATCAAAGAAAAGAAACAAAGATACATCTCCTCATTTACGCAAAGGTACAAGTAGGTCAAAATAATAAATGAAATTTTATCCCTAAATCAACCTCTTATGGAAACGATCATAGGGTCTCCTCCTAACGTCCCTGAGCTCCAGTTCATGTTGTCCTAAGACCCCAGAGAGCTTTTGCAGAGGAGGCTGTGGGGTTTAATCTGTGTAAAGGTTCGTATCTGCTAAGGGGAGAGCCCCGTGGAAGAAGCTCTGATCACATTTGATAGCTCTGCCTACAGAAGAACAATCAACTCACATGCAGATGTGGAATAGACTTCACAGAACCGCATGCTTCTTGTGCTACTGAAAAAAGATGTTGGCTCTGTGACGGGAGGGTGATCCTTCACTTGGGAAAACAAATGCTCTGATCGGGTGTTGCTCAGCATTCAGAGGCTGACTCTTGGTAACTTCCAGCTAGTCCTTCACTAACACAACCCTTCACCAAGGCACTGTGAGATCCCACCACTGCCTGGCAGTGGAACAGGACCTTATACAGGAAGGTTGTCCCTGAGATGGCAGGTAGATAACAGGCTGTCACTCCTAGTGGTACCCAGACAGAGACAGCATGAATCAAGGGGGTGTAACCTCTTATTTCCCCACACCTATCTCAGTAACCCTGCCCCTCAACTAGGACAAGAATGTCTCCTCATTTCAAATCAGAGGGAAATTTCCTTATTTACAGCTTATGGGCCCCAAGCCCAGGGTCCCTGCTAGAGAAATGGATTGTGAGAACTTTGTACCTAAGGTTGTCAGATGTCAACCATCAGTCCTACTCAGAATTGCAAGAATGGACTGTTTGAAGAAAGCTGGCTCAAAGAACTTGGTAGAAATACCAACACAGACTGGCAACACTGGACCCTTTGTTTATCTGGACTATTTATAGAGAACAGTCCCATTCAGAAGTATTTACAAAGAGCTGAAATGGCTATTCACCAAAGACCTCTTGTGTTGCTGTGAATTGATCAGTGATGGAAGGTTCAGTCACTGAGAAGACTGATAGAACATGCTTGTCCCAGTGCATCTCCAAGATAAGGAGGCCATCATACAAGGCATAAATTGCTTCTGTGTTGGCCTAATTCTTTGCCCTCCTCCTCCCAAGCCATGTTGGTCACCTTGTCAACTCTGGAGCTGCTGAGGGTCTACCTTCCACCCTAGAAACATGATGCTAGGTTGAACTGAGACCCTTGACTCTCCAAACATGTGGACGCTACTAACTGAATAATCTGTGAGGAACGTGGGAGCTAATGATACTTTCAGATGGTTAGATGAATTCAATAAGGTTCTTCTAGCTCCTATGTCTTCCCCTGGATAAAGTGCCCCCATTCCCATTTTTCATGTGTATGCATGCCTATATGTGGAGGAACAAAGTGGATCTCGGGAAGCATCCATGATAACTTTTCCACCTTATGTTTTGAAGTTGGGCCTCTCTACCAAACCCAGACAGAGCTTGCTCATATGGCTAATTTTATTGTCAACTTGACACAAGCTAGAGTCATCTGAAAGGAGGGAACTTCAACTGATAAAATGCCTCCACAAGATCAGCCTGTATGCAAGCCTGTGGGGCATTCTCTTGATTAATGATGGATGGGTGGTGCTACTCCTGGGCTGATGGTCCTAGAATGAAGAAGGAACAAACTGAGCAAGCTGTGAGGAGCAAGCCAATCAATAGTGTTCCTCCATGGCTTCTGCTTCAGTTCCTGCCTTGGAGGGCTGTGATGAGACATATGCAAGTCCAAAGAACCCTCTCCTCCCCAAAGTGCTTTTGATTGGTATTTTATCACAACAATGGGAATGTAACTAAGACCCCTTGCCTTCACCATCTGAGGATGCATTTATAGGCCACCACATCCAGCTAGTATTTACATGGGTTTCTGGGCATCTCACCTCCAGACCCCACACTTGCCTCACTGGCAAGGGTGCTTTAACCACTGCTCCATCTCCCTCGCTTGGAGAGGGTTTTCTTGCTAAGAAATCAGCAAATAATCAGAAGGTGCTTTTGAGGTGTGGTGTTGCATCAGACAGTAACTTGAAACCAGTAAGAGTGAATAAGGTGTTAAAAATCTAAGACTATGATTGACTTAAACATAGCAATTGTCAGGCTTATTCATATAATCATATTGCTTGCATCCTGATGAGACTGCTGCAGTGGGGGTGGATGGGTGGACTTTCAGTGACTCCTAGGGACCTGCTCATAGCTGGCACCCTGCTTTGTCTGCCCTTGGTTAGTAACCACTAATCCTGTCCTGCCAAGGTGGAGGCAACTGCTAAGGACTCTTGTGCTTCGCCCCAGCAGGAGACTTTGTTTTTTGCTGGTTTTACTGGAATCTAAGGATACTCATGGCACTGTACCTCACATGGAATCTAAGGATACTCGTGGCACTGTACCTCACATGTCAGTGTTACCTAATGCCTGTGTCTGGGGCGGGGGTGGAGGAACAGGTTTCTCTGAAGCAATCAGAATTCCTTTGATGGAGTACTTGGAACTGGAAGAAGTAGGTCAATACTTGGAGCAGTTGGTTACAGCTCAGCCCAGGACCCCCAAACCCTGCCTAGCTGGGATGACTTTGGGTTCAGATCAAGACCATGACCTTTCTTCAAACCCTTACCTTAGTGTGGTCTTGTTACTGGGAACAGGGGACACAGCTGGGTCTATTAGAACAGTGGTGCGTGTGGAAGCTGCTGTTCTTACTGGGAACAGGGGACACAGCCGGCTCTCTCAGAAAGGTGGGGTGGTGCGTGTATGGAAGTTGCCCATTCAGCTGCAGGTTGCTGGGGCATTTAGATTTACAAAGGTGTGAGGAAGGCTGGCTTTCTCAAGTCTTACCTAAGAGCTAAGAAGTTACCACCTTTAGAAACAACCTGTTCCTACAGTCTTTTTCTCACCTTTAGGAAAGGAAATACACACATACAGAGAAAACCAGAAAACTGGGGCTATAAAACACTGTTTGGGAGACAGCTCGGGTGGTAAGGTGCTTGCCTCGTGTGCATGTGGGCCTGAGCTTGGATCTCCAATCCCATGTAAAAAGCTGTATGTGATTGATGGCTCTTCATCCTAATACTGAGAAGGCAGAGACAGGAGAACCCTTGGCTCTTGCTGGCCACCTGTCCTTACTGAACCTGAGCTCCAGGTTCACTGAGGGACCCTGTCTTAAAAACTAAGGTGGACAGTTACTGAAGATACCTAACATTGGCCTCTAGCCTTCACACAAATGCACATGTGTGCGCAATCCCCCCTCCCATGTGCGCATATACATACATGCATGCAGCACACTGAAAACATACATACTGCTTAACATAATAACTTTATAAGTAAAAAAATGTGTGCACATAAAGAAAGGTATCTGAAACAGGAAACAATATTAATAATGGGTCTTCCCAACACCTTGTGCTCAGTCCTTTTCTCAGACAGAATGATGCTGGTGACATTGTGTCCCTTTAGAAGGTTCTTTAGTCTATCATACAGAGCTAACAATAGACATCAAATATGACATCTCACACCCCAGACTTCTGAAAGAAGTAATTCAAGTCGACACCACGTAGCACACAGACTTAGAGGAAAATCACCACACTCCTGCATACAACTGAGACCTCTTAGTGTTTTTTCCATCCAGCGTATCTAGATTAATGATGGCTGGCTGATGAAGTAGTTGCCTGTTTTTTGTTTGTTTGTTTTAAAGGACATGATCCCAACAGTTAAAAAAAAAAAAAACTGTTATCCTACTCCAGACATGTGTATACTCTACCAGGCGCATACTAGGTTCATTACCAGTTACCTGAGGATAGACTGTTACTATCTGTCAAGCTGCACCTTTTCTGTACCACAGTGGGCTATCTTCTGTTTAAACAGCTAAGAGAGGAAGATGTTCAACACAACGTGGCTGATGCTAACTTGCTACCTGTGAGGTTTCAGAGACAGGGGCTCCAAGAACCCCAAACACTCACCTATTCCACTAGCATGTAGTTTATCAGCCATCACCTTGGAAACCCCCAGCCAGATATGAGGAATAACAAGTTATCAACAGGACTGCATTCAATCTTGGGCTAAAAGTCTCTCCCATAGGACTCAGGGCAGCTGGGACTGGGAACCTCAGCATGGGTGGCAGGGATCAAGAAATAAAGCACTTTCCATTATTTTCAGGGGATTATCCACAAAATGGTTAAACAGGCTTTAAGAGTTCATTTTCTGTTAGAAATACACAACCATGGGGCTGGAGAGATGGCTCAGTGATTAAGAGCACTGGCTGCTCTTCCAGAGGATCCAGTTTCTATTCCCAGCATCCATACAGCAGCTCACAACTGTCTATAACTCCAGTTCCAGGGAATCTGGTACCCTCACACTGACACACATGCAGACAAAAACACCAATGCTCATAATGTGAATTTAAAGCATGGAGAGAGAACCAAGGTGCCCCATTTTTACAGGTGTCATAACTGAACTGAATTTGAGAAAGTGACCAAAGTTGCTTAGAAATGTATGCAGGAGAGTCCTCATGGAAGAGACTGTATGCAAAGCATGGTTATGTTCCTTAGGAAGGATGTTTAGAAACTTCCTGTCTTATCTTAAAAACTAGGAGGGAAAGCAAGGAAAGATGTCACTGGTCCTCAGAGACACCAGTGAAAAGCCAGCAAGTTCCCCCTAAGGGACAAAGTTTATGGAGACGGCAGCCATGCTGGAATGAACATCAGAGAGGCACTCTTGGAAGACAGTATGGGAACTCCCTGTGTTGGCTGAAGGGCAGGGGAAGGTCACAGACTGTGTGCTCCTGGGACTCTCTTCCTGTCCTGGTCAGGAGGAAGGTGACAGGTAGGAACTTTGTGGAACAGGTCTCTATCCTCAGAAAGGGCTCGGCTTGTCGAAGTCACTCTATCAAGAGGAGAATAGTGTGCATTGATCATGGGGAGGCAAGGAATGAATTGTGCCAAGCGTGGTGGTTCATGCCTGTGATCCTAGCACTTGGAAAGTTGAAATAGGACCAGCCTAGGCTCCATGGTGAGACCTGTCTCAAAAAAAAAAAAAAAAAAAAAAAAAAAAAAAAAAAAGGAGTAAGAGCAGGAGGAGGTAGAGGAGGAGGAGGCAGAGGAGGAGAAGGGGCAGTAACTTAGCAAAGCTACTGGCTACTTGCTGTATTGGGCCCAGAGCCGTGGGGCCTCCTCTGCTGTGCACTGCCCCCTTCTGGGTACTCAGGAGCATGGAACATGTCTTTCCTCCTCATCCTCATCCTCATCCCCAAAGATTCTCACTGCACCTACCTGCTGGCTCACTTTCATCTCTGTCTTTCTTCTCCTCCAGATGTGTTACTAAGGAGGGTGTGTGGACCCTTACAGCCTCTCAGAACAATGTGCTTCTCCTGAGTGTGTAGATAACTTGATTGGAGTTTGTTAGCTTGTCACCTGGACATCAAACACTGGCCTGTGAGTCAAGCTTTGAAGGGAAGTAATGGTCTACCTCTAGAGCCACACTGTCCCAGATGAATTCTTCAGGGAGCGAATGGGAAATGGGCAGAGTTTTGCTCACTCTCAACTGACAATACAAAATGGACTAAAACCCAGCAGGTGGAATGCAGGATTCTAATCTCCTCAGAAAGGTGGGCTGTGGTCATGGGGTGGCCTTAGCCTTCACTGGGAAATGTGGCCTTCTGGTGACTCAAAGGTTCTCCAATCCTGTCTGCCATAGCAGCCACACAGCAGTGTTCTCCATTAGAAAGCCCTAGGAGCCTTTCACTTTATACACAGACAAGGGACCCCATAAAACTCCAGGCAAGTGACCTCAACAGTGTGGTAGGAACAAGAATCTAGGTGTCCTGTTGCTGAGCAATCCTTAATTTATCTCTATAGTGTCTTGCCCGCATGTGTGCATACGCACCAAGTGTATGCCTGGTGTCCTCTGAAACCCAAAGAAGACATTAGACATCCTGGAACTGGAGTTACAGATGCCACAAAGGGCACCATGGTGCTTCTCTCTGTTCCCATAGAGAATGGAGTAGAAAGCTTAACAGAGGAGTGGGTGGAATGCTGGGTTGAGGGTACAGCCTGCTCCTGGGTAGAGTTGTCAATCAATCAACCTTCTAGCTAAGGTGTTGGCTGTGTCTGTTGCCTTTTAAGGTTATAATGTCCATTTCCTCCTTACCAATTGAATCTCTTTTTGAATGCCTATGCACTACTAACTAATTCATTTTTCCCCCAGTGCAGCGGCTTAGGCTTTTTACCTGGCTCAGCTTCTTAGTGGTCTGGATCGACTTCTAGGATCCCTTAGGAGAGTCTCAATCAGTTCTTTGTTAAATGTTGAGAACACCCTCACCAACCCTTTCAACTCAGTTCCCACTGCATACACCAGACTTCCTTAAATCATTGGTGCTTTTGGGAGCCTCTTTTAAGACATGCTTCCATGTCTGAGGTCATAAAGACATGTACGTTTTCCTTCTAAACATTTTAAAACATTGTCTTACATTTAGTCTTGGATCCATCTGGAAATTTATTTTTATGTCACATTTGAGAAAGCTATCTAAATTTATAGTTAGTTCCCTATATGGAAAAAAACAAAAACAAAAACAAAAACAAAAACAAAACAAAACAAAAAAACAGGCATTCCAGCAGGGTGCTCTGAGCTGGCTCCCTTTTCACACTGATTGACAGTGCCACCCCTGAAGATGAACCTAAACATACTCCACACTTCAGGGACAGAACCCAAGCATCATAGGTCTTTCTCTGCAAATGCCTTAACACTGTGTGACTCAGGCTTCGTTTGTTTGTTTGGTTTTCTGCCAGGTCTTAGGTAGCCCAAGCTGGCCTTGAGCTCCTGGTGATCCTCCTGCCTCTACCTCATCAGTGCTGAGACTACAAGTGTGCCCATCCCAACCATTTATGTTGAACTGGGCTCTTTGCAAGCTAGGCAAGCATTTTACAGCTGAGCCACACCCATTTACTCTTCCTGCTTGGTTGGCTTTTGTTCTTGTAAGACAGGGTCTTGCTGTCTTGTTGTCCAGACTGTCCTGCCTCATCTACCACCATGCCCAGCGTGTCTTCCTTATTCTGTCTTTGGTTTTCAGTATTCAACATGGATTTCTGGATCAAGTTTGTGAATACCTTTATTGAAACTGTATCAAAATAATATGCTAATTTGGGTGAAATTGCTCCCCCCTTTGCAGTATTATTTTGTTTTAATTTAAATATTCTTTCTTTCAATGAAAAGCTAACAGCTCCCCACACTCTCATTCCTTTGCTGTTAGATTTATTTCTGTTTCTCACTTTCCAGTTAATGGAATCCTTCAAAATTCATTTTCTTCTTACAAGTCAGGAGTGCTTAATAATGTTACTAAACTAGTCTCTGTCAAAATTCCCAGATGCATGGAATGCTTCTAATTATGTAGACTATCTGGGATTTTCTAGGTAGACTGCCATATGGGTTAAAAAAAAAAAAGGAAATTTCCCTTCTTTTCACCCCTTCTTCAATAAGTTCACAGACTCCAGCCCTTCAGGATGCAGAAACCAGTGTCTTTGCATTTCTTACATGTAACATATTACTTACCAGTCAAGGTGTTTACTCTAACTTTCTGTTAAACATCCTTCTATTCACATTGGTTAGTAATTTTTAAAACTGAAAATTAATTTTTGTAAAAAAAATCTTTTTATTTATTAAACACTTGAACACCTTGGCATGTGATTGAGATCAATCAATTTACATCAGATTTTTAATGTAAAGCTACCCATGTATCTCCTAGGCATCTCATAGGTTTTACTAATAGATTTCTACATTCAGCTGACTTGTGGGCCATTCACGACTCCACTGTTGCTTCTGCCTTAGAGCCTTCGTGTGTGTACATGTGTATGTGTGCACCATGCATACATGCATATAGAGTCAGACATTTTCAAAAGTTTTTAGTTACATGAGAAAAATTTTTAAAAAGCTATTTTCATGGTAGAGTTTTACAAAGATACCCTGGCATCGTGTAGTTATTTGATTTTGTCGGAGAGTTCCACTTACATCTGAGAACTTACCATCAATTACTGCTGATACCAAATGAAGGCTGGGACAGTAAGGTCGTTTCCAAGGTGGCCTGCTCATCCTTCAGGGCCAACCGGCAGATGAGCTGGTCTAAGCTAATGGGAGCTCAGGGAGGCCAGGTCCACCTGGGCCTCATAGCATCCTGGTCCTTTATTCTACTCCTTATCAATAGATAAGAAGTTTGGCATTCTATCCACTCCTAAGAGATGGCACACAGATCAAAGGGGAACAATATCCCTCTCGGTTTCTTGCTTCCTCTGAGTGCCAGTCAGGAAATAAAAGACAGAAACCCTCCATGGATGGTTTGTTTCTGGCATCTTCTCCTCTCTTCCTCTATACCACAGGAACACAGGAGAGGACATGGAAAGAGCAGCAGAGAGAAGCCACTTAACCTACAGGAAGCTGGGGACAGAAACTGGCAGCTACTGGAGCCAGGAACGTATCACCAGGGATGGCTATAGTCCTGGTGACCCTTAGGACTCTGTGCAAGGAAGGCTACTGGATTAGTCAGTGTTTGCTAGCATCACACACACTCTGGGGCAGAATCTTGGCCGAGCCTAGGATCCAGCAGCTCCTTCCTTCTGGAAGATTCTATCATTTCAATCAAGGCTTCTAGCCTCAGAACAGAGATGTAGAGTGTTACAGAAACACACACACAAGATGGAGGGGACCAATCCTAAAATAAAGTAAGGCTGTGTGAATTTTACAGAGCTATGTAGGTTAAGTCTCCTGTCAAGGGCACAGATCTGAGGCTATGAGAGATAAATCCAGTAGTTATTCGTTGCTATGGAATGTGGTAACATCTTAAATACTAGGACATCTAGGAATTCATTTGATTCTTGCGCCCTTCCTGAGTAGTACTGCTATTATCCTCACTAACCCCTCAGGAAAGGTAGCCAGCCCAGAGGCACAGGGCTCTTGTTATAAGCCTTTTAAATACCAGCTGTATTTCTCCAGACATGGCAAAAGCAGCCTACAGGAATGGTCTTGGGGTGGCATAAGTGATGACCTACAGAAAGGGTACCCCACATTGATGCACAAGGCTGACATCTGAGTAATCCTGAGTGTAGCAGCCTCACACAGCACACCAGAGTAACAACCCAGTGCACTGTGGACAGCAGCTCACGGAAGTGTTGTTGGGAATCCAACCTGCTCTTTGAGGAGTTGTGGGGAGTGTCTTCACCCCATCTCACCCCAAGTGATTATTTTAGAATTCTTCTACGTGACACTGACAGAGGTGTTCTGGGAAAGTCAACTTCCCCATGTTGGGATGTGTCCTAACAGGGGAAGGACATTAGGGACACTAGTATGACTGCTCTTCATCCGCTGTCCCCTCAGGAAGCAGTGAGGTAGGATCTCACTTTGCTCATGGACAGCATTCACTGGCCCGATGAAATGCCCCAGACAGATGTCTTCCTGTCCATGTCCCTAGGTGCACACTCAGTGTGAACTGAACAGGCTTTGTAAGATGGTTTTCTGCACACGTCTCCATTGCTCCTGAACAGGGGCTGTCTCTTTCTTGGTGCCTTGGCAACCAAGCCCAAGACAACTTGTTAACTGGGTTGTCATCAGGTTCCGTGCTCAGAAGCATTCTTCTTCTCAGTAACAGAACTGGGGAGCCTGCGTGTGGGAGGGTTGCATGTGGGTGGCATAGGGCTGCCGCGACAGTGCCTTCCAGCCTCAAGCACAATGTGCAAAAAAACCACCCCAAACCACAAAACATCACCTAAACCTGCATGGCAGGGCCAGTCCCCTACCACAGATGGCCATGCTGGGCAAGTACTGATCTCTGCACATGAGTACAAAGCACAACACATAATATGTACATGGAGGCCAGAGGACAACCTTGGCTGTGGAGTTTCAGGTGCCATCCACCTTCTTTTTTTCAGACAGGTTCTCTCACTGGGACATGGAGCTTGTTGACTAGGCTAGGCTAGCTGGCCAGTGCTGGGATTATGAATGTGCATAATCTTTCTTTCTTTCTTTCTTTCTTTCTTTCTTTCTTTCTTTCTTTCTTTCTTTCTTTCTTTCTTTCTTTTAATGTGAGTTCTGGGATTGAACATGGTTCCTCTTGCTTGCCTACAAAGGACTTTACCAATTGAATTATCTCCCCAGCCAGTCCCCTCCAAACTGTGCTTTCAAAGTGGTGGTGGTGTGGTGGTGGTGGTGGTGGTGGTGGTGGTGGTGGTGTGGTGGTGGTGGTGGTGGTGGTGGTGGTGGTGGTGGTGGTGGTGGTGGTGTGGTGGTGGTGGTGGTGGTGGTGGTGGTGGTGGTGGTGGTGCAAACAAAATGAAGCCCAGTGCTTTTCTGTTCTATCATAAGATGCTGGTACTTTCATTTCTCATTTTCCCAGAAAAAGGCATCATCAAGCACTTGAGCTCTGGGTGCAGGTGGATGGGGATCTGGTTCTAACTTTATTGACCGTAGCCCTATGACCTCAGACACTCTCTCAGGAGACTGGGACTCAGTTTTCTCAACTTTAAAACTTGACTGCCAGCATCCCCATCACAGTGGTGCCTCTGAGTACTGGGCAGAATTATATGTGGAAAGTCTTTGGAAGTTAGTAGCAAACAACTGAGCACAAATTTGATTTCTAGAGAAAGAAGCGTTAAATGTTGAATACACTCCGTGAACTCATGTGCAAAACGCACTTGGAAGACCTGAGTGCTATCCTGTATGCACAACTTTTAAAGTGCAGGACTGGAGACATGCCTGCAGCTTTGCAACAGTGAACAATACCTATTCACAAAAACCTGGAAAGAAACATTTGTTAGTAGGGGAACAATTAAACACATGTAGCTTATATCCAGTCTTTCCAGCTCACTTGATTAATGTCATGAGAACATGCTCAACAGAGGTCAGAGGGTGGGAAGTGAACCCCAGCCTCGACCCTGTGTTAGCAGAAACCAAGGCAAAGGGCCTGGATTGGAGGTGGTCTCTTACTGTCATAGGGTATGGCTGTGGGTGGTATATATTTTTCTTGTGTGCTTTGCTGTACTTTCCAAATAGTCTAAAATGAACATTTCTTACTTTTAGAATCAGAAAAAAATGGATAGTAAAAAATAAATGTGTGTGCCATACAGCACTTGGGAGCAGTGGTGCTATTATGGAAATGAGGTACGTTGTGCGGTACTGTACTCCTAAAAGGGTGTGGGTGTGGGTGGGTGCGAGATGGAAAACCTGCTCACTACTCAGCACCATAGAAAACAGAGGCTTCGGCTCCAACTCCAAGACAGAAAAACTGGGAAATGGGCTTTGAAGAGTATAAAACTCCCTGATCCAAAGCCCAAGGAATCATTTGTGCTATGTAATGGGGAAATGAGAAACCAGGGAGCAGAGAAATGTCACAAAGTAGTTTCACAATGAAAAATTGTTGTCAAACAATTTTTATATGACATAGAGAATATTCAGAAACTGCCTTATTATTATTATTATTATTATTATCATCATCATCATCATCATCAGAATATCATTTTGAAAAACATGGGCTCGGGTGGTACTGCCAATAAAGTACTTGCTTTGTAAGTCTGAGAATCTGAGTTCCACCTCCAGAATCCTTGTTAAAACATCAGGTGGGGATGGAGAGAGAATGGGTCAGTGGTTCAGAGTGCTGCTCTTGCAGAAGAGTTTGGTTTCTAGCATCCAATGGCCTGTACATCCAGCTCCAGGGGATCTGAGACCCTCTTCTGGCCTCTGAGCACACATGCAAAACACTCCCCTCTCTCTCTCATATAATATATATTATACATACATACATGTGCATACACACTTGTGCACACAAACAGTAAATTTAAATTTTCTGAAATAAGATGGCTTATCTGAACTTAAATGATGGGAAATTTGATTTTATTCCCAAATGGAAATAATATAAAATCCTGTAGCTATGTGCATTTACAATACGTGGAATTTTTCACTTATAACCGTCTTCTTTTCAAAAAGATCTGAAGTAGAGTATCATCTTTGATTTTTAGTTTTTGTATCAAAATGTCTGCAGGGACAACATTAAAGAGGGCCAAAAAAAGTGAATTCTCTGGTCCCAGCAGCTTCACTGGTGGTGAGGGAGCACATGATTAGTGAGGCAGAGTATGTGGGGCTGCTGCTGCTATGGGGGAGGGGCTGCAATGCTCCACAGCTTCCTTAATCCACCTGCAACTTCAGTTTATGGCTGCTTTGTTATCTGTTGTCCTCGGAGGGTGCCACGATGGACTCTGTTGGCTAGCCCTTGCTCCCATGGCAGGGCAAAATGATTCGCAGCTGGACTCAAGAGGCACTGTGGGCCCAAGTATTATGATGTCACTCCCAGAAACTGTGGCACCTCAAGAAGCTGGAACGAGGCAGATGGACCACCCTGAAGCTCCAAGAAGACAGAAAGGAAATTCGGTACATGGGCCATTCTAGGAGCTAACTTCCCACAAACAAGAACTGTGCAGGTAACAGAATGTGGGTTTCTGCCAAAGGCTGGTGTTCCTGTCTCAAGTATCAAGACTGGTGGTGACACCATCGGTCACAAGGAGCTCAATGCGGCATTCCTGACCTGCCTTTCATGAGAACTGCAAATGGTTTCATTTTTCATCTTATGATGATTAAGCCAGGAAAACTTCCATCCATTCATCCATCTAACCATTCAACATCCATCCATCCACACACTTACGTATCTACCCATCCATCCATCTTTCTATGCACTTATTCATCCATCTATCTGTCATCTACCCTACCATCCATCCATCCATCCATCCAACCATTCATCCCCCCATCCAGATATTCAACCAGTCATTAGTTACCATTCACTGAACTGGGTGCTAAAAGTATACAGCAAGATTTATTACTTCCTAGCCTTGAGATCAGAATTGAGTAATCATCATCATCATCATCATCATCATCATCATCATCATCTGTAACAAGAGATCTGTAACATCCTGTGATAAAGAACACTGACAAGGACTTGTGGGTCTTGGTTACAGGCTGGACCGGGGAGGTCAATAGCATTCATGCCTTGGTTGTTTCCCACTTACCACTGGTGAACTCTTGCTTTATATTCCTGTTTATTGTTGTTATTATTTGAAGTCCTGGGGAGCAAACCTGGAGTTTTATGCAAGTCTTCTGTTGCCGAGCTGCATCTCCAGCCTTTTTAATTTTTACTTTGATACAAGGTCTCACTAAGTTGCCCTGGCTAGTTTTGAACTCAATTCTTTAGACCTTGAATTTGCAATCTCCCTGCCTCAGCTTCCCAAGTAGCTGTGATTACTAGCCCATTATACCAGGCTCAGTTGTATCCCAGCTTCTGTAAAACTCTTTAAGATAAGCAAGTACTTTGGAAGGGCTGGAGGGTTGAGTGATCAGAGGTTTGGCATTAAAAGCAGATGGAGGGGCCCAAGTGGACCTGGCAAGGAGTACCACACTCCACACAAAGGCCTCCACAAAGGGAAAATTAGGAGGCACAGATTTTGCCTTGTTGCCAATGAGAGACTTGGTTTCAGATCTGAGCTACATGCTCAGTGGCACTTGCCCCTTAGGGTGCAGCTGAGGAGTGCTGGGCTCATGCAGGGGTTGTGCAGTGGGCAAGCCTTGGGACAACTGAAAGCTGTTCATGAAGTACTGCTTGGCTGTCTTAATTCATGCCTCTTCTGAGTAACAAAGGCCCTCTTCTAGAGACATTTGGAGGTAAGCAGGGTGGTATACTCTGGTACGTGTGCTGCACAAGCCTTCAACAAAGACCCGTTTCCCCCTCCCCCTGGATTTCTGCGTGAAAAATGACAATACTAAAAAATTTACTTCTAGGTCAGCAAAATGTCTCAGGAAAAGGTGCCTGCCACCAAGCAAGGTGAGCTGAGAAGAACCCCTAGGACTCACAGTGGAAGGAAAGAACTGACTTTGGAAAGATGTTCTCTGATCTCCACACATGTGCCATAGCATGCTTGTGCCCACATATGTTCATGTGCCTGCATACAAAATAAATAAAAATATAGTAAAAATTTTACTTTAAACAATCTGGCACCCTTTATTAATTCTACCCATGATAACAGTATTAGAAGGGCTCTTGCGGCAGGGATTGCCTGACCTGTTGCAAGCAGGAAGCTGAGATCTGGAATACAGCAGCCAGGGCTGAATATGAGTGAAGCAGCAGGAGAGGCCTTTGAGGGGAGATGCTGGGGAAATGACAGAAGGCAAGTAGTGTGAGAGGGGAGATGTCATGATGCTACGCAAGAGCCCAGTGCCTGGCTGTGCTGTTGTGAGAGTTGAAGAAGCAGTGGGCCAGGGAGAAGACTAAGCTCATCATTAGAACAGTTATGCTTTGGTGGGATACACATAGGAAAAGCCCAGCCAGACTCAGGAGTCCATTACTTAGGATGACTGACAAGCCACAAAACCCAATCCCCATTTAGAGCTCCGGGCTGAAAGATCCCTCCCCTCCTTCCTATATGGAGCACACTGCACATACTTCTGAAGGGCCCTGACCAGGTTCTGGAGGTGCAGGAGACAGCAGACTATCTCTGGACCTTGGGGCAATTCGTTTCTCACTGGATGACTTTAAATAGCACAAAGGAGGCACTTCCGAAGAATTGCCTTTTGAGCTGAGATCTGAAGACCACAAATAGACAAAAGGGTTGGATTTCAAGGCAAGAACCTTATGTTGAGGGGGCTATACGGCTCATCCAAGAAAGTGAAAGGAGACCAGGGTGGTCTGAGAGTGACTGGCAGTGGGCTAAGTGTGGAAGACAGTAGAAGGAGCTGCATCTTTCTTTCACAGGTAACGAAGAGGCTTGGAAAGCTGTTTCCCCTACTCTCTGAGAGATGGTTTCTACCTGGTGCCTGCCAAAGAGTTTGATCCTTTAAGGGAAGTGAATACTATAGCCTGAGTCAGGCTGTTATTTTAGTAACTCCCTCATTCAGGGCCTGAGGCTGAGCCTACCAAAGACACATCATCCATGCTGGGGGAGGTAGAGAGAACCAGGGGTAACAAATACTTGAGTTTGGATGCCCCTCTGCTTCTAACCCATTGGACTTCTGTGTCTCAGTTCCCTCCATGTTTGCTTCGAGGACATTTTCTACACCTGTGGTCTCTTATCTAAGCAGCATGCACCCTGGCTATGGACTGAATCTATTCCCATTGAATTATCAACCATTGGCAGGATGATCCATACCATTTGAGTCAGAGTGCTGTGTCCACCTTCTGTCACAGAATCCTACCTTTAATTAATAGTCCTTGTTATTCTAAAATAGTCTAGGTCTCTAGTAATCATAATAATTCAGGGTAACTTTCAAGTGAGTGGTGATGAGGTTTTCTAGAATCCTAGTAGAGTAAGTAACTCATGAGGGTATCTCAATTCTGCATTTGGTTGTGGGTGGTCTGCAGTGGGAGTCCAGCTTTAGGCTGGGGCTATATAGAAGCCAATATAGGAAGGAGCTGTGCAGTACAACCAGGGAAAACCTGCTTTGTGAGTTGCTGAATTAGAAGGGCTCTGGAGGGTTCTGAAGAGTTCTGGAAGGCTGGATGGTCCAGCAAGAGCTTTGGAGAGGCAATTCTCTCCCTAGCTTTAGGAAGTAATCTTAGAGCAAAGTGAAGATGTGTGTGACCAAAGTAATCTTGAGGGCTATGAAGACAGTGGTTGGGTCTGACTGACAACCTTTCCATCAACCATACCACAATGCTTTCCCTATCTG
Organism: Onychomys torridus; assembly: GCF_903995425.1. Lineage (NCBI taxonomy): Eukaryota > Metazoa > Chordata > Mammalia > Rodentia > Cricetidae > Onychomys > Onychomys torridus. The sequence goes on along the minus strand of NC_050449.1, from coordinate 115,099,906 downwards.
GGTCAAAAACAAATGATGGGAAAAACAGTTCCCATTGTTTTTCAAACACCTGGAACTATGGGAGCTCAGTGTATGCATGGGAGGCAGGACTGGAGAAAAGAAGGGAAAGGGGAGGGGAGAAGCTAGGGCCTGGTACTCTAATGAGAGGTGAAGATGGAGAAGGGAGTCCTGAGAATCTTGTCTGGAAACTAGGAATAAAGTATTTTTCAGCATCTGTCTACTCAAGGCAGGTTGACCTTAGCTGATGGTGGAGAGCAGAAACTCCAGAAGGAAGCTGAGAACCAAACCCACTAATCCAGCAAGCCTTAGACTGTCTCACTTCACGGTTCCCATGGCCCTTGCCCACACGTTCTTTCAGTTCCTGCCAACAACCCTGTGAAATAGAAGCTATTACTCTTTTTAGGGATGTGAGAACTGAAGCTAAGAAACCAAATGAGACTGTCAGTCACTGGCATCAGAAAGCTTAAAATGCAAACTCCCAACTCTGCCTTCAGAGGAATTAGGAACTCAGGTCTGGGGAACAATAGGCTGAAGTTCCAATTTACATTCTTCATCCCTAGGTAGTCTCAATGCACCTCCACTGAGGGACCACTGAGTCCCTGTGATCCTGGTGCTGGGAGTCACCCTATCTTCATCTCTCCATTAACCCACCATTTCCTAGAGACTTGTTTCTTGACTGATCATGAATTTCTACCATTTGGTAACTCCAGTGGGGCCAGATTGAACCATCATCCTGGGAAGAGGACCATGAGATGGCCCGAGGATTCTGGGAGGGCTAACTGAAGCCACCCCACCTTGTTTATTCTGATCATAATGTGACTTTGGAAGGCATTTCATTCATAACAATAAAACTTTAAAATGATAATCAAGAGGAATCCATAGGTTTAAAAATGGTCCTGTATACCAACAAAGAATCAAATGCAAGAGGAGTAAGAAAGTCTATCACTTCATATGTAAGATGCCTCTCAACTTCACAGGAGCATCTCATCTCCTGCAAGGGAGCAGGGAAGAGCTACAGAAACATTTAAATAAATCATGAATGACAGCTGCTCTTCTGCTTACATGGGCATGTTCAGCTATTGGTGATTTTGTGCTTCTAACCTGATGACCAGTTAATGGTTTCACTTTCCAAAATGCAGCTTTTTTTCATTTTGGGGCTTTTAAAAACATGAAAATTGGATAAATTAAAAAAAAAATCTAAAACACTTGACCTAGTTCTCTTGCAGCACTTAAAAACATGGAGACATTTCCTCAAATAAAAGAGGATGAAATAAATCACAACCATGAGGTACAGAAAAGATAAGGAGTTGGCCTGAGCTACAACAGCTTGAAGTACATGCAGAGTTTTGCTCAAAAGATGTTGGTGGCTTTGCCCACTGGCTGTGGGAAGAAATACAGAGTACCACAGTGACGGATGCACCCTGCAGCAGGAAGAGGAAGAGAGCAGCTTTGCTTTTAAAAATTTGACTCAGTGTGCTGATGAGTAAGAGGAACATGGAGCCATGAGTAAGACTTACAGACAGTATTTTAAAAGCACACCTTAGAAAGCAATAGTAGGTCCCTTGGTTACTTTTGCTGTGGCTGTAATAAAACACCCCGACAAGGCAACATAAGAGAGAAAGGGTTTGTTTCTGGCTCACAGCTCAAGTGTACAGTTATCATTGGGGGGAAGTCAAGACACCAAGGGCTTCAATGGAAGCAGCTGGTCATATCACATTTGCTGTCAAGAAGCAGAGAGTGACAAACGTTTGCACTCAGTTCACCTACTCCTTTTTATGGTCTAGGACCCCAGCCTAGGGAATGTCAGCACCCACAGTGGGTGGGTCTTTCCATCTCCATGAATTTTTATCAAGGTCAGGACCTGTCATCTATGTGATTATAGATCTCATCAAGTTGACAAGTGAGATTAAGCATCACACTGGGTAAGGAGTCTCTTTGGAGCTGTGGGATTTCAAAGGCTCCAGTTGTGCTTTAGAGTAACCTTTTCTGGGAATGACAGCAAAAGATCTAAAAGAAGAGAAATGCCTGCTATGTCTACGTATGTTCCATAGAGACCAGGGATCCTTTCACTAGAATCAAGGAACAAATTTAGAGAGTAAATTTGTCCAGTGTGACTTTGTTTTGCACTAGAAATACAAGTAAGACACACCATCCCATTGTGGACAAGAAAACAGGACTAAAGATGGCCATGTTAAATGACAGGAAGGAAAGGAGAAAGCCAGATTCAGAAAGGTGAACATCTTGTCTTCTTTTACTCATGGAATCTAGATTGAAGAAGGACTATCAGGGAAGAGGAAAAAGAAAGTGGGAGGGAGATGGAGCAGGCGATGTGGGTGCATATGAATGAAGTGATCAAAGGTCATTGGATGTATGAAAGTGCCATCATGAATCTTATTAGTAATTATCATATGCTAATAAAAAGTTTCAAGAGATACCAAGGCAATTTATCTACTGCATATGCAAAGGCTCTAAATTTTCTTCTTTCTTTTTTTAAGTGTGTGTGTGTGTGTGTGTGTGTGTGTGTGTGTGTGTGTGTGTGTATCTAAAGGAGCCAGAAAATGGCTTCAGATACCCTGGAGCTGGAATTAAAAGCAATGGTGAGCTGCCTGGATGCTGGGAACTGAACTCAGAGACTCTGGAAGAGCAAGCACTCTTAACTAAGCTGTTTCTCCAGCCCTATCTTTTCCAAAGAAAGGTACTTTTTTTTCCACATCATTTTGCTGGTTGTTTATCCTTTGGTTTTGTAAAGGGAATGGCATGTAATTTAAAGCTGTCTGATGTAGTAGAGCCCAGAGTCTGGATGGATAAATTATTATCTGTCATGTCAAGAGTCCTACGCAGTAAAGGAAATGGGCAGTGCCCAGAAATAAATGCTGAAATGAGAAATTCATGACGTGCCACTGTCTGAACACATTGGACACTTTAGTTCTTCTGGAAGCTCAGACACACCCTCTAGCTTCTAGTATGATCCTGTGTGAGCTGCTCCCTCAGCAACTAAATACTACCCCCAGAAATAGTGTTTGAAGCCTGAAATTCCATTATTTAGGAGGTTGATGGCGGAGGATCAAGAGTTCAAAGTCATCCTCAGCTACATAGTAAGTTTGAGGCTAGTCTGGGCTACAAGGACCCTGTCTCAAAAAACTCAAAAAGCTTCCAGGACAGCCAGGGCAGTTACAGAGAGAAACCCTGTCTTGAAAAACCAAAACCAAAACCAAAACCAAACCAAACCAAACAAAAACAAAACAAAAAACCCACTATCACCACCACCAAATAAGCAAACAAACAGACAAATTAATAAATATTCCCACCAAGTTCCACTCAAAACATATACCAAATCATCTGTGATCAAGATGCATGCAGACAACATATCCATCCCATACAAACAAGGAATGAAGTGCTTACGCTGGTGATCACCTCACAGGCCACAGGGCAGGGCAGTGAGGGTTCAGGTAGAGAGGAAAGGAAAGACAATGGCAGCACCCATTCCTTCTGTGTCCCCATCCTCTCCTACTAAAGGCAGAAAGACCAGAGGACAGCTGACTCACCTCATGCCTCCAGTGTGACCTGTGAGGGCACATTCCGAGGCATCTGGGCTTATGACAGTGCAGCTCACTCATGTTTATCCCACTGTTCACACGTTCAGGTCCTCACTGTGATAGGGACCCTCATGTGGTGGGGTGTTCAGGATGACAGAGCCACCCATCTGGTAAAAATGCTGGGGCCAGTGTGGTGTGGGTTCTTGCCCATCCCTGCACAGTTTGAGTTAATAGGGCAAGAGGAATGGTTAGCACAGGTGCTGGTCTCCTATGCAGCCACTTTAAGAGATTTGATTCAGGCAAAGAAGAAATGCAAGGTCAGTGAGACAAGAAAGGAGGGACAAACATTGTTGGTGAAGCAGCAGGGGCAAGCAGCAGGAGAGAGTGTGGCCATAGGGAAGCTGAAGGGAGCCAGCCTTGGGTGTGGCTTACCAGCACTTCACCTGGCTAGCTGTAGGCTACCAGCTACCCACTGTCCCTGTGCTCCAGTTTTCTTACGAATCATCCCATGTCAGCTGACTAACTGTGGAGTACAGCAACTTAACTGAACATAGAGTCTTTTAGAAAAGTGCCATGTTACCTAGCATACCTTCTTGGCCTCTATGAGTTCATCTCATTCATTAGCCCGAGGTCCACTCAAGAACACTGTCTGGACCCAGGGCTCTCAGGCTGACAGTTCAGCAGAAGTGGGGACAGGAAAGTAGGTCAAGAAAACATAGGATCAATGCACTGTGAGTGACAGGGCTGAGTCTTTCAAGGACCAGCCAAGGAGCCCAAGCAGATGGAAGGTGAGTAGAGAGCAGCTCTCCAGAGGTCCCACCATTCCCAGGTGAGGGGTCTGACTGAAGTGCGTGGCTAGCACAGGGCTGAAGTCCGAGGCAGACCATCTCTGGCTGCACCGCAGGAAGCTGCCAGAAGCTGTCACCAGGCTCTGCAAGGCTGCACCTGAAGTGCCCAGTGTGTTCTATCAGCAAATACTAACCACCTGCTTGGTCCAGTGGGGAGGCCCAGCACAGAACAAGGCCGTCTTTCAAATGGCGACAGGGAAACACGCAAGTGAAAATGAGGCTTCCTGCCAGGTTAAAGCACTACGAAGAAAATAAAATGCAGCGATAGGACTAGGCAGAAGATTTCCTGTAGATATAATAATAGGCCTCTCAGAGGATGTGAAATTTGAGTTGAGGCCCAAATTAAGCAAAGGAGACAGCCATAGAATACAGAGGCCAGTGCAAAGGTCCTGGGGCATAGAATGGCTGGTGAGATACAGGGACAGCTTAGGAAGAAGTGGGAGATTCCAGGAGAACCACAGGAGGCAGGATCATCTCTTGGAAGGTATCAGAGGAGAGCCTTGATTTTACTCCAAGTGAATAGAGAAGCCATCGGAACATCTTGACACAGAGAGATTACACGATCTGGTTGCTTTTTGAAGAAATGAGGCTACATTAGAAACAAGAATTAGCATGTGTTGCTTTCGTAGGTTGGACATAGGTAGATGCAGCTCAGCATGAAGCCTGTCTTAGGGACCATCACCACCGAGAATAAGGGCAGAATCTTCAGGGAGGAGCTGATCTCGAAAGAGCTGGCGGTGGAGGTTCTGTGGGAAGGCCCTTGTCATGTCCTGCCACCCACCAGCACATGAGAACTCGTCTATCAGCTTCCCTTCCACTGTTTGCTGGAGTCCCCTGCTCTGCACACACACACACTCATGGTGACACAGATCACTTGTTTTGCCATTCATACAGCACAGGAGGGAAAGGACTTGGCAAGATTGCTTTCCTCCTTCATCCTATTTCTCTTCCTGCCTCTGGGGTTCTTGGAAGACAGAAAGTTCCTGAAGGCAGAAAGGCAAATCTGTTTCAGAGGTGACCAGAATGAGCCTCCACTGGCAGTGATGTGGTCCCTGCCTTAAGGACTTCAGGGTTCAATGAGATTCATCCTGGTCAATCCCCAAGGCTAAATTAGAACTCAGACCAGCTCTGCACATGGTTCTCTTCTTCCCTGCCACACTCCACTTAGCTGTCACTGGTAGCTCTGCATTGGTGTGAAGGTTATACTTTAAATATGTGTAAGAATATGTCGCAAGCTTCTCTTTAGGCTGTGGAACCTCGTCTAAGATGCTGTGTTTGGCAAGCTTTCTTTGACACTCCAAGAGACTATTACTGCACTCAATTTCTAAAATCTTCCACTGTCTAAACACTCAAAGATGTCTTAGTGAGGCTGTGCCCTTTAATTTTGTGGTCATCCTTGAAGCACAAAGGGAGAGTGTGTTTGACCCCTCTTCCACCTGGAGACTGTAGTGGGTAGCCATCCCAGCATTGGCCTGGAAGTTCCAACCCCCATTGAGGCTTCAGTAATGATCACGCCCACAAGGCGGGGCAGAGGACAGAGCGGAAGACCGAGGATCAAGAGGAGGTTGCTCTCTTGGTTTGGGGACGCTGGACGCAGGAGGTGGACCGAGCAGAGTTCTCCAGAGAACACCGCCGGACTGCCCTATACCTTTGCCAGACCCTGCAACCTACCCCTTCATTTGTAAGTTACCCCACAAAATAAACCTCCCTTTTAACTACGTGGAGTGGCCTTAATAATTTCACCAATAGGAGACTGGTGCAGAAATCTGAGGAATAACATGAAAATTCATCCTACATTAGATCCCATACAAGCCATGACCACCGATTACCCAGCGGTCATGGGGAGAAGAGTCAAAGAGACTGTCCACTGTGAATCCATGAAGAGCAGGCTGCAAAGAGCCTTTGGGGTTTCTGTGAAGTGATTCCTAGCTATATTCTTCCCAAACATGTCAAACTGTTAACACTAGTCAAGCATCTCAAGTAGATCAAAGAGCCACCGACCCACAATTTATATAACAAAGGGACCATAAGGCATCTCATTGCTTCTGAGAGCTAAAATCTGCAAAACTACACTCAAGCCTTGTTCAATCTCTCACTCTCTCTTCCCACCCTCTGTGTATGGGGGAACCAGAAGCCAACCTTGTATGTCATCCTCAGAAACACCACCCACCTTGTGTTTGGAGACAAGGTCTCACATGGCTTGGAACTCAGCAAGTAGGCTGTACTCCCAGTGCTAGGATTACAGGTGTGTGTTACCATGATCAGGCTTTTTAACTTGGGTTCTGGGGCTCGAGCTCTGACCTTCCTGCCACACAGTTCCTGGTAAGCATGAGGGCAGCACCAACATCCCCTCAAAGTGTCCTATCTTACTTTTAGCTACAGTTAAAAACACAAAAAAATAGACTCACATGCCAGTAAAGTATCTATGTAATAATTTCTAACATTCTCCAGAGGTACTGTCCCTCCCCACACCATCCCTAACAAATGTGAGATCAACAGGACTTTCAGAGTGGAATTGATTCTCTAGATCCCTTATGCAACCACAATGGAACAACCTACAGCCTTTCATATTAACCTATCCCTTTTAATTATTCATCAAAATGAGGTAATGCTTTTTACTTTCAGTGAATATTTGAAACGATGATTTAACATCAGGCAGGGCTAGGATGTTTGCCTCAAATATTCTGAGACTGAAAGAAACTTTATTTTAATGGTTTAGAGTGATTTTTTTAAATCTAAACAGGACTATATGAATAATATCCAGGTTGTTGTTCAATGAATGCGCGTTTGAGTGTATGTGTTTTATAGAATACAATAGGATTCAGACCATCAGTAAAAGATTTTATAGACCACAGTTCTCCCTAGGGACCGAGTGCCAACTGCACCACAATGAACAAAGGTCACATACAGAGAGGGTCACTGTGGTCTGCTCTCTCACAAAGTCCACATTTTAAACCACAGTGCCTCTTGTACTGGAGTGAGTCATCCCAGTCTCATCTTAAGTCCCCCTTCTTTCTTCTTGTTCCTCCTTCCTTCCTGGAGTCTGCTGTAAGGTTCTGTTTTCCTCAAGCTCTCAGAAAGATGTTTGCACAGCTCACTATAATAACCACATTATTGCTGTGTGAACTCTATACAATTCTTCCATGGGTAACACATCAGTATGGTGGTTCAGACAGGGAATGGGCTTTCCACACACCAGGCACAAAGACACCACACTCACTCAGTGTCTACTGTGCTGGCTCCCCCATAAGCATCACTAACATCTCCAACTCAGATCTACAATGATGCTCCTTAAACACTAACCCATTCTCACACCACATTCACAGCATTAATCCTAGAGTGACTTTTCTACTGACCATGAGGGCATTTTGACAGTTTTGTAGTTAAATAAGCAAAATGAAAACAGCATATTATTGCTCAATAAATGTTCTGCTTTTGTGTCATCTCTTCAGTGGTCTACAGTGGGTGGCCAGCCACCAGGAAAGCCTGTGGGGGACTACATAGCTAGGGACGCTCTTTGTTTCCATATCATGCTGCTTACTCACAAATGTCACTCCAGGGTGACTTTTCACTCACTCTTTCTCATCAAGGCAGCCATTTCCTTATGGCTACCTGATGGGAGTCATTTCTACCCACAGAGTAAATCACACATGTACATATGCACACTCCATCATCTATCTTAATACAATATAGACTGAACACATGTTCGTGGATCATTTTAAGAAAGGGATAGGCACATGTTGGGTAGAATACAGAGTGAGTTTACAGAGAATGTAAACCCAGAACAAATGTTGCTGGGCCTAATTCAGTCTTCCACCAAGCCTCCTCTCTAAATACAAGCAATGCTCTCCAAGTGTTTAAAACTAGACAGGTATTTTACATAGTGAAATGTCTATTTTATTAGATGAGCTATTCCATACAGAGTATGTGTAATACTTTAACAGTTAACAATACACACACATTGGTTAGAAGGATCGATTAGAACCAGTTGGTTTGAGTAAGCTTTTATAGTGCTGAAACTAAATTAGGTTTATCAGAATCTGTAAAGATATTTCTGCTAAGTGTTCACTGGCCTAAAAATAATCTCTTAAAACAATTTAGATGATTTGGCTGGGGTGGGGCATGACATATGTGCACGTTGACCCAGGCTGTGATTTCCTGGTGCCACCAAATCCGTAGCACAATCCAGGCCAAGTTTATAGACATAGCAGAGATCTTGGAAGTGACAAAAAAGGTTGAGATCATTTTACTTTAAATGATGTAGTTCTGAATAGAGGAGCAGAAGCCTGGGAGCATGGCAAGATGAAACCCAAAGAATAAAGGGGAGCCAACAACTCAAGTGCCACTTCACTGTCACCGTAGGAGCATCTTTTGTAATATTTGTTTTCACATTCCTTATTAAACTGTGCAAAATGCCCACCCCAACCTGGGAGTCATCTCTAAACAGAAGCCATACAGTGCCCTGTCCAATCTTTACATTACAGACCAGACAGAAGCTGTTACTTGTCAAATGTTGTTGGGAGGGGATAGCTGAGCTGTGTGTATTTTAAACGTATAGGAATTCAAGGAATCTCAGAGGGGATATATATATATATATATATATATATATATATATATATATATATATATATATACACACACACACATACACACACACATATATATATACATATATACACATATATACATATATAATATAAAATATGCAATACACAAATATTATACACTCATAAATACATATACACACACTTATGTGTATTTTTTCCTAGTTAGGAATCTCAGAGGATATATATATATATAATAAAATATATAATATAAAATATGCAAGACATAAATATCATACACTCATAAATACATATACACACACTTATGTGTGTGTATTTTTTTCCTAATTAGCTCTTCATAGAACAACATATGTCTGTCTGGTCATCAAGCCATGGGAGGCTGGGCGGCACCTTTGTCTTTCATTTCTAGTCATGAACATGCCTGCAAAGTGCAGGGCTCTCCCATGCATCCTGGACTGCCTAATACCTAAAATAAAACACACTGTGCCAGGAAATCCATAACTCAGCCTGCAAATGTCAAGCCCAGCATCCGGCTCCAGGTTAGATGGGCAGGTTCCGTGTCCCAGTACAGCCTCTGGAACTGGGCACCAAACACCAGAGGATAGCTCCAAGAAGGCACCTGCGATGCCTGGGGAGCAGGGACTCATAATTTACCCCCAGGGGAAAAAATGCTGTGAGAGGTCAGGGGGAGGGGCGAGCTCATCTTGCAAAGTGGAGGAGCTGACCGTCCTGCACCTGCACCTACTAGGTTCCCTGTTTGCTCGCTGCGCACAACCCCAAAGCCAGCTGGAGCGCGGCTCCTACTTACCCGGTCCGCGTCATTGGCAGATGGAATGGCTCCATCGGATGCCGGCGGAACCTCTTTTTGTGTGTATAATAAGGAGATTCGAAGTTAGAGGAACCCCCGCAGCTGTAGCAAGCTCGCCTCATGTGGACAGGCACTCGCCACCAGCCCCCAACTCCCGAGGCGCCAAAAAAAAAAATCAATGGGAAGCACTCCTCGGGGTGCAGACAAAGACGCTGGCGCATAGGGAGCAGGGGTTCCTGTATACTGCTTCCCTCTGAGATTTCTCTGATGACACCGGGACGCATAATCCGGACACTGTCCCACCACAAGCATTCCTGGGTTCTCCAGATGACTGTCCTATGCCCTACCGGAGAGCATCATGGTCTCTCTCACACTCTACGCCCCGTGAATATACCTTCCTGCCAGGACCCACTTTGCCAGTGGCCAGTCCTCTGACACCTCCCCAGTCTCAGAGCAGCCTTCAAAAGCCCCTAGGGTTTGGGGAGGGAAGAAGGAGAGAGGGAGGAGGGAGGAGAGTAAGAAAGGAGGGAGGGAAGAGAGGAAGGAAAGGAAGAAGGGAAGGAGGGAGGGAGGGAAGGGGAAGGATGGATGGAAGGAGGAGGGAAGGAGGGGGTAGGTTCTAGGCTGGTTAAGTAGGTGGTTAATACCAACCAATTACTGCTGCTTTTAATTCCAAGACAAACTGCCTTCTTAATAAATTAGTGAGAACAGAAGAAGAAGAAAAAGTAGAGGGAGGAGGAGGAAGAAGAGGAGGAAGAGGAGGAGGAGAAGGAGGAGAGGGAGAAGGGAGAAGGTCTTGATAGAGGAGGTGTGGTCTGAATACACTTGAGCAATAAAAACATTGAAGTGTGGCAAGGCTGACAGTGGGTGACACACTCTCTAGATGGGCCTAGACTCTTGTTTGTTACAAACCCAGGACCCATCAGGGTCTGCGGAGTCAGTAACTGAAGCAGCCTCCATCACACAGCTTCATGGAAGATTCTAGTGACCAGTGAGACCTGTGATGAGTAAACCAGAGTCTAGCTCAAGTAGACCAGCTGGCTGCTACCTGTCTTGATACTGGTGGGGGCTGGGGGGGGGGGGAAGGTGGGGGTGTCTTCCATGAAGCTTAGGGGAGGTGCCCAAAGCTATGGTCGATTTTCCTTTCACACATCTTCCAGCTTTGGTCCCGTTCATTAAGGAGGCTTTGTAATTATACAACCATGTGGTGGTTATGATTTTAATTAAGCTATATTCTATTTCATATTATTCACTAATAACTACATCTTTCTCATAAGTAGCACAACACCATTAGTCCAATTACTATTTCTCAGTAAATCAGTTTGGCCCCCTTAAACAGATCCTCATCAGTAAAAACACATGCAGAGAAAATCTGAGCTTTTCACCAAACCTTAGAACAGTGATTCTTAACCTGTGGGTCACATCTCCTTTGGGGACAAACCACCCTGTCACAGAGGTCTCCTAAGACCATCGGAAAACACAGATATTTACATCATGATTCATAATGTTAGCAAAATTACATTTATGAAATAGCAATGAAAATAATTTTATGGTTGGGGGTCACCACCACATGAGGGTCTCCACGTTAGGAAGGTTGAGAATTGCTGACTTAGAAAGTTTTCATGAATACATCACAGGATAAGATAAAACCTAGTAAGTTTCAGAATCGCACATATTTGTAGAGATATACAAATAAATGGCTAATGTGCTTTTTAAAAAAAATGGCTTTTACTGAGTACCTGTAAAAGTTCAGTGGCATGCTATTAGCCCCTTAGGGGTCTGCTTGATAAGGACAGTGGTCAGCCTACACAACCCAGAGTCCAGCACATTTCAACAGCCAGAGCAACATAGCTGTCGAAACAAGTCAGTATGAGCAGGTAACTGCCCTGGGCAAGAAGATGCCTGAGGAGAAGACAGAGGGGAACAGGCCGACTGAGAGTCACCCTACAACAAACAGATAAGGAGTTGTTTTCTTTGGTTTTCAAGGCAATGCAAAGCAAGGCTTTGTTACCGCCTCCTGCTCCCCCCACTTTTCTTCCCCCTCACATCTCTCCCTGTCTCAGCTCTAGAGAAAGACGTTGTGAGACTGTATCAGCCTAGAGTCACAGGGGCTGGCTGCATTAGCTGCATCACACAGCACTGGGGTGATGTCTTCGCTCCTGGCTTTCTAATTATTTACCCCGATCAAGCCTGACTGCTGGAAAATCAGCTCTCTCCAGGAGGTGACCGAGCTGAAAGGTTCTTTTCACAGAGAAACCACGGGCTGGTAGCTGGCATCTTGCCTGCAGGCCAGTGAGCCCTTGTGGGCAGTGTCATGAAATAAATACCCAGGACCACACCATTTTTCTCATTCATCCTTCGGCAAGCATCCATCCATGTGAGGAAACCTGAGAGGAAATTGCTGAGTGACAGAAAACATACAGAGCCCGGGCCCCTAGAACAGAAGTCACTGTTCTTAAAATGAATGTTGTGAAATTCACAAGAGTGCCGAGGTGGCTGGCATGTCTTAGCTGGAGCATGGCTCACAGTTCCTACAGGCAGACAAAGCAGAATGCTTCATTGTTCCCACGGACGGGTGCTGCTCTCTCATGCAGGTTTCCTGAAAACTGGAATGTTTAGGAAACATCTATGTTAGAATTTGCTGGAGTTCTTATAAAAACAGAAAGCCACCAGCCCTTCGACTCCACAGAATAAAAATCCGAAGGAAAAAAATCAATGGGAATCAATCAATATCATTTATATCCATCTATTTTGGAGAGCTCCAGTAGCGGCAACATTTCATCTAGAAGCTTTCTGCTTTCTTATTTGCTTTCTAGTTCTGAAATCTATTGTCACACATATGTAAAATTTTAATTTCTAGACCGAAGGTAGAACAAATCACCTTTAAGTTCCTTTCTTCTTCACTAGCTTATAAGGAACACGGCAGACATGACAGCCTGCGGGGATGTGGGAAGTGCACCCCATAAGGTACAAATGCCACCACTATTCAATGATAAGGCTCACCCATAGGCTTGCGAGAAACACTGATTGGTATTTCCTACTAGGTTGTATTTATTCTAACATTAAAATCAATCTGCATTATACCGGCACTTCTTAATAGAACATTCCCACTTCTCAGGAAGGGCTGGGATTCTAAATCTGTGGTAGATGATTAACTTGCTAATTAAATCTCTCTCTCTCTCTCTCTCTCTCTCTCTCTCTCTCTCTCTCTCTCACACACACACACACACACACACACACACACACACACACTTCTTTTCCTTTTTTAGAAAAAAATCTCTTTGACAATTGACATTCTAGGTCAAGGTTGGCCATGGAACTGCTGTGTCCAGCATCTAACTGAACGTCTCCCAGCATAGCTGAGACCATCTTGTTGTCCAGTCTCTCTCATTGAACACTGGCCTCCGTATTACAGCATGTAGGGAAGGGAGGGGCTGAGTAAACTCACAGTGTGGGACTCCTGAAAGCTGCTACCCAGCTACTAGTTAGACACCAGAGAAGCTATATCAAGTTTTCCACAAAATACAGCTTTAATACAAAGAATCAACAGAATTTTGAATGGGGTATACATTTAACTAGGTGGGGCTATGGTATCATCTCTCTTTCAAGCATTGAAACCACTGCCCATTGAAACCACTGGTGACCGCTTTGAAGATGTAAAAGCTTATTTTGGAAGAACAAAAACAAGCCTTCATAATATCTCATGGTAACAAACCATTTTATAGGGAAAATTGGAGTGCTATACATGAGATTAATATTCATTGGGAGAACTAATACTAATTATAAACTATTTTTGATTGGTGGTTTAAATAATTTAGTAAGTGTAGAACAATTTCTTGTTTTTAAGGTAAAGCAAAAACCCTACCATTCCCATAGCATGGAAGATGAGTAACCTTGCTCAAGTTTAGAATTTTTGTCCTCTATAGGAAAATGTTTATTGTAGTAATTACAGTGGAAATCTTGTGGTATTGGGGACTTTTCCACTGCTCAGAGGATTTGCAGCTGTTCAAACATTTCGATCTTTTTGTCTCAATCACACCTGCCTTTGCATACACTCAATCCCATTCTATGCCTTCAGTGCAGGCCAAGAGACATTTCCTGCCATATGACTTGCTTGACAGCTCTAGACTGGGCTTGCAAGCTTTATTTTCCACAAAACAGTGCAAGAGGTAAAGTTCCTGGAGCCTGTGCCACAGCCCTGGCACACCGAGCAAGGGTCCATGTGCAAAGAGGCTGGGGGTCCACTTTCTGACTAATTTGCCCAAGGAATTCCAGATCCAAGCCAAAGCAGTCAACTCCACAACTCAGGGTTGTGACTGCCAGCTGGGGTGTCCTGGGATAGAGGCTCCTTTGGTCTTGTCTGCCTGCTCAGTGCCCTGGTATCCTGGTCCTTCCTTCTCTGAGATGCTCTTGCCTGGCCTTGGTATCAGTTGTCGCACTGACCTGGTGGCAGCATTTCTGGCCTGAGAGTGCTGTCTGAGTATCTCATGAAGGGTTACAACGTAATTACAGAAACTGACTCTATTCTACATAATGACAAGGTCAGAATGGTTGAAGCCATTAACATATCAGTGTTTGAAAGGAAAATGTAACAGATCCAAATGTGGTCGTATTTACACAGATGTGACATCTGCAGCACTACAGTAAGCTTTGGCAGTAACAGTTCCACTTTGCAGAAGAGGCAAAGTGACAGCAAGGATGTGACCCCACGACTGACATCCTAGGAGTGTGTCGCCCAATTTCAAGGTGCTAGAGGCTTGATACCTCAGTGTTAACACTGAGGATGGAAACCAAAGATGGACCCTTTCAGCCCTGACCACTCTTCCCTACATGGGATAGTGCTGTCAGCAGGAGGCAGAATCACTCTATCACCTAAGAGTGAATTAAAGTGAGCCTGGTGGTGCAGGCCCTTCCTGCCATGCAGCTCAGATTTGGCTGACCTACACTGTAGCCTTTATAGCTAAGCCTTCTCAGAAGCAAGGGCAGTAGTGACTTGAGCTTGAGGCTGGACTCAGTCAGAAGGAAGAAGCAGCTTCCCGTCCCATGGCTCATATATATATATGAGAGAGAGAGAGAGAGAGAGAGAGAGAGAGAGAGAGAGAGAGAGAGAGAGAGCGAGCTTGTGGGGTTTGGAAGAGGGACCAAATATCTCTTCCTTTCCTCCCTCCCTTCCATTCATCCTCTTTTGAGGCTTGGTCTTACTATGCTGACTAGACTGAGCTTAGGCAATCTTGCTGCCTCAGTTTCTCCAGTCACTATGCCTCCTAGAGTAGAAATTCAACCGCTGCTGGCTGGGAGAGGCTGTGATGAAAAGCTATAGTCTGAAGAAGCTGGCAAAGTTGCAGTCAGGCTGATCAGTTGCTTTCTTGACTGTTCCCCTCAGGTGGGCCTCCCTCAGGTATAAAGTGGGGGTATAATACGAATTTCTAAATGGTCTTTTAATAAAAACCCAGAGCCGGATATCAGGGTGAATGTTGAAAGATCAGAGAAGCAGAGCAGCCATAACCATACCACCTCTTACCCCACCAACTCCTCAGCCTGACAGAGCCTCTAGTTCCTGTCTCCTTGTGCCTTATATGCTTTTCTCTGCCCAGCCATCACTTCCTGGGATTAAAGGTGTGTGCCACTGCTGCCTGAACTCTATGTTTAATCTAGTGGCTTGTTTTGTTCTCTGACCTTCAGGTAAATTTTATTAGGGTGCACAATGTATCAGCACAGTGATACTTCAGAGCTCCGATGGGAAAAGAAGAGATCATGACCTTGAAAGCCTGGCAGGGAACAAGTAGGGAGGTAAGCAAGGCAGCAGAGTGGAAGAAGAGATAAGAGCAGAGGTGGCTGGAGAAACACTGGCCATGACCGCAAGGCCCATGTACCTCAGTAAGCCCTGCCAGCACAGCATGGGACCTGGCAAGGATGCTGGGACAGGCTTCAGAAAGAACAGAGTCGATGGGCCAGAGCTGCTGTCAGGGGGCTCAACCCTCTGTTCAGGGGAAGCACTTTGTACAGCAGCCCGGGAGCGGCTGTTCGAGGACTGCCGAGGGGTTAGCGACCCCCCTCCCCCAGGCCACAGGGCCAGTCAGTGGCATGTCTGAAATCCTGACAAACACATAAGACACTTAGCCTCACACCAAACAGCCTCTTGAATTCTTTTTCTGATTACTTTTGAGACTAGGTTCCATGGAGCTCATACAAATTCTCTATGTAACTGAGGCTATCCTTGCATTCCTACCAGCCAAGTGCTAGGGTTGGAGGCACTGGCCGCCATGCCCAGAGTCCCTGAATTCTGGTGTCTACTGTCTGAGATCTGTTCTTTCGTCTATTCCCTTTAACTGTCTCATTCTCACCAATTCACAATCTGCCCATCTTGCCTACTACAGCCATGACTGTGTGAATGCTGTTCTCTTTGCTGTGCTGCCAAACTGCCCCACCTCACAGCTCCCAGACGCTGATATAGATGCAAGTGAGGCCACACCCAGAGGAGACTGGAGCCGGCTTTTCTTCCCATCTGTATCTCCATCCATCTCCCCTATACTCCATGCAGGTACTGACAACATTCAGTCCCAGGGAGAGATCTCCAGCCTGCTTGATGGAGTCTCAGTTAGTTACACAGGGCAACCCTCTTCTGGACAAATCCAGACAGCACCTACATTCTGTGGGAAGAAACTCTGCCCTTCATTACAAATCATCATCATCTCTGAATGGTCCTGGTGTGTGTTAGACCCCATCTTGCTGATGACCTGGAGATGGTGGTGTGGATCATAGTGAGGCAGGAATTTGAACGCTTGCCTCTTCCTGGGAGAATTGCTCAGTGCATGTTCATGAGGATAGGGAAGGGGGGAAAGGGGGAGAAGAGAGGAGGGGAGGGAGGGGGAGGAGAAGGGAGGGAAAGAGAGGAAAGGGGAGAGGAAGGGAGGGGAGGGCAGGGGAGGCAGCACCAGCCTCTCTGAGTTTCCTTCCACTTCCTCCTCCAGTGAGAGAAGTAAATGAGGTCAAATAACTCCACAAAGATTGGATATCAGTGAGCCAGCGTGTCAGGACTGTACCGGCGACAGAGGCTCTTATGGAGCCACACTAGGGTCTTGTGACCAGACAGGAAATGCCCTGGCCAGAGTGGCTCCTGGTAGCTCTCAAAGGTAGGAGAGGCTGGTGGGTGGGCTTGGGGACTTCCTTCTATGGCCACCTGCTCCTATCCAGTTACTTCCAACGGGTCCTCTCACCTGAGCAGATGGTCCCCAGACATTTCTTGGTTTATATGTCTTCTTGGGTTCATTTCCCAACTCCTGAGCCATGATGGTCAGGATGGTTCAGGGATGAGGTACAGAGAGTAACAGACAGAGCCTTGGTGGAACTTGCATCTAGTGGTGACCAGAAGAAACAAACAATCCCAAGCACACAAATAAAACTGCAAGCATGGAAGAGCTGCTGCTCAATCAAGAAGAGGAGAGAGGCACAACACACATTCTTATGGGCAAGATGCCCCTGGATGGTGAGTGGCTGAGGGAGGGGAAAGGCTGGGATGGAGGAGGCCCTGACACATATGGACACAGGAAGTCTGGGCTCCACAGCAGAGGAAGGGCTTAGTTAAGAGCAACTCTGAATGGGGTGTGTGGGTGTGAGGGACATGAAGATGCCAGGGTGACAGCAGGCTAGGGCTTACACAGCTGGCCACTGTAGGAGGGACTTCCAGTTCCCTGAAACGCACTCACACCTGCCTGCTAACACAAGGCTAAGAATGTCCCACCAGGGAGCAGCAGGGGCAAGAGGGCCGGGTGAGTGCCCAAATGACATTCCATGTATAATTTTGTAGCCCAAGCCTCTGGGGCCATCTGATGTCTGCTCTGTAGACTTTAGATACGGAATGGAGGCTGTGACAGACCAGAACCAGCCCAGCTGCAGCACAGAGCAGACCACGGGGTGTGGCATAGTCTGAGCCCAAGAAGAGCTTTTTGCAAAGGGACAGGTGTCTGTCAGAAGGACAGGAAAGGGCACACAGCAGCAGGTGGAGCTCTGTTGTCATCCCCCCCCACCACTGGGCACAGGTACTCAGAGGAAGAATGGCCATCCAAGGGTATGTAAACACTTAAGGATAGGGGTTTTGGAGCCCCAGGCCTGGTCCAGAGATGGACCAATGCCTGCGTTCATCTCATTTATCAAGAAGCAATTGAGAAAAACCAAGCAGAAGACAGAACAGACTCTCTGTGGAACTCCACATGGCACAGATCGACTAAATAAACCTTATGGCACATATTCTCCCTGAAGCCTGAGATGTGGCTGGCAGGGACCTCTCCTGGTTTTGGAGGGCTAGGAATAGGGATTGTCACTGTGACTTGTTGGATGGAAAGCTCTCCCATCTGAATAGCCCTTCTTAGAAACTAGCCTTTTATTTCCACTGACAATGCCAAGCACACTTTTCTGGGTGGTAACAAAACTCTTTTACAGAGTCAAAATCTGATTTTTTTGAGAGGTTCAATTATTTGACCAAAGACACACAACAGCAAGGAAGTAGTATAGGCAGGTTGTGTCCCCAGATGTCTAAATTAAGGCATGTGCTGCTGTACTCATGAACAGGCTCAGGAGGTAAGCCCTGCATGGAGGCTAATAGTCAGTGCCCCCTGCCATCCCCAAGCTTCTGCCCATCTGCCTCGGGTTCTCATTTTGCTCACATGGCTATGAGGCACCAGGGATGACAGGCACTGTGTACCCCAAAGCATTAGCCTGTTCTTCAATTGTGATGGTTAATATTGATTGTCAACTTGACTGGATCTAGGATCACTGAAGGACATGTCTGTGAGTAATTATCTAGGCTAGGTTAGTTGAGGTGGGAAGACCCACCATAAATGCTGACAGGGCCATCCCATGGGCTGGGGTTCCAGACTTCATTAAAAGGAGAAAGTGAGCTGAGCATCCATCTATCACTGCTTCTAGACTGTGGATGCATTGTGAGCATCTGTCTCATGCTTCTGCTGCCGTACCTTCGAAACCAGGATGGACTGCACCATGAGCCAGAATAAACCCTTCCACCCTTAAGTTGCTTCTTTCAGATATTTGGTCACAATAACAAGAAAACTAAGACACATTTCTTTCCAACCTCTTCTGGCTAAGGCTGTCACAAGACACAGTACCTGACCCCACCCAAGCCCATTTCCAGGGCTGAAGGCACATAGCTACAGATTTTGCTGAATCAGGGATCTAATATATATATATGAATGATAGTCTTTGGAACATTTAATCAAGGCAGACATAAATCTCTGTGCAGGAGGTTTATTCTTCTAATACATAAAGAAAAAGGAAAAGTTGAGGAAATGAGTCATTTATACATCAGACAGAATCAAGTGGGGCCTGGGAAGTGCGTGGATGGTTCCTGAGGCCTGCTATCCCAGCTGGGAAGAGACAGCTACGGGAAAGGAGGGACTGGAGCACACCAAACCTCTGACTCCATCCTTCCTTTTCTTCTTCACAGCTCATGACTCAGAAGCACCTGGAGTGGGTGGTGTGGAGGGCCTGGATGCCTGGGCTGAGACCATGTGAAGTCCAGGCCTCAGAAAGCAGGATGGCAAAAAGCATGCCACCTTGAGCCATTGGGCCTGCCCATTCTGGGCCAGATTCTTCACTTACAAAACGCATGGGTGGTTATGGAGATAAAACAGAAACAGCCAGTCAGGCACAGAGCCCAGACAATGCTGCAGAGTTAACATAGCCGTGATAATGAGCGGGGGAAGGGAGAAGGTCCCTCATGTCTTGGATGCTGCTGCTCAAGAACCAGGTGGCCAGCTGGCCAAGCGACACAGAGCACACCCCTGGACATTCCCAATTCAGAGACTGTCCCTGACCCTGGCCCAGTGACTAGGTATGACTCTGACCTGCATAAGGCCCGACATTCCAGACACTCCTGCTTCTCCAACAGTCTATTAGGGCAGGATGGGTACTGCAAAAGACACCTGACTTGGTATAGCCAGCCAAGTGGGGAGCACATAAGCCAGAGTGGGGCTTCCCAGCTGCTCTGACTCCTGCAGATAGAGATCGTCTTTAAAATCACACCAGGTCCCTCTGCAGATGTCTTCAGCCTAACATGTCTATATAGAAGGTTCAAAGGAGACATCTATAAGCTGTCTTTGTGAGTAGATAGAGCAGTCATTGTCTTCTTCATGCTGGCTTTTGGTACTGTAACATTAAGTCACCACTAAACCCAAGCCAACCTTGGATACCCTGGCCACACAGGCCACTGTGTCCTTTCTCGGAAGGTTCTGGGGCTGGGCAGGGCCTGTCACCCTACTGCAGCCTTGAACCAGCCTCCCTTCCTTACAATCTCAATGACCAAGGCTCTGCCAGTCAGAGTGATGGTCACCGTGTCCATGTGCTCCTGTCCCTCACTGAGCAAACTCAGGGCTCTTGGGCCAGGGCCACCTCACAGCTGGGAACAATGAGCTCTCTCAGGATGCTATCCATAGAATGACTAAACTCTTTTTCTGAGCAAGGTTTCTTGATCATTTTCAAGTACAGTCCCTCCTATACACAAGACATAAATGGTGCCAACGGGGACGATTCGGCCATTTGTGGCATGAGAAGACTTCTCTGTGTAGGCCTGTTGTGAATTGTTCTTTTTTCAGTGGCTTAATTGTCAGCCCCAAGCCTCACAGCAAAGAGAAGAACGTTTTCCCTGAAGGCCCAGGCCTTGTTGGTGAGGAGGCGTGTGCGTGGGGGCCTTCCAGAGCTATCTGCCTCCTCTCAGGCTTCAGACCTGTGGGGCTGCTAAGGGACATGGCCTAGGAGGGCTGCAGTGGGGAGGCGACCCGAGAGTGAGAGAAAGGATGGCCATGACTCCACACCATGGCCTCCCAGTGACATGTGAATGTCCTGCTCCATTCTGTAGGCCCAGCCTGCTGGGACTTACCACCATTTCCCTCTGCCCTCCTGAGACTGAGCAAGGTGAGGAGACCTGTCAGCACTGACTCTGCCCCTCAGACTTGCAATGACCTCAGCAGCCTGGCACCTCTGCAGACACAGCAGTAACACTTGTCAATGATCATATAAGAAAAAGCTGTGCCAGCCCAGCCAGTCAGGAAGGCTGAGGCAGGCAGCCATCTGGGTTGTGGTACCCTGGAGACAGAACTGAAGGGCCTGTGAGAGCAAGTCAGACCCAAAGCTGGTACTCCATTTCTATTCTACACTTGACACACTTGTAGTACTTGGTGAACCCTGCCTTCCACAGTCCCTCAGACCTGCACTGATAGGTACCTCTCAGCTTCTAATGCTGTGGTTGCCTGCTCTGCCTCCCTCTCCTCCTCCAGGACTGACTCCTACCTGTCCAGCAGGATGAAGCTCTCAGCACCCAGCCCCCACTCTCTTCAACCAAGGTCACTCAAAAGCAGGGCCACTGCTTGTGTCTTGACCAGAGCAGACTTCCCAAGGACCTCCCTTGGGAGGAGGTAGGTGACTTAGAAAGCAACATCTGAGGCTACCTTCAAAGCATAGTATTTGCAATGGGAGCTCCCCTGGCTAGCTTCGATCTGGCCTTTGTTCCTTATGGCTGTCCTTGCCAGTAAGGTCTTAAGGGCATTATTTTGTGATAGAAGAATGTGGAGGGATGGGTCAGGTTTTCCAAAAGTACCATCATGGCACAGGAAACCACTTTGCAGATACAGGAACAGTGAGCAGCTAGGATAACAGAGGGCGGAGGTGATAGTGGGCAGAACAGGGGATGACATGCACATGTAAGATATATATCTGATGGGTCTCCTCTCCTTGCTCAGTCTCAATGGGACAGAGGAAAATGGCGGTCAAGTCCAGCAGGCTGTGACTACAAAATGGAGTACACATAATATATATATATATATATATATATATATATTATATACATACATTATATACATATATACTTTACACACACACACACATACACGAGAGAGAGAGAGAGAGAGCCCATGAGCAGAAGTACACTCATACCCAAGGGGAAACCAAAGACCTCCCTCATTGCCCAGAACACCTACTCAAGAGCACTTAGAAGTCACACTCCTTTGGCATTGGTGGTAGAATGTGAGGCAAAGTATGTCTCTGCAAATGTCCTGTCCTGAGGGAGGGAAAGGTACAGCTGGGACTTGGCTGGGATGGCCCAGAGCTCTAGCCCTCAAGACAGCTGAGCAAAAAGCCCCAAGTAGAGGGTGAAGGGCCTCAGGGCAAAGCCATCTGAGGAAGTTTGTGGAGAGATCTGCTAACCAGACCTGGCAGTGAGTTCAGATGGGTGGATGAAGAGAAGGGAGGTTAGTGGCTGGCTGGGCATGGTACTGAGGAGCAGCACCACAGTGTGGCAGGAGGCCACAATGAAGGCTGGTTTAAGACAGATGAGGGAGATCTGTGCTACCCTTTCCTCAGTGAGAAGCACTTTTAATCTTTTAGAGGGAAGGGCAGCCAGAGACAGAAAGCCATGAAGAAGACTGAGCACCACTGGGCCAGCCCACACGTGAGACAGAGCCAGCCTGAGAGGGGTCAGAGGCAGAGAATTCAGGGTAGGGGCATCCTGGGATCACCAGAGGCCTGCATCCAGATTCCTAGGAGAAGGGTGGCATGGGAGGAGATTGGTAGTATGTGTGCTGTGCTGAATACTTTACTCTGTTTGGAGAGCTGGGAACTACAGAGACACAGGCCCAGGGGAACCTACCCAGTGGGCTGGGCAGACATGAGACTACAATGGGAGATGAGAGAGGACTAGGCCAGGGACACTTCCAACACAGTGTCCTGCTGATACAGGTTCCTAAAAAATGCTGACAGGCTTTACACTAGCTGAAATGCTTACTGAGCACCCTAAACTCAGGCTGCACAAAGACATAAGGGAAGGAACCTCACACTGGCCAGTAACCAGCTTCTTCCCTAAGATTCTGATTCTATCTGCTACTGATTGTTTCTCTGAAGACAGAACTGAAGGGAAGGCTCTAATTCTGCAAATGAGACATGGGGCTGAGTGTGAGATTTCTAAGGATAGTTGCCTGCCTAATGCAGCTCTCTTCTCTGCACTTACACAGACCTGAGTACTGTGTATTCTGAGTAGCACAGGGTCACTCTGGGCAGGACAGCCATTGGCCTCCTCTACCCACTTTTCCTCCCCTCATGTCTGTCTGCAGACAAAACCAGGATCCAAAAACCCACTTGTCTGGAGATGCTCGTATCTCTAGCAGGCTCTGAACTCTTCTTCACAGTCAATTCAGTCGTGACACTCATGGGTGTGGACGAGAGTCAATGTCTCTACTTAGAGGTGTGCCAATATGTGAATGGAGTATCTCAGCCTATTAGTGGGTCTCACCTGTACTAAGGTGATTTAAGAAATGTTCTTTGACATGCCAGGGGCTAGATGTAAGTCAGACGAAGAGACCAAATGCCATACCAAAAGAAGGATGACAAGGCCAGGAAAGAATTTAGAAGGGCCAGAGCTTCTGTCACTAAGCTCTTCTGCCAAAGCCAGAACTCTCTAGGAGCATTTCAGAAGTTCCCCAGGCCAAGTAAATCAGCCAAGACCTACAGAAGTCATGAGGTTATCTGGACTATCTGGTTGGAAACAGTCTTGGAACTGCAGCGGCCTCAAACACGGTTAAGAGGACTCATTCCTCCCAGACCAACCTGAGCCTTCATGCTGCATTGTGCCGTCACCATGATTAAGGCACACCATCCCTGGCACTGCTTTAAAAATCAAAAATCTGTGAAACAAACGAACCCTACTTCCAGAGCATTAAGGACTTGATCGCAGAACCAATACATGTCCATCAGTCACCAAAATGGGATGAACCAATATGTAGCCACATGTGATACCTAAAAAATTTTTAAGGAAACACATTCAGTGTCTTAGCTACACTGGACCCTTTTCAAGCTCTAAGCAGCTGTACTATAGAAAATGTGCCCATTACTGCAGAGTTGCATGGGTGACACAGTTACAATGCTGACTGTACACAACCAAATAAGCTCATGTTCAGAGCTAATAGAGCTAAGAGGGTCCAGTCACTGTAGTCGCTTTTAGTGGTATCTGTTGGGTACTACAAAAGAAAAAAAAAAGAAGAAAATGCTGGCATTTGGCCGATTCTCCTGCATTTAGTCACACCTCAGAGAGGCACCAGCAGTCACTGCTATCAGACTTCACCATGTGCTGTTTTGTTTTTTATTTTACTGTCGATTTAAACCATAGCCTTAGGGGTTTGTTCGTCTGCCTGATTTAAGGCATCCTAGTCTACACATTTTCTGGGAGCATCTGCGTAAGCTAGTGCTTCACCATGTAGGTAGAACCTCACAGAAGCTTAAATTTTGTTGTCTCCCCAAAATGATGTCCAAGGGCTGTGCCCGAATACAAGAACCTGATCATGTGGTCTGTGCAGGTTCCACGTTTTAAAATTGAATCTTGAACTCTGTAAGCTTTCATTTTGTAAGAGTAAGAGGAAAAGGCAGTTTTAAAGGATTTTGTAGAAAAGCTCAGGTATCCACAAAGCAGAAAACTAACCCAGTCTGGGGTAGAGCTCAGAGGTAACACGAGCAAGGCACGGGTCCGTCCCAAGCACTGGGGGAATCCAGTGCTAAGATGAAGGGAATGAGGGCATGTGGCCGTCTGGATTGAGAGTCACATTGGCTCTGACACTGGATGTTCAAATCCCTAGGGACAGACAAGGCGCTGATCCAGCTACTTGGACGAGTTGAAACCAACCCAGTTCCCCTTTCACTGGGTTTGCATGTCTAACTGCCACACTGTTGTGGCCATAACATGGTCTGAAGGGGACCAGAGCCACAGCAAGATGGAAGAGGAAACTGAAGCTGAAAGTAGGGTCTGTTTGTTTCACAGATTTTTGATTTTTAAAATATAAAAGAATCTCACTCCTTAAAAGCTTCCTCACCCCCATCAAACAAACAAATTCACCAGGTTCTGTGAGGCTATGATCAATCTGCCTAGCAATGAAAAATAAATTTAAAAAGGCAAAATCTGTGTGTGCATACGTGTGTGTGTGTGTGTGTGTGTGTGTGTATGTGTGTATGTGTGTGTGTGTGTGTATGTGTGTGTGTGTGTGTGTGTGTGTGTGTGTGTGTGTGTGTGTGACTGTAGGCTCACACACGCCATGGTGCACGTGTGAAGGTCTAGGGCAACCTTGGGTGCTTACCCTCCTTCCCTTTCACCTTGCCTGAGGCATGCCCCTGTTCCATACAGGTATGCCAGGCCAGCAGGCTCTCAAGTGTCTGAGGATTCTCCCATCTCCGCCTCCCATTTCACTCTAAGAGCTCTGCAATGATGGGTGTACACTACTGCATCCGGTTTGACATGGGTGCTGGGGGCCAGAACTCGGGTCCTCACACTTGCTCTACAAGTGTTTTGCCCACTGAACCATGTTCCCAGTCCTCGAGAAAAACAACTTAATATAGTATGTGCCTCATACAAAACTAAGTAGTGGAAATCAACAAGCCTGTTTTCTTTAATTTTCTACATCTAGCCATGTCTAAGTATTAGGCTTCTGGTTAAACAGGAATGGTTTTGGCTCATTTGAAATGACGTACACATTTAAGTATCAATTTACTTAATGCGTACTTATAGTGTTTTCTATACTTATATAGTGTACATATATTAATAAGCGTGATATGAATTCCTGCTGACTGTCATTGCTTTCATGGTGATCTAGAGGTTAGAGACACATGGAGGTAACCTAGAGGCTTTCCAGTTACAGTATTTCCTTGGTGAAACCAACTTGTATGGCACTTAGTTACATGCCCTTAGCAAATTTCTCCCAATTTTCTCCTAGAAAGCAATTAAACCTAAAAATAAACTTTTTATTAAACAGAAAGCTAAATTATTAAAAGTCATTTACACCAGATTACCCTGCTGATAGCTGCATTACTACATACACTGAAAATTTTCTTTACTCAAATATGTTTTTTATTAAAGTGGAATAAAAACCAACCTCACAAGTTTTAAAAAGCAAATTATCATCTTCATTCACTGTATTACCCTCGGTCTCACTTGCATTGCTGTGAGATCTAGTCTTGGCTGCCTTTTATGCAGTGGTTATAACTCTACACAGGCTGCATTTAAGCTGCTAAAAACACAGAGGGAACGAAACAAAAACATAAGGACTTCCAGGCCTTTCTTAACTTCTCTGAAGCCATAAAACAGCAAACTCTAGGGCTGGTGACCTCATGTTTGTGAAATAGCTCTTCATTCTGCTGCTTAGCACTGAAGTTGAGTACTGATGTAAGGCCAGAGGATGACCTCAGGTGTCGCCGCTCGGTCACCCCTGACCTTGTTTTCAGAGACAGGGTCTCTCAATCACTTACTTAGCTAGGCTGGCTGGCAAGTAAGTGTCCAGGATGCTCCTGTCTCTGCGCTTCTAATGCTGCGATTCCTAGTGTCTCTTGTCACACCTGTCTCCACCCCTTTTCTTAACATGGCTGCTAGGTATTTAACTCCAATTACTGCTCTATCGACTGAATGTGTGTGTGTGTGTGTGTGTGTGTGTGTGAGAGAGAGAGAGAGAGAGAGAGAGAGTACACGTATACAAGGAAGTTAGAATGTGAGAGAAAAAGAGAGAGCAAGAGAGAGAATGTGTGAAAGAGAGAATGTGTGTGTGTACATATATACAAGGAGGCCAGTGTATGTATGTGTGTGTGTGTGTGTGTGTGTAAGAAAGCATGTGTGTGTACATATATATAAGGAGGCCATAGTGTGAGAGTGTGTGGGTGTGTGTTTGTATATATATACAAGAAGGCCAGAGTGCATGTGTGCATGTGCGTGCGTGTGTGTGTGTGTGTGTGTGTGTGTGTGTGTATGTGTTCTTATATACAAGGAGGCCAGTGTGTGTGTGTGTGAACTTATATACAAGAAGGCCAGAATGTGTGTGTATGTATATGTGTTCTTATATACAAGGAGGCCAGAGTGTATGTGTGTGTGTGTGTGTGTGTGTGTGTGTGTGTGTGTGCATGTATGTGTATGTGTACTTATATACAAGAAGGCCAGAATATATGTGTGCATGTGTGCACATGTGTGTGTGTGAGTGTGTGTATGTGTGTACTTATATACAAGGAGGCTAGAGTGTGTGTGTGTGTGTGTGTGTGTGTGTGTGTGTGTGTGTGTACTTATATACAAGGAGGCCAGAGCTTGTGTGGGGTGGTGGTGCATACATATATACAAGGAGGCTAGAGGAGGATGTCAAGTGTCCTCCTCTGTAGTTCTGTCTTATTCCCTTGAGAGGATCTCTCACTGAGATAGGCTGGAGCTAACAAGTCTCAGTCACCCTCCTGTCTGTCCACACAGCGCTGAAGTTACAGGTGCACACACGAACACATCTAGCTTTTTATCTGTGTGTTGGCATCTGAACTCAGGACCTGGTTATGCAACAAGTGCTCTTACTACTGAGCCATCTCTCCAACCACCAATCTCTTTTTGCATATCCCCAACCCCCTCACACATACAGCATATCAGAACTTGCTGATAAGCCTGATGACCTGAGTTGATCCCTGGAATTCATATGGTGGAAGGAGAGAACCGACTCCCACAAGTTGTCCTCTGACTTCCACAGCACACGGTGGTAAGTCAAACTTGTAAACACTCACACACTTTAAACAATTTTTATAAAACCAAAATATGATTAGCAAAAGGCCATTGACTTCATTTGCTTAGAGAAGAGGAGGCATACATGATGGCTGTTCTTGCCCGACAGACTGGGGAAAACACCACACTCCAGACTACATGAGGTGAAGCAGCATGACATCTAACACCATGGACATCCCATGACCTCTTAGCAGCAGGATTCTGTACTGACAGCCAGTAGCAACAGTGTCAGCTGCCAAGTCAGTGCATAAAGAAACTGGGCCCTTTTAGAAATGCCTACCATCACCCAGGGCCATACCACCCTGAAGGTCCCTTCTCACTGGGAACACTTAGCACCTCAATGACTGCTCTCTCAGGAAGTGTTAGCAGAAGTAGTAATTGTACACATGTGTGGGTGTATGTTCATGTGGGTGTACATGCATGTGTGTGCAGGCTGGAGGTCAACTCCAGCTGTTGTTCCTTAGGCACGATATTCCTTGTTTCTTTTTTTTTCTCTTTGTTTCTTAAGACAAGGTTTTTCCTTGGCTTTTAGTTTGCCAAGTAGACTAGGCTAGCTCCTGGGATCCAGCCATCTCCATCTTTTTTTATTGACTAATTGACCACTTTGTTTTATTTGAGACGTGCTCTCACTATGTAGACTAGACTGATGTAGAACTCACCAAGATCCTCCTGCTTCTGCTTCCGAAGTACTTGGATTAAAGGTATGGGTCATCAAGCCTGGTAATTCAAATGTTTTGACACTGGGCCTCACATTGTAGCCCAGGCTGGCCTTGAACTCATAGCTAGCCACCTGCCTCAGCCTCTCTGGTACTGGGTTTGTAGAAATAATCCAAGACTTCTGGCAGGAAAAGTAAGTTTAAAGAATTGCATATAAAATTATAAAAATGAGATTCCTTCACATAACATCCAACAGCAAGCTTAAAGGGAGTTGAGGAGATTAAAATGTGGCTTTCCTAATGCATGGCTATTCCTCTGGTTGCTCTTAAAAATAATTTATGTAAAACAGCCTTCTCTCTAAATATATTGTGTGTTCCCATACATGCATTGAAAATATTTGCATATAGTGTGTGTATGCCCTGGTACACACATGGTAAAAATTTTAAAAATATGGACTGCATAAATCAGTAGCTGATTTTAAATATACATCAACTTAAACAGATTTGTTTGCAATTTATAAATTCCTCAGGTATAAAAGATCTTTCTTACTGGCGGTGCTTCGAGAAGATGTTTATACTCTGTGGAGTGTACAAAAATGCCTCTCACACAAACAAAGAAAGGAAAGATTCAGGAGCTCGGCATTCTAACCCTGCCTTCGCGATTAAACATCCACCATGAATGCGGCAGAGACTGGCCGAGACCGGGGAGGTTAGCTTGTCATGCTACAGTAGACATGATATTTTGTGTGCTGCCCAAGACATTTTCCTCATGCATATAAGTCGCCTGCCATTTATTATGAGATTTTTCTCCGATTGACACCCCATTATGTATATTCAGTCAAGCTCGAAAGAGATTTCAGTGATCAATACACTATTTGTGTTGAAAGTCTATTAGTGGTTCTAGCAATGAGCTGCAGAGAAACAAAAATGGAGGTGGTATTAAGTGAATTGAATGATACAGAAATTTATGTTTTAGATGAGGAGGCAGACGCAGGATGGCATAAAAACAAGAGAACATGATAAGAGAAATGTCTTTTCTATTAAAAACCAGCTTTTCCAAACCCATCCACTGACAGAATGCATTAAATACCTGATAATTTTTTTAAATATCTTAAATTACATATCAAGGTGTGTGAAGCAGTGGAGAGAGGTATCTCTCCTAGCACCGATCCCTTCACAGTACAGATGATCTCTCTTGCTTAAAGGGTCTCATTGGGAAGCAGTAGATGCCCATAGGTGAAGAAGGCAGACCCAGCCCTGGGGAATCTGTAAGCTCTTGTGCCATGCAGCCTCTTTGTTAAAGGGTACTTTAATACATTTCATTTTCTAACCTACCAGCACAGTACCCCAAGAGCACAGCCTTCATTGGCTGGGAGCTGGCGTTTGGGTTAGTATATGTGGTTAAGTTGCTAACCACAGAATTTCATCTGACCTCAAAGAATTCAGCTACTGGATCTGGAGGTAAGTGCATATGAGGAGCCAGCTCCTCGAGCTAAGATATTAAAACATACAGGGACACCCAGAAAGAAAAAGTCTCAGGGAAATATCAATTTGGCATTACCCAGACACCAAAGCTTCACGTCCTCTTACAGTGCAGCAAGGAAGAGCGCAAAAGGCAGGCAGTTAAAGGTCGCAGTGACCTAGGCAGTCACAGTCAGTTATGTGGCTGGGTCGTATGTAATGTCCCTGTGTTACACGTCCCCCGAGACATGAGGTCTCCAGCCCTCTTCCCGAATCTTGGGTAGACAGACTGGAAAATCAGGATAGATCTCTAAAACTATCGATATTTAATTATTTGGTTTGTTGAACTTACAGTTTGAACTACTCTCGGGCGGAAGGGCAGCAGCTGGACGAGTCAGAACACCTGCAAGAGCAAACCAGGCAGAGCATTAGCAGTTAGGGTTGTCTGCAGTCGGCGATCGCCAAAGAAAAGTCGCAGTTGTTTGACCCATGCAGACGAGTTCCAGCCGCACCTGCTGCAACGCTACTCACCACAGCATTTTGACTCCAAACACCTAGAACTGGATTGCTTTCAAATTAGCAACCCAAAAAATGACACATTGAGACACTGGAAAAAAAAAAAAAGTGGAGGGAGATTGCCTGCCTTGCTTATAGGAATACCAATATCCATTCATCGCTGGTCTTGATGGCCAGGAGATAGCCCACCTAGACCGAATCAGAATCTAATATCCATAGGAAAGACACAAATAAAAATGCTCCTGACAACCTCAGAGTCTCCTCAATATGAAAATCAAATAATCATGAGCAGGAAATTCAGTCTGTGTGGGATGTGTGTGCATGCGGCTGAATGTGCATGCAAAGCGCATTCTTGAATCCTGCAGGAATGTCTGTGCAAGTATTTAATGCCACATAAAATGAAAAGGGCTGCAATTCCAAATGCTGGGGCTGGGGACTGCTGGCTTGGGGCTTTTGTGTTTTGTTTGTTTTGAGACAAGGTTTGGCCTTGAACATGGATCCTCCTTCTTCAGCCTTTCAAGGGTGCTGGAATCATAGGCATGTACCACCACACCCAGTTTCCAGTTTTAAAAAAGCTACTTTTCACTCTCTCAAACACCACACACACACACACACACACACACACACACACACACACAGAGAGAGAGAGAGAGAGAGAGAGAGAGAGAGAGAGAGAGAATAAAAATGTATCAATTTAAAACTACGCAAAACTAATGATATTACAAATCTAAAATTCCTTGAAATAAGTTGATTTGCAAACTGGGTTTTCAACAAATTCCTTATAAACCACAGGTGTGATGTTACATGCTCAGATGAAAAAGAGAGATTCTCAGAGGCTGGCTCCACATCAGACATCAGATATCCCCCCCACTCCCCTTCATCCTTCAACCCTCTCCAGTGTCCTGAAAAAGCTGTATTCATTAGCAACAGTGGTCCTGGGGTGAAAAATGAGCATAGTTGGCATGCTTTAGTAGTTCCGGTGTTAATTCAGTCAGATCACTAGCTTCATTGGGATGTTCTGGAATGTTCCTCATGATGCTGTGTATATATTTACTGTGGGAACTCAAAGCAATAATATTCTGGAACCTTCTCACACTGCAATCAATAGCAAGCAGACAGTGCCAACTTCCTCAGATAATCACTGAGTGTCTTAGGAAAAGACCCTTTGAAGCATGGCTGCCAAGGCACTAGCCTCCAAGCAGAAGGCTAGAGCCATCCTGCCAATCTGAATCCTGAAGCTACTGAAGTAGATTTTGATTTTAGAGTGACCTACAATCACAGGCAATTTACCTGATTGTTTGTTCCTGTGACTCAACGCCTTCAAGGTGCTGGGATTTGTAGGTATGTTTTGCAGATTTAAGAGAGGAAGATAATGTAAGGGAGGGAAAGGTATTTGTGTTGGGGGAACAGAAGGAGCTTCATCAGCTTTGAATTTGAATTATCAGTTTAAAAAGAAACATGCAATTTTCACTCAGAGTAATGGCTGAGGTAAGTGCTAACAGGTTCAGCAAGATCTGGAAATGTGCTCACTCATGCTGGTGATCAGGTGAGAAGTATCTTTTTCTCCTCTTAAAAGACTGTATTTACCTTAAGATGGATGGTAACTAAGTAGGCATCTTTTGGGGGAATTAAGAAAAGTGAAAAAGCTTTGATCCTCCCTTCCTCTTGGTCAGCCCCGCTGTCTGCGGCAGATGATGCGCAGGACAGTGGGAATGGGATTTGGTATTCTTCAAAGAGCTTACAAAACGTGCTTTCCTATAGATTTGAAATCTTGTCTTGCAGAGGTGGTCTTCCTCTAGTCAGGCCTGGCTTGACCTGGTTCTGCTGGGTGGACCTTGCAGTAAAGGGTTAGTCAATTCATTTATTTCTTCTCTCATGAAGACACAGGTTCTTGACTACCCCACATGCTGGCTTATTCCATATATTATCTGAAAACCTCATAAAAGAAAAAAAAAACAACTCCAAAACCTTATCTTTGTAAAGAAATTTCATCAGGAGATCCAAAGCCTTTGCCGTTTGTTCTTCCCATGTCTTTCTGCCTCCCAGACCTTAAAGTTTGGAAGCGGTTCTCATTTTGTATCTTTCCATCAAAATCAGCTTCTCAAAGTTAATATCAATGCTTTGCCAAGCTGACAGGTGAAATGGAGAAATGTTAGGCTTTGAAGCCCTGCACATGGGTTGAAGCCTATCCTTAGAATATCAGTGAACACACAGTATAGGCAACACCCAAGCGTGACACTGCCTCGCCCTGAACCACTGCAATTGCAGGCTCTACCCTGGTTTCATGCAGAGGCTCAGAAACAGGGTGGGGCTCCCTGGCCTTGCAATGGCAAAGAGAATCTTTGCTGTTGAGAAAAGTGAATTGTTCACATTCCAGTTTTCCAATATTTTCCACAAATACTTTGGACATAATCATGTGGTTAAGGGTGCCGCTGTTTCTAACATCCTCCTCGATGGATGGAGATGAAAACCTTTGTGTCAAATGTGTTGTGAGCACCAGTATAGATGGCGGGTATTGAAATGAAGGGGGTGAATCTAAAACCCAGGAGAGAATCTCCCAGAGGAGAGCTATAAGGAGACTGGGCTCTCTGATAAGGCTTATTATATATTTTTTAAATTTCACAAGTATGGTTAACGTCTAGAAGTAAATTCTAACTGTGCTGGCTTCCTTATGAGTCAGCAGACCTCTGAACCCTTCAGCCAGTGCAGCTAGAGTCAATGGCCAAGAGCTGTCTTTGGACACACCCATTTTCTCAACCCTGACTCTCTCTCTCTCTCTCTCTCTCTCTCTCTCTCTCTCTCTCTCTCTCTCTCTCTCTCCCCTCCCATCCCTCTTTCTCTCAATATCATCTCTAAGCTACTTGGTGTCTTAACTCAGAGCTTGCATCCCAAACTGTACCCTTACACCTCCACCAAGACAGAATCCGGCTCCAGTGTGGAAGGGTTAGCCTTCAGCTCTTTCCTGAGTACAACTGGATTAGGGCCTATTTCTTCCTTCATGGGCAACTCCTACTTCATTTTCTCTCCAGTCTGCATGTTATCAGCTTGACATTCCCTTCAGTGGCATATGACAAATTAAATTGGCCATCACTGTACTCATCAAAGGATGTTGTCTTCTGTTCTCCAGAACTGCTTTCTCCAGTCCTGTTCACACACACACACACACACACACACACACACACACCTTGGTATTTATTTATTTCTATTTTTAGAGTTTTGTTTGAAGGGGAGAGGGTTGTAAGAATAATATATAGCTGAAACTCTCTATGAAGAAAGAAAAGCAACCCAGAGCCATAAAACCAAAGGTACAGTCGCAATAGGATTTAAATACCTACACCTGTTCTACCTTGCATTTAAAACAAAAACTTTACCCCAAAAACCGCGAATTAAATGATTTTTCACATCTTTCCTCGTAATTCAACACTTTAACACATATTTTCTGCCCCAAAGTCATAAAGTAAAAATAATATTTTTTAGGTACCTGCAAGTCTCACACCTCCTTGGCAGAATCACCTTCAGTACATAGAGTAGATCAGAAACCGAGGGGGTTGGCTGGTTAGCACCGCCACATCTACAGCCACTGTTTCCCTCTCTCCAAAAGCATTTCAAGTGGCTTTTGGAGACAAAGTGACCGGAGGCAGAAGCTTCGCCCTATCTGGGGCTGATTCTCACAAGGGCCCCCGCCCCCCACATTCAGACTCTCTAGCAGTACCCAACCCGCGCCAGCTCGCTGCAGCTACCGGCTCCCACCTGAGTGTCTTTTCAACCTTTGTCAAGTATCTCAAGAAAAGAATTCTTCAAATCAAAGCTGTCTTCCAAACCAGGGACTGAGGAAACTCCAAAGGGAGGCCCAGATGGCTAGCGACTTCGGACTCTCTCTACAAGCTTGACTTAGTCATTACATCAATCCGCCGGTGCCTCGAAGGACCCCGGGGTCCCCACACGGTCGGAGAGCATCCCACGCCTGCGCTCCCTCTGGGCACTCACCTACTGCTAGAAAGGGAGTCACACTCTGTGGTCCACACTTCCGCCGCAGAGAAACCTAGCACGCCCACCCGAGTGGCCAGCGCGCCTCGCAGTGTGGTCGGATCACAGGGTGCCCGGTGCACCCATTGAGGTGGCCGGACCTCTGGGTGTCTGAGCGTGCCCTCCCAGGTGGCCGGATCGCCGGTGACGGGGTAGGGCGGTGGGACCCAAGCATCTGCTGCGAGGAGCGGTCCCGGGCGGGTCCGCGCCGAGCTCGAGCGAGCGGGCGAGCGGGGCGGGAGGGGCCATTTGTAACCGAGCAGACGCTACCACCGCCCCTTACTCGCGGGGGGCGGGGGCGGGCGGTCAGGTGACGGAGGCCCACCCCGCGCCGCTGAGCCGGGTGGTTCCTGCCCGGGAGGAGCCCCCTGGCGCGCTCTGATTGGAACTCCCGCTGCAGTAGCGGGGGAAGGGGGACACGTGACCGCCCGGCTGGGCAGCCCGGCGAGCCCCACCCGCTATGGGCACCCCATCTTCCATCCTGGAAAAGCCGGGGAACACAGGGAAGGCGGGGGAGCACGCAGGGTGCAACCGGCCCCTTTAGCTGCAGTGCTGGGTGATCACCGCAGCAGAACCTGGGAAGGCTCTCTCACTCTACCAGCCGGCCTTCACTGTCCTCCGCCCTGCCCTTGGCAGTAGAACCCTCCCTTCTCGGCTGCAGCGCGCGCGCGCACACACACACACACACACACACACACACACACACACACACACAGGCACTGACACTCCGGGTAGACCACCGTCACTTCAGTTAAGAGTGACCACTCCCCTCCCCACCTCTCCTTTCTGAACACCGGCTTAGGGTACTGGAGAGCAGTTTAAGGCGATGCATTGCAGACGCGGCTCAGCTCAAACGCTAGAATCCCCCCCCACCCCCGCACGACTGGACCACGCCCGGCGATGCTCTCAGGTTTAGAAGGATAGAAACTCTAGCTTACTCCCCCGGGGGGTGGGGTGGGGGAGGGAGGGAGCCGCAGTTGAAGTCCACCCTCTCCCGAGAGGGCAGTGACCATCGGAGTGCAAACCCAGTCCACAGCCTAGGGGAGCAAAGACCCCATAAGGTAGTGGTGCCGCCAGGGACATGCCTCGTGGTCGTGGGAAGCCGGCTATTAACCACCCACAACCGGGCGTTGCTTTTCTCTTGAATTGTGAACGCCTTCGGAGTTTCGCGCTGTTCCTCTGCAGAGAGCGGATTCCGCAGGCTCTCACTCCACCTCCCCATCCATGACCCCCTCCCTTGGTTGCACCATCCTAGATGGCAGAAATTCAGAGAAAATGCGGTGTCACGTCCGCCGCGATGCCCGCGGACGGGTCCCCCCAGCAGCACGTGGAAAACGTGAATCCCTAGTCTGCTCGCCGCTTGGGCCGTATTGTAGGTATACCTATGCGATTATTAGAAGCAAATTGTCTCTCTCTATACTAACTTCTTTCTAATTCTGTTTAAGAGAGCTTTGTACTGGGTTTGGTCGTGGATGCAGTTTCAGGCCAAGGTGGCCACTGCAGAGTCCAAGGTACAGGAGAAGAAGGGACTCTGGCCCTCGGTCCTTTTGCGCTCCACCTTCACTCCCAGCCTCCATCCGCGATGCTACACCCACCTTGACCCAGATGGCCTTTCCCCAACCCTTTCTTGATGTGTGAGTGTTTAGCTTCGCTGGGCACAGGACAAATGTCCAGCAGGTTTGCTTAGTAGGAAGTTTAACTGTATGTAGAGCTTTGGGCACCAAGGCTAGACAGAACTTTGGAGGACGCTGAACAGCTAGCTACCCATGGGAGAAAGAGAAAGGTAAAGGGAAATGGGACTGTCAAATTAAGGAGACTCTTACTTTTAAGCGGACGCCTCTCTGCTCTTTTCCAAACTACACTACATAAAAGGGGGAAATACACACACACACACACACACACACACACACACACACACACACACAACCTTTTAGTAAGAAAGCTGGGTCAGTTTTGGGTTCCCAGGTGTTAATTTTGATGTTAACCACCACTTTGAAATGGAAAGTTGGTTATGGCCAGAAAGTCAGAAGACACGGGTCGTAGGGTTTCACAGTTTAACTTGATCTCCCAACCGTCTCTCAGTGAAACTGGGGGAGTACTGGACACTTGTGGCATGGCCTGCAGAGATAATTTCCGGGAGTCTGGCATGGATTCAGTTGCGATATCGTAGACAAACCTTGAATACCCCTTTAGAGCCTCAAGGATGTGTTTTTGAATTTGAACTGTAGACCCACCCCCACTTCAATGCTTTATCTTGCACGTCTGGGAATGATTGTGCAGTTAAACGCACACACCTACATACGATGGGTCCCCCACAGCTGGAGGTGCATGGTGTCAGATCCCTGACTTTCACGAGTCATGACCTTGGGGAGCATACAGAGGGAGACAGCCCTGCTGTAGCTGACAACGGGCAAGGGAGACTCGCTTTGCAGTGAAGGGTGGAGGTGTTTGCGGCAGTGACTGGATGCTGGCAGGCCTCTGATTCTACCCTGCTGGGGTCTGTCTACAGGATCACGCCCTGTTGAGAAAGCGCCCAACAGCCCGGATGGAGTGACATTGAATCCGACAGGTCGCTTCAGAGCGTTTGCCTTTAACGTCCTCCTACCGCTTGGTCCGAGGTCTGTGGAGCTGTGTCTTTGGACCACACCTTGTATGTGCTGTGAGAAGCTGCTTTATGGTGGAGGGTGGGGCAGGTTAATAAAGTGCAGAATTTGTCCTGGTTTTTACTCTAAAAGGGAGCTGGTAGTATCGACAGGTTAATCTTGGAAAGCTGAGAAGAGGGCGTGGTGTAAGGGGACAAATGGCAGCTTGAGGGTCGCGGGATAATATGGATTTCAGAGGCTTCCTGTCTGCGGGTATGCCTTAGTGTCACTATTCCCTTCCATAGTGCAGGCACTGTCCTCTCTCCCCCTCCCTTCCTGCAAGTCCCTAAGTCCAAATCTCTGCACGTCGGCTAGCACTAGCAAGAGTCTGGGCCTGTCACCCCCCCCCCCCCCCCCCCCCCCCGCCCCGTTCATTCTTAGAGCGGAACAAGGCCTGCCAGGATCATAGTGTGCCTGGCAAGCACCTTACTGCCTCTGTCGTCTCCACCGCACCCACTGCAGAGTTGCTGCGACAGTGGGACCGCTACCTTCTAATGCTTTCTGCCCCCTCCTCGTTGGCAGTTCACCTCTCGCCCCGCCCACCACCTTCCTTCCCCAGCGCGTTCCGCTGCACGCCCACTAGGCACGCGTGGAAGCCTAGGGCTGGGAGCAGCCTTTGCGGAGCGCCTACGACGGCGATCCGCAGCCAGGTCGCGGCTGCCCCAGCTCCGCGTGGAAACCGCCGGCTACCCCAGGGGCCTGGGCTCAGTTGCGGGCAGAGTTCCGGCGAAACCCCAAGGTGCTCCGCAGGTCAATGTCCATCTGTCTCCGCCTCACCACCCCTAGTCAGGATGTGAACGGAAGGTTTGGAAGCTCCGGTGTCCCCAGCTGTCCCTGGACAAAGCCTCCCGCTTTCCGGCTTCCCACTCCGGAAATTCAAGGAGACCCGGGCCACAGGGAAGGGACCCGTGTGGAGAGCGACTTGAGGCGTCTGGGCAGGATGCGGTGCGTTGCGGGCCGTGTCCCAGCCTTGCCTAGCACGGTTGCTCCCGCGCCTGCATCCGCGCCGAGGTGCTGCAGAGCGGGCGGCGCCGGTGGCTGCACACCCACGTGCCTGGGTGAGCGCGCCCTCAGCCAGCCGCTGCTACTCGGCTGGCGCCGGCTAGATCTCCGCAACGCCCCGCCCCATCCTCCCTGTGCTCTCAGCCTCCTTGGCGTCTCGGCGACCGCAGCTTCGGAGACCCAGTGCCGCCTCTGAGAACCGCACTGCCCGGCACGGTTGCTAGGAGGCCGCACCTCCGCGCTAGGTCCGGTGCTTACCTGGTTCTGTGCATGGCCGGGTTCGGTCACAGCTCCCGGGGGTTCGTTCGCCGCCCACTGCCTCCTGAAAGGTGCACGGGAGGGCGTTCCCGAGGCTCCAGCACCCTCCTGAAACACTTCCCCAGCTGTCATTCTGCACGGTACCTTTTTAGCCCGTCACCTTCTTTGATAGGAGGGGATGCATAGCCCTGGCGTTTCTTTCTGGGCCATGCCTCTCGCTCACATCAACGCCCACTTCTACACACACCTGATTGCGGCGAGTCCAGGCCCTGAATCCTGCTCACCCATTCCTAGATCCAACACCCCGCCGTCGCTGACAGCAACGTGAGGGGGTGGCACTTAAGAGCGTGGTAGTGTCCCCAAATTCAAGAAACAATCACCTATCCCTTGTCTTTGTGTGTTTCAAGGTGTGTAGCATGTTTAAGAACACACACAATCCGGAAGCACTCACACAGAAAATCAGACCAGAGTATCTTGAGAGAAGTGTAGATTCACATGCATTTCTAAGAAAGAACTCAGGCGTTGTTGGTGCTGATTTTGTTTCTGAAACAGGGTCTCCTCCCGCCTTACCTAGCCTCGAATTTAGCTGTAGTCTAGGGTGGCTTTGAACTTCCGATCCACCTGAGAACTGAGATTACAGGCTTGCACCACCACTCCTATTTATGTCGTGACAGTAATCAAGCCCAGGGCTTCCTAGAGGTGAGGCAAGAGCTCTGTTAACTGAACTGCAGCTCCCAGGCCCCTCGATGAAACTACAAACAATGCTGTATATTAGTGGATATTGGTACAGCATGGATAGAATCCCTTCTTCCCTCCCTCTCTCCCCAATCTCCAATTATTCCTGTTTTTCCCCCACAAATGAAATTTTGGGTAGTCACCACCACTGCTGACTCACCAAAGTCTCCTTGTCCCGAGTATGATGAGGATGACAGGTGACCCCTGACAACCCTGTGTTTTCTGTCCCTCCCAAGTTTTGTCATTTCAAGATTGTTGAATAAATGGAATTACACAGTCACGTAGTCTTTTTCTTTGTTCTTTCTTAAAACAACAAAAACCTCCATGTTATTTCCTAGAATCCCATCCTATTGGATTGCATTCATGATGGGGGGGTCAGTTCTTTAACTGTCGCCTAGCGTGCTCCTTCAAGGAGCTTCTGTATGTTGGTTATCATGGATAAAGACGTTATGAGCATCCGTGTGCAGGTTTATGGGTTTCTTGGGGGAAGAACAATCATGAGAGTGATTGCTGGGCTCTGTTGGCACAAACTTACTTCTATAAGCCACTTCAGATGTCCAGAACACTCACACCTTTCCACATCCATCCACAGCAGCAGTTTGTGGTGACTCAGGTTTTCCTCACTCTTATCGGCACTTAGTACTGTGGTATTTTGTTTGTTAGCCAGTCTGACAGATGTAGTAGTATCTCAAGGAAAACCCCTGGGGGCTAATGGTAGTGAACATCTTTTTTTAAATTACTGATTTAATTTTGCTGTACATTTAAAAAAATAAAATATCTGTTCAAGTCTTTTGTCCACATCCCACTTGGAGAGTATTGTTTATCTGTTCATTGGTTTTGTTTCAGCTCTTAAGGTTGAACCCAGTGCCTCATTCATGCCCGGCAAGCAGTCCTTGAAGAGTTCTTTGTGCATCCTAGAACAGGTCCTGTGTGAGATGCTTACAAGTGTTTTGTCTAAGGCTGAGGCTTGTCTGTTGATCCTCTTTTTGGGCATTTGAAAACCAAAAATTTCCAGACCACATGAGGTAGATGCAGCTTAACAATCTTTCATTTTGGTATCAAGCTTGAGAATACTTGTTTAACCCTAAATCTTGACAATTTCCCCCAATTTTGAGAGTAAGCTTGTTTATTTATTTGTGTGTGTGTGTGTGTGTGTGTGTGTGTGTGTGTGTGTGCATGTGTTACAGGAACAACAATAAAAACCCAGGTAGTATATTTACATGGGTCTTTCTCTGTTCTTCATTCTATTCCATCAGTCTATGTGTATACCTACCCTTACCCAATGTCATGCTGTCTCTCAGCTGAGTTGTGAGCATTTATATGAAGGAAATTATTCCTCTCGCTTAATTATTCTTTTCTTAAGGATTGCTTTAGCCATTCCCTATACATTACACACTTTTCTAAATCTATTTAAAAATTTTGTTAGGATTTTGTTAGAAATTGCATCTTCACCTGTAGATCATGGAAAGAGTTTTTTTTTAACATTAGAATATATTATACCTCTTAAGTTATTTATGTCTTCATTTATTTGTAATTGACATTTTAGAATTGGCTTAGATTTGTGCCTAAGGATCTCTCTCTCTCTCCCTCTCTCTCTCTCTGTAGCTATCAATATTACTCATTAAAATTAGATTACATATGATCATTGTATAGAAACACAATTAAAATGTGCCTGTTTAGGCTGGAGAAATGGCTCAGTTGTTATAAGTGCCTACTGCTCTTCCAGAGGACTGGAGCTGAGTTCCCAGCACTCAGGTCTGGCAGCTCACAAGCACCCATGACTCCAGCTTCAGGGGATCTTACATGCTCTCTGGCCTTGTTGGTGCTGTACGCAGGTTCATATATCCCCACAGACACACAATTTAAAAAAATAAATCTTAAGAAAATTTACAAGTTGACCTTAAGCCTTGTGATCATGTAGACCTTACTTATCACATTCCCTATAGAGGCAATCATGTTGTATCTGAAAATAAGGAGCATTTTATTTCTTCCTTTCTATCTGCATGCCTTTCTGTCCCTTGTCTTATTTCAGTAGCTACAACTTCCAGCTCTTTGTTTGGCAAGAATGCTGACATAAATGACTTGTCTCATTCCTGATCCTCTGGGGAAAATTATTCACCCTGAAGAATTCTAGCTCAAGAGTTCATAGATATTTTTTATCCTTTCCATGATTTTACCATATGACACATTGTTATTATTGGTTTATTCTCAAATATGGAATCAAACTAATTCATCTATGTGTATCCCAATTGGCCAAAACATATATTAATAATAGTTCTTATACATATTTAGGTTCATCTAAGTTCGTGATATTGACATGAATGTTACTCCTATTTTTCCCTTTGTTTACAGCCTGATTTTATGATTAGAGCCTCATAAATTAATTAGGAAGTATCCTATCCTCTTCTGTTTGTCGAATTACATTATGTAAACTTATTGTTAGCTCTTTAAATTTTGGTAGAATTCTCTTCTAAAACTATTTGGCCATGGGAATTTTTAAAATAAATTTTTAGGTAAAATTTCCTTTAATGGTTGTAGGACTATGACATATTTAATGTTGGTTGAATTTGGCTAGTTTTTAGTTTGAGGAAAATTAAGTTACTTTCTAAGTTTTAACTTCTGGGGCTGGAGAGATGGCTCAGTATTTGAGAGCACTTGCTGCTCTTCTCGAGAACCATGGTTCAGTTCCCAGCACTGACATGGAGGTGATCACCCAGCTATAACTTCAGTTCTAGGGGATTCTCAATGCCTCTGGCATCTTTGGGCACCTGGACTCTCTGCACATACCCACACACACACACACAACTTAAAATCTTAAGAACAAATCTTAAAAAACAAAAATTATAATTTCTTTTAATGAATGGAGAATGGAGTTTGTAGTGTAGCACTTCTTGCCTGTTCATAGTGTAGGAATGTGTGACATCACTGGTCTCACTCCTGATATTGGTGACTTGTGTTTTTCCTCTTTCAGTCAGTCCTGCTAGGGATGTGTCAGTTTTATTGATTTCATTTCACATTTTTTGTTGTGTTCTTATTTTTAATTTATTTTTCTTTTTATGCATGTCTGTGCACTTGCATGTGTGGGTGCATGTGAACATAATGTTTGTGTATGTGGAGCTAAGAGAGCAGTGTCTGATGTCATCTTTCAGAACGCCATCCATTTCCTTTGAGACAGGGTCTCTCCCTGACCTGGAGCTCACCAAGTAGGTTATTTGGCCAGTGAGATCCAGGATACTGTTGTCTCTGCCTCCCCAGAGCTGGGATTAAAACATGTGTCATGCTCAGCACACCAGAGTGTGATTACAATATGTGTCGTCATGCCCAGCACATTAAGTGAATTCTGAGGGTTTAATCTTCAGAGGCCTTGCACTTGAAAGCAAGTGCTTTGCTGGCTGAAACATCCCCTAAGTTTCTTACTTTAAATTTTATTATTTTCCTCATTTTTTTCCCCAGTCTGTTGCTTTGAGTTCACTTGGCTGTCCTTTTCTAGCCTCTTGAGGGAGGAACCTGCATTGTTGGCTTGTGAATTCTTTCTTCTGCTGTAATCAACTAAAGCTGTAAATTTCCCTTCTGGCACAGCTTTAACTGTGTCTTGATATTTTTTGATAGGTATTTTCATTACTGTTCAGCTTTAATACATTTAAATTTCCTTCTCAGACTTCCTCTTTGACCAACAGTTTATTTATAAGTGTGTTGTTTAAATTCCAAATGTTTGAAGATTTTTTCCCCTATCATTTTTGCTATTGATTTTTAGTTTGACTATACTGTAATCAGAAAATTCAGTTTACAAAATTCAATCATTTTAAGTTTCTGGAGGTTTTTCCAATGAGGCAATATAGGAATTTTTGGCTCTTGAGAAAAATACACACACACACACACACACACACACACACACACACACACACACACACCACTGTTGCTGAATGAAAAGTGTTCCACATGTTGGTTACATCCTCTGGATTGACACATTTTCTCCTGGGCACTCTCAAGAAAGTAACAAGACTCACGGCGCAGCCCTCACCAGCACCACCACTGAGATTATACACACAAGTGAAAAATGGCTGCGGAAGAGGGGACCCTTCCTTGGCACTTCCCTACCAGCTAGCTGCACTGGGAACTCCGATGGTGCATGAGTTACCACTCATGCCGAATAGTTCCCTGCTCAGCTCCACTACCCTAGTACCCCTTGGCTTATGAGGCTAGACTTGAGTAGAGTCACTTCCTGGGTTCATTGTTGGTGCTCTATGTGGGTGAACAGACATTTGTTCATGTGACAGAAGTCATGCAACCTGCTGTCACACCAGAACCAACAGAACCAAGAGGAGTCTAGGAGGAGAAATTGAATGAGCCTTATTGTGGGTGACGGTCTTGCTATTGTGGCTGACCCGGCTGAGGGTGGAGTGTTTGCAGGGCCATATCAATATGGCTACTGTCCCTGTGTGCTTTCTTTCTTCTTTGGTAGTTATTTATTCCCTGCTGTGGGTGGTAAGACATGCATTCAAGGCTGATCTGCCTGAGGGTCAAGTGTGCTGAAGGGGAACCCCAGGGTAGCCATCTTCTGCTTGGTGTGGATTGGTGGGACCTGTTTTGTGAGTGCCCCCAAATGGCTGATGACTGGGGAAAATAGTGTGAACCCTGCAAGCAGAATGCATGCCACGGGGTCATAAGCAGGCTAACGCAGCGGTTGAAGACATTGGTGATTTTCCTCCACATCAGCCTCTGATTTGGCAAGGAGAGTGGAATAATGGGAAGGTGAGATAGAATTGTTGGCTGCTGTTTCTAATAGCCTGGAAGCAGGCATAAATTATACTTGGACTAAAGAGCCCAGAGGGAAAAGGTCCATTACCATTATAGCTGGGAAGTGTGGTGGGAGGCAAGCATGGCATCAGGAACAGCTGAGAGCTCAGATCTTCCACCACCACCCTCTGCCCCAAGGCAATGTTTCTCTGTGTTGCCCTGGTTGTCCTGGAACTCACTCTGTAGACCAGGATAGCCTCCAACTCAGGGATCCACTTGCCTCTGCCTCTCAAGTGCTAGAATTAAAGGCCTGTGCCACTACCACCTGGCTTGAGGGCTCACATCTTAAACTGCAAACAGGAAGCAGAGAGAGTGAACTGGGAATGACATGTAGGATTTGAAGCTTCAAAGCCCATCCTCAGTGACAAACTTCCTCAGTGACAAGCTTCCTCCAGCAAGGCCCTACCTTCTAATCTTACTTAAACAGTCCACCATCTGGTGACCAAGTATTTCAATGTCCAGATTATGAGGACAGCTTGTTCAAACCCTCACACATACCCCAAACCTTCACTTGCCCACCCTCCC
Source organism: Onychomys torridus (assembly GCF_903995425.1). Lineage (NCBI taxonomy): Eukaryota > Metazoa > Chordata > Mammalia > Rodentia > Cricetidae > Onychomys > Onychomys torridus. Next base: position 115,055,968 of record NC_050449.1, on the reverse strand, counting down.
TTTTCTGGTATTGGTCTGTGTTCATAGGATTGACAACCTCACCTACATGCCCTAACAAAGAATGAAATCACAAGTGTCTTTTGTTAAAAATTTTTTATGAATTTTTAAGGCAGGTGTGGTGGTGCATACCTTTAATCCCTACACTCAAGAGGCAGAGGCAGGCAGATCTCTGTGAGTTACAGTCCAGCCTGATCTCTATTGTAAATTCCAGGCCAGCAAGGGCTATGTAGTGAGACCCTGTGTGGTGGTTTGAAAGAAAATGCCCCACATAGGCTCACATGGAGTGGCATCATCAGCAAGGCACGTCAGTGGCCTTGCTGGAGAAGGTGTGGTGTTGTTGAAAGGGGTATATCACTGGGGTCTCAGGTGTGTTTGAGGTCTCAGATGCTCAAGCCACAACCAGTGACCAGTGTGGCATTCTCTTCCTGCTGCCTGCCAATCCAGATGCAGAACTCTCAGCTTCTTCTCCAGCACCATGTCTGCCTGCATTCCACCATGCTTCCCACCATTATGATAATGGACTAAACCTCTGAAACTATAAGCCAGCCCCAATTGAATATTTTCCTTTATCAGAGCTGCCATGGTCATGGTGTCTCTTCACAGCAACAGAACACTGACTAAGACACCCTGTCTCAAAAGGAAAGGAAAACAGAATTTCTAAATGGAGAAGGCAGAGCATTAGATTAAGTGCTGAGCTCCTGGAAGCACTGCTGTACCAGCCACGGCCATGAAGGCAGCTTTATTGGTCACTGTATGAAAGGTCACCCTTAATGTCACACCTGGGAAAACCTGTCACTTGAGTGAGGACTCACACATGTTGAACAGTTATCTGTAAGGGCATTTTATGCACAAATACCACAGATGAGAGGCTGACCTTCCAATGAGCCATGTAGCTAGTATCTCTGGGAAACAATGTGCTAATGAGCAGTCCCTGGTGACCTGCAGAGTAATACAGGGAAGTGAGATGTCATTGACAAAAGCAGATGGGAAAGGATTCGGAGTTTTCGAGTAACAAATGTTCACCATGCACCAGCTGAACGTTAAGCTCTGGACTGAGTGTTCCACAGTGGTAGGATGACTGTCACTTCGGACCGTCTGTCAGTCTTTGAGACCTTGGGTTCCTGGGTTGTTAGATGGAAACAAGAGTGTTACTGACTTGAGAAGCTTCAGGAAAAAGGCTCTAGATGGACTATTAGTTATGGTGGTGATAAGCTGTTAAAAATATTTTCAAAAACATCACAATACATGTAGATTGTGGACTCAAGGGAGCTTTTGATTTTCCTTTCTGTTCTTTTTTTTTTCATTTCAACAACTCAGTGACAGTGTCCATACCCAGAAATCATAACCAAGTCCTTCAAAATCTTGAGTAAGTTTATAGAATTTTGTTCTTGGACTTCATGTACATAAAACCTGATAAAGGAAACTCCCTGCTAAATCTATTCTGGAGGTTGTGGTGGTTCACCTTGACTGTCCACTTGCCTGGTTCAGAATCACCCAGAAGACACCTCTGTGAGCATGTCCATCCTTTTGGGGAGGTTTAGTTGACAAGAGAAGACCTGCCCTAAATGTTTGTTGCACCATCCATAGGGTGGGGCCCTATAGTGAGTAAAAAGAAAGTGAGCTGAGGACAGACATTCCCCTCTCTGCTTCCTGACTGGATACAATAAGACCAGCTGCCTCAGCCTCCTGCTACTGTACCTTCCACACTATGATGCACTGTATATACCCTCAAATTTGAGCCAAAATAAATCTCTCTTTCCTGAAATGACTTTAGTCAGGTTTTTTTTCCCACAGCTTTCATACAATTGATGTGTTCCTTTAAAAAAGAAAAAAATTCAACTGATGTTGGGAAATAGGGTTACATTTGAAGTATTTTTGGGAATTTGGATATTAAAAAGGAAATTTGCATTAAATTATTTTTTAGAAGAAATAATTTTTATCAAGCAAAGATTTGCTAGATTTGAAAACTCAAGCAAAAAGCAAACTTCCCTGGGTGCACAAGTGAGAGGTCTGCGGCTTCTCTTCTTGCTCTTGAATCCTGAGGGTGTGCAGATGGAAAGAGGAGCTGGGAGGGATGGGAGGTGTCCTCATCCAGTCCAAGTTAAAGCTAAGTGTCCTTCCCAAAGGATGACAACAGGACCCAGAATCTTCACAGGACTGATGTGGACACTTTTAGGTAGCCAGTAAGCTATTAGCAATTAGATACTAAAGGACAACAAGGCTGACCCTCCTTCATAATCAATAACTTATAGAAGCAAGAACTGTGATTTCAGGGAGATCTTGTCTTCAGCCTTATAAGTTAGGATCACTGTATAGCAGGATGCTCTGTGATGAAGAAGAAAGACACTCCGTTGCCCTCCTGTAAGAGTCCATCCCAATGACCCATCAGTCACTCAGAAAATTGCACCTTAGGAAACTGCTCCAGAGACTTAAAAATAGCATAAAACCTTCCTAAATTGTAAATCAGAGCAATGTTCTCTTTGACCAGTGGCCACTCTCACCCTTTCAGTGTGCCCCATTTTGCCATGGGATGAACTGCCTGTTTTCCTCACCACACTGTGTTTCATCTGAATTCTTTCAATGGAGCTCACAGGGGCCAGTGGGCACGTGGAGGACAGAGAGAGACTGTATTGACAAATAAGACTAGCCGCTCTTTTCAGGATCCACACTGAGGAGTTTGATGTCCAATAAATGTAGATATTTCAGTTGGTCAGGGTGAGGCAGTGTGGTGTGCAGGGTTCTAACTATGGACTCCTAAACTCTCAAGCAGGTGAATGAGGAAAGAAGAGGACTGAGAGGCTAGAGCTCAGCTGCCAGCCTTCTGCACTCTGAAACATTGAAAATTGTGTCCTTGAATGTGGAAACAAACAAACAAAAAATCTAAGAAGAATTATGGTGATATATTGTGTACCCTGATAAACTTGCCTGAGGATCCTAGGATAGAACCAGCCACTAGATTGGACAGAGAGGCCAGGCAGTGGTGGCACACACCTTTAATCCCAGCGCTTGAGATCTCATGCTTTTGCTTGGGAAGCACATATACCTTTAATCCCAGGAAGTAATACGGCAGAGCAGAGAAAGGTATATAAGATGTGAGGAAACAGGAACTCACTCTCTGAGCATTTCGTAGAGGTGAGAACTAGTGGCTGGCTGCTCTGCTTTTCTGATCTTTCAGCTTTCACCCCAGTATCTGGCTTTGGGTTTTTTTTTTTTTTTTTTATTAAAAGACCATCTAAGATTCAAACAACAAAAAATAATCAGTATCAAAAAGGCAATATAGAATTATATTTCCAAGTAAAATGTATTATCTAATCTAAATCATAAAAGTTATATCGTAAAAGTAATATGATTATTAATAATAATGATTATTATTATAATCTGGGGCCAAATACATCAGTAAGTCAGGATATAAGAATAAATATTGGCAATTGAAGTTGTTGTGCTCTTAAGAGTCATGCCTGGTAGAGTGAATAGATAAATGTAAGCAAGTCCTTATTGTGATCTAAGGGTATTGCCTAGAAAGACTGAGTTCATGTTTTAATTAGACAATTAGAGCAGAAAGGATGGAACAAACAGAAAATGAATAAGGAAATAAAAGAAAAGTAAAATAAATGAAAAATGTACAACAAAGAGAAAAAATAAAACAAGGCAAAATGAATCTGAACATATAAGAGATAAATCAATGGCTTAAATCCGCCTGGTATGTACTGGGTTCCAGGTCAATTTTTTTAAAGTCAAAACTAGATGCATACTGTTTATAAGAAATACACCTAGGTATTCTTTTCTTCTTTTCTCTTTTAAGGAGGAGGCCATAAGGAGAAGGGGTAGACCTGGGAAGAAAGGGAAGTGAGTGCAATTGGGGTGCATTATGTGAAATTCCCAAGTAATCAATAAAAATATTATTCTGGAAAAACAAAAAAGAAATACAGCTGGGAACAAAATGACCTGGTAAAGTTGACAGTGAACAGACGAATACAGCTTACAATGCAAAACTTACCAAATAAAAACCAAAAAGGCAAAAAGATGGGAAATTCAAGAATGTGGAGCACATCAGAAGGCACAAGACATGAGCTGCATTTCATCCCCTGTCGAAGCAATGATAATTGATGGTAATTAGGAGACCAAGTGACCTTTGGCCAAACTCCAGTAGAATTTGCTAAAATTACCCCAATGGAAAACTAATGGGGACAGTGAAGTCATGTATTTGAAAAACAGTAAAGTTCCCCTGGCTGCAGAGCATGCTCTAAGGAGGCCGAGCCTGTTTTCAGTTGCTGTAACAGACTACTTGATACTGGATCATTTAGAAAGGGAAGCAGTTCGTTTTGGCTGAGGTTCTGGTAACTGCACCCCCATCCTATGCTGGGTTTCTGGGAAGGGCCTTGACCTGCACTGTAACAGAAGTGAGGACATGTCGCAGGAATCTTAAAGAGTCTTATTAATGAAATCAAACCCGAGGCCAGTTATTGGGGTGAATGCTGGAAGATCAGAGAAGCAGAACAAGCCACGGCTATCTCACCTTGCTAGTTCCTCAGGTGATCCTGTTTCCTCAGGCTGGAAGCTTCTGAGTCCTCCTCCACATGAATCTCAGCTGAACTGTATTGCTCCAAAGCCTGAATGCTTAACCAACCAAATGCTTAACTAACTGCATGCTTTTTCTCCTCCTGTAGTTCCTGGTCCTCACGCGTTATATGCCTTTCTCTTTCTGCCTCCACTCCCTGGGATTAAAGGTTGGGTTTCTGGGATTAAATGCATGGGTCACCATGCTTAGCTGTTTCTAAAGTGGCCTGGAACTCAGAGATCTGGCTAGCTCTGCCTCCCAAGTGCTGGGATTAAAGGTGTGTACCACCACCGCCCAACTTCTGTTATGGCTTACTCTTCCCATTTTCTAGCCACCATTTTTGGCTTTGTTCTAGTGGCTGTCTGTTCTCTGACCCCAGATATGTTTATTTCGGGGAACACACAATATTTCAGGGAACACAATACCCACCACAAGGACAGGCTGGCAGGAATGTGTCGGAGTTGGAACATGATGGGTGGCCTGTCTGGTAATAATCAGTTCTCACAATAACTGGTCCAAGGCTAGCTAGGTGAGCAAACACAAGAAGAAATCCACTCAGATAACTCTCCAGGGTCCCAGCACCTGCCAACACTTACATTTGGGAACAACTGTCAACATAATATTTAGAGGGGCCAAACTATGCCCAAACCACAGCAAAAGTTAAAGTGATGGAGGAAGGCACTGGCCCGGGAAGAAGGGATTAACAAGAGCAGAACGAAGATCAGCTGTGAACTCAGTGAATTGATAACATTGTGGAAGAGAAAGACAGGACCTTGACTCAATGAGGGAGGTAGTTAGGATAATTTTCTATTCATTTAGAGAAAACAAACTTAGATTTTTATCTTTTTATCTCCTGTCATAAACAAAATGTTCCAGGTGGATTAAGGAGTAACAAGAGATAAATGAGGAGCTGTGAATGAGAACACTTGCTGTGTTGGGAGTAAATTTAGCATTGTAAAGATGCAAAATGTAAAATATTGAAAAGCTGTGTGCAGAAAAAAAAAAAAAAGAACTACAGTGCCAAAGAAAGATGTTATGGAGAGAACTAACCTGTGTGCTGAGCCTGAAGTTCAGCATACAAAGACCAGTAGATATTTTATACAAAATAAAAATCTCCCAACTCAATAAGAATTAGCACCTTTTGCTTAAAACTGGGGAAAACTGGACATGGTGGCACACACCTGTAATCTCAGGCACTAGATAAAGATCAGCATGGGCAACATCATGAAACCTTGTCTCTAAATCAAGAAAGAAACAGTCTTTGGGGAAATTATGAATAGATAATTCACAGACAAGGTAAGACAAATGGCCAAAAACCACTTAGCATAATGTCTAATCCCAATTAGTGATTGTGGATATGAAAATCAGGGCTGAGAGATGGCTCAGTCAGCAAAGTGTTCCCCACACAACACAAGGAGCTGGATACATCAAAAAGCCTTGATTGTGGAAACAGAGGACCCCCGGGGTTTCTGATGAAACGTTATGTGAATGGAAAGATGGAGAGGACACCGTACATTCATGTACCATTGGGGAGGCTGGCGGCAGCTTTTCATGAGTCTGTCCAGTAGTGTGTTTCAAAATTAAAGAGAGAAGAAATCAATATAATAGAAATGAGTGAAGAACTGCATAAATTAATTAGGCTAAAAGTTTGTTATTTGGAGATAACAATCAAAGCAGCTAGACAGGAGAGCAAGGTGGGGGCTGGATTGTGCAATATCAAGAATGAAAAATAAAACATTCTACAGGCAAAATAAGGATAAGGAATGGCTATTCCAAATAATTATATGACAATTTGTTTGATACATTGAACAAAACAGATAATTCTTTTAAATTCTTTGACAAATATAAGTTACCAAAATAGACACAGGATGGAAGAGGAAGTCTGAGTCCTGCTATAATGAAAACAGACTTAATCTTAAGTTTCCTGGTGCATTCACTTCTTAGGCTCAGATGGTTTCAGTTGTAATTCTATGAAACATGTAGGAAACTCACCACTCTGACACAAACTTCCATAAAGCAAGAGAGGCAGTAACACTTTGTCTAACTTCATGAGGTGAATACCACCCTAATATTGAAATCAGATGTAGGTATCATCTCTAATATTATGGATCAATAATACCTGTAGTAGGAAACTTAAAGGTTCTTATTAATAAAATCAAACCCGAGGCCAGTTATTGGGGTGAATGCTGGAAGATCAGAGAAGCAGAACTAGCCACAGCTATCTCACCTTGCTAGTTCCTCAGGTGATCCTGTTTCCTCAGACTGGAAGCTTCTGAGTCCTCCTCCATATGAATCTCAGCTGAACTGTGTTGCTCCAAAGCCTGAATGCTTAACCAACCAGATGCTTAACTAACTACATGCTTTACTCACCCTGGTGCCTGGTTTTCATGCCTTATATATCTTTCCCTTTCTGCCTGTCACTCCCTGAGATTAAAGGCTGAGTTTCTGGGATTAAAGGCGTGGGTCACCATGCTTAACTTTTTCTAAAGTGGCCTTGAACACACAGAGATCCACCTGGCTCTGCCTCCCAAGTGCTAGGATTAAAGGTGTGTACCACCACCGCCCAACTTCTGTTATGGCTTACTCTTCCCATTTTTCTAGCCACCATTTTTGGCTTTGTTCTAGTGGCTGTCTGTTTTCTGACCCCAGATATGTTTATTTCAGGGAACACACAATATTTTGGGGAACACATTACCCACCACAAATACCTCTCATAAATTATAGGTAGAAAGATCCTTACTAAAGGGCTGGAGAGATGGCTCAGTGGTTAAGAGCACTGGCTGTTCTCGCAGAGGTCCTGAGTTCAATTCCCAGCAACCACATGGTGGCTCACAACCATCTGTAATGAGACCTGGTGCCCTCTTCTGGCCTGCAGGCAAACATGCAAACAGAACACTGTATACAAGATAAATAAATCTTAAAAAAAAAAAAAGATCCTTAGTAAAATTCTAGCAAATTAAGTCTAACATTGAGTTACAGTAATTATAATTCATACCAAATAGTATTTGTATGAGGAATGCAAGGTTAGTTTAGTTTTTTTAAAATTAGTCATTATATTCAATTAGCAAAATAGAAGAGACAACCCATACAATTGTCTGACTAGGTACAGAGAAAGCATTAATTAACAATTAATTCAGAAGAGTAAGAAGGGTGTTCCTCAAACAAATAAAATTAATCTATTAGAAACTTAATAGCTCACATTGTGTCTCTTGGTAACATTTTGAAGTTGGAATCAGACAACATCTATGGTCAACAAATCTGTTCACCTTTTACTAGATATGCGAGCAATTTCTACAAAGTAAGAAAAGAAATAAAGGGTATAAATATCAGAAAGAAAAATAGTAAAATTGTTTATATTTGCAAATCACGTAATCTTAGTTAGAATGCTACATGGACCCTATAAAATATCTATTGAACTAATAAATAAATTTAGTAATGCCAAAAGATCCAAGACTAATACACCAAAGTAAATTGTATTTTTACACATCAGGATCAAATAATTAGAAACTATTTTTAAGATTTATTTTTAATTTTAACTATGTATGTGAGTGTGCATCTGTGTGTGGGTATGCACACCTGAAAGCAGGTGCTTGCAGAGGCTAGAAGAGAGCAGCAGATCTCTTAAAGCTACAGTTAGATTGGTTGTGAGCTACCTGACAATCTGGGAACCAAGCTCCTCTCTTTTGCAAGGGCAGCCAGTGCTCTTACTCCTAGGACTGAAGCTATGCATGGTTATGAGCTACCATGTGGGTTCTGGGAACTGAACTCTGGTCCTTTGCAAGGCAGCCAGTACATTTAACCACCAGGCCAGCTCTCCAGGCCCCTGCCCACTTTTCTATTCAGTGCCAGATAGTAAACTTCTTAGGTTTTATAGGCCAGACCTCTGACACTGACGTGAACAAAGCCATAGACAATACAAAATGTGGTTGTGTTCCGATAAAACCAGCTAGTGGTTGGATCTCACCCATAGTCTGTACTTGCTAACCCCTTGTTAAGCAGTGTGATTGACATCTGCCCTGACCCTTCATGCCTTTTTGTCTCCATGTTCACTCCTACAAATCTTTGTTTTGACTTCTCTTATGGACTCTTGGAATAGCTATGTGATTGGCTTTAAATCAGTAGGATGTATGATTTGAGACAATTTGATGGGAAAGGCACAATGCAATTGGGCTTGCTTGCTTTTGTTCTTTATTGTTCCTCCTGACAACATGCCTTGGCTAGCTACTGGAGGACAGTGTGGGTCCTTTCAGTTGTCTTGGTCAAAGCCACCCTAGATTGGCAGTCAAACCAAGTCAAAATGAACAGGACTGCTGTACTGACCACAACAGATATGTAAGCAAGTGCCTATTGTGTGGCACTAGAATTTTGTTATGTGGCATTAGCTAACTGACCCAAAAAGAAACATGCCTAACTGGTAACAATGACAACCTTGATAGGGGTGAACTAGCTTTAAGAGGAGGAGAAGGAGGAGGAGAAGGAAGAAGAGGAGGAGGAGGAGGAGGAGGAGGAGGAGGAGGAGGAGGAGGAGGGGGAGAAGGCGGAAATCTTTAGCAAAGATAAACCTGTTGTATGGTATTGTTTGTGTTCTGACAAATAAAGCTTGCCTGGAGATCAGAGGGCAGAGCTAGCCACTAGTTAACCATAGAGGCCAGGCAGTGGTGGCACACACCTTTAATCCCAGAACTTGAGAAAAGGAAGCAGGAAGATCAGGCCACCCTGGACTACACAAGATTGAACCAATCTAAAAGAGAAACAGAGCTGGGCAGTGGTGGTGCACAATTTTGATCCCAGAACTAGGGAGGTGGAGACAGAATCTCTGCATACATTCCATTTGAGGATTCTTAGAGGTAAGAGGTTACTGGTGGCTGCTCTGCTCTCTGATCTATCAGCTTTCATCCTCGATATCTGACTCTAGGTTTTTATTGTTAAGACTAATTAGTATCATGCTTCATAAACCATATTGTAATTTTTAGATTCAGAAAATACAGAGTCCTGTCATCCTGCCAACATTCTTTGGAAAACTGAACAAAGGCACAGCCATAATAAAGGATCAAGATTTAGTTACCACTTTTCTTTTTCTTTATATCTGTTTCCTGTTTTATTCTTTGTTTATAGATATACCAAGTCTTGTGTGTTCTAAAAATGTTTCTTCACCTTTTGTCTTTGTTTATCTTATTCCAGGCATCTTCTTTCTCTTCCAAAAGTTAACTCCATGAGTAAAACGAATGAGTGCATGCATGTGTCAGTCAAAAATCAAATAAAACAAATTAAAATAAATAACAAAAATAAAATTGTTCTTTTCTGCCCATGACTTCTCTGCTATTGCTGCTTCCTGGAGCCAGGACCTTGAAAAGGATTTGGCATATAAGCAGTGTGATGGTGTCTCTATTTCTTAGCTCATTATGTTAGTTACTCTTCTTGTGTTTGTGACAAAGTCCCTTACAATAGCAGTTTAAGGATGGAATGGTTTTCTGTGGTTAACGGTTTGATGCTGCCATCCACCGGGGTGGGGAAGGCAAGGAGGCAGAAATGCAAGGCCATGTTGTGTCCATAGTCAGGGAGCAGAGAGAGATGAATGTTGTGCCCAGTGTGTTCTTGTGTTTCTTTTCCTCATTTTCTTCAGTCTGCTCACTCAGTTCACATTCAGGGTGTTTTTCTTGCCTCTGTAAACCTTCATGTAGGCACACTCACAGACACATCCAGAGGCATGTCTCCTAGGTGGCTCTCAAACCCAGCCAAGTTGACAATGACAATTAACCAACACACATCTATTTGAACTCCTTTCTACAAAAGATGGCATTTGTCCCTCCACCCTTACACAAATTAGATGTCTTTACGTTTTTAGATTTTATATCTATCTATTTATTATTATTATTATTATTATTATTATTATTATTATTATATTTGTGTTTTAATTTTACACATCAGCCATGGGTTCCCCTGTCCTCCCCCCTCCCGCCCCACCCCCACCTTTCCCCCATCCCCTCCCCTCCATTCCCATCTCCTCCAGGGCCAAGACTCCCCTGGGGATTCATTTAAACATGGTGGATTCAGAACAGGCAGGTCCAGTCCCCTCCTTCCAGATAGTTCTAAATAATATTCTTGATAGTAATGTTCATATTTTAATCAAAGTTGTATGCCTACCCATATAGCTCTTACTATAATCCTTCCAAGAGGTAACCACTTTCAAATGCCAGGTGTGCTGGGGGGACACCCAGGGTCCACAGAAGAGGATCAGCCCCTTATTGTTGATGCGTTACTAGGTGATGCTGTTGCCTCAAAATTCAGCTGGCAAATGGTCCCTAGTTCCCTATATTGCCTAGTTCCCCCTGTGCAACTTGAGCCCTGCCTTAAGGAAAAAGCTGGAACAAGATAGCCTCAGCTCTTCACAAACCCAGATCATCTTCTTGATCGAATTGTGCAGTCTTCTTCATTCTCCCCAATGCTGGCAGAAGAGTACCTTCTGGAAGATTTCCAGGTGTCCTGGTTTGACTTACATGAGCATCCAAGGTCACTCTAAACACCTATGGAAAACACATCAGAGCTGCTCTCTGAGACAGGTGCTGTTCTTTCTCACCCCAGAGTTCTTTCCTCTCTACCAATCTCGATTCCTGCCTCCACTGTTAGGTCATCTCACATAATTACAGCATATCAAAAATTCAGATTGGCACCCTTCATGGCTTTCATCTGCATTCTGAAAACATAGGAAAGGGCTCCAAATGGCAGCCATGGAAGTCCCAAGCTAGTTCCAGTCTGAACTCTTCCAGAAGCCACTCATGAGAAGGGATCAGTGCAGTATGTGGGGGTTGGAGGTCCCCAGGAAACATTGTGAGGGGAGTGGGCAGAGGGTGGAACTGAGACTGGAAAGGGAAAGAGGCCAGTGGAAACTTGGAGACAGCAGCTGCCTCTGGGAGATCAGACTCATTCCATTGAGAAACCCTGGAGTAACACAAAATAGGCCCCTTAGCTCTGTTCAGATTAAGGCATGGGAGCTGAGAAGTTGATGCAACTACCGAGGTATGTGTGGCTGCCCCTAGGGAAGTGAATTCCCTGACCCCGAGTCCTGCAGCCACATGACAACAGGGGGAATTACCTATTGGGAGTTCAGCCACATTCCATAGTCATGTCAAGCAGCTCCCTTCCAGGAGGACTCCTGTTTATTCTTCTCTGACCATATCTGTATGTCAAACGCTCCATGTTAACAGCTACCAGAAGGCTGTCTGACAGTGAGGCAACTTGACTCTTACCAGGAGTGTCACCTCAATCCAGGGTCCTGAGCCCAGGGAGTTGGGGAGCAAGTAATTTCTAACAGGGACCCCTTGGCTTGGCATTCCTGGAGTTCTACATCATGGAACAGTCTATTCTATTATTCCTTCCATAGCAAACTCCCTGCACCCTGCTCATTTGTTTTATTTCCCCAGGAATATATGTCAAGGAGATAGATCTGTGGAGAAAAGCTATACAGAGGGGCTATTTTCAAAGGAACTATTTTAAGGCTGCCCTTCCAGTCCACCACATCCTGACACTGGGTATATTTAGTATCTTCCATAGACAGGACTAATGGATTTTTAGTTGCAAATCATTACAATTCAAACCACTGCCGTCTTTATTTTTTTTAATTGCAACTACATCACACACACACACACACACACACACACACACACACACACACACACACTACGTACACTTTCATAGTGATCTATATTCTTACACAAAAATGCTCCTGATAAAAGCAATTCTTCTGTTGAACTCAGAATCTTTCCCCACTGAACACTTTGTGTCTGTGGGAGGGACCAATGTTTCGGGCTAGCAAGTGTTGCCTTCATACTGTGTATGAAATGCACATGTACTTGGTCAAAGAAAAGAATGCAGCAAAGGTGTTTTAAATTGACAGCCTGAGACGGGTAATTTAACATGCCATTCTTTGCCTCTGCTTCCACTGCTGCTGAGCACTGCTGATTCGCCCCTCAGAATACAAATTTAAACATCCCTTCTGTTAATATGGCCTCTTTTCATTCTCTGCATTAATTTCCTTTTGCCAACACAATAAAGACTATAAAGTAGCAAGTTCCAATATCAGGAATCAAAGCTGCAGTTTTGAATCTCATTTCAATGCAGTCCCGTGGGCTGTATCATCTTGCAGATTGAGCACGAATCTGGTAGTCAAAGGTGCTGGTCATGTGTCACCTCTGCCCTTGGCCACCATTCTAAAGTCCTCCCACAATCCAGCTGCTCCATTCTGAGACTCCGGTCCTGGTGTCACAGCCTGGGCTTGCATGTTCTGCCTTGAGCTCTGGGAGGACGCTCTGCATCTTCTCACACAGCGCAATTCCCAGGAACTGCAGGCTGTACATGTGGGCATAGAGGTTAGTACATTATAGAGTGCAATAGCCATGCCACACCCAGCTCCACGGAAACACAATACTCATGTAGAGACTAGTGCCACTGTTCTGACAAGGTGGGTCAATAAACATATTCATGGCAGTTAATCTCTGTAGTCAACTTGATGGGGTCTGGAGTCAGCTATGCCATATGCCTTGGGTGGGTCTGAGAACATTTCCAGGAAGGATTAATTGTGGGGTGAAGACCCTCTCCACAGCATGGGTGGTACTTTCCACCACAGCTCAGATGTCAAGAGGTCTGAGGGAACATAAGATTGGCCTGCCTGCCTTTGCTTGCCGGTGAGCGCATTTTTCCTCAGTCTTTCATTGATATCCTCTGGGCTGTCAGTACCAGGTTGGGATTGCAGAGGCCTCCAATCTCCTGCACTGAGCAGCTACTGGGTTTTTAGCCTTCCAGCGTGTAGGCAGCCATTGTTGGACCACTCAGCTCTCATTATGGAAGCCAACTTAATAAATCCCCTGTGTAGTATACATTCATATTTATTCAGTCTTTCATCTAGAGCACCTGACTAATACAATCTTCAAAGGCATGGTGACAGGGGCTGCAGTTACTGAGTGTTGTTGACAGGATGCTGAAGAAATGGCTGTCCACATGCTTGGAGCAGTAGCAACATGTTGAAATGTAAACAAGCAGATCCTAGGGGCAGGGAAGATGGCTAAGTATGTGACACACAGTTAAGGGGGATATGGACCAAGGACTTACATTACCTTTTTTCCCCCTCACAGAGCCTTGAGGCTACACAGAAGGGGCTCCCGAATGTGACAAAGCTATTTTTCAGCAATTAACTGTGTCTCTGGCTGCTGGATCTTATAGGTCCATGCTAAATGGGACCAGATGTAACTGAGGACAGCCCCATGGTTATATACTGGCCTTAGCACTGCTGTGTCATCCCCTCAGTGATCTTGTCTCCTAGACGAGGCCTGGCATGAAGACTAAGCTCATATTTCCCTATAGCTATTCTCAGCTATTTCCACAACGATGGGCTGAAATGCACTTTGCCAGTGTGGTAACTGAAAACAATGAATTGATCAAGCCAGACAGCATCTTCCCTAGCAGTGTCTATCTAAAGCCCAGATCACTGAGCTCCATCTTCAAAATGCAGATACATAAATAAAATACCAACTTTGTCTGAATATGGAGTGAAACCTGGGCTGCATCTTAATGCTGGACTACTGTGCACAAAGCCCTGGGTTCTACCCCAGCACCTCCTTACAGCAGGATGCAAGAGGACATTTCATGGGGATCTTGATGTGAACAAGGGCTAGAAGTTGCTCACAACTAACTCTGCAGCTCCTGGGTGAAGGCTTGTCACGAGTAGGTGTTCTCTGTATGTTCTGTTTTGTTTTTGTTTTTGTATGAGTGGCATGGAAGAATGATGTGGCAATCATGGAAGAGTTGATATTCTACAGAGATATGACCCTAAACTTTTGAGAATCTTCAAATTTGCATATCTTGCTGTGGCTAGTCATTCTGTCTTTAGAATGCTGTCTTTGTTTCTTTGATAAAATACTCTCACAAAAGCAACTTAGGAAGAGGATTTTCCCTCTGCCTCACAGCTCAAGGGTACAGTTCATCATGGTGGGGACATCAAGGTGGCAGAAGATTGAACCAGCTGCTCATGTCACATCCACAGGCAGGAATCGGAGAGCAATGAGTATGTGGTGCTGCTCTGTGAACCTTCCCACTTCTTCCAGGACCCCAGCCAGGGAATGGTGCTACCACCCAAGGTGGGCAGTCTTCCACCTCAGTTGATGGAATCAAGATAATCCCCACAGACACGCCCATGGGCCAATATATATTCTGTCAATGAAAGCTAACCGTGACAGATGTAAGTACCCCCCAAACACCCTTCAATAAGTGACAGAAGTCTGTGAGTGTTAGATGCCAGCTAAGCGATTTGTACAACTTCACATGCTGTTTGATGGTCTCCTTTTGCACAGAGTGGAATGACATTGTATACCCAGGAGGGTACCTCTGAGACAAGAATTCAAACTAAGGGAGGAGACAACAGGAAGCTCCTTTAGGGGTTGGGGAAGTAATTGAGGGTGGGGGAGGAAGATATTGTAGGAGACTTAAAATAGATTTTATGGGGGCTGAAAAATATGGCTTAGCAGTTAAGAGCACTTGTTGCTCTTCCAGGGGACCAGGGTTTGATTCTCAGAACCCACATGGCTGTTTGCAATCATTTGTAATGCCAGTTCTGGGGGCTCAGATGCCTTCTTCTGTCTTTATGGGCACCAGGCATGCACATGGTACACAGACATACACACAGGGAAAAATATCCAAAGATATCAAACAAAAATTTTAAAAATAGATTTTATATATTTTTATTTTTACTTTGTGTTTATTTATTTGTGTGTGTGTGTGTGTGTGTATACAGTACTTTTGGAGGCCAGGAGAGGGTGTCAAATCTTCTGTAGCTGGGGTTACAGGCAACCATGAGTCGCCTGACGTGGCTGCTGGGAATCGAACTCAGGTCCTCTGCAAGGGAAGTATGTACCTTAACTGCTGAGGCATTACTCTAGTTCCAGGAGTCTTTTTTGAGTAGTTAATTTCTGAGGGCAATTGGGACTTAATATTACTGTTCAGGCACCTGACAAACTGTCCCACTGGGCAGTACTGGAGCCTGGCTACTCACCCAGCCATCACTCATGCATCTTGAGTTGAGGATGCTCTAGAGACCCTGGCTCTCCAGCATGCATAGAGCATGTGGTCTTCCCAGAAAACACCCCTCAGGCAGAGTCCAGAAGGGATCTGGGTAGTCAGGGAAGCCACACATTTTAGTGGCAGATACTAGCCATTGTGTTATATGTCAGGGACATCCAGAACTCTCTGCAAAGAGGTAACATTGCTGGCATGTCTGGAATCCTAGTATAGTTGTGATTAACTTGATGTGAAGGAACATAGGGAAGAAAATTTTCATGGTGTGCACTGAGCCAGTAAGTGTGGGCATGAAGGCCTGCCCATCTCTCCCCTTCCTTTTCATGTCCAGAGTGTTGAGAAAAGATTCTGTTTTCATTTTGGTTTTGTTCCACTCATATGGTGTGGCAGTGGGAATCCATAGCATTCTTTCAACCTTGCTGTGGGATGTTCAAGTATGTCAAATGTGTTGCTCTGATTGGTTAAAATAAAACACTGATTGGCCAGTAGCCAGGCAGGAAGTATAGGTGGGACAAACAGAGAAGAGAAGTCTGGGAAGTGGAAGGCGGAGGCGGAGGCAGACAAGTGAGATGTAAGATACAGGTAAGCCACGAGCCACATGGCAAGTTATAGATTACTAGAAATGGGTTAATTTAAGATAGAAGAAGTAGATAACAAAAAGCCTGCCACGGCCATACAGTTTATAAATAATGTAAGCGTCTGAATGATTATTTTATACGTGGGTTGTGGTACTGTGGGGACTTGGTGGGACCTGGAGAAAAGATCTTCAACTACATAACCTTACCAGAGGAAACTGGAAATTTTGACCTATAAAGAGAAAGGGGGAAGGAACGTGTGGCAGCCATGATGGTGTAGGTCTGGTATGGAGGTCATGATGGTATAGGTCTGGTGAACAATCCCTCACCACTGCTCCTATGAGTAACCCCTCACTCCTGCTCCTGTGCGTAATCCCTCACCCCTGCTCCTGTGAGTAATCCTTCACCCCTGCTCCTGTGAGCAACCCCTAACCCATGCTTCTTTGAATGGCATTCACCCCTGATCCTGTGAGCAACCCCTCATCCCTGCTCCTATGAGTGACCCCAAACCATACTTCTTTGAATGGCCCTCACCCATGCTCCTGTGAGAAACCCCTCACCCCCGCTTCTGTGAGTAATCCCTCACCCCTGTTCTATGAGTAACCCTAATAAACTCAGTTTCACTAAATTAGACTTAGATGGAATACTTTCTTTGGCCTGTTATTGGTGTCTAATCTGAAGCAAATAAACATTTGTTCTCTCCTAGAAAAGTCACACAGCAAATACATTCTTTGACTCTAGAAGCAACATGGAAACATATCCATCAGAAATGCATGCTATAGTGTCCCTAAGGGTTACCAAAAGCTCCAAGGAACCTCCTGCTGTCTCCATTGCTATCTTGTGTTCTAACTACAAACATTTAAGCTTTGAATTATGACTTTTCTTCCATTTCTGATCCTTCTTATCATTTATCTACCAAATATGTGCTGTGGGCTGTGGACTCAGGCTCTGAGATTCCTTATGGGTGCATCTGAGGTGTTTTCCAGGCCCAAAGAACAGGAAGGAGCCCTTTGATTCCTAGAACATGGCAGGATAGGAAAAGCTATAGGTTGCTGTCCAAGGTTCAGCCTTCTGGTCAAGTTACAGAAATCTTCTGTGACTCATTTTCCTCTCTATAAAATAGGGACTTCCTATGCTGTAAGGACAAGCCATGGAGAACAAAAAGTGCCTAACATGTGATATATTTTTAACAAATAACATTTTATTATGAATAGAGAGACTCCCTGAGGCTTGCATGTGGCCTAGGCACCCATGCCTTTCTCATCCTAGCTCCTTTCTGCCTTGCCCTCATGGTTAGGGGACTAGGGCATATCTACTCCTGTTCTGTGCCTTGCTGTGTAGCAACCCTCTCTACCATAGTTAGAACCAGCCAGACAACTCTGTTGTGAGACTGATGGCGATGAGTGAAGGAACTGGAGCTCAAAGAGATGTGGGTGTTCTCACCCAGTCCCCCTAGAGCACTACCTGGCTTTAGGAAAGACCATTAGTGCTGACTTATGGAGCCCAATACAAAGAAAGCAAGGAGCCTCATATCTAAAAGTTGCTAGGAACTTCAAAACAGATAGCAGGACACTGGAGTCAGGTGCAAGGAGTTTTGACTTGGTGTCCTGAGCAAGTCTGTGGGTCACAGAACCATGAAAAAGCTCAAGTATAGACTTCAAGTGAGCTGCAGAGAGTAGGCAAGGCTTGGAGGGGAGACACAGATACAATGGATGCCTACCATGCCAGGTGTACCTTGTGGGCATGGGTTTATTTTTCTGCTCATGGCCCAGGAATGTGTCATGGCACTGGAAGGTTTATGCTACACTCTGTGACCATGCCATTGTCTTTAGTGGATTCTTAAAATGGTAGAGGTAGTATAGGTAAGTAAATAGAAGCTGTCCTGAGGAGCAAGGAGAAAGCTGACTTCAGGAAGGCACAGAGACCTCAGAGAATGCTGTGGGTGGAGTCTGCATAGTATGGCTCTCCACTTAGCAGCTGAGGGTTTGGAGGTTCAGGTTAGTGCTGAAGAACAGAGGGGTATGTTGGCATTTCTGCCCTCATGTTCTCTTTCTCTCATTCTCTTTCTCTCTCTCTCCCCCTGTCTCAGTGGAGGGAGTTGTTTGGGTTTTTTTCAGATAGGGTCTTACTATGTAGGTGGGCTTGGATTTGCAGTCTTTCTGTCTGTACCTCCTGAGTGCTGGGATTACAGGTATACACCACCATACCTGAGTTTTACTCTTGTTTTAGCCCCAAAGGCCAGCATTTATCTGTCTGATACTGGGCTTCCACCTAGTACCCCCAGAAATCTTCTGTGACTCATTTTCCTCTCTATAAAATAGGGACTACCTATGCTGTAAAGACCAGCCATGGAGAACAAAAAGTGCCTAACATGTGATATATTTTTGACAAAGAACATTTTATTATGAATAAGGAGACTCCCTGAGGCTCTGTAGAGGGCCTTGCATGTGGCCCAGGCACCCATGCCTTTCCCATCCTAGCTCCTTTCTGCCTTGCCCTCATGGTCAGGGGACTAGGGCATATCTACTCCTGTTCTGTCCCTTGCTGTGTAGCAATCCTCTCTACCATCTCTCTACCATAGCTAGAGCTGGCTGAGGTTAGATGGCCCAGATTCCTAGGGTAACCTGGTGGGGGTGGAGGCTGCCTGTCCCTGTGCATGAGTGAGCCAGCATCTTTGGCTCAGCTGTGACTGGTTGCTTTGTCATTGCAGGCTAAAGCAGAGGCAGTCACCCACTGTAGTCTTTCAGCTGCCGTGAGTCTAGAAATATTATTGGAGAATGTAGGTCTATTCTTCAGCC
The DNA here is from genome assembly GCF_903995425.1 of Onychomys torridus. Lineage (NCBI taxonomy): Eukaryota > Metazoa > Chordata > Mammalia > Rodentia > Cricetidae > Onychomys > Onychomys torridus. Next base: position 115,036,973 of record NC_050449.1, on the reverse strand, counting down.
TCTCCCCTGAACAATGTAGACAGGAAGGTCTCTGCAGAGTTCATGGGTATCAGTGATTTCTCATAGGAAGCTTCAATTCATGCTTGACAACTGTCTCCAGGGCCTTAGGGCAGATTCAACTCATAACAGGTACATGATAAGGCCTGTGTGTTGTTAAAAAAGTCTTTAAACACTAATTGAAAATCAGAGGTTTCATGTCACATTTTCAATATTTGGCTTTTCTGGAAAAAAAAATGGGTCAGCCACCAGCAGCCCCTGGCCATATGTCCATATGCAATTCAGCTTATCTATAGGGCTTAGCAGGTATGTGCCTTACCTAGGTCCATCTGCCCATCCATCCTGCTCCTCATTCCTGCCTGTGGTATTACTGCAGGCTGGGTTTTGTGAGTATGGGCATATGTAGTGGTGGCATTCCTGATGCTGCTACAAACACAATGGGTATCCCCAGCGAGTACCTACCACATTGCCAAGCATGTCACATGGGTGTGGGCTTTACTCTACATAGCATATGAAGAAAGGAGTTGCCTGGAAGGCCGAGGAAGGTGTGACCTCAGATGTCATTTATCACATGCCTCATCACTGAGTCAGGCTTCTGTCTAGGGCTTCAGAGCCAATTGATTGTGATTAATTTCAGAGTTGAAACACTTCATCTCCTTTGAGATGAGCTTTTGGGTGACACAGACATGTGAAGGCACTTATGCCAGTCTGATTCAGAAACAGACTTACTCCTTGGAAACATCAGGCCGTGGCTAGCAAGATGTCTCAGTGGTACATGCACACTCTAAAGTGGTTTTTGTTTTGTTTTGTTTCTTATTTTTTAAAGGAAAGAAACATCAGGCCGGGCAAAGGGACTACACTTTTCAGCAATGCTCTAAGGGAATTCTAAGAAGAGCTCTCCCCACTCCCCAAACGAGCACAGCAAAAGACCTGCATGGCGGATTATCTCATTAGCAGGCCCTTGAAGGAGATGAGACACTGGATGGTAAGCATGTCGATAATTGTGTCCTTGGTTCGGGGCCAGAACCTCCCTTTCCCTCCTTGGCAGCTTGCCAGCTAAGGGAAGAGACCACAGGCTTCCACAGCCCCTCTCTGACAGAGTGAGTTATTTTAGTGTGTGTACGTGGGAAGGGTGGGAGGATGGAAAGAAAAGTGAGAAAGTGTATGTAAGCAAATATTCAAAGAGAAAGAGGGGGAACTCATCTTTATAAAATAATCAATGGGATCCTGCCAGAACCCCAAGTGAGCAGCAGGCTCTGTGGCCCTTCCTAGCCCGACAGACACCAGTGCCAGCTTCAGCCTTGGTGCAGCCTGGGCATCCTCAAGAAAATGAAGTGGAGCCCAGTGTCCCTGTCTGCTGCCTGCAAACAGCCACGGGATACTGAAGCCGCACCAGGTCCGGCACAAAAACGGCCTCTAGCATCATGCAGGCCAACACCTGGAATGAATGAAACAGGCTGTCAATACCGAAGCTGCCTCCAGTGTTATCATGCTGGAGCAAAGCAAAGAAGGCAGGAAGCCAGGGTTGGGGAGACGGCTCAGTTAGTGAGGTGTCTGACATACAAGCATGAGATCCCGTTCAGATCCCCAGCACCCATGTAACAGGCCAGCAATGGAGCCCTGCACCTGTAACCACAGCACTGGGGTGCAGAGACAAAGAGATCCCAACCAAATCAGTGAGCTCCAGGTTCAAGGAGAGACTGTCTCAAAAATAAGGTAGAGAGAGATTGAACAAGATACCTAACATCAACCTTTGACTGCCATATGACTGCCATACATTACACACACATACACATACATATACCAACACACATATACATACATATACATACAGATATACCAACACATACACACTATATACACACAAACACACACACAGACACAGACACACACACACACACACACACACATATATATAATATATATATATATATATATATATATATATATATATATATATATATACATATTCATACATACATACACACATATGCATACAGATGCACCAACACAACATGCACACAAAAGCCCGGTGCTTTTTTGCAGAGAAAGAAAGGCAGAAGGGACATAATAAGCTGGTTAACATCCAGCCAGGCTTGCTGCTAAGTGACCTTTTCCGAGAACTTCCTGGTCCTTCTTCACATCCCACCAGCCCTGAAGTGGCATCGACCCCCCCCAGCCCCACCCCCCCAGCTGCCCATCCCCCACCCTGCCCCCAGACCCTCAGCCCTCCCCCCACCCCTCCCCAGCCCCTCCCCCCCACCCCTGCTTCCAGCCCTCCCCCCCCCTTCCCCCAGCCTCCACCCCCCACCCCCCCACCCCCCACCCCCCCATCCCCCCACCCCCCACCCCGGTCAACTGTAAGGGCAGATTGATGAGGCAAAGGATGAGGTTTTAGGTGAGTGCCACAGACAGAGTATGTCCACAGCACCAAGTCAGCTGCTTATCCAGGACAAATGTCCATGAGCAACTCAAAACAAATGAAATTGCACCCAGAGCACTTCCAGTTTTGAGTGTGTTGAGACTCACGTTTCCCTTTGTTTGAAGTATAAAAATTGCTTCCAGTCAAAATAACCTGATCCTACCCCATCTGAATTTAACTCACACTGTGCTGTGTTTGCTTCTCTCCTTGGTTGTGACCCAGGCTGCAGAAACACAATTCAGATACACATTCCACATGATGATGCTCACTGGACCCAAACCGTGCAGTTATTCACAAAAAAACAATGAAAATACCGGAAGCAAACAGATGAGAAGTGTCTAGAGGAACTTTGACTTGCTCACAGGAACTTCAACATGCTGTTAAGGATCTGTCTCCCACGGCAAACTGAGAGTGAGACTTGTTAAAGCTAAGGGCAATGTCTTGCCTCACTGTGGTTCTGGGTGTTTACTGATATCGGTGAGCATGGTCACGAAGACACTCTGAATGATGGTTCTGTGGAGTGGGGGTTGTGGAAACCCACACAGATCACTTATGGAAAAGTGGATGTGTCTGAAGCTGTCAGGAGTGTGGGCAGCTGGGCTCAATTGGCTGTAAATCCTGCTGACATTACTCCCCCAGCCAATGACTGGACTGCATGAGACTATATGGAAAAGGACCTTCTAGGGACAGGCTGAGAATGAACCCCAACCCAAACCCACTCTTACTAGTTCCTTCATGCTTCCCGTGGAGGCCATCTACCTAGTATCGCTTTCTCCTGGGTTCTTTTGACCTGAAAGTGTCACCACCTTCTGAAGGGACTTGGATTTGGTCCAGATGTGCTCTGCTGGGCTTTAATCTAGGCTCTCAGTGTTTGGTTCCAATGACTAGGGAAGTATTTGTGGTTTAGCACACTGGTCCTGTTCTCTGGGATTGGTGCCTGTGAGCCAGTTCTGGGCCATCTTCCCTGCTCAGATGTGTGCAGGTGAGTTCAGGTTTCTAGCTCCTAACAAGGACATCAGAAAGTCAGAAGACACTGATCTCTCAGAGTGGAAAGAGCATTCACATTCCAGCAAGAATCCCAGCTCCCTCTGCTGTCTCCTAAAATATGAAGGAAAAGCAGAACAATGGGAAACTTTCAGCCCAGAAATTCTATTATCAGCTGCAGACAGCTTTTCATCTCTCCCCACTCTGAATTGAATCGTTCTTTCTCTCCTTATATATGTTCTTCACAGCTGGAAAGGCCATCGGAGCTCAGGGAAACATCAGTGAAACCATACAGCTTTGTTCAAACGAGAAGGCGTGTCCTCCCTGCACCTCCAGGTGCCAGCTCTCCTATTCTTTGTTTGCTAGAACATCTTTGGCGGCCCAGTCTGTTCCTAGAGTCTCACCTTGGTGAGGAGGCCCTTGAGACTGGTGGCCTCCCTTTTGGTCTGCCCAGGAATCCAAAAAGCCTGCAGTAAGTCAGGGCAGGAATTGGAGGATGTAGCTTAGTGGTAGAGCGCTTACTAGCGTGGACAAAGGCCTGGATTCTGCCTGAACACTGAAACAAACAAACAAAGGAACACAGGACCAGGATAATGTCATCTTAGGCAACTGGTGTCAGAGTGAGAGAAATGCTGGTCTCTGAGGGCCAGGGGATGTGACTCATCTGCTAGACTATGACATGGGCAGTGTATGTCACTTCAGAAAGCAAATAATTGTTGACCATCTGCAAAGAAAGTACCATATCTGGGTTGGCATGCGCTGGGAGATCTATTCACTCTGAAGAACGTGTTTCTGATGCCCAGGTGTCTGGTACATGCACATGGGCAGCAGAGGCTGCTGAGACCCAGTCTGAGGCTTTCTCTCACACACAGGAAGTTGCTGGACTGGAAGCAGGAGGAACACCAATGTGTCACAAACAGGGACTTGACAAGTGCCTGTGCACTGGGGCCGGGACCTTGTTACAGAGAAATAAAGGACCCTTTACTTGGATACACTTGCTTTGTGGTCTAATAAGCTCCTGAAGTACAGTTCCCTCCTTAGCCATGGGTCCCTCTGGAGCTGTGACTCCCAAGAGCCCCTATCCATCACTGGCTCATCAGCCACAATGTCCGTCTTCTAGGCTCTGCCAGCAGACAGCCCTCTGTCCACTGGCCTTCTAATAGCATTAGGAAAACCCTGGCTCCAGCCACTCCTCAGGTCCTTCCTATTCACAAACACCAAGCTATCCATGTTATTACAGAGCAGCCAAGATGCAGCACTCTCTCCACCCGCCTGTCTGCCCCCCTTAAAAAGGATTCAGGAGCCAGAAGATTCATGTCAGATGCAGAAGAGAGCTCGAAGATGCAGTTAGATCAGAAGCCGGAAGTCAGACCAGGTGGGAGCCGGAAGTCAGCCTTCCAGACCTGGTGCTGGCCCCACTGTTCAGCAGGCCCAGCCTCCACCACTCTTGCTTGCTTAGATGCTCCACCTTCCTGCTCCCAGCCAGCTAGGGTCATTTCCATAAGCCTCTGGTACCATCAGCACTTAATCACTTATAAAATTTAAGGAGCTGTGTGGTGGTATTGTGTTCTCTGAAATATTGTGCACCCTAATAAACTTATCTGGGGTCAGAGACAGAACAGCCACAATATTAAACATAGAGGATAGGCAGTGGTAGCACACGCCTTTAATCCTAGCATTCCAGAGGCATCTGTTGAAGGATACAGCCAGGCATGGTGACTTACGCCTTTAATCCCAGGGAGTGATGGTGTAAAGCAGAAAAGTATATAAGGTGTAAGGACCAGAAACTAGAAGCTTTTGGCTGGTTAAGCTTTCAGGCTTTTGAGCAGCAGTTCAGCTGAGTGCCATTCAGATAAGGACACAGAGGCTTCCAGTCTGAGGAAACAGGATCAGCTGAGGAATTGGCCAGGTGAGGTAGCTATGGCTTGTTCTGCTTCTCTGATCTTCCAGCATTCACCCCAATAACTGGCCTCAGGTTTGTTTTTATTAATAAGACCTGTTAAGATTCCTGCTATAGCAGCTGATCATCTGAAGAAATAAACTCTATATCATTGTGCAACACTCCCTTCTCTTTTTCTTTCTTCTTTGCTCATTTCTATTTCACTGTTGAGGGTAGTGATTTGGAACTGCCTTTAGGCTGTCATTGATGTTGCTGACTGTGCTCCAAGCTGGGATAGTTGTCTTTCCCCACTTGAGGAGCATGGCCAGCTGCCTGCATGAAGAATTGGCAATTTCGATCTTGCCCCCTTCCCCATCTTGCCCAGTGTACCCAGAAGGGGAAAGGGCAAAGAGCATACGGAGCCTTATTTCATCCAGCTCCAGCTGGATCTGCACCCCAGCAGTAGACTTGTTTCAGCTTGGCTTCATGCACATGGTGGCAGACAGTAAGAAAGCAGGCAGGGTATACCCAGTCTTCACTGGCTGGTGCCACAGTCAAGATTATGCAGAGATTCAGCTGTAACAGCAGATGACCCCATAAACCCAGCCAGGTGATATCACATCAGAAACACGGTCTTCCCTTCCTGGTGGGTCAGCTAGGATCATTAATTCTGTTGCCTTGGTTATAATTACTACTAGACCTTGCTGAGACTCAGTATTTGCATCTGTAAAATGGGGGTTGCTAGCAAGTTAAACAGATATCAACAGTAAGGCAATTATCCCTGAAACACTCAGTCAAATCTATATACATGTGTGTGGACACACACACACACACACACACACACACACACACACACACACACCTTGCTGTTGTTCATCTTGAAGACATCAAATATGAATGAGCAATCAGGAGCAGGGATGCAGGCTAGGAGAGCCAGCTCAGGACAAGGCAGGGAGAGTCAGGCCATGCTCTCCCAGGCTCATATATGACTCCTTTCCTTGAAGAATCCCACTTCGGACAAGTTCTGAATTATTGGCCTCTGCTTTTCTGTATGTGTCCTTGACAGGACCTGGATGATATTTGGCTACCTCCTGTGCTAAAGGTCAACTGATGGATGACCTTGAGGCTGAAGATGACCCTTGGCAGTTCCCAACACCATTTCTCTCTGCTTTGGTCTTTCCTTACAGTCAGTTTATGAAGTTTCTAGTGTGTTGTAGTAATTTAGCAGAATCACTGTATAGGGGTAGATACTAGAATGAACAGCTGTGTTTTGGAAGTACCTTGACCTTGAAGAATCCTTGTTGAAAATAGTGATTGTTTCACTGAAGGGGCTTTGCAGCCATCCCAGACTTTGGTCACAAAATACCTCAGGCACACCTGAGGCTCTTGTACTATTGTGTATTGCACATGACACATAATAAAGGACTAGAGTCATGGAGGTATGTGATGTTCTCTTCAGTAAGACGTGTAAATTAAGATTAGGAACCTTAGCATGAGGAAATACTTTGTATAACTTTTAATAAATACACCTTTGTATGGCTGTTTGGGGTTCAGTCCATTAGAAGAGGCTGGACCTTCTGCTGCCACATAGGCCTTAAGATTTCATCTTGGGAGTGTTTTCTTTCTCCAACCTACATGGTGCACCCTGACACTAGTGTTACTAGTGAGGCTTTTGCCCTTGAGCACATGTCTGTCAACCAAATCAAACAGCCCTTCTCAGAATTGTTAGGGCAGGAGGAGATGCAGGCGCCATTCATTCATTAACAAAACCATTCCTGGTTATTATCTCCAATACTCAGACTGAATCTCTTTATTATGATTTAATCTATGCCACTCATTCTTTATGGGGCAGGATTTGATTCAGAAATCAGGTCAATTTCAAGACTGCAGTTTGTTGACAAAGTACTTTATTTTAAAATATGCACCTGTGTTCTTGTTGCATGGCAGACAGATGTTTATTCATCCCAGCTAGGATGCTGAGGACGGATTGAAGACATGATTCCAATCGAGCCTAGCTTGGTGAGCCAGTGAATTTACTAGAATCAGCAGAAATCCCACCCCAACAAGGGTGATTCATGAAAGCTGTAACCCTAGAGATTCTAGCCCAAAGACAGCATCTCCAGGAGTCTCCAGGCCCCCCACTCCAAGCCCCACACTTGCAATTACCCAATACTCACCTTGGGGGTGGGGGAGCTTTGCTGATTTTGTAGTTTTCTGAGCCTTGCCAGCTTCCCTCCTCCCTTCACAGAAATGATTTCCCTTCGAGGAAAGGGGTAACACATTCTTGTCGCAGCATGGTATCTAACCCTCTTCCCCTACTTTCTGATCTGGTTAGGGGCCACACATTGAGCCAGGCACTCTCTTCAGACTGTGACTGTGAGGCAGAGACTGGGAGGAGGCACCTGGACACCTGACTGGACTGACTGGACTGAGCCACCAGCTCACCCTCTCCATGTGCTTCACCCACTTTCTGTTGTAAGTCCTTTAAAGAACCCCCAGATTAGCAGCTTGGTGGTTTGATGGTACTCCATTTTGCACAGGAGTCTGTCTCCTCTGGCTCACAAATTTTACTTTTTGAAGTTTTCAGACAATAACCCAAAAGCCACTGGCTCAAGGTAGTCATCAAGTTTCTGGGACCCTAGCTCTTTGAGCCAAATTCACCAAGAGCTGAGAAAGGATCAATCATTCTCAAAGACACCTTGATATTCCCATATCAATAGGTGACGTTTTTGGGTGGGTGAAGGCACCCTGGGTCCCTTCTGCCTCAGTCATCCTTTTCCATTCAGGATCCGTGTTCTTGGGAGAGAAGGTGAGTGATGCTGACTAGGATGGCGAAGCTCACCCCAGGTTCCAGGATGCAAAAGGCTCATAAAAACTGAAAAAAAGAGCAAGAAGAAAAACACCCTTTGATGAGTCAGGTACACGTGAGTCAGAAGCAGAAGAAATGAATACGTCTGAAGTCGAGTAGGATTAAACATTAAGGGAAATGTTGCTTAGCAAAGTTCTTTGTGGTTTTTCAAACTCAGATCAAGAACAATAGAAAAATCGTTCCAGATGTTCACTGAGACTTGGGAATGAGCCAGCGCCAGAGCCTGTGATGAGGGAGAGGGAGCAGTAGCGGGAGGAGGAGTGAGAGAGAAGACAGTGAGAGAGGGGATGGCCTCTCTGTGTGCCTAATTCACCATGAAATGAGTCACAAATGTGGGAGGGCTCAGAACCTGTGGACCTAGGTGTGCAGGGATCCGAGTCTCTGGATTGGAAATGACCAGAATAGAGGTTTAAGCCTGTCCAGTGCTGAGCATGAGAGGCTCTTTCCTATTCTTCCTCCATTGCACTTGGGTTTCTTAAGCAATTCTTTATAGTTTGGCATTGTCTTTCAAATTGACAGTCTGGTCATGCTGATTTATTTATCATCGAATGCACATCTTTTCTTCTCCCTCTGTCTTTTGAAGACGGCTGGAGTTCACATGAGAATGCCGTGGGTGAACATCTGCCAGTCACAGAGGCAGAGTCACACCAGTCCACACTGTCTCATATAGCATTTATTATTTTCATGAAGAGACCATTGTGGCTCTATGGAATCCTCCCAGATAGGTTTAAGTTTAACAGCAGCAGCAACAACAAAATCTATGACGAGAGCTGGGAGACGGCTCAGTAGGTACAGTGCCTGCTGCAGAATCATGAAGACCTGAATTCAGATCCCCAGACCACACATAAAAGCTGAGCATGGTGGTGTACTTAATCCCCGTTCTGGGGAGATGGAGACAGGGGGACTTCAGGAACTCTGGTCAGCTAGACTAGCTAAATCAGCTAGTTCCAGGTCAGTGAGAGACCCTATCTCAAAACAAAAACAAGGTGAATGGTTCCCGAGGAACAACACCCAAGGTTCACCTCTAGCCTCCACAGGTGCCCTTCCCCCAACATACATATGTGTATACACAAACACACACACACAAATAAAAATTAGCAAACAATAAAATATTAACTCTTAGCTGGGCAGTGGTGGTGCACACCTCTAATCCCAGCACTTGGGAGGCAGAGACAGGCAGATCTCTGTGAGTTTGAGGCCAGCCTGGTCTACAAAGTGAGTTCCAGGACAGTCAAAGCTACACAGAGAAACCCTGTCTTGGGGAGTGAAGTGAGGTGGGGTAGGGAAAAGCCAGGTGGTGGTGCTGCACACCTTTAATCCTAGCACTCAGGAGGGAGAGACAGGAGAATCTCTAAATTCAAGGCCAGCCTGGTCTACAGAGCCAGTTCCAAGATAGTCAGGGCTACACAGAGAAACCCTGTATTGAAAAAAATTTAACAAACAAACAAAACAACTAACTTCCACCTCCTAGTAGAATAAAAACCCTACTGGTGTGTCAACACTGAAATGGCTCAGAAATAGAAAGTCAGCTGGGTAGTCCCTGAGGCACATTTCTTGAGACCTCCTTATTGTAGCTAGCCTTGGGCTAGCAAACCAAGACTCCAGCCCTTAAAGCTTTCAGTCCGGTGGGGATGGACAAGAGAGAAGCAATCAGCCACTACAGAACACACCGAGTGTTAGATCAGAAGTTGTACGTGGTCCCGTAGGAGCCCAGGAGAACCGAGGAAGTCCTCTGCTCCCATGTATATGTGGGAACCAAATCCAGGAAGGCAGGAAGAGCAGGAGGCATGCTTAACCCCTGAGCAATCACTGCAGCCCCGACATCAACCTGCCCACTGAACCTTTAAAATGAGACGGGATTTACATATCACAAAACTTACCATTTTGAAATGAAGTGGGTTGCCGTATACAAATGTTCATCAATTTACAGTGGGGCTGTCCTGATAAACCAATCAAAGGTTGAAAACATCGTAAGCCAGAGATGTATTTCACATGCCTACCAGCAAGACGTGGCAACAGAGTGACTGGGAGCTCTGTCTAGCTATGGCTGCCCAGCATGGTGAGAATTTGTGGTACCCCACATGGCTAGTACCAGAAGAGGTCAAGCTCCACAATTTAAAATGGGATGCTCTATTAACCAGGTAACACTCCAGGGGTGAAGATTTTATAAGTTGGGGGAGGGGCATCCAAATGTGCATGCTACACACCCTTCACCACTCTCATGGATTGTTTTTTTGTTTTGTTTTGTTTTGTTTTTTTATGTGTATGGCTGTTTTGCCTACATGTATGTCTGTGTACTACATGTGTACTTGGTGCCCACAGAGGCCAGAAAGGGTGTTGGATCCCCTGGAACAGGAGTTACAAATGGTTGTGAGCTGCCATGTGGGTGCTGGGAATCAAACCTGGGTCCTTTGGAAGAGCAGCCAGTGCTCTTGACTGAGTCCCACCCCTGACAGCTTTGCTTATACTCTCCTGTCCCTTGTACGTGTATAATTTTGTGTGTCTGACATCTTGCAACCACAAATCATAGAACACATGTTACTTGTCTTCTGAGACTGACTTAATATTTTTTATTTTTATTTAATTTTATTATTAAATATTATAAATATTATCCTTATTTAATATGACTACTGCCAGTTGCATCCATTTCCTTGCAAATAGCATAACGTAATTCTTAATAAATGAAAATATTTCCATTGTGTATAATTACCACATTTTCTTTGCTCACTCCTCTGTTGGTAGACATCTAGGTCATATTCACATATTTTTGTTCATATTTATTCTATATTTTACTTTTATATTTATCATTATTATTCTCATTTATTCCTATTTTTTGTTGTTCTCACATTAAGAATAACTTTCAAAGTCTGAGATTTAGATGTTTCATGTCTCCAAAAAAGAAAAAAAGCCATGACATAGAAACAATTCATTCATGACAAAATCTGATTTTTAACTAAAAGTTTTATCCCAGCCCATCCCTGGCCCTTGGACATCAAGGTTAGAGCCATTTGGTTGGCACATAGTAACATAGGATGCAATGGGCTCAGGACCTTGTTGTGTAGGTTCTGGATGGCAGAGAGCAGTCAGTTATTCCCAGGGCAGATGATCTTCTGTTATGGTTTGAATATAAAATGTCCTGTGGGCTGCTGTGTTTGAACACTTGGCTCCCAGCTGGTGCTGTTGTAGAACTGGCAGAATCCAGGGTTCACGGAAGGAAGTGGTGCTGGAGGTGGGTCCCCAACGTTATATTGTCCATTGCTCTTTCTGTAGTGCTCTCTGCTTCCTTCCTGTTCTGCCACAGATTCCACCTGGCCACCTGGGTGCTCTTCCCAAATGCCTGGGACCTAATATCACAGATCTTCAGAAACTGTGATCCCAGGTGATCTTTCTCCCCATAAGTTGCTTTGGTTTTAGTTGCTTTTCTATTATGATAAGACACCATGACCAGAGTAACTTATAAAAGAAAGTGTTCAATTTGAGGCTTACAGTCTCAGGGGGTTAGAGTCCAGGATGGTGGAACAGAGGGGTAGACAGCTGAGAGTTCACATCTTGATCCACAATCAGGAAGCAGAGAGAGTTAACCGGAAATGGCATAGCCTTTTCCCCCTGTGGCAATAACTAACTTCTCACTGCCATCCAAAACCCACAAGGTAAGACCTAAGCCCACCAATCCTGTGCCTCAAAGCCTGCCCCAAGTAACACACCGTCTTCAATGAGCCCACATCTCCTAATACTTCCTAGACAGTTCTGACAACTGGGGGCCAAGTATTCAAACTTAAGAACCCATGGGGCTGGAGAGATGGCCCAGCCGTTAAAGGCTAGGCTCACAACCAACAATATATGGCAGTGGGGTATTCTCATTCCAACCACACACTAGCCAACACAGCTCCCTGTGTGTCTGGGCTGGGACATATACTATACTTGAGCATTTAAAAAAGCCCAACAGCTCTGAAGGAGCCCAGTGGGACCATCTCAGGATGGCTGGAAGGGAAGTTTCCCTTGGGATCCATGTTCAGAGACAAAACAACACTAATTTGTCTTTCCCTGGATGGAGCGAGTTCTGCCCAGAGCATCCTCTGGGGTTACAGACTCCTTCCTTCTCCAGATTTGCCCACAAATGCCTCTGTCTTTGAAACCAGAGCTGTGAGCTGCTCATTCCTTTTCTCTACCTCAGTGGTCGGGGGCCAGCACAGTCTATAGCTATGCTGTGGGGACCATCAAGACTACATTGTAAAGGTAAGTTTAGTTTACAAGGGTATAAGACTGTGTCATAAGATCTGGAACATGTGGCATTCATAAAACAGGAAAAATTTTTTAAATGGTTTCTCTTTTAAGTAAAAATTTATTTTCAAGGCTGGGCAGTGGTGGCATATACCCTTAGTCCCAGCACTTGGGAGGCAGAGGCAGGAGGATCTCAGGGAGTTTGAGGCCAGCCTAGTCTACAAAGTGAGTTCCAGGGTAGCTAGGGCTGTTACATAGAGAAAGCTTGTCTCGAAAAACAAAACAAAACAAATTTTATTTTTAAAAAGATAGAGTGAAAACTTAACTCATTTGACCCTATATATGTGTATGTTTATGTATGCCATATATACACAGTTATGGATTGCTTAATGACAAGGATGCCCAAGAAAGGCATCACTGGATGAAGTTGTCAACATTGCAGAGCATATATCCCAGCCAAGATCATTGTGATGCCCCTAAGTGATGTCAGTGGGGGACCATTGTTGTAGATGCATGGCTGGTTGTAACCAAGATGACTTCATGTGACATGCACTTATATGAATATGTCCATGATTGTAGTGGGTACCTGCTCCACCTATGACCTTGAGGTACCAGCCCCTAGGGTGTAGCCTCTGAGCTAATTTAAGACCTGAGGCACACATACACAGGCCCTTTCTCTTCTTTCCCTCGTGGGCTTGGACAGTGGAAACTGACTCAGGTGGCAGAAGCAGCATGGGACCAACCATCCGCCTTCCAAGACTCTGTGACAGATTTACCTTATCCTGTTTAGTGAGTTGTACTTCTCAATATAATTCTTTAATAAATAATTCCTTTATCAGTAATCTGTGGATTATCTTCAATACATGACACATGTTTATACATGAATGGTCTGTGTACCTTTACTCAGCAACTGATCACTTGGTTTGCCATCAGCTTATAGGTATGATTTCCTGACTCTTCCTATATATTGTGGAGAAGGAACAATTGCAGTTAGTGCTGACCTGCTAGTCTCCTGGCACACGCCAGTCTTCAGTACAGAGGTGGATGCAGTATTCACCCCAAAGCATAGAAGAAATAAGAAAATATTGCAAAATATGTCCCACATCAGGCATTGCCTGCATAAAGATGCTGGGGCTCTCCAAAGCATAATCCAAGTCAGATGGCCATGGAGTAAATATCTTCAGATGCATGAGGAGAAACATTTAAAACTGAGGAATCTATATTTTCAAGTTATTAACCAAGCTTGAAAGCAAATATTTTCAGATGAATGTGCTGTCCAAAAAGTAACTTCCTTAGCAGCCATTACTGAGACACTGATACAAGATGTGCTTAAGAGAAAGGAAAAAACAGGAAAGAGGAGAAGAAAGGAAAACAGATCCAAGCTACAGATGCCAACCAGAATGGTCCTGGAGAAAAACCTGGGTGAGTCTACACTCAGCCTGGAGCAACAGTTATCACACGGAGAGCTATGAAGAGAGATCGTTAGGAAGGCAACAGAACAGAGGGCACCTCCTTACATGGCCACTAAATAAATGTTATTCTCAGACATTTTATAAATCCACTGAGGATATGAAGCAGACAGGAAAACTTGAGGCGATGATAAATTCCAGGAAAATAAAAAATTTGTAAGAGATGAAAAGATACAGTTGTCTTTCTGCTTCATCAGTGATTGTATTTACACTTATAAGAATGAAATCCTGGCTGACCAGTAATGCAGTCACCCCAATTCCCAAAACAGCTGCTGTAGACCCGATGCTGGTGGGGCAGGGAGGGGAGATGTTACAGTGTTACTCTTGTGTGTATGCACACTCTTGCAGGTGAATTCAGAGGCCAGAAGAGGGCATAGAATCCCTGAAGCTGGAACTGCAGGTGGTTGTGAGCTCCCTGTTCCACATGAGGGCTGAAAACTAAAAACTTGGGTTCTCTGGAAGGACAGAGTGTTTGTTTGTTTGTTTGGTAAATTTTTTAGATTTTTTTTTTAACCAAGCATTTTAAACATGGATAAAGAAACTGCAACCTGCCCTTGTTATTTAGACACAGCAGGATGAGTACTCAGGACAACAGCTGAACTAAATAGCGGCTCTAGGGTGTGGGGAAGAAGGGAATTAGCCCTGTATATGGCCATATTCTCAGTCAGTGCTATTCCACTTAAGGAAAACAGCAAAACAAACACATACCAAAAAACATGTGACACTCAACAGGAAAACCAAATAGAGACAGCCTTAAAAATGTACAATGAAATCCTGAACTTGTAGTTCCCAGACCATTTACCTGAGAGAAAAATCTATAAGTCCCCCCAGTAAGTTCTTATAGCATACCCTCCTCCAAGACACTTGCTCTGCATTTGTGAAAACATCCAGACTTTAGGTGGGGGGAGGGGGAAGGAGAATGTGCAAAATTCCAAACAGCTTCTATGGGGGAAACCACCATGGCAGCCCATGCACATATTTATTTGTACCACAGGAAAATGCTCAGATTTGGTTGGAGAGACTTAAAATCATTAGTGTCTACATTAGTGTCAAATGTGTTATCCACAGTGTTTTCCAGAGGAGAAGTGTGTGTTTCACAAACAAGTAGGCAAACGGAAAGGAAGGAGCCAGGAAGCCAGGAAGTGTGACTCAGTCGCTGTGAACTTTAGTCAGGCAGTCCTGCCAACTCACTGCTTGGAAGGGAAAGCTCATCTCAAACTCTTGTTTCCTCTGAAAGACATATGAAGTTAATCTCACCCAAGAAGGGAGACTTGATGGCCATTGCAGGTCAGGGGAGAGCGTTATGGTGCTTGGTGCTAGCTCAGGCTTGAGCTGTGGCTCCAGTCCTTGAGCACATCCATAGTGGTTTATCCTCACACTCTTCCCCAGCCCTCCCTAATGCTGGTGGATTCCTCAGAGCCGATCCAAACCCCAGAAGGCTGCTGAGAGAAATGAAAGCACGTTCATCGGCTCATCAGAACTGCAAAGTGCTCTCCAGCTGGGAGATTTGCAGAGAAGAAGCCCGAAAGTATAGATGAAGTTTGATTTGATGGGGCTAACTGAGCTATTCTACAGGGACCCTACTATTGCACCATAGCTCCCATCCCAGACCCTTTATCTCCTTCCCTCCCTCCCTTCTTACTTTTATAAGTTGGTGTGGGTGCCTGTGTGTATCTGGAGGCAAATGTTAACCTCAGGTACCATCTACCTTGTTTTTAGAGATAGGCACTCTCATCAAGACCCGATTGGTTAGTAGGACCCAGGACTCTTTTTATCTCTGCTTCCTCCAGGTTAGGGTCACAAAACACCAGGGAGCCCTGCCTCCCCTGGGTTTTCAGGATCAAACTCTGGTCTATGTGTCTTCACGCAAGCAAGCACCTTGCGCACAAGGCGTCTGTCCTCCTGAATTGTTATTGCTTCAATCCCACAGAACTGGGGAGACCCTACCCTGTCTCCTAAGTAGGAAAGAGAAAGGAGCTGGCCACCTCCAGCTTCTCCTGCTAGTCTGAGAGAAGTGGGTTGTGTCCACCAGAAGTCAGTGAAGAGCCTGCTTATTGAAGGTTGGGTTACTCCTTTAGAAATGCTTTTTGCCAATTTTACATATCTTAAATATAAATCAGCCTTAGAAGATTTTTATTTATAATCAACATTTTTTAATTGGCACAATAGTAGTTAATACATTAAAACATTTTCATTAATAAATTTGTATATCTGGTGTTTCAGCTTCTGGGGTAGGAAGCGGGATGCTTACTGTGGGTGGTAGCATTCTGGAATGCAGCTATTGTAAATGGTTTGGTCTTAAAAGTCCTCTGAAGGCTTCATCCCCAGCTGATGGCACTTCTGGTAGCAGGTAGAAACTTCAGGAAATGGGACATAATTGGAGGAAGTAGATCATGGTGGCATGCCCTTGAAGGGTACATTGGGGAGCCCTATCTTGCTCTCTCTCTGATTCCTGGCCTCCATGATCTCATTATGCCCTCTCCTTTATACCACCCTGGTGTTCTGCCTCACTGCAGGCCCAGAGCAGTAGGGCCTATGATTATCAGGATCCAAAGTAAACCTTCCCTTCTTGTAGGCTGTTTACCTTAGGCATTTTGTCACCACAGCAGGTAGCTATCCCAGGTACTCAGGCCCACTGTGACCCTTAGGACCTTATGCATCCTCTGTCTGCAGTGGGCTGGTTTTGCTCCATTTTAATGGCAGTGTCCATTTGAAAGAGAGGAGGAGGCAGATTCTCCAGCTTGGGTTTCCAGTTTTTTGCAAGGGTGTTAAAATCAAAGTGTCAGTTTCCAGAATGTTGGAATATAAATACCCTAAACGTGGTTGGAAGTTATGGTATATCACTCATGGTCCCATCATAGAGACTGAGGGGGTGGCAAGATGGCTCAGTGGATAATCACTTTCGTGAAAGCCTGCTGAGTTTTATCCTCAGAATCTACAGTAGGAGAGGATCAACTATAAAAATTTGTTTTCTGACCTCCACATGGATACACACACACACACACACACACACACACTCATGCATGTATACATGCATACACATGACACAAATTTTCTGATATTCAGAAAACTTGATGCTGTTATCAGTATCTTCACTGGAAAAGCTGTCCTGGTTACTTAGGCTAACCATGGTGTGAATGTCAGCCTTTAGAACCATTATTTGGGGTTCTAAGGACTTCAGGAGAACTTGGGGGGGATTTTTGTTTTGGTTTTTTTTTTTGTTGTTGTTGTTGTTTGCTGAAAAAATACAAGTTTCAGTATGTTTTAGGGACTTTGAGCTGCTGTAATGAATAGTGAAACTGAGTGGCTTACAAATATCAGTGATTTATTTCTCAGTTCTGGAGGCTAAAAGCCCCCTGTGTCAGTGTGCCAACATGGGTAGGGTCTAGGGAAGACCCTCCTCTAGGGTGCAGGCGACAAAGCAGGTTCACCAGAGTCTCACAGCTCACACCACTCATGAAGGCTTTGCTCATGAGTGCTCCACCACTCTTAGAACCACCCTGTGAGGATCAGGATCTCCATGTATGAAGTTTGGGGAGACACAAACACAATGCCATAAAAGACATAACTAAGAAAATTTATCTTTCTTTTAAGAAATTCTTTATAAAAAGTACATTCTTATGTACAAAATTGGCTCTTTATGTACTAAAAGGAGAACATGTTTAGCAAAACCAGACACTAGGCTTTGTTTCTTCAAAATCAACTCCTGGCCTGAAGAGAATGTTCCAAAAACACCCTTTCTTTTCAAAGTGGGATGAGTTGTAGAAACACAGAAAAACCATCTAAAGTATTTTCATACAAAAGTGTATGATAGAAGTATTCTTATTTAAATGTATTTTTGTTAAGGCTGATTTGTAATTTCTTCTTTTAAAATTGCATTTATTTGGCTGGGCGGTGGTGGTTCATGCCTTTAATCCCAGCACTTGGGAGGCAGAGCCTGGCTGATCTCTGTGAGTTCGAGGCCAGCCTGGTCTACAAAGCGAGTTCCAGGAAAGGCACAAAGCTACACAGAGAAACCCTGTCTTGAAAAACAAAATAAAACAAAACAAAAAATTGCATTTATTTATTTGTGTGTATTTATGTGAGGAGGGCACATGTGTCCCAGCCAGCATGTGGAGGTCAAAGGGTAACTTGCTGAATCAGTTCTCTCCTTCCACTGTGTATGTCCTGGGGATTGAATTCAGGTTGTCAGCCTTGGCAGCAAGCTCCTATACTTGCTGAGCCATCTGTATATTGTGTTTATCATCAGAAGGCCTCCTGTATATTGTGTTTATCATCAGAAGGTGCCGTGAATGTGTTGCTCTGATTGGTTAATAAATAAAAAGCTGATTGGCCAGTAGCCAGGCAGGAAGTATAGGCGGGATAAACAGACAAGGAATTCTGGGAAGAAGGCTGAGTCAGGAGATGCCAAGCCTGCCGTCCAGGGAGCAGCATGTAATGGAACACAGGTAAAGCCATGGAACACGTGGCAACATATAGATTAACAGAAATGGGCTGAGTAAGAGCTGGTCAGTGGTAAGCCTGAGCTAATGACTGAATAGTTTTAAATAATATAAGCCTGTATGTGTTTGCTTGAGTCTGAGTGGCTGCAGACCGGGTGAGACACAAGAAAATTTCTGGCTACAAAAAAACTATTGAAACAAATAAGGGGAAAACAGAAGTATTTTATATATATATTCTTATGATTGTTTCATTTTTGTTTTTTGTTTTTTTGGTTTTTCAAGACAGGGTTCATTTTTGTTTTTAAGTATTTGTTTATTTTTATTTTGTGTGTACATGTGTGTATGTGTTTGTGCACCACTTGTATGCAGTACCCACAAAGGCCAGAGGAAGGCATTAGATCTCATATGGTACTGGGAATAGAACCCTGGTCCTCTGCAAGAGCAGCCAGAACTCTTAACCACTGAGCCATCTCTCCAGCTCCTGCTCACTTTTAGTCTTTTCTAACATGTAGAGAATACAGCTGTAGTTCTCATCATACATTTAAAAAATAAAATGGATTGTTTGTAGATTATTTTATAGATCTTTTTCTATTTAAGGATATGCTATTAAGTCTTCAGAAAAATATTTTTTTCCATAATTCCAGGTATTTTGTCAAGAGTGGTGGCTCACGCTTTTAATCCCAGCACTTGGGAGGCACAGGCAGGTGGATCTCTGTGAGTTCAAGGCCAGCCTGGTCTACAGAGTGAGTTCTAGGACAGCCAGGACTGTTATAGAGAGAAATCCTGTCTCGAAGAACCAAAAAACAAACAAAAAGAGTTGAGCTGTGATTTCCCGAACCCGCTTCAACAGGGTGAATCCTTCCTGTTCTTACTAATGCTCTGATAAACACACACACATTTTTGCAACCCTTCATTTACCCAAGAGAGTAGAGTGATCCAGACAGAATCACTGGATCAGAGGCTGCAGAGGGCTCCAAGGTCTTGCACACCTGGTGTCAAATATGCTTTGATTCCAAGAGGTGCCCCAAACACACACACACACACACACACACACACACACACACACACACACACACTCACTCTCTCTCTCTCTCTCTCTCTCTCACACACACACACACACACACACACACACACACACACACACACACACACACACACACACACACACACACACACTTGTTGCTGTCTGTCTTCATTGATGCTCCTGGCTCTTTTAAATTATAACAGCATTTACATTTCTTCTCAAGTGTTCTGTTCGCATGATAAATGACAATTACTCTAGAACACCTTCTGTCAGGACAGACTCTAACTGTAGATGGAACAAGGCACTCTGAAGTGGAGCTGGGGGTGAGAAGGGTCTCACCTGGAGGAAGTGTCGTCAAGAAAGTGGTCAGGCAGTGCCTCCCCCCAGGCAAAGTCCTGGAATTGGCCAGACACTCAGGAACAAGGCCTACAGTGGGGGTCGCAGAGTCACAGTGAGGCAGCAGGTGTGACGTAGATTCTCATGTATGTGACACCAACTGAAGACCTGTGTTGGGGCTCCATGACTCTCCTGATCAGCATCAGGGTCCAGGGCTATAAACAAGGAGAGACTTGGCAATGAACTGGCAAGCCTAGGTCAAATAGTCAGGGGGGGTTAGAGGAGAGGAGAGAGGACTGAATTAGAAAGCCTGAGTTTGTGCTGAGGTTGACTTGTGCTGGCCAACCATGTGGTTATGAACACCAAAGACTTTCCCAGCCCATTCTCCAGAAGGTCCCACCTCCCCACCCAGCAGCCCCATAGCGATGTTTAATTCTTGGGTGAGCCTTTTAAAGCAGGATGATGGTAGTGTTGTCTGTGAACTCACCAGCTTTTCACTGGTTTTTGGGGTTTTTATGGGGTTTTATTTACATCTCCAAGAGTTCCTATTCCTCTGGCTCCTCAGACATCTGCCTCTGCTCTACCACTGACAAGGAAGCAGTTTGAATAAGTTACTTCATGATTAAAAAAAAAAAAAAGGTTAAAAGAGCCAGGCAGGCATGGTGGCACACCTTTAATCTCAGCACTTGAGGGGCAGAAGCAGGAGGATCTCTGTAAATTCAAGTCTAGTCTGGTTTAGGTAGAAAGTTCCAGGTCAGCCAAGGCCTTAGAGTGAGATCCTATCTTAAAAACAAAAGGTAAAAGCACAAGTTGCATGTGTGCTTTTACAGATTCGATCTTCCACATTTGGTCAGTGTTTATGTCATAGTGTTTGAGAGTCATTGCTGTCCTCATTGCTCTGACAAATGTAACTTAAGGAGGAGGTTCTTTGGGGCTCACAGTTTAAGTGCTTGTACAGTCCATGACGGAAGGAAAGGTATGATGGCAGTAGCTTAGGGCGACTGATCACATTGGACCCACAATCAGGAATGAGAGAGCAATGAACATATTTGGTATTGAGATGGTCATGAGCTTTGAGGATTAAGGGGTGGAAAGTCATGGCTTAAAAGTTGTATGCTTGTGTGTCAGGGTTAATTACATGGTTAATATTGATTGTCATCTTAACAGGCTCTAGAGTCACCTGGGACATGAGCCTCTGAGCAAGTTTGTTAGGGACTATCTAGACTAGTTTAACTGAGGCAGGCAGACACACTCTAAATGTAGTTGGCACCATTTTGTTGGCTGAGTCTCTAGACTGTATAAAACCAGAGAAAGTGAGCTGAGCCCTAGCGTCATCTCTGCTTCCTGCCTGCAGATACAGTGTGACCAACTGCCCCAGCTCCTGCCTGGAGACCTTCCCCATGATGGATTCTCCCCTCAAGACCCAAGCCAAGCACATCCTTCCTTCTGGAAGCTGCTTTTGCCTGCTATTTTGTTGCAGCTACAAGAAAAGTAACTAATTCAGGGTCCATCCCAGTCTGTGCAGAATGGAGCTCTGTGATGGATGGCCTGGCTTCGTCTGACCGGCTTTAAGACCAGGGAAACTATAGAAAACTTCAACTCTGTTTCTTCGTCATCAGGGCAGCAATGGGGACCCAAAGGCAGCCACAGCTCCAGTCTACATCAGCTCTCCCTGTCGTTCTTATCACTTGACCCCTGACTTTGCTTGAAAAAGCAAAGGTTCTAGCTAAGCCGCTGCTCTTCCCATGCTCCTGTGTCCAGAGGTGATCACACGGCCAGTCCCTTGTAATATTGTACCCAGAAATCTGCTGGTGTGGCGTCTCAGAAAGCTGCTACTTTTCTCCCAAATAGGGATGAAGGAATTTGACACGCGCCTCTTATTCTTTGTACCTGGGGTGCAGATGCTGTCCTTGGGGCAAGCAGCTATTGTTCTAGAAGCACGACAGAAGCCTCCTGCTCAGGGTGTTGCAGTCTTGGGTTCCTGGTGATTTTTAAGCAGTTGTGCAGCTAGCTCTAGGCCATAGATCTGGACTCTCAGTCACTTGAGGAAAATAAAACCCTTATTTGATTAAACCATCCCTCTTGGGTTTCACTGAACTGAGGGTTAGTGCAGCTGCAAAAACACACAGAGCCAGACAAGTATAGATACTGCCAGTTTCACGGTCAAGGTGATGGCTGCAGGGAGATGTTCCAGTTCACCTCCGGAGATTGCTGGGTGAGTGACACAGATTTTACTGGAACCCAAGGGCACATGTTTCCAGCTCACAGTGAATCTGCATCCAGAAATGCCAGCTTCCTCATCTCAGGTGCTCCCTTTTCTTGCTTTCTACCAATGACTTTTGTCCTGTATTGAGACTACTTGATACTCCTACAAGAAGAACAGGGCTTAGTTAGACAGGGCATCTAAAAGGCATATTAATGAGGAGTTAGGTTGGGTCATCTAAGGAGAAGTTAAGGGTGGTCCGTCAGCTAAACAGTAGCACAAGCAGAGAGGTAATGTGCTGTCCTTGGATGTGCAAACCCGGCTCTGGGAGTAATGGCTAAAATGCAGGCTCGTTTCAGGAGGTGGGGAGCATGGCCACTGTTCCCGTGGAAACAAAATAGCCTCCCTCAGTTCTGTGGTGGTTTGTTACTGATGACAAGAAGGCGAGACTTTTAAAAAGAAAGACAGAGCCCTGAATGGCTATGTTCTACTGTGGTTTCACCTTGTGAGAGGTAGAGCCGAGTGCAGGACCCTGGCATCCCTTGCCAACTGGCCATGGCTGGACACAGCAGCCTTTGTTGCTTGTGTTTTAAACCGGAAGGAGTCATCAGTGGGAGGAGTGGTTGGTCATCTGAATTTTGAAAGCTTATCAAATGCTGTTGAGCTCTGCTGCCTCAGAGAACTAATTACACATAACCAACATGTGTTACTACATTTGTTATCACACAAAGCAGTGGCAACATCATGACGTTTCTTACATACAGGTGTCACACTTTGAGCTCAGTTGCTTTCCACCCCCTCTTCCCTCGATGGTTGTTTGCTTTCCTTCCTCTAGATACCCCATCTCTGCTCGCTTATCATGTATGTTTCCGTACCCTCAGCCCTCAGTCCTTAAGAGATCACTCCTGCCCTTTCTAGTTTCATGAACACACACACACACACACACACACACACACACACACACACACAATTTTGTTTATTTGTTTTTCAAGACAAGGTTTCTCTGTGTAGACCTGGCTGTCCTAGAACTCACTCTGTAGACCAGGCTGGCCTCAAACTCGGAGATCTGCCTGCCTCTGCCTCCCGAGTGCTGAGATTTAAGGCATGCGCCACCACTACCTGGCCTACACACACAATTTTTAAATCTAGTTTCTGTTCAGAAAAAAAAAATGTGTTTAATGGAAAAGTAATTCTTGGAGCCTGTTCAAATTAAAGATTGCTCAGAAATCTTTAAAAATGTTATTTGAGGGCATTCCAATACAGCTACCTGAGTGGCTTGGGGTGATGTCTGGAGACGTGATGCCCAGAAGATGATACTGCTGTGGACTTGGTGCTGTTTTAAGCAATTAACTCCCATAAACCTCACAGATTATGAGCTACAGTTATTGTTCATGTCTTACAGATAAGGTATCCAGCTAGAACAAACACTTGCTATTTCACTTTAAAATATACCCTTTAATAGGAAGTTCATCACAGAGCCGAGAGCCTTTGGCTGGAGTAGCAAATGCTTTCATGGCTTTCTTTTCATCTATTTTCTTCCCTCTAACTTAGAAGGTATTTCTTCTGTTTTAATTTAGCTTATGAGCAGTACTAGAGGGAAAAAATAACACTGTGGCCCTGGAGAAGATAGAGTGAGGAGCAGGAGTGACTTTCCTTGGCTCTTAGGGATTCATTACCAAGGAGATTTAATTTAGGATTAATAATCATTTTAACCAAGCCATTAAAGAATGCACCAAACTAGCAAGGAAGAGGAAAAATGAATTTATGATCTGAAATTTGGGGAGTAAAGCTTTGCTCATTAGCAAGCAGCTTTTTCTTTGTAACACAAATAAATCTAATGAGGGTCAATTGCACATTTTATTGAATTTTACAAAACTGTGCTACTGGTCCCTCCCCTGCTCAGCGCTCCTATCCTGGCAGTCCAGAGTGTCTTTTCTAACTGCTTGGGATTTCCCTTCAAGACTATTTCCCACCAGCCTTTGGGACAGATGCTCTCTTGGGTATTCGTGTCTAGAAGATCCAGCTCCAATCAAATTGTATTGAGAATGAAGCACCCCCGAGTCATTTGTGGGTGGACACCAGGCTGAGAAAAGGCCAGCAGGGGATGCTTCTCTTCACGTATCAGCCAGCAGCTGGATGCAATCCACTGTGTGTCAAGTGTAGCACAGCCACAGGAGAACCTCACCTTTGCCCTCCCGGCAGAAATGCCCAGGGGAAAGGTGCTGTAAGCCGGACCCCTCGGTGAAGGAAGACCAGCAGGGTTGCACTGAGTCGCACCCAAAGCTTTCCTTTGTAATTGAGGAATCAGTGACGGGTAATCAGCAATGATGTGACAGCCACACCGTTTGCTTTTTTCTAGATAGTCCTCTCTGATGTCTTCCTGTGGGCAGTGGGTACCTGCTGTGGTCACACCCAATTCCTCGTTTGCCAGATGCTCTGACAGCCACTAACTTTGCTGTGAGCGGTTCTGACTCTCATTTTGCCAAGTCAGACAATCCCCTTTCCATGATGCTGTTAGCCTAATTTTCATCTGGAAGGGAAGGAGGGGATTGAAAGATCCACTCTGCTTGGCTCTAAACCAAAAGACAGCTGAAGATGCCATTAGGTGTGTAACTGCCACCACACAGCCATTCACCATTGCTATCTGGTGCAAAGGGCACCTCTTTTCCCAGATGTGACTTGGTACATCTCTGGATTGGCAGACACACAGGCTCTGTTAATATTCATTAGGGAGGGGCACAGCTTATGTTTAAGAAAATTGACTCGTTCATGTACTTCAGCTGCCTGAGGGCCATAGCTTCCCAGACCAATCACTTCCCCCGTTTTTGCTAGGTTATTTCCACTTGCATTCTTCCCTTGCATTCTGATCTTAGGTAGATTAAAAAGTTGGGGATGGGGATGGGGAGATGGCTCAGCCAATAAAGTGCTTGCCTTGCAAGGATGAGGACCAGAGTTTGATCCTCAGAACTAATGTTAAAAGCCAAATGTGGTGGAGAATGCCTAGAGTTCCAACAGTGAGGTGGTAGAGACAAATGGATCCCTGGCTTCTCAGCCAGCCAGCCCAGCTGAATTGGTAAATTCCAGGCCAGTGAGAGACCCTGTCTCAAACAATAACTTGAACAGCATCCTGAGGAAAGACACTCAAGGTTGACTTCTGATATGTACCCATGTACACACACACACACACACACACACACACACACACACACACACACATGCACGTATGCAGGCACATACGCCACATGGGTGCGGGGAGTTGAGGCCATGTTATTCTCTCTAATAGAGAAGTCCTTCCAAAGAATTGCTGAATAAGCTTAAAAAATGTTTTTTAAGTGAAACAAAGTGACAGCACAGCACAGAGACAAGTGCTTAGGACACATTCTTGACTGTCATGAACACCAAGTCTCAGCTCAGCAGAAGCTCCTGGTGCCACTCTGTGCCCTCTGGCAGACTCCCTGAAGAACTGGACACGGGCCCTGCTCAATGACAAAGCGTCTCCTGTACTGCACTGGGAAGGCTCTGAGCAGAATGCTGATGTTCTTTGGGCTGTCGTCTGTCCCTGCAGAGGGAGAATAATGCTGGACTGAAGCTCTCCAGAGGCATAGGACCTCCTTGGTGACAAGGGCTTCAACATGTGCCTGTTTCTCCATGATTGCTCTTGAATCATTCTTTCCCACTTTTTCATGAACATCATTTTAATCAGACACCTGGCAAAGCTCAAGACCCAGAGAGATTTAGCAGGGTGAAGACCAGACTAGTTTTAGAATTAGCTCCTGTCACATTCAGTGCCCTTGAGGGCCCTGTTGGGCAGCTACCAGCGTACTGAATTTTCTCCTTCAGCTTTGAATTTTCTGGTCATTTGTCCTTCTGGAAACTTTGCTGGCTGCAGGTTTACCATCTACTTCTCTGGGCATCTGCTACCCCAGACTGAGTGCTCTCACAGTTGTTGGAGGTGGTCTGCTTCTCTGAGGAGCAAGGTGGCATGAAGCTTGAGTGGCAGCTGTGCAGTGCTCAGGTGGAAGCAGGCTGTGACAAGTCACCACAAAGGCCTGAGTGGGTCCCTCAGGAAATGGCAAGGCTCCAACAGCTGCCTAACTTGGGAAGACAGGACAGGTTCCTATTTTCCATGGTTGACTAATGTGTGGGACATGGGTGACCTCAAATGGGGCTGGGCTTGACACCCAAGGCGTCTCCAGAAGAGCTAAATGTGGAGGGCTTATTCAGGTGGCATTCCCTGTGGGGCAGGCAACTGGAGAAATGAAGAAGGGAAGGCATGAGACGAGAGTAGAAATACAAGAGTTAGCTGCGGAATGGGGGGTGGGGTTGGGGTGGGGTGGGGTGGGGGGGTGGAGAGCCAGGGATGAAAATCCGGTAGTCATGCCCACTCGAATCTCACACTGTTCAGTAAAATTCTGGATTTGGAATTACTCTCTCAGCCTCTGTGGCACCCAGTGCACAGTGAGGTTGATGGAGGACCATAGACAAAGCTATCAGTCAGCAAAACACCACTGTCAGTTCTACTCAGAGCCAGAAGTTCAATGTCTGCACTGTTAGCTGGTGTCCTCCATGTCCTCCTGTTTCATGGCCTTCTGCAGCCTTCCACTTTGAGGGCTGATATGGCCCCACAGAAGCAGCAAAAATGTCACTCCTGAGCCCAGAGCAGAGGAGGTAGAGACAGGATTTTGGGGGCTTGCTGACCAGACAGTCTAGCCAAGTCTGTGAGCTCCAGATTCAGGGAAAAACTGTCAAAAAAAAAAAAAAAAAAAAAAAAAAAAAAAAAAAAAAAAAAAAGCAACCTGTGGGAGGGAAGGATCAAGGAGACCAGGAAGCCAGATCCACCACTCAGTGATAAATGCCTGCTTCCTACTTCCTCAAGGATGAAGAACCAAGAGGGAAAATGGTCCTGTGTGCAATGAAGAAGCTTTCCTTGCCAGCCCTGTGTGCTTATAAACTACGAGCAATAACAGAGCAGGCATCTGCCTCCACTTCCCTGTTAGCCACATGATTCCCTCACAACCTTGGTATTTCTTTCAATAGTACCCATCTCTCTTCTCCCTCTCACTGTGCCACTTTCAAGCCAGTGTACACTGAGCAAACTGTCTGCCTCCTGTGAGTCTCCACCATTCTAGCTGGAAAGCAAGGATAACAGAGAGCTTGTTAGTTACTTGACAAAGGCCTGGCAGAACAAACCTAAGGGAGGAAGGATTGATAGGGTGCACAGTTTGAGGGTACACTATCACAGTGAGGAAAGTATGATGGTAAGAATGTGAGGCAGCTGGTTACATTGTGTCCTCAGTCAGACAGCAAAGAGATGCTGATGCTCAGCCTGCATTCTCCTTTTTTATACAGTCTAGGACCCCAGTCCTTGGGATGGTGCTTCCCACATTTAGGGTGGGTCCTTCCACCTCAGAAGCTTCCCTACAATCATGTCCAGAGGGTTGTCCTCTAAGTGACTCTAGATCCAGTCAAGCTGACAATCAATTCAACCATTTCAGAGAGTGTTTCTGTCACCTGAGTACCCTTCACATTGGAGGAGCAAGGCTGCCTGGAGAGCAGAAGTAAATGATCAGATGGCTCTGGCAGATCCCTTACAAAGTGGGTTCCTGCTGACATGTCCCTGTTCCCGCCAGCAAAGCAAACACAGTGCAGATCAATGCCGGAGAGAAATTGCAGTATTCTCAGAGACAGAATTTTACAAAGATGACAAATACTAAGCTGGAGAATTGCTAAAGCCACATGAAGTTAGCAAAAACTAAAAATCTTGTACATTTAAGGCAAGAAAAGAAGGGATGTCAAGTAACCAGAGAAAGCTGATGTGCGGTTTGCTCTGGGTTCTGAGAGTACACTTTCATTTGCTCATCCTCTTACAGACATTGCAAATGTTTAGTGCACTAACCCTGGCTCAGAACACCACAAACAACCGAGAAGTCTCACTGAAGACATAACTTCGTAAAACACCAGATTTCATCTCCCAAGCTTGAAAAAAAAATCTCATTTAGTTTTTCCAGCAATTTGAAATGGCGTTTTCTTTTCTTTTTGGGGGTGTGGTGTGGTGGGGTGGGCTCACTCTCAGAGTCCTTTTCCTCCAGTCCACCCAACTCTCAGACTTTAGGGAAGCAGGTAGCATTCCCACAGGTAAACATTTCCACCTTCTACACCAGTGTGAGGTAAAGTGTCTGGCCTTGGGGATCTGGTTCTGAACTTTGGCTTGAATGGTGAAGAAGTGGGGTCTCTTCTTGTTTTATTATTTCAGGTGCAGGGAGACCCTAAGTGCTGTGGATATTGCTCTGTATAAATAAAATGCTGATTGGCCAGTGGCCAGGCAGGAAGTATAGGCAGGACAAGAGAGAAGAGAATTCTGGGAAGTGGAAGGCTGGGGGAGAGACACTGCCAGCCGCTGCCATGAGAAGCAACATGTAAAGGCACCAGTAAGCCACAAGCCATGAGGCAAAGTATAGACTAACAGAAATGGGTTAATTTAAGATAGAAGAAGTAGATAACAAGAAGCCTGCCACAGCCATACAGTTTGTAAGCAATATAAGTTTCTGTGTGTTTACTTGGTTGGTTCTGAGCGTCTATGGGCCTGGCAGGTGAGAAAGATTTGTCCTGACTGTGGGCCAGGCAGGAAAACTCTAACTACAAATGGCACCCAACGTGTTGGCAAGAGTTTCCACCTAAAACCTGAGAAAAAAGATTCTAAAACGGAGCTAAAAACAGCTTCCTAGTTGTCTCTCTCAAGTTAGTGGCAGCCTGCCAGTTTGAGCTACTATGGCGGGTTCCTGGCGTGTGTGTCTGACCTGCACTGTGGCAGGAATGAGGAATCTACAAGCAGCACTTTACTCTGCTGCATGGTGGATTTAGTCTTTGCTAGTTTTTTTTTTTTTTTTTTTTTTTTTAAAGGTTTCAGGGCTATGCGCTGCTTTGGTAGAACTGCTTCTAATAGTTGATGGTACACATGGCTCCAGACCCAGAGCTGGCGGTAAACTGTACCACCGCCATGTTGGGAAGCTGAGGTGGGCGGAGCCAGCAGCCACAGTGGCATTTCAGTCTTACAAAGATGGTTATTACACAGAGAATCTGGTTTGTGTTTCTTTGGGATTTTTAACTACAAAAAAAGATTTGATCGTAAAAACTGTTGAGTTAAATAAATATGTAAATTTTAAAGGTACCTTGACTTCAAATTTTGGATATAAGGATATGTTGCTTTGGAAAAGAGTCTCTGCTTTTGTTTCCACAGAAAGCCAGAGGCTGTGGGTTTGTTCCAGATTAAGATACATCAGGTTTGATCAGCCAAGACCACCTGAAAGGTCTCCAGTGATACAATGGCCCAGATGATCCAACATCCAGAATGGTTTCAAGGCAACTGGCTCAGAGGTTTACCCTCATGGACTACTCCAAAATCCTAAAATTTTCTTTGTATCCCCATAAGATACAGCGCCCCCCTCCAGCAGGAAGTAGTAAGAAAAACTACGCCCAATTTCCCAAAATTATCAAGCTGGCTTTGGAGATGGAATTGGCTCACTCCTTCTCTAAACCCAGACATATTGCTAAAAAAAAAAAAAAAAAAAAAAAAAAAAAAAAAAAAAAGGTTAAGAGATTTTTGTGTCCCAAATCAGAAGAACCCTCTAATGTGGGACAGAAAAAAACCAGTATTTTTATTTAAAGCAGGTTGATTATAAATGTGATCTCTTTCTAAAGAAGAAAAGGGGATATGATATAGATATAATAGGAAAAAGGGGTAGATTAAGAAACTTACTTCTAAAGAGCAACATCTTGTTTAAAATGTTTTACATTGGTATAGATTTTAGTCTATTGATACAAACTTAAAGTTAATTTTGTTGTACTGTGTGTATATTTCTTGTTTAAGGTATTATGTTTATATAGCTCATTTAAAATTGTAATGGATAATTAAAAATAGATTAATAATTAATCATCTATGATAATCATACTCGTAGCCATGTTAGTTAAGTCTTCTAGGTATACATAGAGATATTTCAGATAGATAGGTAATCTTCAAATACTTCAAAGACCTACAGAATATGACATTTAAAATATTTTTAAAATTTAGACTTTCTGGACAATGAGACATGTCTGCTTCTGACAACACCAATTTACTTCAGAGAAGAGCATGGGCATTGAAGACACTTCATATCTTATCTTCACCTTGGCAAAAATAGCCATTTGGGCAAGAAACTGTTCTTGCCTGGACTGCTTGATTGACTGGACGTGCAGGACCCATAGAAAGGTGACCACTGAACTTTGCTTGACAAAATGGTCCTTCAGGTTCCTGCTTTGCAGAAGAAACTGCCAGAAATTCTACAGGACACTGAGAGAGAAGTGACCGAGAGACTCTAGCCCTGTGGGCTAAAGACAAATGCCCCAACTTTACAAAGGAACATTAGGTGACTGTCCAGGCTGCCAGCTGTCTCTGTATACCCTGCAAGACTCCCAAAAGTTACTTGCATCCTTCTTCCATTTCTCAGGTAATAATATATCCTTCTGAGGTCTTTGATGTGGTTGAAGACTAGATAGTTATAATTTCCTCAGTTATGATAAAAGATAAGTTAGATATATAAACCGTAGACTCTCAAATATAGGGTAGATAGAATATTTTGTTTAATTTTGCCAAAACAAATAGACTAGATATTGTAACTATAATTCTTGCGATAATTGTTTTGTTATATGTAATTTTATTATGTAAAAGTTAAAACCTTCCTTTAAAAAAAAAAAAAGAAAAGGGGAAGTGCTGTGGATATTGCTCTGTATAAATAAAATGCTGTTTGGCCAGTGGCCAGGCAGGAAGTATAGGCAGTACAAGAGAGAAGAGAATTCTGGGAAGTGGAAGGCTGGGGGAGAGACACTGCCAGCCACTGCCATGAGAAGCAACATGTAAAGGCACCAGTAAGCCACAAGCCATGTGACAAAGAATAGACTA
Organism: Onychomys torridus; assembly: GCF_903995425.1. NCBI lineage: Eukaryota > Metazoa > Chordata > Mammalia > Rodentia > Cricetidae > Onychomys > Onychomys torridus. The sequence goes on along the minus strand of NC_050449.1, from coordinate 115,006,192 downwards.
ACAGAAATGGGTTAATTTAAGATAGAAGAAGTAGATAACAAGAAGCCTGCCACAGCCATACAGTTTGTAAGCAATATAAGTTTCTGTGTGTTTACTTGGTTGGTTCTGAGCGTCTATGGGCCTGGCAGGTGAGAGATTTGTCCTGACTGTGGGCCAGGCAGGAAAACTCTAACTACACCCTAAGTTGTATGTTCCCACACATACACATAAAGAAAACTAAACCTTAAAAACAAACAAACAAAACCATAGCTGTGAACATGCTTACTCACACCTCTTTACAGGTTCAGCCACAGGTCTTATGGACATGTTTCCAGGATCAAGGTCCTGTCAGATGGGGTTCCTGAACAACTCTCCAGTTCACCCTCTTGGGAGCAGAGTGCAAAACTTCCCTACAATCTCATTAGCCCCCCTGTTTATTATCCTTTTCTTTCTTCCTATGGGTGTAATATGTTAAGTTCATTGTTGTAGTTGTGTTATTTGGTCCTTAGTATTTGAAAATCTTATCTACAAATTGACAACGCCTCTCCCTTACTCTGTAAGGTTTCTAATTTTTTCTTATAAATTTTCAAGAGGGTTCTTTTGGGGGGAGGGTTATTTGTTTTGTTTTTGGATTTTTTAAGTATATATAAAACAACTTAAATTTTTTGGTATTACTTGGTAATACTTTTTGTTTGTTTTGTTTGTTTGCTTGCTTTTGTTTTTTGAGACAGGGTTTCCCTGTGTAGTTTTGGTGCCTGTCCTGGAACTTGCTCTGTATCCTAGGCTGGCCTAGAACACAGAGATCCACCTGCCTCTACCTCCTGAGTGCTAGGATTAAAGGTGTGGGCCACCACTGCTCAGCTTGGTATTATATTTTATTTATTTATTTTGAGTGCATATATGTGTGTGCATGCCTTTACCATGGTGAAAGCTTGGAAGGCAAATACAAATTTCAGGAATTGGTTCTCTTCTTCTGTCCTGTGGGTTTTGGGGATCCAACTCAAATCATCAGGCTTGGTGGCAAGCACCTGTACCCCGCAGAGCTGGCTCACTGGCCCCGAACTTTTTTTAATCATTGCAGATCTCTTTACCCATTTGTCACAGCTATCTATTGAATAGAAATCATACAACATGGGTTGCTGCATTTGTGTATGAGAGCCTTATCTTCCTGCGACCTCGTGGTTATGGGGTATTCTCGCTAATTGTCCTTTGTTGACTAATTGACAGTCCTTTCATTTTTCTGCCTTTAGTCAGTTTGGATTCTTCCTTCAGAAGGTGCAGGTAGGGGCTGACTTTATGTTGTTACACAGAGTGGTCCAGCTTCCTGCTACTGTTGACTCAAAGCTCTGTGTTTTGACCATGGCTCTGTGGTAGGTACCCTCTCACTTTCATCATTGTTCACCATGGAGATGCCTGGGTAGATGCCTGCATCCTGTTAGAACTGTTTTACATCTCATTTTTAAACCTTATGAAAGGCTTTCAGGCTCGATATCTTGTTTCATGGTGTCATGTTTGGTGCAATACAAAAGCCATGTTTTAAAGTCCTAAATTGGAACTCCATCATGAAACATGGAAATAAAAATGTAGTCCCTGTCACAGGGAACAGGGTTTGAGCCCTGCTTCTGTCATTTAACATGCATATGCTATTGCCTCGCATGTTCATTCTGTGGATAGAACAAACTACCACAAGCTTAGTGACTTCCATTAACTCAGAGTTACCACCCTACAGTTCCAGAGGTCAGAAATCTAATGTGAGTTGACACATTAGAAAGTCCCAAGGGAAAACCTGTTTCCTAGCTGCTTCCAGGTACGAGAGGTGCCAACAGGTCCTGGCTTGTAGTCCATCGCTCTGACTTTTGAGTCTGTTACCACATCTCCTGCCTCCTTCCTTTTCTTATAAAGACCCCTGTGGTTGTGTGGCACCCACACTAACCCAGGGTTCTCTCCCCATCTGAAGAGCTTTAGTGTGTCGTGGGGTCTGAAGATTAAGATACGGCATTAGTGACATTTCTCATCACTGCGACAAATGCCCTCCAGAAGCAACATAAGGAAGGGAAGGTTTGCTTTGGTTCCACATTGCCATGGTCTGTCGTGGCAGGGAAGGCATGACCGTGTGGATGGGAGGGAGTTGGTCACATTGTGTCCATCAGCAGGAAGCAGAGTGCAGTGAATCCTGGTACTCAGCTCAACCATTCAGAAAACATCTCACAGACATAGCCAGAGTGTGCCTCTTAGGTGGTTCCCAATACAGTCACCTTGACAATGTAGATTAGACTTTACAGACAGGGATATTGTCATGATTTGATTATTAAATGTCCCCACAGGCTCACACGTAGGACACTGGGTCCCTGACGGGTAGTGTTATTTCTAGAGCTGGTGAAGCTTTGCGAGGTCCAGCTGGGAAATAGGTTACAGAGGTTAAGTAAGAAGTAGATTACCAATGGCCTTTGGAGACACCTGGTCCCCAGCCTCTTCCCCTCTCTGCCTCCTGTAGATAGTGTCACATGATAAGAAAACCAACACATACATCTTGGGGAACCATGATTTTTGCCTCCTACAATTTGGACAGGTAACTTCCTGTCTCTGAGTATCAGTTTCTTATCTACAAAATGGAGATTGAAAGATATGTAGAGGGAATGGATGATGGCTCAGCAGTTGAGAGTATTTGCTGCTCTTGCAGAGGACCTGTGTTCATCTCACAGCACCCACATGGAAGCTCTTACCTCCTGTAACTCCCATTCCAGGAGATAGGACAGCTATGGCCTCTTCAGGCACTGTAATCAAATGCACTTACTAACACACACACACACACACACACACACACTGAGGGAGGGTGGGGAGAGGAACAGAGACAGAGATACACACACACACAATTAGAAATAACAAAATAAACTGGGCAGTGGTGGCACATGCCTTTAATCCCAGCACTCGGGAGGCAGAGCCAGGTGGATCTTTGTGAGTTCAAGGCCAGCCTGGTCTACAGAGCAAAATCCAGGAAAAGGTGCAAAGCTACACAGAGAAACCCTGTCTTGAAAACAAACAAACAAACAAACAAACAAACAAAAAGAAAGAAATAACAAAATAATTGAAAAAATAGGGAGAAATTGTTTGCTTGGCTCGGTGCTGGCAGTGTGGTTAGTGTGGTGGTATTGTGTTCCCCGAGATATTTTGCACGTTAATAAACTTATCTGGGGTCAGAGACAGAACAGCCACAATATTAAACATAGAGGTTAGGCAGTGGCAGCATATGTCTTTAATCCTAGCATTCCTAAGGCAAAGATGCATCTGGATCTCTGTGTGTTCAAGGCCACATTGGAAACAGCCAGGCATGGTGACGCAGGCCTTTAATCCCAGGAAGTGATGTCAGAAAGCAGAAAGGTATGTAAGGCGTGAAAACTAGGAACTAGAAGCATTCGGCTGGTTAAGCTTTTAGGCTTTTGAGTAGCAGTTCAGCTGAGATTGATTCTGGATGAGGACTCAGAGGCTTCCAGTCTGAGGAAAACAGGATCAGCTGACGAATTGGCAAGGTGAGGTGGCTGTGGCTTGTTCTGCTTCTCTGATCTTCCAGCATTCACCCCAATAACTGGCCTCAGGTTTGTTTTTATTATTAAGTACCTTTAAGATTCATGCTACAGGTAAGGACTTGCTTGGTACATGATGGTGTGGCTGCCACCTGGCTGGAGAAAAGCCCTGGGCATAGTGAGTGCAGAAGCTCTGGAGGGTAGTCTAGCAGGGTCTCTGAACCACTTTCCCAGCACAGCCAGGGATTGGGACAAAGAGTGACCAGTGTGAGGCTGGGGACAATCCAAGGATATTATTATTTTTCATTCCCAGTTGGCTTTCTCACCCCCTCCCTCCCTTTCAATATTAGAGACCACTGAAGTTCCCAAGTGGGATAGTGACCCAGGTGCACTGGGAACCAGATGGTTGGTGGCCTCATCTTCGGGAAGACCCTGTCTTACTCTGTAGTTCATTCACTTCCCTTTTTCATTCTGTTTCCTACAGTTGTTGGGTGTTAGCAGAAAACTTTTAAAAACCAGTCTGAGGGACAGGAGGTGGGCCTAGAAGCCAGGTGGGTGGCAAGGTGGCAGGGGTGCCCACATGTGGATGTGGGGTTATGCATTCATGGTTTCTTCCTGCATAGGGGTCCCTACCACACATCCAGGACCGAACACATTTGCATTTCACCTGGTTCTGAGGACCCTGTCACCTCCCCTAGCCAAAATGCTTCAGACACCTTTGCTAAACCCCGGGAGAGACTGGCAGCTTCTAGCTGAGCTAGCAGGCCTTCCAGCACCGCTAGGCCAAGGCACCATCTAAACTCTGCACACAGTCACTCAGCTGACCCCAACAACCACCAGTTGGTGCTATTATCTTCCATTTCCGCAAGAGGAAGCAAGGCTCAGAGAGGTTAAGTGGCCCAGCTATCAGGAGACTTTGAACCCAGACAGTTCGGCTCCAGAGTGTATACCCCAACCCCATGACTCCCTGTTGCTTCAAAGCAAAGCCTGGGGGCTCTTGTTTGAAAGGCCGCAGTTGAGTGATCAGTGCTGTGCCCCTCCATTGCGGCATCACCATACCAGTCATCTAAACCCAGAGGCACAGAACACATCTAGGCAATTAGTTCTGGCCTGGTGAAGTGGATTGTCCAGTGGCGCTTTGTCAAACTGAGCTGATTGGAGCTGTCTTTTCAAAGTGAGAACACAAAGGCCATGATGCTTCGTCAGACTCTGCTGCAGATTTCTTCATGGTTTTCCTCACGCTGAGCGGTGTGTTACATTAGATGCACAGAGGAAGCACAGAGGCCACCTAATCTCAGCTTCCTCCAAATATGGTCCAGAAAATATTCCCAGTTGCATTCCTGAGTGTATGCATCTAGTAAATTCAAATTTATTAAAAAGAACTAAAAAGTGTCACAAATGCATTGTCCTACAGTCTTTTATCAACTCTACAGCATGAGCAGATCCGTGTGTCATCACTAACACCTGCAGCTGGTTTAATGGTATCCTATTACAAGAATTTCCTGAGATTTAATTAATCACTAGCAGCAATCGTTTTGCCAGGGCAAAGACTGGCATTTTTTTTTCTTTTGAGTCAAGGTCTCATGTAGCCCAGGCTAGCCTCAACTCACTATGCAGATGTTTTGTTTTTGTTGTTTGTTTTTATCAACTTGACACAAACTAGAGTCAGTTTTGAAGAGGGAACTTCAGTTAAGAAACTGCTTCTCTCAGTTCCATTAAGTCTGTGAGGCATTTTCTTGATTGATGATTGATGTAGGTTGGGCCCAGCCCACTGTGGGTGGTGTCACCCCTACACAGGTGGTCCTGGGTGTTATAACAAACCAGGGTGAACAAGCCATGGGGAAAATGCTGGTAAGCTGCGCTCCTCCAAGGCCTCTGCTTCAGTTCCTGCCTCCATTCAATTCCTGCCCTGACTTCCCTTCACGATGGACTGTAAGATGAAATAAACCCTTTCCTCTCAAGCTGCTCACCACAGCAGTAGATAGCAGGCTGTAACAGTAGGCAAGGATGACCCTGAACTTCAGATCCTCCTGTCTTCACCTCCTGAATGCTAGGGCTACAGCAGATACCACCATCCTGGTTTTAGGTGGTGCTGGGCATTGAACCTAGGACTTCATGAATGTTAGGCAAGCACTCTACCAACTGAACTACATCCCCTGCCCAGAAAGTCAAGGGTCAAATTACTACACACTTCCAGATAGAGTATATGTGCTTATTTTCTCTCCTAGTTCAGGATATCTGTGCTCTAGAGACTCTTTAATGATAAATAGGTTACATCTTTGAGGGGGAAAAATTGCCTGAGTAGCAAGCAACCTGCCAGATTTCAAGAGACTTCACATCATCTGCAGATATTTGAAGCGTTTAGTAAATTCAGTTTATTCAAGATGCTCCTGGATTCAATGAGACAAAACAGGAGGGAAAGGGAAATGCAGATGCTGGTCTCCAAGCCCAGTCTCTTCAGGCAGGAGGCAGACGCTGGCTATCAATGAAAGAGGAGGTGTTTGACACTCCCTGGCAGCTTTCCCATCCTCAGGTCTGAAATGGTTGCAGGCGCCTCCTGCTGCAGGTCTACTGCAGACCCACTGCAGCAGTGTTCATGACAGGCAACCTGCGCAATTAGAGGTTCTGTTAATTTCCTTCCCTTCTTATTCTACCGGCTGCCCCTCCTCCCCGAGTATCAGCAAGTTCGAGTGACAGGTATTTAAAGCCAGCCTGTCACGCTTCAGCAGCTCAGCTGGGTGAATGACTGATTTCTGTGACATTCTAAACAGCTTTGTGTGTGCGTGTGGAGACCCACAGACCCCTCACCTGCTGCCGTCTGCCTCACAAAACAGCAGTGGTTTGGTACTCCAGGCAATGGTGGGGGTCTGGGCAGGTGGCATTTTAAAACCGGGAAACAAACAGACTTAACAATCTGTAGATGTTTCTGCACGCTAGTTTGTTGAAATGACCTGTAGGTGGATTTCTGCAGCAACAAAGGAGACTTTCAGGGTGTGGCTTAAATTCCTTTCCTTGCAAATGTTGCTTTAAAAATCACTTTTGCCTAACAGGCTGAGGACTGTGGTGTCCTTAGCAAATATGAGACACATTTGGAGCTGACTGGCGTTTTTTTCTCTCTCCACTCAGCATTGCAACTAGAGGAACAGACGCCGTTCAGCGAAGGCCTGTTCCCTTTTTATATTCAAGGCTTGCTGCTAAAAATTCTCTTTTAGATGAATTATTAAATCCAATTTTTGAAATAAGGACAATGTAGATTTCTTCTGATTTCATCTTTGTCTCTGATGTGTGACACCTGGTGAGTTGGCAGAGAAAAGCCAGGGGAAGATGAGAGGTCAGGTGGGACCAGAGGTAAGGGTCATGAAAGTGAACAAAGGTCATTTTACAATCCCCAAATTTCCTGTGTGACCCTCCTGGCTGGAACAAAGACAGTGTAAAGAGAACCAATTGTGCTGCTCCCTTGGCAATCAAGCTAGTGAAACAATGTACCCCCCAAGGAACTGAAATGTTCTCTAGAGTCTCATGCTGGGGGAAGGGAAAGGCTGAAGTCTGGTGCCAGTCAGAGGGGAATCTTGCCTGCCAGAAGGAGTTTTCATACAGTTCTGACAACTTTTTAGACAGCTTTACACAAAGAGCCTGGAACCCAGGCTATGGTGATGGGTGGGACCAGACCCTGACCTGGACTGCTCATCTCCTACCCGCCCCCCCTTTTAACTTAAACTTGAATTCCATGTCAGGACCCCTAAGGTAGAATAGATTATAAAGGAGTCAGATGGCCCTTTGGTCCATCTTTCCAATATGGCCACTTTGAATACACCTCCTTTTTCTGCCTCTCACTATTCCTTGCTTCTTTAATTGGCCTACTAAGGATGAGGGCAGAGTCCAGCTTGTTAGAGCTGACTGCTGAGGACCAAGCTCTGGCCCTCAAAACCCTGGTAATGCTTGCTCTGCAAGGACTCTTAATCTAGCATGTAGAAATGCATAAGCACAGTTAGCTCTGCAAACCCAGGCCTCTTCTCCACCCTCATGAAGTGTGGATATTGAATTTGTCTGAAGTCCTTTAGAAGGCCATCCTTGGGACTAGGAAGTGATTAGTCTGGAATGTCAAGGTGGCTATAACTTAGAAGAGAGGGTTTGTGTGGCTGCTGAAAGGCACTAAGCCGGAGGAGTTGAGGGCCATAGTGCATGTGGCCCTGTGTATGAAGATGTCTGGGGTAGTTGGATGATTGGGTTACACACCTACCATGAGGTGGGCACCACCAATACCTCCACCTCCTAACAGATCTGCAGCAGCATCTACATCTTTTTTTTTTAATAAAAGCAGCCATGTCTTGGCGAATGAATATTCGCTTCCCTTTTTTTTAGAACCCTGTTATAAAATTTATATCCCTTTTTGTAATGCATGAATTTTGATAGCAATTTTATATAAAAAGAGTTAACTGTGAACTTAGAATTCATATCTTTGAGCCAGCTTTGGTTCCCCCTTCCAGGCAAGACTTTTCTGCTGCTACAGGGTCATCTGATGTCTTAGTCTGTTAGATACTATAACAAAGTGCCTTGCACTGGATAATTTACAAACAACAGAAAGGTATTGCTCAAAGCTCTGGAGGTTGGGAAGTCCAAGAACAAGAGACTGGTGGATTTTGTGCCTGATGAGAGGTTGTCTCCTATACACAGTGTCCTTGCTATGACCACACAAGGCAGAAGTGGGGAGGAGGGTAAGAGTAAGTTAAGGTTCCAACTCAGGTGCCAATACTCAGCCCATCGGGAAGCCAAAGCTTTGCCACATTATAGTTTGTAAAATGCTAGTCCATATTGCTTCTAAGCTTGGATGCTCATCAGACTCACCCAAGGAGTGATATGAACTACAGGCACTTAAGTCTTGTTCCCAGAGTGTCTAGATCTGTTTGGGGAGGGAGAACCCAGGGCATCAAGAGTTAAAAAGGGCTCATTGGATCAAAATGCTTTCATCATTACGTCATTCTTAAACCAAGATGCCCTGTGAATAGCATAGGCTGGGCACAGTTCCTATGCTGAGTTTTCCTGGGAATTTTTCCTTCCCATTGCTGCTGCAGAGGACCTGGAATCAGTTCCCCGAACCTACATGGCAGCTCACAACTATCTGTAACTGCAGTTCTAGACCATCCAAAACCTCTTCTAGACTCTGTGGTCATTGCATGCCCATGGTGTACAGAAATACATGCAGTCACTGAATGCCTGTGGTGTGCAGAAATACACGTAGGCATTGCATGACCATGGTACACAGAATACACACAGGCATTGAACTCCCGTGGTGTGCAGAAACACATGCAGGAGAAACACTTCTACATGTGAAACAAAAATAAACAGATCCTTTAAAGCAAGTATCCTAGAGAGGGTATTTTAAGGGGGATGAGCCACATAAAGTGTGTTTTTGTGGATTTAAATATTTCAGAATAATGAAGAGATTCTCAGAGCTCTCTGTGGAGGTGGGCCACACTCAAAGGGCCAGGGTGGGAATGAGATCTGTCATTTCAGTAAATAAAATAGAGAAAATTAAAAGAATGAGTTCCAAAAGGCTGAAGGAAGCACATTCCCAGCTTGGAACTCTGTTTCAGCTAGGCAGCACTCTTGTCCACTGAGGCATATCCTCAGCCTTCCAGATTTAAATTCTAAAGTACCACACCTGGTCCAGAGTGAATGGAAAGTATTTTCTCCATTCCTGTCTCCACCCTGTTCACTTTTGTTCAGTTGCAATGTGTAGCCTTAGTGATTGAAGTCAATGGTGGACATGTCTAATACAGAGTCTGTGTTTCTACCATACATATAACTAGGGATTTTTTGGACGAGGACTTTATTTATATGAAAAACAAAACAAAACAGTGTGTCTTTAATCTGCTGGGATGTATAAAGATTCTCCAGTGGCACAGATGGTCGGTTGCTGTTCCTAGACGGTGACAAAGTACCTGGCAGAGATATCCTTCACTCGTGGTCTGAGAGGACGCAGGGAAAGGGAGACACATCAGAAACCAGATTCATGGTGGCAATGGCAGAACATGTGGCTAGAATTCACCTTCTTACATCAAGGAGGGTCAGGAAACACAGAAAGGACAGTGGTGCTGCTCACCTGGCCATCTCCTTTTTATTCAGTCTTGGCCCTTAGTTCCTGAGACAGTGCTGCCCACATTCAGAGCAGTTAATCTGCACTCTGATCTGGAAACACCCTGATGGACACACCCAAAGGCATGACCCACTGAAGACATAGATGTTTATTTTTGTTTGTTTATGTAATGATTCATTTATTTTTATTTTATGTACAGTGAGTTTGCCTGTTTGTGTCTATGTGCATGCAGTTCTCATACAGGTCAGAAGAGGAGGGCATCAGATCTCCTGGAATTGGAGTTACAGATGGTTGGGAGCCACCAAATGGATACTGGGAATTGAACTCAGGTCCTCTGGAATAGCACCCTTAACTGCTGAGCTGTCTCTCCAGAACCAAATGCATACAGTTTGAAGACATACTTCAAGCACCTTGAGGATGTATGTAAGTGAAGACATGTTTGTACAGGGACCATGGCAGCAATTCTTTTTTCAAAACAAAGTCCTCATCCTTCTGCAAGAAAGAGAAAGTTTGATGTCTTGGTTTTCCATCACCACCAACAATGTAGGTCTTATTTATGGCTCCATGCCTAGATTTCTGCTGTTTGACACAAGGTCCTCGTTTTAAGGACACAATGATTCAGTCTTTGAAGGGAGCTATGTGGGCTATAGAGGCCAAGGGCTCTTATGTAGAATGTGGTCAACACCTTGTTTCCAATATTTCTTGTTGTTTGTTTTAATGCATTTGGGAAAGGCTAATACCAGCATGTCAAGTAATCTGCTGTGTAAAATTATTATAAAGCAAATTACTTAGATTTTTAAAATGTGGATTTGTTTGAAGAAAACACTGGTTTAAACAGAAGCATATTATCCAGGGTTAGGAAGGAAAAGGCCTTCTCTGACATGATGAGAGATGCTTGCAGATCCCTGGGACAAAGCAAACATTCTGTAGAACATGGCAGTCTCAGAGAACAGTACTCCAGGCCTGAAGGATCAAGAAAGGTACCTGGAACCCAAAGCTTGCTGGAACCACCAGGTGGAGCTGATCCATGGATGGGGACCAGGAACCAAATTGGGGCTACCTAGCCTTCCCCATGGTGGGGCTTGGTCCAGAGCACAGCAGGTAGCCTCTCACTGAAGACCCAGGCAGAGGTTGCACCCATCTGAGGTGAGGGGAGAGCAGGAAATATTCAACCAAAGGGAAGATGCTGTGTGGTGCTAAGGCCTGGAGTCACAATTATTTGGTGAGATGGATATATATTATACTCAATTTACAGAGGGCAGGCAGAGCCTTGTAAAGGGGAAGCCGAGCTTCACATCCAGGTCTGTCCAATCAAGAGTCTGAGCACTTAACAATTTCTTTACACACACACACACACACACACACACACACACACACACACACACACACAGGCAGGCAATCAACTACGTTCCTGGGAGCTGTATTCACAAATAGTGTGGTACATTCTAGAAATGGCACATCTTGCTCATCAGCAGCATCCTTGTAGCCAGGAGCCTCTCTTGTATACAGGCTCTGTCATTCACTCACAGTCCAGTGCCTTGGTGGTTCATCCAAGGCCTTGTTATCCCAGGTTCAGAACTAGGAGCATTACTTATCCAACTGTGGAAGTCTGCTTGCCTCTCCTTAGGGCTCACATTCAAGGACAGGGCTTCTGGCCAAATGAAAGTGGGGCCTGTGAGAGCCTAACTGCACTTAAAAACTAATAGTAATTGCATGTGCTTTCTTTAATGAACTCTCTTTCCGGCTTGGCAGCAGCACTACACTCAGCCCACTCCAGCCAAGCCCAGGCTAATCCAATAAAAACCTTAGTCCAGTCCAGGATTTAGGCTTTAGGGTTCCAAGTGCTCTCTCCACAGGGCTCTGCCCCTCATTCAGGGTAGGGGGCATCCATACAGCAACCTGTAAACAGAGGCAGGGGGACAGAATCCGGCAGTGGCAGACAGGCTGTGCTCTTCAGCTCCTTCTTGGTTGCAACCATTCAGCTTCTGCCACATTAACATCAGAGACCTACCTTGCCGACACCTCACCTGAATGCAGAATGTCAGCAGGAACATGGTGGCCTCCCTCCCAACCTTTGCCAGACAGTCCCACATATTTCAGCCTTCTGCGCCCCTCTACCTCTTTCCTGACCTGTTTGCCACCTGCTTTGCTATTTCATCAAGACTTTCCTCCTCCTCTTCTTCCTTTTTTTTTTTTTTTTTTTTGAGACTGGGTTTCTCCATGTAGCCTTGGCTATCTTGGAACTCACTCTGTAGACCAGGTTGGCCTCAAGCCCACAGACATCCATCTGCCTCTGTCTCCCAAGTGTTTGGATTAAGGGTATGCATCACCACTACCTGGCTCTTCTTTTTTTAAAAACTGTGGCGTGTGTGTGTGTGTGTGTGTGTGTGTGTGTGTGTGTGTGTGTGTGTGTGTGTGTTTGACAGCATGCATGCAGCTATCAGAGAACAACTTCTAGGAGTTGATAGTAAAGAAAATACACAACTTTATGGAAGGTCCTGGAACACAAAAGTTTCTCCAGACCACTCCCCAAGATTCTATAAGCAGTAACCATTGCTGGAGGTCTTTTAGTGGACTAAGCTATTTGCTCCTGCTGCAGGGAGTCACCACCAACCCTGGTGTGAGTTTTTCAGTGGTTCTTTTGTCTTGAGTCACCTGTAAGTGACCTCAAAACTCACTGGTTCACTAAGCCAGACTTGAATGGAATTGCTTTTTTGTTCTGTAATTGGGGCCCTATATATGGACTGAATAGACATTTGTTCCTGTCTCCTCAGGAAGGGCCATGTAAACACCTGTGTTGTGGAACATCTAACTATGTAAAGATGTGTTACATCTGTGTATGCTGTGGAATAGTACTTTATCTGTGTAAAGGTGTGTTACATTTGTTTGTGTTGCATTTGTTTAATTACGTAAAGATGTGTTGCTGTTTCACCTTGCTTGCCTAAGGCACCTGATTGGTCTATTAAAGAGCTGAATGGCCAATAGCTAGGCAGGAGAAAGGATAGGTGGGGCTGGCAGACAGAATAAATAGGAAGAGAAATCTAGGCTAAGGAGGAAGAGGAAAGGAGGAGAGAACAAGGACACACCTGGGACAGAAGCCAGGCAGTGAAAGTAAGACACACAGAAAAAAGAAAAAGTAAAAAGCTCAGAAGCAAAGGTAGATAAATAGAAACAGGTTAATTTAAGTGAGAATACCTTGTCAGAAACGAGCCTACATTAGGCTGAGCAATCAAAGCTAATAACAAATCTCCCATGTCATGATTTGGGAGCTGGTTGGTGGCCCAAAAGAAAAAGCCAGGTACACACCTGCTCATCCTTGTTTCTCTAGGGAGCTGGCTCATTGTAGTGACCTGCTGATAAAAACGGCATAAGTGAATCAAGGCCAGGAGAGTGATCTCTCTCTCTCTCTCTCTCTCCCTCCCTCCCTCCCTCCCTCCCTCCCTCCCTTCCTCCCTCCTTCCCTCCCTATGTGTTTAGGAAGCCAGAACAGGATGTCAAGTATCCACTATCATTCTCCCATCTATTTATCTGAACAGGGTCTCTCTCCAAACTTGGAGATCATGTCTTCTCTATCAGGCTGGAAGCCAGCAAGCCCCCTGATCCTCCTGAATCCACCATCCTTGGAGCTGGGGTTACAAGCATCCTGCTTGTTACTTGAGTGCTAGAATATAAACCCTGGTCCTCAAAAATGCACCGTATGTGCTCTTAACTGCTGAGCCATCTCTCCAGCCCTGCATCCTTCTCCTTGAGGAGATGCTCTGTTCCTACTCACTCCAGTCAAATGTGCCACTAAAGCCACTTCTTGTCAAGTATTTGGTTAAAGCAATGAGAGAAAAATTAATACCTGAGACAAGTGTTTGGAGAGAGAGAGAGAGAAAGCAGATGAGGCTGGTGGTCAGGCAGGATCTGCTGGGTCTCTGGGTATTCAGCACAACACCGAGGAGAGTGACTGATACAATGGGTACAAGAAACGGCGCTGCTGGCCTTGCACTCATCTCCCTGTATGCTGTGTTAAGGGGCAGTTCCCCATGTTTAGTGCACACTTCTGCACAGCATCAAGATGAAGAACGGCCCCACCACTCTGGGTTCCTGCTCTCTTCACCCTTCCCTTCACCAGGATGTTTCCTGTCCCCGAAGTTCTGCCTTCATGGGACACCAGTGTGACCCTCCATGTCACCCAGGCATGGGCTGTTCCGCCCTCCCTCTCTCCCTCGGTCAGTTGTAAGGTATTTGTTTTCAGAGGGTTTCCTCTGTGTCTTTTTCATCTTTGATTCAGATATTTCCACCATTCCTGAGGTCTGAGAGGAGGTGTCACCTGGCTCTACTGCCCCTGTCCTCATGATGGGTGCTGTCCCTGCCTACTTAATGGCTAGTCCTACTTGATGGGGCCTGGGGAGCCTTCTCAGTTCTGATAGAGCATCACAGGCAGTGGGCAGGCGCCATGTCCACCTGTCTCCAGAGTGGGGCCTCAGTGAGTCTATGATGCTCCCAGTTCTAGGGGGCCTGTGGTAGTTTGGGTGCTGGGGTGTGTCTCAGTGTCTTGCTCAAGGGTAGAGACCACTTCCCACTCTCTTCCCCAAACTGTGGTATTCTGAAAGCAGCAGCTCTCAGGTCTTTGTCCAACAGCTTGACCTTCTACCCTAGGGGAAGGACAGCTTGCCTTTCCTCCCCAGAATCCCCTACTCCTCTGGCTCTGCAGTGTTCCTTCTTTACCTGCTGAGGAGAATCCAGAGGACCCTATGAAAGCACATGTTCCCCAGAAGTGATGTGATCTGAAGGGCTCTGGCTTAAGGGCTGGGTCAATTCCTTGATGGATTCATATTAAGAGTATGTCATATTTTGCTACAGCAAAAAGGGGAAACTAGGGGCTCATCATTCCTTTCTCCACATCTATTCTTTCCCTTGTATTATATATTTTAAATTTCTTATCAGTGGATTCTGCTGGAATATCCACTACAGACAAGCACTGGAGGGCTCCTGTTGCAAATTACCCTCCTGAGCAATGGAAGGATCTTTCTACTGACACTTGGAGGAGACCCAATCTGGTGTTGGTGTGGGCCGGGAGTTCTGCTTATGTCTTTTCTCAGGACAATGAAATTCCTCATTGGGTTTCTAAGCGCTGAGTGCACCCTATGGCTGCAGCTGAAGCCCAACATGGCAGAATCCTATTGGGCCTTCATAAAAAACTATCCCCTTCCGATGCCAATGGGGATTGAAAGCCCAATATGGCCAGCTTTGGCAAGCATTAATGTAAGCCTAGGAACTGCAGCCATGCGGTTGGATTCTCCAGAAGGTAATGTATGGTAACGGCTCTTTCAAGTACGTTTGAGAATGTGTCACCCAGACACCTAGGAGATTAAGGATAACATTGAAGACTACTGACCTCCATTTATTAACAGTAGCATGCCAGCTAAACATTTTCATTCTCACAATGCTATTCAAGCTGGAGCAGTACCTACTTCTCAGGAATGGCTCTGTGCAACATTTTTTGGCCTCCTGAAATTCATTTAGCCCCCTTTGAAGATACCTTAAAATTTGTGAGTCTGAATGTAGTCATTATGAGACCATTAGTTCTGTTCCTTGTGAGCTGCCTGTTTTTTTCTTTATGGTTCTTAGTTGTTCTTTTGCAGAGCTGCCAGCTTGGGTTGTGCTGGGATCAAGAATAATGGGCCTCAGCGGTTCGTGTTCCTGGAATTGCATCCATGCCAATGGATACCCACATGCTCCAGAAGAGAATTTGACATCACTGCTGCCATTGTTGCTGTTATAACAGTGGTGACCACTGCTACTTCTGTTTTGGGGATTGCCATTTCATAACTGGTTACTACAGCTAGCATAGTGGGGACCCTGGCAGCAAAAGTAGCTACCACAGTGAATTAATCTTTTATTCTATTGGGCATGACAAATTTAAATCAATAGTTATATACATATCAATTGGCCTTGAAAGCTATAAATTTACAAACTCAAGTTCCACTTGCTCTCAGGATACCATCTTACAAGGTCTCCAATTTGCAGTAAGACTTGTTAAGGAAGGGGATGGCTCAGTTGCCTTTAACTTACTGGCTATGGGTGGATTAAGACTTCTGTTGGTCTTTTCTGTGTCGAACACACAGATTGCAAGCCCAGCACCACTTAGAGATCTTTGGCAACAGTTAACTCTGCAGCTCTCACACAATTGAGCCTGTATGATAATGAGTATTCAGAGATGGGTAATACCTGGGGGGCACTTGCCAACCTAAGACAGAACACCTGTGTAGCCTGGACAGGTGTCTCCATGATGGGTAAGGTGACCTGCTGACGTCTCATGCAACCTAAGTCAGAAGCTCATTTTTTAGTAAAAGGGGGGGAACCTGTAGAGCCCTGGCCCCCGTTTTGGGTAACTGTTGCCTTGCTTGCTGACTTTGACCTTGATATCCTCCCTATGCTAATTCCCTGCGAGATTCCACCCTCCTGAATACTTAAGGGAAGCTCCTTGTCTGTGAATCCAGCATATTGGGCATTAACTGCTTAGATGCAAGATTGTAAAACATCAGGAGTGTGGGGATTTAGCTCAGTGGTAGAGTGCTTGCCTAGCCAGCGCAAGGCCCAGGGTTCAATCCTCGGCTTAAAAAAAAATCAGAAGCGAACTTCTGCCCTCCAGGGTTCCCCACTGTGCTGTAAGCCTGTATTTAAGATTTCCTCTCACCTTCAATAAATGGCATTCAACATTCCAAAAAAGAAGAAGAAGAAGAAGAAGAAGAAGAAGAAGAAGAAGAAGAAGAAGAAGAAGAAGAGGGGGTCAAGAACATGATGGGGAAACCCACAGAGACAGCTGACCGGTGCTAGTTGGAGCTCACTGACTCTAGATTGACAGCTCAGGAACCTACATGGGACCGAACTAGGCCATTGAATGTGGGTGACAGCTATGTGGCTTGATCTGTTTGGGGTCCCTGGCAGTAGGACCAGGACTTACCCCAGGTGCATGAACTGACTTTTTGGAGCCCATTCTTTGTGGTGGGATACCTTGCTCTGCCTTGATACAATGGGGAGGGGCTAAGCTCTCCTTCAACTTGGTATGCCAGACTTCGTTGACTACCATTGGAGGCTTTACTCACTCTGAGGAGTGGATGGGGGCAGAATGGGAGGGAGGTGAGGAGGCGGGAGAAAGGGAGGGAGGGGGAATTGGGGTTGGTATGTAAAATGGACAAAAATTTTAATAAATAAACATTTTAACAAAAAAAGAGTATGTTATTAGGAGGGGACTACCTGGAGGAAGTCTTGTGCCTGCTCCTTCCTCCTCCTCCTCCTCCTCCCACCCTTCTCTTCCTGACTGCTGTGAGGTGAGCAGGCTCCTCCTTACACATTACTGGTTTTTGCTGGCATAACAATTACCTCACCTCAGGCCTACATTGAGGCCTCAGCTATGGGTTGAAATGGTGAATCAAAATCAATTTTTCTTTCTTTAAATTGTTTCCATGGGTATTTATCATAGCAAGTTTAGACTGACTAACATAGTAGCTTTCCTCTGAGAGGGACACTAATGCTGTTTCAGAGGCCCCTCTCCAGACATCTAATCAATTCCTGGAGGCTTCATGTCCAAATGCCACCACCTCAGAGGACTGGATTCCAACGTGTGAACTTACAAGGACACAAAAATCACTTTGCCTCCACCAGCCCTCAGAGGTTCTACTAAGTTATAGGTGAATTCTTCCTACTGGCCAACATGGATCTGGTGAATACATCTGCCCTAGCAAGTGTTCATGTCCTAATGTCCCTGGAGGTCCTTCTCTGTCTTTAGATTTTGGGTCTGTTATTTATCCTGAATCCTTAACTCTCCTACATGTTCAAGAAAAGCTATGAATTTTCTCAATGACTCATTTTTGTTTGCTTCAAAGTTTCCTGTCATTGGAGCAGAATAGTTCCCCCATCCATTCTTATTTTTAAACAGAGGATAACGCAGGAGTCAGAACCCCTTGATGGTGAATGAACTGTGACCTAAAGTAAACAGGGGTCTCTTAAAGGTCGGTTCCAGATCCTAAGGTTGATTCTGGCTGATCTACATGGGTCTCAACAAAGATCTAGGTTGGCCCTGAAAACTTCAGCATCTGACATTTTCTCAAGACAGAAATCTTGCTGGGTGGTGGTGATGCATGCCTTTAATCCCAGCACTGGAGAGGCAGAGGCAGGCGGATCTCTGTGAGGCCAACCTGGTCTACAGTGTGAGTTTCAGGAAAGGCACAATGCTACACAGAGAAACCCTGACTCAAAAAACCAAAACAAACAAACAAACAAAAAGACTGAAATCTAGATTTTTGTTTTCTCTGAGGAAAACTTCTGGATGTGATCCCTTCCAGGCTATTTCCCTGGTGTAAGATGGCTCTCTCTAGCACACCTGACCCCAGTCGGCTTCAGGCATCTTCTTACATTGCCTGGCTCTGCACATACCGAAGGGACTGAGTCACCCTGCTCTGGTGATAAGCAGTTGTGACAACATGGAATTTGTCTGTGCCAGTGGACACACTCAGGTCCCCATGTCCACAGGCAGTCCATAACATAATAATATCAGCTATCCTGGCACCTTCCCTAGGACCCCTCATTCGAAAGTGGTGAAATTAGCATACCAAGTCACCGTAGGACAGAGCTGAGCTCTGGCTACTTACTGCTGGCACCTGCTCTGTCTGGTGTTGGGTGATACGGGCAAGGTGCCTCTCAAAATCCATACAGCTGCCACTTCCAACTAAGTGTCACACACAAACACCTGCCTCTGAGGAGGTGGCAGGAGCAGAGTGACAATTAAGGACACATTTTCTAACGAAAAGGTGTTGGAGGGCCTAACAACAGAATAGGGCTTTGGATACTGGAGAAGAGACAGGGAACAGGAGCACAGAGAAATTGGAAGGAGGAACATGGGAGCATACTGCCTTCACAATAGAGCAAGGTGGACTCTCCCCAGAGATAAGGGGAGGAATCGCTCTGCCTGGGGCAGCCAGGATCAAGGATTTTCAGCCTTTCACTACTTTAAAAAGATGCACAATTACAACAAAGTAATTAACTGCTTTGTAATTAAATACCAAAATAATTAAATTTGAAATTAAACATGATAATATCAATTTGTTCAGACAGGATTTATTAGTGTTTTAATCTGATAAATTATTATTATGATCAGGATTAAGTCTTAGAGGGAGGGCATCGCAAAAGAAACAGTTTTTACTTTGCAGAGAAAGACCGCCCAGGATTCCTCATGTGTTAGAGGCTGCCTTGAAAGCCTGAGTAGGAGGAGAGAGGTATCCTTTCCTCTTCCCTCCAAGGGCTCATGTAGTCCAGGCTGGCCTCAAACTCCATACAGATTAGAATGACCTTGAACTTTTGATACTCTGGCCTCCACCTCTTAAGTGCTGGATTATGAGTGTGCATCACCAGGCCTGGTTTATGCAGAGCTGGGAATGGAACCCAGGGCTTTGTGTGCACACAAGCACTCTACTAACCAAGCTACATGCCTAACCCTGGATAAATCGTTCTTTAAGATAATTTCTTTTCCTGATATTTGTACATAAACTGTTGTGTACTTGGATTTTCGTAAGTAGATGATGTTTCCTCAAAGGAGGAGGAATATAAGCTAAAAATACAGATAGTGAAATTAACAACTATCCATGGAACAACAAATATTTAGTGTCTGTTTATTGCAAAATACCATGTTGGAAAATGCCAGGATGGGCAGAGATGCACAAAAAACACTGTCTCTTCTCTCCACACGAACAAGTACTACATGTAGCTGGGAGAAAAAACAGCAACCAAGAATTCAGTGATAATAGACAGGTTACTCAGAACGGTTAATTTCCTGTGATGACTTGGCTGGGCCACCTGTTGTACCCAAATACTACTGTTTTTATAGAGGTGTTTCTCTAAGACTCGATTAGCACTTAAATCAATAGCAGCTGAGTCAAGTGGATAGCCTGCAAAGTGGGCAGGCCTCCCGAAATGCTGAAGGTCAGAGTAAGAAAAGTCTGACTTCCTGAAGAACAGGAATCCTGCTGAAGACGCTCATGGGCTTGAGCGGCAGCTTTTCGGGTCTCCAGCCTCTGGGCCCCTGCAGACTTTGGGGTGCAGACTTGGCCTCCAAAGTCTTTCGAATTCCTCTCTCCCTTTCTTCCTCTCCCCTCTGCCCCACCCTTGTCTTTCCCTTTTGCCTCAGGAAGGAGTGGCCAGGGTTGTTCTGTCTTTGTGAGTCTTGTCACAGCAACAGGGTGTCCTAATAAACATGCAGACTGCGTACACAAATGGACAGCCTACAAGCCACAGTTTTGGAATATTAACTGATAGTATTATTCTCATGGCCTGCTGGTGTTCAGGGGTCACTTCCTTTAGAGGTTTGCATGAAAATGGCTCCCAAAGGCTCATAGGGAGTGGCACTATTGGGAGGCGTGGCCTTGTTTCAGAAGCCCAAGCCAAGCCCAGTGACACTCCCTCTTCCTGCTGCCTGCTGATCCAGATCTGGAACTCTCATCTACCTCTCCCGCACCATGTCTCCCTGCATGCTACCATGCTTCCCACCATGATGATCATGGACTAAACCTCTGAATTATAAGTCACCCCAGTTAAATGTTTTCTTTATAAGAGATGCAGTGGTCATGATGTCTCTTCACAGCAATAGAAACCTTAACCAAAATACTTCTGCTTTGCACACCAGGGCGTCTCATGCCTCACCCCAGGCCTACCCTGGCTACCCAGACCCTGGCCTCAGTGACTCCAGTGGGAAAAGAGTGCAATGGACAGGACCAGAATGTAACAGAGTGGGATGCTGGGAAGATGGCCCAGCTTCCCTGATAGCCCTGGATGACCCTAAAGTCATCCTCTTCTAAACACACATAGGTTGGTAGCTGTGGCTCAGTGGTCAGGCCCCAGGTGCCATTGACAGAACAGAAGAAAACAAGTATGTGTCTGTAATCTCAGCTTCCTGGAGGCTAAGGCAGGTTAGCCCAAGGCAAGCCTGGGCAACTTAGTGAAACCCAGCCACAAAACAAAAAATTAAAAGAAGGCTGGAAGCATAACTCAGTGGTAGAGCATTCACCTAGCATGTGTGAGGCCCTAGGCTTAATCTCCAGCAAAACACACATGCAGAAAGAGAGAGAGAGAGACAGACAGACAGACAGACAGACAGAGAGACAGAGACAGACAGCAAATGTTTACCTGTAGGAACATTCTGGGTTGGGGTTCAATGAACTCCCAAGCTGTTATGTCTGAACTCAGTGGTACTCAATTATAAGAGCACTGGAGACTCAGAATATTGAAAGCAATTTCTTCTCTGACCTTGCAAAGTCAGGCATCAGCCTAGAATCAGGCATCTTAATGGAGTACAGAGGACAGTTTTGACCTCTGAGCACAGGACCCATCCACCCTCTTTTGAATACTCTTACCCATCATCCAGGTCCTATCTTTCCCTCTGTAGCTTATATTTGCCTTCTTCTTAACAAAAGCCAGGTGTGGATCATCTCTGCATCATATCCTGTTTTTGTTAGAGCTCATCAGATACAAGACCTTGCAGGCAAGCTTGGCTGTTAGGAGTTTTCCACTCCAGTAGGTTGCTGGGGCTGGGAGGGCAGGCAGCTTCAGCAGAGTCTGAGTGCTAAGTTGGGCAGCTTCCCTAGCAGGCACCAGCAGGGGCTCCTGTCTTCCATTTATTTGTGGCTGGGCTGAAGCTGGCTCAAGGCACCTTTGAAAATGAACATCAGACTTTTATTTCTAACTGGTGTCAGGTGACTGCCGTTTCCCAAGGCTATAGCCTTGTCTGTACTCTAGCCAGCCCACGGGAGGTTAATTGTCAGGTGTGACAAGGGGGCTTGTTGGGCTGGGTGACAATAGATACCTTGAACATACTTTTCCATCCACAAGTTATGGAAGAAGGTGAAGACAGGAGAAAGGACACAAACTAAGCCCCCACGGTGCAGGCTGCCAGCCAAGCCCAGCAGTGCCAGGGACCTGTGTTGAGTGCCTAAGTTGCCCGAGTCCCTTGGATACTGAGCTGAGAACTGGACTTGGGGACCACACTGCTGGCCTCTCAGTGTGTCAATCTGTGCAGCCTTCAGAGAAGAAGTGCTGTGGCCTTTCTTGGGGATAGTGGGGCTAGGTGGTCACCTGGCGAGTTAAGGAGGATTGCCCAGATTGGCTTGGGGAAGACTGGCTCACTCGGTTTGTAAAGGCACTGATAGGCAGCATGCTGGCGCACACCTGTAATCTCAGCACTTGGGAGGATGAGGCAGGAAGATTTGGAATTTGAGGCCGCCTGAGTTACATTCCAGGATCACATTGTGATATCCCCCACGCTCTATAAGCTAAGACAAGATGGTGGATTAAATTTAGTATTTGTATTTTCCTACCTATATATTTTGTGCAATAAATGTGCATATATTATTGCAATAAAAGTATCTTAAAATATTCAAAGCATCCTAGAAACTGTACAGGTGATGGACAGGGTGAAACCCAGGGTGGCATCTAAAATCACTGGGGAGTAGAGAGAAGTGGGTGTTGAAATGATAGCTGAAGATGGGAACCATAGCAGGGTTGAACTGGGGAGAAGCCACCATGGCTCCAGAGAGAGCCCAGAAACCAGAAAAGAAGGTATCCCTCTGCCAGTGAATTCATAATGCAAGCAAAAATGGATCCACACAGAGAAATGCCAAGTCACCTTAAAGAGGCAGGAGGCTGAAACACAGCTCATTGTGATAGCAGAAATGAGAGCTAGAGAAAGACTCTGTGTGTGTGTGTGTGTGTGTGTGTGTGTGTGTGTGTGTAGGGTGTATGTCTCTCTGTGTATCTCTGTATGTCTGTCCTTGTGTGTGTCTCTGTGTGTATGTTTCTGTTTGTGTCTGTGGTGCGTGTGTATGTGTGTTGTATTGTGTGTATATGTGGTGTCTGTGTGTGTATCTATCTGTTTGTGTGTAAGGGACATAAGCCCACCTACACATCTACCCTGCAGGTGAGAGAAGGCCTCAGTGTCCACCCCAGGCTGACAGCCACTTTAGCTAACTCTTAGGGGATGAGTTTCCGAGGGGCCAAAGTTCTCCAACCACCACACAAAGGAGGCAGGATTTAGACCTTCTGGCTTCCCATGCTGATATGGACAAGGTGAGGGAGTTTGCATTCAGCACTGGTGGGCAGTGTGGGGTCCTGACTTACGAGAGCCCCATTCTTTGCTTGTCGCCATGGTGGAGACTGGTGGATTATGAATCCATCCACCCTTCAGTGGAGAGTGGAACCTCACCCAGCCAAGTTTCCCTGTGTGGAGAGCAAGGCCTGATGAGTCTTGGACATGAGGACTGAGGCACCTGATAGACCTGCTTGGTCCCGGAAACATGACAATAATCAGCTGAGATTTTTGTACAGAGTACATATATCCACGCACCCAGTCACCTTTGAACCTGGTATCTGAGGTTTATGGTGAACCTTAACACCCCACGGTGCTTCTTTTTCAGGTTCCTGAAAGCCTGAGTTTGTGCATAGGGAGCTGGCAATGTAGGGACTGGCCATCCTCCTGCCTCACTGCCATGACCAAACACTGCTCATACGTTAGCCAAGTATCAACTGACTAGTGCCACAGGCCTGTCTGGCCTGAAGTGTTCTGCTCAGCTGTGTCTTCCATGCTCTTTGAACCTCCCCACATGGGAAAATCATTGACCTTGGCTACCAGAGAGTGTATCATTTATTCTGGTGATTCACAAAGCGATGGACACATCTACCACTCAGAGAGTGCTCTTGGAGCTACCAAGATGGCACTCATACCTTGTAGTCACCTGGTTTGCAGATAATGATTCTGGATCACCACATGTCTGTTTGAAATTAGCCCCTCTCCAAATTCTAAAGAATGTGCTTTAGCCATTGGACCACACAGAGACTCAGAAAGTACATACCTGCCCCCCACTCCCCAGCAAGAACATCTCCCCACTGCAGGGACTTCAGTCTGGTTTTGTGGGTCTCTTCCCCTAGAAATAATAATAATTATTATTAAGTGTGTGTGTGTGTGTGTGTGTGTGTGTGTGTGTGTGTGTGTGTGTATGGGGGGGTCAGAGAACAACTTTGGCCGCCATTTATTAGACTCTGTCCTCCATTCTCCTTTTGTTTGTTTGCTTGCTTGCTTGGTTTGGTTTGGTTTTGAGGCAGGGTCTCTCATTGGTTTGAAACTTATCAATCTGGCCAGGCTGGCTGTTCAGTGAGTCCCAGGAACTGGCCTCTCTCTGCCTCTCAAATGCTGGGATTACAAGCACATTGCCTGCCCACCAAGAGTCTTGGGGATCAAACTTAGGCCCCATGCTTGCAAGGCAAGCGCTTAACCCACTGAGGCATATTCTCTGTCCTTTTTCTTTTATCATTGACTTTTTCTTTTTCAAAAGACTAAGGCTTGACTTGGGCAGACCCAAGAATAAAAAATGATTGAGGACGGTGTATTTTTGGAGGGATTTGTATCTTTCTTTAAATGAAAAGACTAAGCGTCTGCCTATATTTAGACCCTCCAACTGCAGAGTGGCAGTTCCTGGCATTGAGGCTGTCTCCAGAAAATGGACCTTGGTGTGAACAGGCTGTGGGTGAACCTGAGCAAGTAGTTGGGTACGGAGTCTGTCTCTACCCACATTGTGCCATTTCCTCTGACAAGCTGTCAGGTCTGCAGTGAGGCGTCTGTCCCCAAAACTCAGGGTGTGGCTCAGCTTCAGAAGGGCTTCCCTTTGTCACAATCTGCCACACAGATCTCCCACTTCATGCTGTGGCCCCAAAGGGCTGTTTTCAAGTGAAACTTCCTAATTATACACCTACCAGAATCTGTTAGCTTCTTGCTGGGTGCCTGCCACTTAACTCAATGTGCCACACCTGTCACCTCAGCCAGCTTCACAGTCACACTGAGATGTCTAGACATGAGCGCTCTATTTTCTAGACGAGGAAACAGGCCAGAAAGATAGAAGCACAGGGCTAGAATTCAAAGGCAACTCACTTTGTACCTTGAGCCACTCTGCTATCTCCATATCACTGTGAAGACTCTTGTGGCTCATGGGAGAGCGTGTGATCTGTCTAAAATGATTGCTTCCCTCAGCTCCCTACATATGACTTGTATCATTTGGGATTCTGTCTGTCACTAGCTACCTGTTACACAGTTGCATACTTGTATCAGTTGGGATTCTATCATTAGCTACCTGTTACACAGTTGCATACTTGTGTCAGTCAGGATTTTATCACTAGATACTGTTACACAGTTGCATGCTTATATCAGTCAGGGTTCTGTAAATCACTAGCTACCTGTTACACAGTTGCATACTTCAGTCGGGATTCTATCAATCACAAGTTACCCGTCACACAGATGTGTACCTAGGAACCATCAGGGATGGCGTTTGGCTCATGGTTTCAGAAGCTCCAGTTCATTCTTGGTTTTCTCTGTTGCTATGGGCTCGTCCTGAGGAAGAACAAGCAGGGGGAGGGTGTGGCTCACTCCAGAGTGAAAAGAGACCACAGAAAGGACAGAGGAAAAGATACATCTAAGGTGTGGCCCCGGTCACCCACTTCCTCTAACCAGGCCCAGCTTCCTGAAGTTTCCACCACCCACAATAGCATCACCAGGTAGGGACCAATTCAGCTCATACTCATGAAGCTGTGGGAAACAGTTATATTCAAACAACTTTTCTATCGGTAGACTTTTAGCTTTAGCTTTGACCCTATGGTTTGCTTTGGCCAAGAGAGATAAGATGGTGTATATTAGTCTGAGCCACCCTGAGCTTAGGTGTGGGGTGGCATGACACATTTTTGCCAGTCTGTTGTCATGCAGGTGTGTCCAGCCTTTTGACATTGTAAATTGACATTATCATCTGCATAGTTCACACTGGAGCAACTGAGTTACAGAGGACAATGCCAGCCAGCCAGCAAACCCCTCAAAATGCTTCAAGTAGGCTGATGACTTTGTGTTGGGCCACATCTACAGCTATTGTTGGTCCATGCAGTCTGTGGGCCATCAGACACGTTTGGAAAGTGATGTGTATGGGTGTCGAGATGGCAAGGAGTGGTCCTGTGGTGGTTGGCTTCTGTTGTCAACATCATCGGCGTAAGAAATACCTAGGGCCTTGGCGGGGAGCACTTGTGGGTGTGTCTGTGAGGGCATTTCTGGAGAGGATTAACTGAATGATGGTGGCATAATCATTGGGTTGGGGTCCTGGATTGACTAAAAATAAGAAAAGCAGAAAGCTGGCTAAGCTAAGCATTCCCCTCTCTCTGCTTCCTGGTCTGTGAGGCATCTTGGCCATAAGGATTATTATTACCCATAAACTCTGCCATTCCTTCCCCGCCATGACGGGTTGTACCTTCTTCAATTGTAACCCCAAATAAATCCTCCTTGAAGTTGCTTCTGTCAACCACTTTGACATAGCAACAAGAAAAGCAATCAGGTGCTGGAGAGATGGCTCAGCAGTTAAGAGCACTAGCTGCTCTTCCAGAGGACCTGGGTTCAGTTCCCAGTACTCACATGTAGGCTTACAACCATCTGTATTTAGTTCCAGGGGATCTGAAACCCTTTTCTGACCTCTTTAGGCATTAGATACACATGTGATACACATAAATAAATGCAAGAAAATACTTAAATAAATAAAATAATTTTTAAAAAGAAAAGTAGTCAATTTAGAGTCCTTTTTGAGTTTTACTCTCTACCATAAGAGAATATGCTCACAAAGCCACTGGCTCTCATCTTGAGTCTGGCTTGAGATGAGGAGGGCAGACCTGCTCCCAACCTGGAGCCTAGCCTTCAGTATTTATCCAAACTCAATCAAGTCCAGCCAAGATCAGTCAAGCCACAGCTAACCAGTGCCTTGCAAGAAACAAAATCTATGGTGGTTGTAAGTTCCTAAGCTGTTGGGGATGTTTGTTACACAGCTTTATCATAGCAGAATACTCTCATTGCTGCATATCATAGCATTCTAATCTTGTCAGGGCACCATGGTCAAGGTCTCAGCCTCTTGGAGGCAAAGTGCAGAGTCACAGTCTCAGGGAGAAAATGGACTGGCCAAGTTGACCAATTGACTCTCTGTCTCAGCTGCCATCCCCCGCTGCTTCCAGAGAAGCCCATTTCCTCTCCAGACATGAAGAAAGCAAGTTGTTCCAAGACTGGACCTAGCATTCATGATTCCTGATCTTCCTTCCTGTGATCAGGAAGTGTCCTCTTTCCCACCCAGCACTGTCCCCATTGACCAGTGGCCAGGGCCACAGTCTATGATCCCCCCAGTCCCCACCTCATCCTTCCCTTCAGTCTTTGCAGGGATGAGCCCTGCACACCAGGGTCCCAGGAGCCACCATTGACATCCTGGTCAGAACCTGGAAGGGAAGAGGAGGAAGTCAGGTATTTGTCTCTGCTTCAGCTGTTGTCTGGATGTGCTGTGTCTTCTTCCTCTCTACGGACCTTGTCCAGTGGCTCCAAGTCTTGTTGATGGCTGCTAGGCATCCCCTCCTCCTTTGGCCCTTCAGCAGAAGAAGTGATGGCAGCTTCCACTGCAGCTGGACTCTCAGTCCCCTGGCCTTCCCTGTCACCCTTGAAAGCTATTTCTTCCTTCAGTCAGATTCCCTGAGTCAGCTGCTTGGCCTGGGTTCTGTTTTCTCAGACATGGACTGACCGGTTCTCACTCTACAGGACTGTGCCTCCCCTTGTATCAACATGTCCACCCTTCATAGAAGAATACACACATGAAACTGGACTTGGGTGGAAGTACAGTTGATTAGCTTCCAAAATGTGAAGCTCTATGGCTGTTTAATTATCTCCATATTTATTTCTAACAGTTTTCTTCTTGTGTAGTACAACCACCCTTTTCTTTCTAGCCCTCAGGATACTTTTATAAACCCCACCCCGAGGATTCTCACTCCTGGGCCTGTGGAGGAAGTGGCTCTGATAGTGGCCAAGAGCAGTGAACAAAGCATCCCAAAGAACAGGTGAAAGGGCATCTTCTGCAGGCCAGCACCGCTGTGATGAGCCAAGGAAAGGAACCCTAAGGAGAAAGGCATTCATCATGGGCACGGTTCTGCTGGATACTCTGCCCTTTCTGTTCCACCATGATGGCACTTCTGCCCTTTATGAGGCCCTGAGCTCTGGAGGACCTTGCAGCTGTCGATGAGATGGATTTTCTCCACTAGCTGAGAGGCAGGAGAACTGTAAATGTGTCAATGGAACTCAGATTTCCCAAGTTGCCCAGCCTCCATAATAGAGTTAAAAGCAACGCTCTCCTGGATGGTTGCCGAGGGTTTAATGCAGGAAGCTATGCAGCAGCAGAAGACAAATGGCTATCTGACAGACAGATGGCCCTCCTCTGCAAATGCACTTGGGTGGGGCAAACTGGTCCTAGTAGCCTGCTGAGGTTCATCCCTTCAGGGCAGCTTGAGGCACACTTTGTAGGTACATAGGCATCTCAGGAAAGGAAACCTTAGCCCAGGGTACTGCCCAGACCCTGAGCACTGCTTTCTCACAAGGCCAGAGGGAAGCTCAAACTCCCTTCTGGCCTTTGACACCAAACTAGCAGTAGTTTGGCCTCAGTTGTAATCTTGGCTGTACTCTGAAGTTCACCGTGTGTGTTTCAGAAGGCCAATATGTCAGGCGCAATAGGGCTTGGGATGGGTAGCTTCAGGTTTGACTGGCTGCTAACCCAAGCTGCTAACAGTGAAGACCCTGATGCTATGGTCTCCACTAATCCTCCTGTTGGAAGCAATGAAAGTGGAGAGTGCCTTAGGAGCCCTACCCAGACAACTCAGGGAGGAAGGACCTGCCTCTCTCAGAGGGACTGTGGGGCCAGTCATTGCCATTTGGTGAACATTTAGCAGGAAGGCTTTATTGAACACCTACCAAGTATTTGCCATTGTGACCAGCATACGAGGGCTGTTGACATGGTTGGTTTCTTTTAGAACACTTTGTATTGACCTGAGACTGGTCTGGCCAGTGAAAGCACCATCTATAATCTATAATGTGCTTTGTTTCTGGGACAGGGAAGCAGCAGGCCAAGGTTGATCAGGGTAAAGGCAAATCATGCCAGAGGGCTCTGGGAGCCAGAGCTGTGGGAAGCATTACAGGGGGAGCAGAATAGAGGAAGATGTATTTGCCAGAAGTTCCAGGGAACTGAGATGCTCCCGGTGCAGCCTGTTGGAAATGAATCTTTGGATAAATTGCCTGCAGAGTGGAGGAAGCTCTGCCTCTGGGGCTGACACCCATCATCACTCACTCAGTATCTGGAGGGATACTTGTGACTCACCAAGGGTCTCTAAGCTGCTGCCGGGGCCTCTTGTTAGCAGGCAATGACAGTCTCCTTCCTGCTCACCACAGGTCTCAACCTGGCCCCCAAATCAATACACACTGAGAAAATATGTGCAGTGTTCAGGGAGACTGCACATCCTACAGGTCAGAACCCAGGGACAGGGGGATGGAGCCCTGCTTCCACCTTATTGTGTGACTGCACAAACGACTTCATCTCTCTGAGCTTTAAGTTTTATCTCCAAAAGGATGAAACAAGATTCGAACTTGAAGCCCTTGCCTGTGGCTTTTCTCAGGACCAGGTGAGCAGAGTTGTGGCATACTGCTTAATTTAGGATCTCAAGAGCATGGGGGTGGAAGAGAATGGAAGTGATAATGGCTGAAACTATGGTACTCACTACGTCAGCGTCAGGGTGCCCGGGGAATTGTATTAACCTGTGCAGGTCTTGCAATGACACCCACGTTGATTAAGCCTCTTCAAGAGTTAGGATGAGTGGCTGGGAGTAAGCAGGTACTGTGTGGATAGAGTCACTCAGGGCTGGGGGCGGGGCCAATGCCCGGTCTCCATTTCATGAATGAGAGGGAAAATGATAACATTAGTCAAGGGTGGGGGAGGGGCCACCTCACTTCCTAGTTTGGTTCTCTCTAGAAGGCTTTGAACTTAAACTTACCTGAACACTCACTCAGTCACAGGGCCTTGAGGCCAGCCACTTCCTTCCTGGTCTCTGTCCCATGGATCCTCACTCTGCCGGGAAAGGCCTACACATGGAGAGCTTTGCTCTGGTGGAGCTTCTGAACTCCTGTTTACCACTTAGTGATAGCCAAATGGAAGAAATGCTGTATTGATTAATTGTAATTTTTTGAATACATATTCACTCTGCTGTTTTATCAGCAATGCATCAAGAAGCTGAGCAAGCAATAAGACCAAATGGACTTCAGAATGCAGCAGAGTTTCCGCCCAGTGCATTGTGCTCTGTAGCCATTACCTCCTGGCAGAGACAGCCCTGTATAGCCTATACCTTGGCTGGAACTTGAAAGCTCCTCGCTCTTGCCCTTCTTTATCTCCTGGGAGAGCAGGTATGCCTGGGTACCCTGGGCTCTGTGCCACAGGGTGGGCCCTTCACACTGATGGAGACATATAAATGGGAAACGTGGACAAAGAAGTGAGCTAGTGAGCGTTTTGCTATGTACAGATGATGGGGTGATGGCTGATTATATCCTGGTTATGGAGGTGCACAAGGTGACCTTACTCCTACCTTCTCCTCAGCAAGTTCTGGAGGGAAAGGTGGGTGCTCAGGCTGCGTGAGTCCGACAAGTACCCCTTTCTGGGAATGGAATCCTCCAGTCTATCTTGAATGCTCATGAAGGCCCCAGGAGCTCAGGCCTGGCTGAGGATCATCAGAGAGTCACAGCAGTCAGAAGCCAGGAGGACCCAATTTGTGATGGTCAGTACAGCTGTCACAAACATGAATGCAGGGACCAGCGAAGATCAGAAGAGTGTTCCAGACTACACAAACCACCAGCAGGTGCTGACCCTCCCAGCCTTTCAGCCGCTCTTCTTAGTTCTAAGCCCAGATTCACTCAGCTACAAATGTTCAGTGCAGGTCCTGCAGAGACCAAATCCCTGCTGAGCTCCTGCAGGCCCTGCCTCCCTTGGTAGACCTTCTCCAGCAAGCACTCCCAGAGGCCCCATCTTGGTCTGGGTTCCTTGCCTTGCCCATCAATTGTGCCTCTCCATGCCAGTCGTACCTCTGCACACACCTCCTTCACCTGCAATGCCCCCTCCCACCCCACATGAGCTCTTGCAAATGCTCTTCTACCCCCCCCCCTCCCCATGTTCATAACTGCCCTAACCCAAGATTCCCTGCTGCATCTACTGGGAAGAATAGTTCAAATAACACACCAGGGTACAAGTAGGGTTAAAAAAAAAAAGTCCATTGTTTGTAGATACTTCTTACAAAACCCTTTTCAGAGTTGGGTTGGGTGAGGGAGGGAAAGAGAGGCAGAAAGACGGGAGGTGAGGACTCTTCATCCCTCTGGCAACCTTGTCAGGACTTCAAGCTTTGGAGATGTTCATGCCAGGCCAGGCTCCAAAGACCTTCATGGGGTCCTCGCAAGACATATCAGCTGAGACCAGCATCAGCCCAGAGGCTTTTTAAAGAATACTGTGCCTCAGAGACACTGGACTCTCAGCAGGCCTTAGGGGAGGAAATGGGATTTCACCTTTTGCTTATTTCTTGAAGAAGAAATAATTTGGTGCTGGAGAGATGGCTCAGGGTTAAGAGCATTGCTCTTTGCATTTGATCTTCTTGGAGCCACTATGTGCTTATTGCATCCAGACCTCAGGCCCTGTGTGCACAGAAAGTCAGCAGGACCTGGAGGAAGGCATCTGATGGAAATCTGTTCCCCTGGATTCCCTCACCAACAACATGCCTTCAGTCTACCTGTGCTGTTTAACACAGCACTTTGGAAACTAAGAGCAGAAAGATACTTCAAGATGGACAGCATGGCATGAAATGGCCCCAGGTTTGCATTACTTTCTGTTGTCCATCCTCCACGCTCTGGCTTGTTCACTGGGAATGGTCATTTAGTGTTCTTCTTTGCTTGTTTAGTTTTTGGGACAGAGCCTCGCTCTATAGCCAAGGCTGCCCTCAAACTCACAATCCCCCTGCCTTATTCTTCCAAGTGCTGGGATTATACCCTCAGGACTTAGCCTTTCTTGTGCTTCTGTTTTATCTGGTGTAAAGTGGGATAGCAGTAATGATAAATGCCCCTTGAACAGTTGTTTTACACATGCACAGAGATTACGATGATGGTTAGCAAGACCTAGCCAATCGACCCTGAGAAGGTTTCAGCCCCTACTACTATTTTTTTCTAATTTAGTTTGTATTCATAATCATAAACTTAACCCTGCAATCCAGCTAGACTTGGAGGGTGATGAGGAAAATATGGGACCCAAAAAACTTCAGTGAAAGCAGAGGTTATGGAGTATTATGAGCAGATGGGGTGGGGGTGAGCCAAGGAAGGAATGGTCTGGTGGGTAAGATGCCCAAAAGTCAAATATATTAAGTTGTCCACAGTTGGCAATGGTGATCTTCATGCTGGTCTTACTGTTTCTGGACCCCGAATGCTCCATGGCTTCCATTGTGCTCATGCCTTCTCTAACCTTCCCAAATACCACATTTGCCATGCAGACACTCAGTGATGGCAGGGCAGAGGAAAAGCTGGGAGCTATTGGTGTCTGGTCGAGCATTTGCCACAGACAAGATGCTGGGACTGTATGCTTCAGGATGAGGTTCTCATCCTCAGATTTCTTGCCGTAGTTGGACCTGCCACCAGTGCCATTATGGCATGTGAAGTTACCATCCTGGAACATGAATCCTGGGATAATATTGTGAAAGGAGGAACCTTATTCCAAATCCTTTCTCTCCAGTGCTCAGAGCATGGAAGCTTTCTGCTGTCTTTGGAATTTTGTCTGTAAACAGCTTGAAGGAGGTAAAACCTGAGGGTTCACCATCGGCCACCATGTCAAAGAACATGGTGGGGTTAGCTTTGGTTGCAGCAAGCCATGACAGGGACAGTGGCATCTGCAAAGCCAGCCCCTACTGTTATTAAACATCACAGTAGTCACTTGAATTTGGACGCCGAGTTGTAATTCCCTTTTCCATAAATGGCACTGGGCTTTTGACAAAAAGAAGCTCCTGTTCTTTTCCTTGCACAGGAGAGGGCCACACCCCAAGACATGGCATTCCAGACAGGTATTTCTTTAAAGTTCTGTCTAACAGGCAGGCTGAGGTGTAGGACCCCTGTACACAACTTGAAATCCTGAAACACAAAGGTGGAGAAAGGTGTTTCCTCACCATGGAGGCCCCTCCCTGGCTGGGCTGTAGGGATGCCCCATGAGCACACCTTTCTCCTTTGTGTGTAAGTGAGAAGCTGTGGGCAGGGGCATTGTCTGCTGGGAAGCAGTGAGCCAAGAGGGCAGCAGTACTCATTGATTTAGTAATCGACTCTCATGTTTCCGGGTAGATTATCTTCCTAGAGTCTTAGCCAGCACCGTCCAGCAGCTAATGTAATGCCAGGCGGCAGATTCTGAGCATGGGGCTGCAGAGGCTCTGGGGACCGGCAGTCAGGGTGAAGTTGACATAGAATATGATCCACCCTGGGCCAAAGAGCCCTGCCAGTTGGGACAGAGCTTGTAGTCTCACACCAGCAGTCTGTTTAAAAGCCTCATTGTAAGCATACGCTTCGGAGGTTCTACAGGGTGGCTGGGGTTTGACTCTGTATCACAGGCACTATGGTGGGTAGTCAGAGGAGGATGTTTCCTCAGACTTGAAACTTAAGGCTGCATAGCTGGGGACACAGTCTGGTGCACATTTTTCAGGGAACAGTTTTGACCAGTTCTTTGCTCAGAAACCCACTCAGAGATGAGAATCTCTCATCTGTCTGCCTCTGGGTGTGTTCTGAGAACATTGCCATCCAAGGTCACACTGTTCCTAAGGGCA
Organism: Onychomys torridus; assembly: GCF_903995425.1. Classification (NCBI taxonomy): domain Eukaryota; kingdom Metazoa; phylum Chordata; class Mammalia; order Rodentia; family Cricetidae; genus Onychomys; species Onychomys torridus. The sequence continues at coordinate 114,972,862 of NC_050449.1, read as the reverse complement.
ATCACACTCAACCATTGATCCATCCTACATTAGTCCAGCCTTCCACACAGAACCTTCTGGAATGCTCTTCAACCCTGAGCTCCTGTACTCATCCTGGCTTCCACCTCTTCACTCTTCAGGGGTCGTTTCTACCAGAGTCACCTAATGAAGCTATGCACAGTCCTCCTGGCCTCAGGGTCTGCTTCTGCAAACATCTAACATGCTAGCCATAGGACCCAGGTGGCCTGCTGACTCCTGGCCCATCTAAGGGGAGTCACCCAAACATCTCCAGACCTACTCACACAGTGTGGCTTTTTTGTGGATTGCTAGTGTGAGACTACAGCATTCTGTCCTGTTTGGCAGGGCTCTCTGGCCAGTCAGCTATGACCCAGGATGGACCACATTCTATCAGCCTCACACCGACCTCCAGGCCCCAGGGTCTATTTTCCAGCATCAGTCCTGAACTTTGCAGGCCTGTGGTTCCTGCAGCCAGGGGAGAATGCTCTGGAGCTCCTCTGCCCAGTGCAGGAGCTGCATGGGTGCTATTGCTTCTGGGGAGGCTGGGCCAGGAAACACTCACTATAGTGTTGAGCCAGTGTCACATGCCAGCAGCAGAGGCTTGGAATTCAAGTCTCCTGAGCACATGTTCCTTCTTCAATGCCTTTCCCACTGTCCTGTTTCTGCCGTGAGCATAAGACACTATGCTAGACAATGCATATCCAATAGTGAGCTGGGCAGAATTCCAGGAGAAATTAGCTGTAGATGGACCTGTCTGCACCACCTACCTCTCAATCATAGGGCAGATGTATATTCATTCATCCATCCATATGTCCATCCACCCACCCACTATCTATTCATTCATTCACTTACTAAATTACAAGCATATAGTAGGTACACATAGATAGATGACAAGTAGATTAGATATAAATACAGATAGAGAATTGATAGATGATAGCTAATTGATAGCTGATTGACACATAGCTATAGATGCATTATAGATATAATTGATAGATGACTGATACATGATAGAGCTTAATAGATGGAAGGTAGATGACAGATAGATAATATATAGATAATTGATAGATGCCAAATAGAAGTTAGATAGCTAAGTACATAGATAGATATCACATTTGGATAGGGGTGCACCTCGGCATGGCTCACATTGATTGGCCATGAGCATTCTCCTCTTCCCCGACTCGGCTATGCCCTCTGTGGGTTCTGTGGTTCCCTTCTCTCCTGTTGCCTCCTAGCCTTGCCTTCTCTCCTAGATTCCATTTCTGGATCAGTTAGGGGCCCACAAGGAGGGAGAAGCTACCAATTATTTGAGCAGAAAAAAATGCATATAAAAAATTGTTGCTAGGTCTGTGGCAGGCACCTGTAGTCCCAAGTGCTCTGGAGGATCCAGCTAGAGGATTGCTTGAGCCTAGGAGTGTGAGATCACCCCTGCAGCAAGGTTAACTGAGTGCAGGTAGAGGAGGCTCTAAGGGATGACAGAATTGGTAACTGTAGGAAGCCATCTCTATCCCAGCACCGGGGGAACTAATCAAAGAAGATTATTACAGTGCCTAGACACTTTGGAGGGAGAGATTTCGTACAGCAGGGTCCCAGAAACCTAGGAAGAATTGGAGCAGGCACTCATGCCCCTGGCCTCTTCCGTGGAGAGGACACTGGTACAGCATAGGCCAAGAGCCAGTTCTGAGGAACAGAAGATGGAGACACTGCTGTGTGGGTCCAGCAGCTTTGAGAAGGAGCTGGTGCAGCTGGGAGGGAGGAGGAAGCTAGCTAGGGGCACCAGCTCTGGAGCAGCGTCTACCCAGGAACACCCTGCCTCCTGGTTGGTCTTTGGTTCTTCCTAGCACCCCCTGGTGGCCAACACAACAGGGAGTTGCTGACAAGGGGGAATCCCTGCTTTACAGAGTCTCTGACCAGTTCCACAGAGAGGAGTTCATAAATTCAAGATCATACCTAGAGGGTCCTCATGGTGACAAACCTGAAGAGATCTGTGATGGAGGAGAAAGAACTGTGTGTGGCTCATTCTTCTTTGAGAGCTCAGGCCTGGAATAAACTTGCATCCTTAGGGATGGATTTGAGGAGAGGTGAGGAGACTGGACAGCAGGAATGTGGAATGAATACTTCCTTCCAGGAATGAAACGGGGTAATGTGGACAGATGGAATGGACACCACCCTCCTAGAAAAAACAAAGTCTGAAGGAATCTGCCCATTTGCAAAGCTCATTGGAACCCTGGTGGTGAACAGAGCTCAGACCCAAAGTGTGTCTCATAGGTCAACAAAGACCCTGTAAGGCAGGTTGACAATGTTTGTCTTTCCTGCTCCAGAGCTAAGGAGATTGAGGCCAAATGGATCAGCAAGCAGGAAAATCAGCAATGGGCCACATCCAGGAGAGCTGTGAACAATGACACTTATAGATGACAATATCATGTAACATCACCAAAAGATTGGATAGTCCAGACAATGGGACAAGGATGGTATTAGGGATATCCTGAACTCAGCATCAAAGCTAATCAATTATCTGGTCCCAGTGATAAAGATGAGGAGGCAGTTGGGTTTCTATGGAGTCCAGAACACACACAGGCCCCAACCCCTATTTAAAAAAATCAGATCCCAGCGGCAGACTGGCTCTCCATCTACACAGCTTGGGGCTGGAAACCCAAGGGTGTGGGCAGGTTGAATCCTGTAATGGGTTGCTAATTGTTCTGATTGCAGCTCTGGGCAGAGTGTTTCTGGAACCATAGAACTCTGACAGGGGAGGAAATACCAGCAGAACATTCTGGATGAATAATTCAGTGTGCTGAAATGGGAAATGAGAAAGTTTGCTTTCCACTAAACTCAGATTTGAAAAGAAGAAAAAGGAATGAGGCAAGCTGAGCTGAGTGTGTGGTCTCCCCATGTCAGACCCGAGCGTGACTCTCTCAAGTCAGGTGTGTTCTTCACTTCACAAAGGACTAACTAACGATTTGCTCATGACAATCTATATAACACAAGCTGGCATGGGGAAATACCTTTGGGTCACCTGGGGTTGTCCATAAGTTTGATTTCATTGCTCCTCAATCCCCACCCAAATGTTTACTCTACAAATACTACTTGGGCAGGTACCAGCAGCCCAGCATAGCACTAGAGATCATAGATTCTGTGTGGTGAGAAATAGAAGCTGTTTGCTGTTCCCATGGCGTGTTTGGGGGGGGGGGTTAGTGTTCAGATGTTAGGGTAAAACACACATGTACACATACCTATGTCTTTTCCTGGTGGTCTGTCAAAAGCAGCTCAAATGGGAAATGGTTTATTCTGGCCCACAGCTCCAGGTGCAGTCATCACGCTGCACATCACACCACACATCACATAACATCCACAATCAGGAAGCAGAGAGGAGTGAATGCATGGCTGTGCTCAGCTCCTAGCTCTAATATGTAGTTCAGGATCCCCTACCTAGGAAGTGCTCCCACACACAATTAAGATGGGCTTCCCATATCAGTGTACATAACCAAGATAATTCCCCACAGGCATGCCCAGAGGCCCATCTCCCAAGTGATTCTAGATTCTGTCAAGCTGACAACATTAACTGTCATAATAACTCACATTTGTAGGGGGGGCAGTGCTAGGGACTGAACCCATGGCCTCACCTGTGCTAAGCAAGTGTTCCACCACTGAACTACATGTACAATCCAATAATCTACAATTTGAGATATATTCTGTGTGGGAAAGGGCTCAACCATAAAGAGAAATATTCTGAGTCTATGGAGCAGAGAATTGGATACAGGGAACTGGTTACTTCCATGGCTAGTAGAAGTGCCGAGATGCCTGGGGTGCTGAAAGAATCTGAATCTGGAAGTTAGCAGCAGCAGACATCAGAGGAGCCAACGAGAGGTGATGCTGTCAAGGTGCAGATATGGGGCCAGGGAAGAAGAAGCTGATGAAGATTGGGGCCATGGAACAAAGACACAGCAAGTGTGAGAGGAAGACACAGCCAGCCTTGGTGAAGTTGCCCACAGACAGATTCCCCTCCTGCATTTCCAATCACTCAGTGCTTCCCAAAGGTTAGCTTCTGCCAAAGCCAGAAAGTAAAACAAACCTGGGAAGCCAGGGACTCTGACCACAGGGCTCAGCCTAAAGCTACAGAGTTGACCAAGGGAGGGGAGGAGCAATGGATCTAAGGGCAAATATACCAGGGAAACCAGCAGTCACTCTCTGTTAAAGAACAATCTTCCAGGGGAGAAATTAAAGGAATAGTGTTATTGAACTGAATAACCATGATAGGAAGTTAAAAAAATCATGAGGATCTGGGAGTTGTCAAAATAAGAAGAGAGTCTGGGTTGAGGGGGAGCATTTGTGGGGGGCAGTACAGGGAGAGGAACCTTCCTTCCAGGCATGTGCAGAGGACATGGAGCTAACTGTGCAACTGACTGTCCAGAGAAGGGAGGGGGAGGAGTGGCTGGGGACAGGGACAGGTTGTGGACATTCAGAGAAGATCCACAGTTGCTGTCTTCAATAGAAGAGAGGTCGGGATACCATCTTACAAGGTCTCCAATTTGCAGTAAGACTTGTTAAGGAAGGGAATGGCTCAGTTGCCTTTAATTTACTGGCTATGGGTGGATTAAGACTTCTGTTGGTCTTTTCTGTGTCGAACACACAGATTGCAAGCCCAGCGCCACTTAGAGATCTTTGGCAACAGTTAACTCTGCAGCTCTCACACAATTGAGCCTGTATGATAATGAGTATTCAGAGACGGGTAATATCTGGGGGCACTCGCCAACCTAAGACAGAACACCTGTGCAGCCTGGACAGGTGTCTCCATGATGGGTAAGGTGACCTGCTGACGTCCCATGCAACCTAAGTTGGAAGCTCATTTTTTAGTAAAAGCGGGGGGGGGGGGGGGGGGGAGGGGGAACCTGTAGAGCCCTGGCCCCTGTTTTGGGTAACAGTTGCATTGCTTGCTGATATTGACCTTGATATCCTCCCTATGCTAATTCCCTTCAAGATTTCACCCTCCTGAATGCTTTAGGGAAGCTCCTTGTCTGTGTATCCAGCATATTGGGCATTGACAGCTTAGATGCAAGATTGTAAAACATCAGAAGCGGGGTTGGGGATTTAGCTCAGTGGTAGAGCACTTGCCTAGCAAGAACAAGGCCCGGTTTCGATCCTCAGCTTAAAAAAAAAAAAATCAGAAGCAAACTTCTGCCCTCCAGTGTTCTCCCATTGTGCTGTAAGCCTGTATTTAAGACCGAATCCATCCTTCAATAAACAGCATTTGGCATTAAAAAAAAAAAAAAAAAAAAAAAGGAAGAGGAGGAGAACAACAACAACAACAACAATAAGGACCGAACTAGGCCTGCTGAATGTGGGTGACAGTTGTGTGGCTTGATCTGTTTGTGAGGTCTCTGGCAGCAGGACCAGGACTTATCCCAGGTGCATGACCTGGCTTTTTGGAGCCCATTCCCTGTGGTGGGATACCTTGCTCTGCCTTGATACAATAGGGAGGGGCTAGGCTCTCCTTCAACTTGGTATGCTAGGCTTTGTTGTTACCCACTCTGAGGAGTAGATGGGGGTAGAGTGGGAGGGAGGTGAGGAGGCAGGAGAAGGGGAGGGAGGGGAAACTGGGGTTGGTATGTGTAGCGAGCACATACCCCAGTTACGGGGGAGGAATAATCACTCTTGATTCAGACTTGGTATAACACTCATTTATTCACACAGTAAGATTACAAGCAATATTTATCCTGTCTTCCAAGTGGAAGCAGGAGTACCTCTCCAGGTATACAGGTCCGGACTCGCCATGTCTGTTCCTCTGGATCTTGGGTCAGCCTTCCTCTGGTCAGCCACTTATGCACTGGGGACAGGATCTCACGTCTCTGGCAGAGGAGAGTCGTCTCATGCGAGAGCCTGACAAGCTCTGTTGGTTGGGTCTGGGGCTTCATCTTTTATATTCTTTCCTGGCTAGGTTTCTAGTCTTGTCCCTACTTCCACACATAGCTTATAGCTTATCACTACTCCATTTGTGGTTTTCTTACGTCATTCTATTGCTTATCACTCCTGACCAGGGTTGTTCACCCTAGGCCTTACATGTTCCTTACAGTATGTAAAATGAAAAAAAAAAAAAGTTAATAAATAAATATATTTTTAAAAAGTAGAATAGAGGTTTAAGCCAGAAGTGGTGGGCTCTGGGCTTCCACAGCAGCCAGAAAGGAGGGCTCTAGGCTTCCAAAGCATGGGAGGTGGTGATTTTTCACAACAACCTGTTGTATGTTTTATGAAAAACTAAAAGTCAGGTGTTCAAAGGCTGGAAACACAGAGTAACACAAGGAGAGGGGATTGCTAGTGTCTTGATTTGATCAATCCCTGTGTATACATGTGTGGAGATACCATGCACCATAGAGATCCTCATAGTCATGCTATGATAATTGCTAGTGCCTAAGGAAGAGGTAAAGTCTTGATCAGTGCACACCACACATGACACACACCTAGTTACCACACCACACCCTATAGACAAGCACAACTCAAACAGTGATTTACAGCATGTACAAAAGGAAAGGGGCACTTAAAAAACGCACACAGCGCCTGTCACTCTAGACAAAGCAGAAGCTTGAAAGCCTTTTAAACAGCTCTGAGAACACACGCTAGAATTCTGTGAATGGGCTGTTGCCAGGTTCATACCAGGTCACTCTGAACAGATAAAGTTCAGTTCTGAACACTCTATGAAGAAATATGTAATACACTCCATTGGTGTTTCTGGAACTTTCTTTTCCAGACCCCCGGTGCCTGTCTATGGAAATGAGCAGCAGTGCTCCACTCCGCCTGCACTTCCGCCACCAACACAACGTTCTCCTCCTCCCCTCTCACCTCCGGTGAGACCCCATCAGACTGATTTAAACACTGTTCCTTGTGTGACTTGTTTTAAACACGTTGAAACTCGTGTGCACAGTGAATCTAATTTTGTGCTTCTTGAGAATACATTTTAACCCATCTTAAATTTTAATCAGATGGAATTTTTAGGAATGGATGGTTCCACGAACTGCAGACTTCCGTGTACTTAGTACGAAGTCCCGAAAACAGGAGTGCATGAATTCTTTATGGGTAACAGTTCAGCAAATGAATGTTAATATTTTACTCAGAAATATTTTAACTGTGTCACCAAAATTATGTTAAGTGCTGTGGGTGTTAAAAGAATAGTCATGGGGCTGGAGCAATAGCTCTGCAGTTAAGGACTCAGGTTTGATTTCCAGTACCCACACGGTGGCTCACAACCATTCAAAACTCTAGTTCCAGGGGATCTGATGTCTTCTTCTGGCCTCCTTGGCAAACATGCATGAAATGCATATGCATGCAGGCAAAACACTCATACATATAAAATAATAAAATAAATAAATCTATAAAAAATACCCAGATGTGTCCAATCTGTGGTAAATGGACAACACGTGTGCTGCACAGCACAGATACATTAATTTAAGCATTATCAGATTTTTTTTTTAAAACTCGGTTTGTGGTTCTCAAGTGTGAACTTTGCAGATGACAATATCTATCATATGGCAAAGGTCTGGTCATGTCAGGCTGGAGAGATGACTCAGCAGTTAAGAGCATTGCTGCCCTTCCAGGGGACCTGAGTTCAGTTCCCAGGACCACGATTGCCGGAATTCCAGTGTCAGAGGAACCAGCGCTCTCCTGGCCACCACAGATACCCTCACCCATGTGATAGAGACACACAAATGCGCACACAGTAAAACATCTGGACATGTGTGGTAGAGACTTCATTGTTATCCCTGATGGAGTAACCAGGACCAGACTTATGTCTCACTGTTAGCTAGGAAAGTAAACAGGATATATGAGAGCAAATATTTCAAGGCCAGGCACAGGGGTGATGCTTTGAAATTCCAGCACTGGGGAGGCTAAAGCATGAGAATCACAAACCTAAGGCCAGTCTGAGCTATACAGCAAAGCCCATTCTCAGAAAAGTGTTCAGAGGTTGATCATGTATACAAAGTTCTGGCTGCAGGCCAGAAGAGGGCACCAGATCTCATTACAGATGGTTGTGAGCCATCATGTGGTTGCTGGGAATTGAACTCAGGACCTCTGGAACAGTAGGCAATGTTCTTAACCTCTGAGCCATCTTTCCAGCCCAATTTTAATATAACTTTTGGTATACATATAAAGACAAATTTTATACTAATAAGATGGGTGTGCTCATTTATTTTTGCATAAAGAATTAAATCTTAGCTGAATATTTGATATGCAGGATGTAGAATATCGTCAGCATTTCTCAGAATTGATCAATATTTTGCTTTTATAATCATCAGTGTTGAGAATTCCTCTTTTCACAAATATGTATAAAGAGCAGCAGAATTGGACTGGAGAGACTGCTCAATGCTAAGAGCAATTGCTACTCTTGTAGAGGACCCAAATTTGGTTCCTAGCACCCATGGTAGGTGGCTCATAACTGTATGTAATTTCAGTTCTAAGAGATTTGACAGCCTTTTCTGGCTTCTGCAGGCACCAGGCATACACATGACTCAAACACTCATGTACATAAAATAAAAATGAATAAAAACAAAAATATAGTTAGGACCATCTCAGAAACTGTCAAAAATTCTGCCCTAATCCCAAGCAAAATTTACTGAATTATTTTTTAATGACAACCCATCAGTCACTCAGATAGGAAGCATTTAACATTCTAACCCAAGACAATACTAATATGAAGATCAAATGCTGAGGGATGACAGTAGGAGAATATTATAAGTTTGGGCTCTCCTTAACTGAATCCTTACATTTCTACAAGAGCAGAAAACTTTGTGTGTGAAGTACAGACACGACAGCTCATAACAGAATAGTCTGGAATATGATCTGAGATGTGTTAGATGACATTTGTTGGGTTTGGGTGTGATAATATGTGCAGTGTAAACTGCTCATGTCCTATGTTCAGAACAAAGTCAGCAGTAGAGTCACACCATACAACATGAGTGAGCTCTACAGAAACACCATGGATTTATTACATTTGATTTTGAAGTAAGTTTTGATCTTTGCAGTTCAGAAACCTTTTAATGTTGCCAAAATTTTCAAGACACTCTTGAGCAATGTTTCTGATGTGGAGTCATGACCCACACTTTAAGAAGCTGTGAACTAGGGATCTAAAACATGAATAGTTCACAGAACTTACATGTTGCTGCCAAATTCCAACTAGAGAAAGTCTCTCTGGCCTTCAGTAGAGACCCCACCAAGTCACATCCCAGGAGTAAGGCTAAGCTGACCTTAGAAGTAAGGTACTCATTACTTAACCTAAGAAAGTTTAAAGGCTCGACAGCAAATCTCCGTGGAATCAAACTGATTGGCAAGCAACTTAGCTGCCTGCCATGAATGAGCCTTTAATCCTTTAAAGGTTCACAATAAAGCCCAGCACTCAAGCCATGAAATTCACAGGTATAGCATCCAGTCTGTGCTGAACAGATGGGGGGGAAAAAAGGACAGTGTGACCCAACACTTGGAGAAAATTTAGGCAGTAGAAACACACACACACACACACACACACACACACACACACACACACACACACATGCGTGCATAAAGGTGAGGGAGAGAGGAGAATGGAATTAGCACAAAAGATTTTTAAAACATGTATCAGAAACATATTTGAGCTGGGTATGGTGGTGCATTTCTTTAATTCCACTACTTGGGAGGCAGAGGCAGATGGATCTTTGTGGACCAGCCTGCTTTACATAACTCCAGAGCAGCCAGGACTGTCTCAAAAGACCAAACAAACAAAAAAAAGGTATTCAAGGGCTCAGTGGAGGCCACAATACAATAAGCATTAAGATGCAAAGTATGAAAAACAAAACTTCTAGAGAAACAAAATAAAAAATAAAATGCCAAACTGGAACAGACCAGTAGTAGATTAGACCTGAAATCAGGTGCTCGCTGACCTTGAGGACACAGCAACTCCTACAGACAGAAATTCCTAACAACAACCAGTGAGGGAAAACACTTCTGTGGAGAGAGGCAAAGCTATGCAAACCAGAGAGAAGAGGAATACAGCTTAAATGCTGATGAAGAGGAGGGAAATCTGCAAACCCAGAATTCTTTACCCTCAAAATGAAAGCAAAATAAAGCATTTTTCGGGATGAAAAAAAGAGGCAAAATTTAAACAACAAACTTGCATAGCAGAAGTGTGTGGGGCTCTTCTGAGAGAGACAAGGGAGAGAGACGACTCCATCTGAGGAATAAGGAACACTGGCAAGCATAAAGGCTGCTGTCCATCATGGCCAATCTTCACTGCTGATTTGACTGCTTTTGGTCACCTAGGGTGTACCTGCAAAGGAGTTTCTAAAGAGGTCTAACCTAAGTAAAAAGGGAAGGGAGAACCAGGCTGGATGCCATCATCTGCTCTCTCTGCTTCCTGGCTGGTACCACACCCTCCCTGCCATGATGGACTGTGTTCTTCTGAACTGTGAGCAAAAGTTAAGTTGCTTTTTGCCAGTGATTTGGTCAGAACAACAAGAAAATTAGCCAAAGGCAACAGGTACAGGAAAGAGCTGGAGTTTCCTTCTTTTTTTTTTTTGTTTACGTTATAAAGTAAAACATTAATATGCTGTGTGAGTACAACCCATGTGAAATGAGATGTACAGTAATGATGTAGCAGGGGATAAAAGGAGACCACTGAGGTCTATGGAGATGACCAGGCATTGCCACTTTATAGCACTGCTCGATAATTAGGGGCTTCAAACTACACTGGAAGGTTAAAGGGATATTTTGTGAATTCAAAACAAAAAACAAAAAACAAAACAAACAAACAAAAACAAAACAAAACAAAAAACCTCAAAAGAAAAACGTGTAGCTAATAAGCCAATATAACAGAATGTTCAAAGAGTACTCATCCCAGAAGTCAGAAAGGAGAAAAATATGGAAAAAAGAACAGATGGGAATGAGCAGAAACCAACAGCGAGATGGCAGCTCAGACCCATCAACACACATGATTGCATTAATGTTAACAGCCTAAGCACTCCAATTAAAAAGTAGTCAAGAGACTAGAATTTAAAAAGCAAAGTTCACCTCCACACTATCTATAAGGAACACACTTCAAAACACACACACACAGAGGGACTGAAAGTTAAAGCATGGGAAAGATACCGACCAGCTGACATGAATCACAAGATGCAGCAGGAGCTAAATTAATAAGTCAAAGTAGGATTCTGTGCTGGGATTATTACTGGGGATAAATGGAGGGGGAATCACAATTTTAAAATGACCAGATCATCAATAAACACTAAACTTAGATCTATCCCTGCCTAATAACAGACCTCCCAGACAGAACACAGAACACAGGCAGAACTGAAGGGAAGTCCCCAAACCGGCTTCTACTGGGGAACTTCAACTCTTCTCTCTCAGTGGATGAAATCTGTGCACCAGAGAAAATGCAGACACATCACCATCCAGTCTGACTTTGCTGGCATACTGGGATATTCTTTTCAAGAGTGCATAAAATATCCCCTAAAATAGGATCAGTGAGAATGGGAAGAAGACAGAAGAATAATGAGGGATGAATATGATCAAAATGCATTACATACTTGTATAAAATGTTATCATGAAACCCACTATTGTAAATAATTAACATGTAATTAATATATACTAATGAACATACATAGGTCAGCAACAAACCATACCATATCCTGGACTATAAGAGACCCTACATATAAAAAGGTTTAACTAATACAGTTGAATTTTTTTTAACTAACCAGTTTGAAATTAAACTAGAAATCAACAACAGAAAGACATCTGGGAAACCTCAAATATGTTTTTAAAAAAACATTTGGAAATTACCCATTTATTAAAGAAGAATTCACAAGAGAAATTAAAAACGAAAAACTCATGAGAAGGACTCAACAACAGGCTAAAAGGAAGAGTTGGAAACCCTGAAGATCTTCAGTCACCCAGGAAAGATGGGGCAGTCCCCTCCTCCATTCTTCCCTTTACACCCACTGCACACACCAGGCAAGCACTCTACCACTAAGCTATGTCCACAGCCCCCATAGTGTCTCACTGTGTGCTGATGATGACCTTGAACTCACTGTATAGGCCAGGCTGGACTTGAACTTGTGATGCCCTACCTCCCAGCTACTAAAGCTGATGCTACAGATGTGCATCACTGCAGCTGGGTACCAGCCACATTTTCTAAATCTCCAAAGACTATTTCTCTGGATATTAATATTTTCTTCACCACTGACTCACTCAACATTTTACTTCGTGTTTAACCCTGTGTATACTTTTTAATTGCTAATAGTTTAGTTTATGAAAGTATTGGAATATATATACTCCATTCATTTTCAAGAGTTTTAAAATCGTGAGCCTGCAGTTGTATCTGTTTTAGTCTGAATGCTGTTTGTTCTTGCTTCTCATTTTTTCTCTCTGACAGTGTTTAGATTTTTTTCCCCTCTGTCTTTGATGGTCACCAATTCTATTTTGCTGAGTACAGGCGTGGGTTCATTGATTTACACTGCTCGGAATGAGAGCACTTTCCCATCTAAACTCTCACATCTGCCTTGAATTACTATCAGTATTTCAAGTCTGCCCAAAGTACAGAGAATGATACAAATGCAATGCACCCGTCGTTCTGTGTGTACAGTTAAGGGTTTACCTCTCCCCACTGACATTCTCCTCCTGTGCCCCTGCAACAATGACTACTCTAAATTTTGTCAATCAACTCCATGGGCATCTTTATATGTTGACAGATGACTATACCACTAAGCAATATATAGTAATGCTTTTCATGTTTTTATGTTTTAAATAAGGTACATATGTATGCAAACTTCTATAACTGTGGTGCTAAGTTTTGAGGTTATCCAAGCTTTGTGAATGGTGTTGGTTGGCTAGGCTGCAGTTGGCTGACCTCACCGCCCCCAAGACAGCCAGAGGCCCTGTAAAGTGCCTTCAGAGCTGATGGAGACTGTTTTGGAAGCTAAAGACACTCTGTGGGAGTGGTTCTGGGGTAGAAACAAGGAGGCCTGGGGGAGATGGGAGGCCTGGCAGATGCAGCGCCAGGTGGAGAGCTCCTCCTGTCTCTTGCCTTCACAAAGTTGGATGCAGCTCTCCACTCTTCATCCTGTGTTCTTTAAGTAGTGAGAAGTAGGTGCAGGTGTCTGCCCTAACAGAGCATGTGCAGTCTACACCTTTAAGCTTCTGCCCTATCTCAAAATGCTTCACAAGAAAAGTTAAGGTTTTTTTTTTTCAACCTTTACAGATCTCTGTACTCTAGGACAACAGAAAGACCTTAGAATGCTTTCGCTCTAACAACCCACCTCTTCTTAAATGCTATATCCTATCCATGATTTTCCCATATATTTCTCTTTCACATCACGAATGATTGCTCCTGTGTGTCTTATGCCTGCAGTGTTTGTTTAACTTCCCTGGCCCATTTGTTCTGGCTGCCGCACAGAACATTCTCATGCAAATTAGGAAAGATGCTTCCTGCTCCAAACTTTATTTCCATCTGTGAAAAGTAACATTTATTGAATAATATACATACCACACAACAATAAAACACATAAAAATAGACCGCCATCACCATCCAAAATACAACTGGCATCCCCAGAGGCAGGACCCTGCTCAGCCACAGGAGATAGCTGGATGCTCCTTAAGCTTGATCCACACTGTGGCTGCAATCCTTCTGGGCTGACTTCCTAAGGGAAACAGAACTCCAGAAATAAATCCCTCGATTTTTCTTTCTTTATAAATGTTTTTATTTCTTTTTGTTTGATGGTTAAAATAGTTTTAAATCATTGTGAATTTTTTTTTTGTAAATGCTTTGAAGGAAGTATGCCACTGTCTTCTTTTTTTCCAATAGCTTGAAATACTTACTTTTTAGCTTCTATTTTGTTGTTACTGCTGCTGCAGCTTGTTCTTTTAGGTAATTCACTTCTCTTTGCTTGCTTTTAATTTTTGTTTTATCTCTGGAGTTCTGCCAATTCTCTTAAGTTGTATATAGATTTTGTGTTCTTTGCATCTTATGATTTAGTTCACATCAGCATTGAAAAATTCTCTGTCATTAATTTTTTAAAATGCTTTCTCTGCTCTTGCCTCTAGCCTGTCTCTGGAATGGAAATCAGATACAAACTGACTTTCTTCTGCCTTCCTTCCTTTGTATTTTCTACCACTTGCCTCTCAGGATTGTGCCCTTTTGTTTTCTAACTAATCAGTTTACTCTTCAGCTCTATTTAATTTCCCAGGGACCCGAATGTTTGTCATTAAATTTCTACTTATATTTTTTTTTATTTCTAGAAATCCTCATTTTTATCCTCAAAATGAAAAGCATTTTTGATGGTATAGAACTCCCTTCTCATGTTTTCAACTCCACCCTTAACTTTGAAATGTTCTAAATATATTTTCTTTCAATAATTAAGTTTTTAGTTAACATGCACAATGATGTTTGTACATGCATATCTCTCACTGGGTGTTATTCATATTCATCCTCCCTTTCTCTTTACCCCTCTGCCTCCCGTGAGTATCCCTTTATTCTCAAAATAGTCCCCCTTTGTTTTCACACACACACATACACACACACACACACACAAACACACACACACACACACACTCACATGTGGTGTTTGGTTTTTTTTTTTGTCAACTTGACACAAACCTAAACATGTCTGGGAAGAGGGAATCTTGACTGAGAAAATGCCTCCATCAGATTCCATTAGATGCCCATAGGCAAGTCTACAGAGCATTTTCTGAGTTAATAATTGGTGTGTGTATGGGGAGGGGGGTCCAGCACACTGTGGGTAGTACTATCCCTGGGCTGGTGGTACTGGGTTTAACAAGAAAGCAAACTGAGCAAACCACAAGGAGGAGGCCAGTAAGCTATGTTCTTCTGTGACCTCTGCTTCTGTGCTTGCCTCCAGGTTCCTGCCATGAGTTCCTTCCCTGGCTTCTTTGGTAATGGACTGTGACCTAAGAGTTGTATGATGAAATGGCCCTTTCCTCCTCAAGTTGCTTTTGGTCATGGTGTTTTATCACAGCAATAGAAACCCTAAGACAATATGTACATAAATACAGATTCCACATGAAAGAAAATATGAAATACTTATCTTTCATTTTCATCCCATTATTCTCTCTTGTTCCTGTTTCCTTTAGACTCTTTTATCTCCTGACAGAGTTCCCCATCTGATTGAAAATCACACATGCTTGTGTGTATGTGTGCATGGATATATGGATTAAAATATAGGTTCTGCATGTGAGAAAATTGCATATGATATTTTACTAAGTCTGGTTTATTTTATTCAAGATGATGGTCTCCAGTTCCACCCATTTTCCTGCAAATGATATAACTTTTCCCTATGCATAAATTAAACTCCTTTTTGTATATACACCACATTTCCTTTCCTTTCCTTTCCTTTCCTGTCCTTTCCTTTCCTTCCTTCCTTCCTTCCTTCCTTCCTTCCTTCCTTCCTTCCTTCCTTCATTCCTTCCTTCCTTCATCTTTTGTTGAGACAGGGTCTTGTATAACCCAGACTGTGCAGCCAAGAATAACCTTGCATTCCTGATTTGCCTGCCTCCACCTTTCAAGTGCTGGTTGGCACTGTGCCTAACTTATGTATGTGATACAGGTGATCAAACCCAGGCCTTGTGCTTGCTGGGCAAATGCTCCACCAAGTAAGCTGCATCAATGGCATCTGTCACATTTTCTTCATCCACTCATCTGCTGAAGGCATCCTGGGCTGATTCCCTAGCTCAGCTATTGTAGATAATGCCTCAGTAGGCATGGATGTTTGTGTCTCTTTAACACACTGGTTTAGATTTGATCAGATCTACCTAGGAGTGGTATAGTTAGTCCATACAGTAGCTCCATTTCCTTCCTTCCTTCCTTCCTTCCTTCCTTCCTTCCTTCCTTCCTTCCTTCCTTCCTCCCTCCCTCCCTCCCTCCCTCCCTCCTCCCTTCCTTCCTTCCTGCCTCCCTCCCTCCCTCCTTCCCTTCCCTCCCTTCTTCCCTCCTCCTTTCCTCCCTCTTCCCTCCCTTCCTCCCCCTCCTCCACACTGATTTCCAAAGTGACCACACTAGCTCATGTTTCCACCAGTGCATAGAAAGGTTTTTCTTTCTGTCACCATCACCAATGCTGTCACCACTTTTTTCTTGAAGGCAGCATTCTGATTGGGTGAGAGGAAATCTTGGTGTAGCTCTGATTTTTCCTTTCCCTGATGACTGAGGATTTGAAGAACTTCTTTCAGTTTGACTAATTTGCCCATTTATTGATTGGATGACTTCTGGTGCTTAATTCTGGAGTGGAGGATGTTGAGGACAGGATCTCAATATGTTGCCCTTACTGGCCTGGACCTTGATACATAGACTGCTCTGCCTTCCTCTGCCTCTTGAGTGCTGGGATGAAAGGCACATGCCATCACACTCAGTCTGGTGTTTAATTTTGGGTTCTTTATAGATTCTGGATATTAATCTCCTGTCATATATTCGGCAAAGACTCTGCTCCACTCTGTCAGTTGCCTCTTCACTCTGCCCCTTGTATTTGTTGCTGTGCCTATGTCTTTAGAGTCCATTCAACTCCATTAGTCAATCCTGCTGTTCTTTCCTAAGCTCTAGAATCCTCTGAAAGTCCTTCCCTAAGTTTATATCTCAAAATGCCTTTCCTCTAGCAGTTTAAAATCTTTATTATGTTTTGTTTATTGGTTTGGTGTGTGTGCGTGTGCGTGTTCATACACACATACTCGAGCACAGGTCTGGCATGTGTGTGCTGGTGAGACAACAACTTGTCCTATCATGTGGGCCCCGGGAATCGAACTCAAGTCATGAGCTTGGTGGCAAGCACCTTTCTCCATTAAGCAATGTCTCCGGCCCCTCTGACAGATTTTTAAGCTCCTGAGAAGTCCCCCATGGAAATCTCTGGTTGGGTCCTGGTTTCACTCTTCCATACTTTGTTGGGTTTTCCCAGCTGCATGTTTGGGGCTGTTTGCTGAAAGTCAGGTAGCTGCACAGGTTTCTTTTTGAGTTCTCCACTTTATTCCATTTGTCCATGTGTCTGCTCTTATGTCTGTCTGTGCCACTCTGGTCTTGTTTCTGTGCTTCTGAAGTGTCATTTCTAATTAGACGACTGCTTCCTCCGTCCAGGTCTTCTGTGCTCCCATCTGACCTTTGCGATCATTTTTACCATTCATGTGACGCATGTTATAAGGATGTTGATGAGGATTTTGTTGGCTCTGTAGTTTTGTTGTTTTTTAAGTTCTTGTTGTTGAGATTCTTTACAGCCTTGGTTAAGTTTCCTCCTAAGTAATTGTTTTGAAGTGAGTGTGGGCAGAACTTATTTCCCCTGGTTTCTTTCTCAGCATGTTAATTACTGGTACATGGAAAAGCTATTGGTTTTTATATGTTGATTTTTGTATACAGCTACATTGCTGAGATCATTTCGGGTGGGGTCTGTGGGTGTTAGCCTGGCATCTTTGAATAGGGTAGCCTACCTCCTCTCCTGCTCCACGTTCGTTACTCTTTTCCTCATTCCTCTAAGACTTCAAGAATAATGCTGAAAACAGTGAAAAGATGGACAACCTTGTCTCATGTCTGATTTTAGAGGAAATGCTTTCTTTCCCCATTTAATACAACATTGGGGTTTGTCATGGATTGCCTTTATATGCTGACATGTGTTCCTTCTGTTCCTGCTATCCTCAGAGCTGACTGGCTAGCCAGCTTTCTCTGAGGATAGCTCCAGAGCTCTGGGACTATAGCTGGGCTGCTGTGACCACCTGGCATTTACAAGAGTGCTTAGGAACCCAAACTCTGGTCCTCATGTCTGCATGACAAGCACTTGCCCTGCTGAAACATGTCCTCAGTCCTCTACCAACTCAGTCTTAAGAGTTCAATTTTTGTGAATTTTGTAATGTTTTAATTTCCGATGCATTTTCAATGAGTATCTGTGAAAATTATATGAGGCCTAGTTTAACCACGTGTTCTTCTAGGATATATTTATACACTTGTCAGCCCACTAGAGATGCCGCCAAGATTGGATTGATGTTATCATGCTTCTGGAAACTTTCAAGCATACCTAAAATTAGAGATAATAGTAAAATAACCTCCCAAGTACCCATCCATCAATACAATATTTACTCTCAGACACTGTCACCACAGATTTTCAATGACAAGACAAAACAACAGCAAACCACTGGGCCTTTTTGTCTTTGTTGACACAAAACATCTTTATCCTTGAGAGAGTTGATGCCAAGTTGAAAAGTAAATACTCATGTATTTTTAACGAGACAGACTTTTTTTTTCACAAAATGTGATTTAAGGATTGTTCCTCTGTCCTCTACTTTGGATCTGTATTTTGTAAACCTGCAACCTTGGGAGGAGTTGGCATGTGGAGGCCTCAGAACCTACAAGCTGTGCTGGTTTCCTTTCCTGTTGCTGTGAGGAAATACCTGAAACAACCTAAGGAAGAAGGTTTGATTTTGGCTCACGGTTTTGAGGATGCAGTGCACCCTGGCTGAGTGCACAGTGGTGAGAACCTCTCACATTAACACAGGTCAGGAAGCTGAGAGCTGGTACTCAGCCCTCTTTCTCCTCTGCTTTTTATTCAGCCCAGCCCCACCCCCAGCCCACAGAGTGGTACTTTCCACATTTAAGGTGGACCCCCCTGCTCAGTTAACCCTCTCTAGAAGTACCCCCAGATACGCCTAGAGGTGAGCCACTAACTCCCCAGTTGGATCTTAATCCAGTCATGTTGGTGAGCTCATTTAGTGTCTGTGGCCTGAAGACAGCCCTGACTCCAGCTGGGGCCTACACATGAAGCTCATTGGTTTTCTCCATCCCTCTAATAAAATTGTGTTTCCAAAATACCATTAAATTATCAATTGTGAAGATTTCACTTAAGGAATGTTAAAGTCTCATAAAATAAACAATCTCAGGGGTGATCCCACTCCCCTGAAGAACAATGAATACAAATAACCAAGAAATGATGTAGGCTGATAATCCTTCCAGCAGGAGATGGGAGCTGTGTCTTTTGTCCTTTCTCCTGGAAACTGACAACCCTGGTTGCTTAAATAGGAAACGACTGTGGAAGAGAGGTGCTGTCCCCATTTCTAGGCTCTAGTCTGCAGAGACTGGCAACATCCTGTGTTTCTGATGCCAAATGACATGGAGTAGGAGGCCAGAAGCCCTTGTGAGATTCCACAGGCCCCTGCTGTTTTGACACTGAAGCCAGCCAGTGCCACTTGACCACAGGTAATAGGTTTGTCCTGAAGCTGTTTCAGCCAGTCATGCTCTCTAGCAGATGTCGTGGGAAAAATCCCTATGGACACCCAGGCCTGTCTAAATTGAAGATATAGATACAGAGTAAGAGGCTTTGTTGTTTTAAGTCACTGAGATTCAGAGCATCGTCCAGACACATTCTCCCTCTCTCTCTCTCTCTCTCTCTCTCTCTCTCTCTCTCTCTCTCTCTCTCTCTCTCGTGTGTGCGCGTTGTGTGCGTGTGTGTGTGTGTGTGTGCGTGCTAGCCCTTCCTTCAAAAACACAAATTAATCTGGGCATGGTGGCACATGCCTTTATTCTGGGCACTCTGGAGGCAGAGGCAGAAGAACCCCTGGATTCAAGGCCAGCCTGATCTACATAGCAAGTTTGAAACCAGACCAGTCATGGCTACACAATGACAGACAAACAGGAGAGGTTAAACCAGGAGTTCTTAGCTTTTTTTCAAACTACAGAATCCCTGAATATATTTTATTGGTCAGTTCTTAGAACAATGTTTTTCAATGCACAAAACATTTCAATACACAAACACCAATTAGTTAGAAATATAGTTACTGAAATACTGATTTTTTAAATAATCTGATGAATGTGGAAAACAACAGTTACTGTAAATCTGAAGTACATGAATACAAATAACTTTACAAGAACTGGAATACTCTGATGATGTGGAAGTGTCTGTAATTTCTAATTTCTGGTTAAAAAACTTTGGTTTCTTATCTACATGAATAATTAAAGGCTAATTTTCGGTTCACTATTAGTGAAAATGAAGTTGTTTTTGTTGTTTTTTCACACATGTTCCCACAATCTTGGAATTCTCTTGTCAGAGCTTGGGCTGTGAGCTGCGAGCTGCCTGGTTGCAGGGCTGTTAAAGAGCTTTGCACATCTCAGTAGAGATGCTGAAACAGAAAGCATCCTGTCTCCAAAGCACAGCAATGGTGGAGGCTGTCAGGAAAGCCAGCCTTCGCCCTGCCTGCTCTTAACCTACATCTCATAAGTACAGGGAAGCATGTGATTCCTTTGAAAGTTGTAGCTTGGTGACATTTTTCTAGTCAGGAGAGGTTTGTGGGTTCTAGTCAGATTGAACATATACACACTTGCGCCAACATATTCAGCATGCTTGCACACAGACATGCACCAGCATGCCCATATGTGCACCAGCAATGCATACATGCATGTACATATGCACATGCGACAGCATGCACACACATGCATGTACATACATACACCACATGCACACACAGCAGCTATCATACTCTCACATGCAAATGCACTCAAATATAAACACACTTACATACACCATTATCCTCTGTTCAAACTGAGGACAACTGATTCACTGTCTTCTCCAAATTCAAAGTTCTCTGTTTTTCACAGAGCACAGGAAATTACTGTCTCCTGATGTCCCACTCTGTAGCTGCTAAGCCAGAACTCAGGCACTGGCTAGAAGACACAAACAAGACGTCTGCTAGGGGACTGGTGGTGTGGGGACCAGAAAACACACAACAGAAAGAAAGGTAAGAATCTGGTGAGATGGTGGGACACAACCACATGTCTTTGTCGTGGTTTTTCTCCTCAAATGCCTTCATTCTCATCTTTGATACAGACTCACACCACTTGCCCCTTCATGTGTGGGTGTGGTAACAATAACGTCAGGATAGTCACTATAGTTTCATGAGCTGTCACTTTAGCTACCTGGAATGAAGCTAATTTGACTCTCTGGATCAGAGATGTGCTGCGATTGTAAATCCGCCCCAGTCGAGGGCAGGACAGAATAAAAACTGCTGTCCTGAGTAACCATTCACATGGGGAAAACTTGGGAGTGAGACACTCCTAGAAAGGTGGGTGGAGGAAAGGACCGCCAGGCAGCTTCTCCAGGTACGTGGGATGGGGCTGCAGACGGAATGGACACTAACAGCATGTTCATTTTGTAACAAACCCTGAGCTTGTGATATAGCTACGGAAAGTCACCTGATTTCAAACCAAATGGCCTATGTGCTGGTGGACATGTCTGAGCCTGTCTCACAACACTGAGAATAATGTTTTTAATAAACCCAAGGGTACATCTTTAAGATTGCATTTCCTAGTACATGTTAGGAATGTATTATTAATGGTATCTTGAGGGCTGGGAGGAGGCTCAGGAGGTAAACTGCTTGCTATTTGAGCATAGGGCCTTGAGTTTGGTCCACAGAACAAAAAACAACTGGGTGTGGTGGTGTACATCTGTTTTCAGTGCTGGGGAGGTGGACACAGCAGGATCTCTGAAGCCTACTGGCCAGACAATTTAGCCTGCTTGTCCAGTCTGAGGTTAGTGAAGAATCCTGTCTCAAAAGACAGTAGACAGTGCCTGAGGATACAGGAGCTTGATCTCTGTTCTCCACATACACCTGTACCCACAGCTACACATAAACACACATATATACACATACATATACATGCACACCACATACATATATACACATACACACATACATATATACACACACTACATACATATACACAGATACATACATACATATACACATACATATATACACACACCACACACATATACACACATGCACACATACATACACACATTTACATACACACACACAAACAAACACATACACACTATTTTTTGTAGAAAAGGTTCAGAGAGCTTGCTAGAACTCTCTCTGGGGGAGTTCTCCTCAGGGTCAAGGGAAGCTTGAAGATGAGAAACCTCTCCGAGATAAGGAGTTATAGTCTGAGGACCACTCCCTCAGAAATGTATTAGAGGAAAATACACTAATTTTTTTCAATCTGGGGGCTCTTGTGTGCTCTACAGCAGTGGTTTTAAGTCTCAGGGTCAGGAATGTAACACTCCTAGCTTTAAAAAATGAAACAAAACAAAACACCAGAGTCTTGCCTCACAGCCCAGGGTGCCCTCAGACTCCTGCTGTCCCACCTCAGCCCTCGGTGTGCTGAGATTACATTACAGGAAGACATTTCCTAGCGAGTCATGAAATAGGTGTATTGCTTTGGAGAAAATGGCTGACAGTATTTGTTACAGATGCTAACATTTGAGCTTTCAAGAAAAATGAGATTTGGGGAAACTGGTATTTACTTTTCTGAGCTTGACAGTGCCCCAATGCTGAACACTTTCTTCTGAGATCACAGGGGGCGTGGTGTTTTGATACAGTGCAAAGCACATGGCCAGTGACAAGGCAGGAATTGGCCCCAGGGGAGCCTCAGGAGCTCAACACTCTCTGCCTCCTGGGTTCCTGGAAGCCCAAGGTGGTGGTTGACTCACAAAAGTGAGACAGGATGCCAGGCTCCTTAAGTGCATGGAGTCAAGCACGACAGAGGCCTGACTTAAAGTGGGTCCCTAGAGTTCCCGGGCATGTCTCCTTACTGGCAACCCTCTAAGCCAAGGCTCACAGAGAGAAGTGAGGATGTGCTGCCAGCCATAGGAGCCACAGGACAGCCTGAGGTCACCTCAGAACAGAAGGGCAGCCTTTGCACACAGAGGTCCATTCCTTGCTCAGGGTTTTGATGCCCAAGCCAGGCATTCTCTGCTGCTTACTCTGTCAGAGTTAATCTTTATCACTAACTCGATCAGATGTTGAATCGCCCAAGAGACACAGTGCTGAGAATGTAAGTGAAGGCATTTTCAGAGATGGTTATCTAAAGAGGGAAGACCTACTCTGTATGTGGATGACATCAGCCTGTGAGCTGTGGTCCTGAAGTGAGTCAAAGGGAGGGAAAGAGAATGCCAGTGGACAGTCAGCAGTCTTTCCCCTGTTTCCTGGTCTCTGCAAACGTGAGCAAGCAGCTTTCTTGCAGAGACCATACAGCCATGCAATCCCCTCACAATAGAATGTGCCCTCAAGCCACGAGGCAAAACAACTTATCCCTCCCTTAAATTGCCTCTTGTCTAGTCACAGCAATGAGAAAAGTCACTAAGATTCCGACTAAAAAGATGTGTTGCTTAGAAATATTTTCACTTAGGGAGGTCAGCTCAGCTTTCAGGCTCCTGCTTGGGTGGTCCAGCGCTGGTGGTGTGCTTAGGGAAGGAACTCTAGGCACTTACAGCTAAGAGGGAGATTCTAGAACAATGGTTCTCAACTTTCCTACTGCTGTGACCCTTTAATATAGTTCATCATGTTGTGGTGACCCCCTAACCATAAAATTATTTTCACTACTACTTCATAATTGTAATTTGGCTATTGTTATGAATTGTAATGTAAATGTCTGTGTTTTCTGATGGTCTTAGGTGACCCCTGTGAAAAGGTCTTTTGACACCAAGGGGTCATGACCCATGTTTGAGAACCACTGTTCTAGAAGGACTGGGAAGAGCAGAGACAAAGGGAAAATGAACAGATAGCAGAGACATGTTACCCCTGTGGCCTTTAGATTTGGCTTCAGACAAAGACAAGTGCCACTGAGCATCATTCTGATGACATTTAGGGTAGCAGGTGACTAAATCATGGCACAGTCAGGATTCTGCTTCTGGCTCAACATGACAGCTGACCTCAGGAACTTGTGTCTTCCTTCCGGTCTTTTGTTATTATCACTTTGAGACTTGTCTTAGAAGTCTTCTCCAACGGCAGAGTTATTTACTTTTCTTATTTCTGTGACAAAAATGCCTGAGAAAGCCAATCAAGTTAGAAAGGGCTTATTATGGCCCAGAGTTTGAATGTGCAGTTCATCATGGCGGAAGGCATGGCAGCAGGAGTATGGAGCAGCGGGGTCCATCCACAGTTGGGAAGCAGAGAAATTTGAGCAATTGAAGTGTGATCCTAATTAATCTTAACAATAAAAACCCAGAGTCAGATATCAGGGTGAAAGCTGAAAGATCAGAGAAGCAGAGCAGCCAGCCACCAGAGAGTTCTTACCTTTATGAAATCTCAGACCGAAAAGGGGCAGGTGGGGGATGTGGATCCTGTCTCTACGAATCCTCAGACTGAATGAGGCAGCATCCTGTCTCCACCCACTTTATATTCCTGTCTCCACCTCCCTAGATTAAAGCATGAGCCTCCCATGTGCTGGGATTAAAGGCATGCACCACCACTGCCTGGCTCTGTTTCTCTTTTAGACTGGATCAATCTTGTGTATCCCAGGGTGGCCTTGAACTCCTAATCTTCTTGCCTCCTTCTCCTAAGTGCTGAGGTTAAAGGTGTGTACCACCACTGCCTGGCCTCTATGGTTAACTAGTGACTAGTTTCACCCTCTGATCTCCAAGCAAGCTTTATTTGTCAGAACAAACAAAATATCATACAACAAGAAATGGTGTCTGTGGTTTCCTTATTACTCAGTCCAAGACCTAAGATTGCGGGATGGTGTCTCTCATACTCAGAGCTAACCCTTTCTGGAAACACTTCCACAGACAAGCCTGTGACTGTGCCTCCTAGGCAACTCTAAATCCGTACAAGTTGACTGTGAAGATTAACCGTCACACTCATATAGCTTGCTCTCCCTGTGAAAGTCATGCACCCCCATTGGTGTTAATAAAGTCTGTGAGACATGCTTGGAAAACTTATTACATAGCCTATGAATTCTGGTGGGAGGCAGACTGGGAATGGTCTCTGGGCAGAGGTGCAGGCAAGTGGTGTACAAGGACACTGAGTGTCCCAGACAGTGAAAAGAACATTGAGGGTTGAGAAGGCCAGGCATGGGGGGTACACACCTTTGATTCCCGGACTCAGGAAGCAGAGGCCGGCAGATTTTTATGAGACCGGCCTCGTCTCCATATCAACTTGCAGGACAGTCAGAACTACACAGACTCTGTCCTGAAAAAAAAAAAAAAAAGAACATTAAGAAAATTGGAAGGCTGTCTGAAAGAGTCTTTGTCCACATCCAGTGCGGTACTCTGTGGTGATCTATTGTGTACCCTAATAAATTTGCCTGAAGATCAGAGACCAGAACAAGCCACTAGATTAGATGTAGCGGCCAGGCAGTGGTAGCACACACCTTCAATCCCAGTACTTGGGGTCACATGCCTTTAATCCTAGCACTAGGAAAGTTGAGACAGGAAATGATATGGGTGGGTAGAGAAAGGTATCTAAGACATGAGGAGACAGGAACTAAAGTCTTTCAGCTGAGGAAAGCTTTTCACGGTGAGGAGTCCTAGAGGTAAGAGGTGGCTTGTTCTTTTGTCTCTGATCTTTCAGGATTTACCCCAATTTCTGGCTCTGGGTTTTTATTAAAAGACCATTTTAGCAATTCATGTTACAGTACTCACTGTGAGTGTGATTTTGAGCAGGGTCTGTGTTAAAATAAGAATGCTGCTCACATGACACCTAGGCAGTTTAAAGTTTTAAAAATTATACTCACTTGTGTGCATGCATGGGTGTATGTACATGTACCAGGAGTGTGCATGGAGGTCAGAGGACAGCTTGCAGGAGTTGGTTCTCTCTTTCCACCACGTGGATCCAGGGTTGGCACAGTGCCTTTGTCTTTTGAGCCATCTTTTCAACCCCACCTTTCTATTTTAAAGGGACATTTATACACATATGTATGTTTGTTTATATACCCATCTGCCAAGGTTATAGCCCAGGCCTCTCTCAGGCAAAACAACTGCTCTATAAGTGAGTTACCGCTGAACTAGAGCCCTGTGTTGACCTAAAAACTGTTTTTGAGATTTTATTTATTTTATTTTATTTTGAGATTTATGGGTGTTTTGCTTGCATGTATGCCTGTGCACCATGTGCATGTCTGGTTATTGCTTGGATTCTAATGGTTCCCTTGGGGAAGGGGGTGAGAAGGCGCTGAGTCAACAACACAGCCGACGGGAGTCCATTGAAAGCAAGTAAGGAACTAATTTATTTAATAATAGAGAAGGCCTTATATACCTTCCTCCCAGTGCCCAGTCTGTGTGGTCATCCCTCATTGGCTGGGCATGATCAGGAATCTGACTGAGACTCTTGCAGGGCCCTCAGAGGCAGACTCCAGTTTGACTCTTAAGCAGCGTGATGTGCATGCCTTGGAAACTGGTCTGAGCCAATTTCCTGGACCCTATGGACCTGGCCTACTACATCTGGTGCCTGCAAAAGCCAGAAGGTGGCTTTGGATCCTCTGGGACTAGAGTTACAGATGGTTGTTAGTTGTCATGTGGATGCTGGGAATTGAACCTGGGGCCTCTAGAAAGGAAGTCCGTGCTCTTAATCATTGAGCTGTTTCTCTGGCCCCACTGCTGAGTTTTAAAACCCACTGAAGTGCCATTATACCCCAAGCCCAAGGAAAGGCTGGTCCCATCATTACTCCTACTTACTGAGGAGGAAATGGACCCACAGGTAAGTGGTATAGCTTATTGAGAATATGTCTTGATCTTTTATAAAAAGTTATATTGAAGATATTTTCCTTATGCTTTCCAATATCTCTTACGTAAGTACACTTCAAAATAAACTCCTTTCAGATTTAGTGGCAGATAAGAACCTAGATAATTAGAATTATGTAACATGGATTTATTTTCCATTTCTGCCTTGAGAATAAAAAAACTAGGGGCTATATTTAGTTCTTAATCTTAGCAGTTGCAGGTTTCCGCACTATGTTAAGACCAAGGGGAGAGTATCAAGTAAAGAGTGCGGTCTGTGCCCTTCAGCAATTATCCTTTTGTAAGGCAGCAAGGAGGCCCCCAAGATATATTCAGGGGATACCATTTGTATATCCCAAGGCTGGGCAGCCTGGCTCACACTCAAGGAGCTTTGCAGGGAGACTGGGATAACCCCTTGACTCTGATAACCCTGTAACTCTCCTCCCCCAAGGCAAGCTGAGTGTTAAATGAACCCAGCACAGCTGTGCTCACACACAAGTGACAGGAACCTAAAGACAAGAGAGAAGGCCGGCAAGGTTGTTAGTGATTGCTGGATCAGGAATTCCACAGCTGGGAACTCCCACCCCCCAGATCCTCCCAGCTGCCTCTGTGGCAGTTTCTGCCCCACAGGCTATGGAGACTCAGATTTTGCCCCATTTTGCTCACACTGACCTTCAGTCCCCAGGATCACAGACCTGCCCCTCCTCTCTGGGTGAGCTGGGCCTTCTGCAAGTCTGCTCCTGCCTGCCGGGTTAGAGAAAGGCAGTTGTGGGTGGGGCTGGCCCTCTGATTCCCTGTGTCTCTCAGGAACACTGTTTCCCCCACAAGGGAAGCGTGAAGTTGATTTATAGCTCGTTTTCAGTACATAATACTGCACTTTTGTGAAATGATGGCATTATCGATCCTAGATGAGTTTCTCCTTGCTGAATTCCAGGGCCAGGTGCTAAATGGAACCTGGGGGAAGGCGGAGTAATGTCACTTCATCCCCTATCACCTTATCGATTCAGTGGGGCTCCAGTCACAGATGTGCTGAGTAAGCAGAGGGTTTCTTTAGGTGGACACTCACTAGGAAGTGAGACTGCCATTCCAGTGACACAGAGGCACGCAGTGAGATTCCTGGGAACCATGTGAGGAATGAACTTGGGGTTCCCCATTCCAAAACAGTTCCTCTTTTGTTCTAGCCCAAATCTCAAGACAGGAAAGAAAGAACTGGGGGCGGGGTAGCATAATGGGACGGGGGGGGGGGGGGGGAAGGAGGGACCAATGAGAGAAAGGAGGAAGGTTGGGGGCGTGTCTCGGTGATCCTGGGCTTGCCTATCTTGAATGAGGACCAGGTTTGGTCCCCAGTGGAAAAGTTTGTAAAGAGGAGGAGGAGGAGGCAAAAAAGGATTACAGATTAAAGAAAGAGGGAGGTTTAATTCAGAATGAGTCCTCTAAGTGAAGGTGGGCTATAATCTAAAATAGATTCGAATTATCTGTTTCAGCATCAATTTGCAGCTGTGACTCCTTTGGAGGGAAGGGATTTGGTTTGCCGGTATGAAAGACCCACAGGAAGCACCAGGCGGCTCGGGTTGTGAGAAGCGGAAAAGAAATGCAGGATCAATCGGAAGTGGCTTTGGGCGTGCAGCAGGTGAAGGTGGCTTTGCCCAAAGTGTAGCAGGACTGGAGTTCCGATTTCAGTGTAGCAGGCAGGGCTTTCATGCCCAGTCACTGTGGGGAGGGGAGGGCCCGCAAGAGGATCCCTGACTGGCGTGACAGTCGCACAGGCTCATGAGCCTGAACACGTGGTCCCGGCTGGTGGCTCTGTGTGAGGGTTAGAACTTTTAGGAGGACGGTCTCCCTGGAGGAAGAAGCGGTGGATAAGACTATGGGTTTCACGGCCCAGCCTGCTTTCTGTCCTATCTCCCCTTCTTAATTTCTCAAGTCATGAGGAGGAGAAGGGCCCCAGGCACACTCTGCTGCCACTGGGGAGGCACCTACCACCATGCTTCCTCAATAGCATGACTGCAACCTTAAACGAAGAACCAAAATAAATTCTTCTTCCCTAAGCTCCTTCCTGTCAGGTATCTGATGACGGTAGCAATCATTAACACAACCTAGATCACTAACGCAGTTGCCAGTTGCTGAAAGGGGGCAGGGTGGCGACTAGGGGAGGGAGAACTGCCCTCAAGGACCCTTCCGAAGCAGCCTGGATACCCTCTTCCAAGAAAGAGCCGCCCCAGTTCTACAGACTCCCCTCTGTCCATCTACCAGGCCCCTGGCTCCCACACTCCTGCTGAAGGTTTGGTCAGAGTGACGCTGACATGGATTGTCCTGCCAATCTATACCTCACATCCTGCCAGCAAGAAGTCACAAATCATTAAGTGGAAGGAGAATCTGAATGGGACTGAGCTTTGGAAAATTACTTTCATATCTTGTGATCATCTCAAGACACTTGAGAGAGAAACCCTGAGTCACTGCAGGGCTTATTATAGGGTCATAATTTTGATCAATGATTTGTACGACCTATGTTTTAAAACCTGGGCAGCCACATCCTATTGACCAGGTTGCTGTCTAGCCTATGATGGAGATTTTAAAATTGAAGGAGCCTCAGAGGTCATTCATTCCAACTGCCCCCGCTCCCCATAGCAGAATCCCCTTGAAACATTCCTTCAAGGATAGACATTCTATCAGCTCATTTCCAGGCATCAGACAAGGATCTTAAGGTCATGACCTGACCTTGATACCATAACTACAACCCACAGGAGAAATGCATTAAGGGCCACACACCACACCACACACACACACACACACACACACACACACAGAGAGAGAGAGAGAGAGAGAGAGAGAGAGAGAGAGAGAGAGAGAGAGAAACATATACACATGCATATATACAGACATACAGAGACATAGGCACACATGCATATTTACATACACACATACACACACACACACCCATGCTCAACCTCACTCTGTGTCCTACACCATATTCTCTATTCTGCTTCATTATGAGAAAGAGACTTCATCAGCTCAATCTAATGCATGGATTTTGTAGCTCACTAATGGCTTCTGACTCAAAAGCAATAGCCAGGGAGTGAACCCCAAATCCTCAGGCATCAGGATAAAGCACACAGAATTCTATTCTCTCTCAGCTGCTCTGATTGATTTAATCCTTGGAACAACAGAGTTTTATTTCTGTTTTGCTTTTTAGCAGTCATAAATGACATCGTTTTCATTTTTTTCTTCTGGGGTATTTCTACCACATACCATGTATGTGCTGTCACCCCCCCCCCCCCACACACACACACAAACACACACTGTATTCTGGGCTATATATCTCCATTAGCCTCAAATGCTTAGTAATCCTCCTGTCTCAGCCTCCCAAGTCCTATGACTACAGGTGTAAGCCACCATGCCTTTTTGAAAAATGAGGACATTTCTTAAAATAATAATGATGAAGATAATTATTTTCATTCTCAATGCCAAGCAGCCACCTAAAGAAAGGAGCGTCATGACTCAGGGTTACTGTTGCTGTGATGAAACACAACCTAAACAACCTGTGGAGGAAGGGTTTACTTGGCTTACACTTCCGTATCACTGTCCATCATCAAAGGAAGTCAGGACAGAAACTCAAGCAGGGAAGAACCTAGAGGCAGGAGCCGATATAGAAGCCATGGAGGGGAGCTGCTTGTTTGCTTGCTCCCCATGGCTTGCTCAGCCTATTTTCTTATAGAAGCAGGACCACCAGTCCAGGGATGGTCCCACCCACCAGGGACTGGGCCTTCCCCATCAATCACTAATCACTTAATCATTAATTAACCCCTACAGATTTGCCTACCCCTGATCTTATGGAGGCATTCTCTCAATTAAAGTTCCCTCCTCTCAGTTAACTTTAACTTATATCAAGTTGACATAAAGCCATCCAGTACACTCTGGAAGGAAGGAAAATAGTAAGAATCTTAAGAGACTGGGAAGATGGCTCAGTGGCTAAGAGTGCTTGCTGTAAAACCTGAGGACCTGATTGTCACCCTCAGAAACCATGTAAATATCCA
Source organism: Onychomys torridus (assembly GCF_903995425.1). Classification (NCBI taxonomy): domain Eukaryota; kingdom Metazoa; phylum Chordata; class Mammalia; order Rodentia; family Cricetidae; genus Onychomys; species Onychomys torridus. Next base: position 114,942,351 of record NC_050449.1, on the reverse strand, counting down.
GCTGTGGGTGTGCATGCCTTAGCCCCAGTGCTGGGAGAGGGTGAAGGAGAGACAGAAATTCCGGGGCTCACTGGCCTCCAGCCCAACTCCAGTAAGAGACCCTGTATCAAGGGAATAAGAAGGAGAATGATAAAGCAGAGCACTCAGTATCTTCTGACTTCTGCATCTACACATACATGTGCCTATATATGTATATGCATATGCCAACACACTCCATAATAAATAAATACGTAGATAAATAGCCACATGGATCCATGAACTTTGAAAGTTCATTTGTTTAACCAGACACAAGGACTAATACCGCCAAAGTGAATATAGCTAGTTTCAGGGAGAGTAAGGAAGAGGTCAGGAGAAACAGAGGCCTGTATCACAGTTAGCTTATCTTCACTGTTGCCTTGGTCTGCCTTAGACTCTTATTTAACTTCATTTTAAAACAGGATCTTTGAATTGAGAAATGAGTATAGGCACACCATTGAATAGGTATCAGTTAGCAACAAGGCATAAGAAAAAAAAAGGGGAGAATGGAAAGGTGACAATGAATGGAGGTTGAAGGGTATCAGTGCATATGGCGGTAGTTTCATTAATTTGCATGTCAAATCACAGTGCTGAATGCTTTGAGTGCACAAAGCTGGCCTCTCAAGTTTACTTCTGTAATGCCAGGAAATGTTTCATTAAATAAATTAAAGAAAAGAAGGAGGAACTAAGAAAGAAAAAGGGGGAAAAGGAGAAAAGAAAATTAAATATGAACAAAAGCTGTTTATGACATTGTGGGGCTCACCTGTCTCATCACTCAGCTTGTTTCTGGTCTCATGCACAAGATCTCAAGTTTATTTCTTGTTCTTTCAGCTCAATAAAATCCTCACCACCACCTCTGCCTTGCCTTCTCTTTGGTTCAAAGGGGTTTGCTTGGATGCTGGTTTTATAGCCTTGCAAAGAAAGGCCCATGTTCTCGTTGACACTGTGCCTCGTCAGCCTTGCTCTGACTCAGCTCAAAGGCAGCCATAATCAGACAATTCCTACCAGCATGTAACTCTGCTAACCCAGCCGGCCCAGTCTGTTTTGGTTTTGATTGATGGGTGTCTGGACATGGAGTTACCTCCTGTTTCCATCTGATTCTTATTAATGTACCCCTCAAGGCCAATCACAACACCAGACACTTAGTAGGCACTCAGTGAATGTGGAATTGAAGAATTTAAGTTCATTACTGCGTCCGTGTCAAGGGCAGACTGAGAGCGTTTATAGATGACAAACCGTGGACTTTAAGAATGCATTGATTAGACTAGAGTAATGGGTAACGCCTCCGCCAAAGTATATCCTGTTTATTTGGTCAACTCCAAAAAACCCCATAATGTTTCCTGAAGGGAAATCCAACATTTTCTAGTGTCAAGATGGTAGAGGGTCTGAGGACTCTACGCAGAGGTCCTCGTCACCCTCTAGGGCAGTGGGTTACAACACTCATGGGTTGTCTGAAGTGTCTGCTGGGAACTGGAGACAGACACTAGCTATCCTGCCTCTTTTTCTCAAAAATATGCTTAGAAGTTTGATCTTGTTCTTGTGACAGAGAGGCTGAGAGCATCCCTCACCATCCATGGTGTAACTTTAATCACCTTCAGTCTACAGCCTTTGAGTCTTTTAGTCTGAGTTTCCAGGCCTGTCATTTGTCCTGGGCCTGGTGGGAAGGGGGGTCTTCCTGTTGAGTCAATTGACAGGAAGTCATTAATACTTCTCAAGGCGGCCGTTGATTTTAATTGCTAAGACTGACCATGAGGGAATCTCGTTATTTATTGCTACGGTATCCTGCCCCATGGATCTCTCTACGATTAATTTGAGGAAATGCATGCCTGGAGCTCAATTCTTCCAAGATCAGTGTCTTCCAAATGACTCCCGCTATCCTTCATCCAGTTAATGTCTCAGAGGTGGCAGTTCACGGTGCTGCACAGTGGGTCACTGGACAGCTTATTTGTGTCAGCCGCTAGCATCTGTAGGTTTTTCTTGGGCTTTAGGAACCATCCTTAACATTGATAAAGAGAGTAGGAAGTGACCAAGGTGTCCTTTACCCAACACCTCTTAAGTATGGATGTACAATCAGTGCAGCTCCCTTGCTCCAGGTTGTCAGTAGTCTGTGCTGCAGACAGCGTCCCCTGCAGGACCAATGCCTATGTCTCACTAGGAACTCTGGATAGTTTGGACAGACAGCAGTGGATGGAACTGATGCCCAACTGGGGTTATGATGGCTATTTTTGGTTGTCAACTTGACTACATCTATAATTAACTAAAATCCAAGTGGCTGGATACAACTGTAAGGGATTTTTCTTAATTAAATAATTTGAAGTAGGAAGGCCCACCTTTAAAGTAAATCTTTTGAGGTGGGAAGATCCACCTTAAATCCAGGCCACACTTTCTGGTGGCAGCCTTTATGAAGAAGATGGAAGAAGGAAGCATTTGCTCTTTGCCTTCTTGCTCTTGCTCTCACTGGCAAGTGCATTCCTTCACTGGCATTAGAGCCTGCTTCCTTGGGATTCCAGCACATACTGAAGACCAGCTGAGACATCCAGCCTTGTGTATGAACAACTACTGGATTTGGGGACTTTCTGTTAAGTGGACAGCCATTGTTGGATTAGTTAGACCACAGTCTGTAAGCCATTATAATAAATCCTCTCACTGCTCCTCTCTCATTACATATGTATATGTACACACAACAACACACACACACACACACACACACACACACACACACACACACACACACACACACACACCTATATTCATTCTGTCTGTGCCTAGAGAACCCCAACTAATACAAGGGTGATTACCCAGGGGTCCTATGGGAGCAGAGTTAGAGCTCATCATCTGCCTGGATAGTACTGTGGACCAGAGCTGTGGAATCTAGGAGTCAGTCAACTCTGACACCTGCCCAAGCCCAGCCACTGTGTTAATTCCTGTCTGACATGACCTGTGGGCACTCTCTTTATAGGATCCTAGAACACAGTGCATCTTGCTTGGTCACACTTTGATCACCTGGAGGGGTAATGATGAAGACTGAGGTCAAGCTGTCCCCTCCTACTGTGACTCCTCCTTCCACTACCACCTGAGCTGCCAACTGGAGTCTAGTTGGGGGACCAGTCCTACCCATCAGTATCTCAGCAAGTGACCTATACATTTCAGGGTCGTCAGATGCCCATGGAGAAGCAGCGGGAGATGTGGTTGAACTCTTAGCCTAAGGCATGATGGCCCACAAACCTTCGAGCTTGCCTCTATACACATCTCCATCTACACTGACCCCAGGCTCTCCTGGCTCCAGGGTGGGCACTTCACAGTGATGTATCATCCCAAGTCTTCCTGACAGAATGTCAGTCAGAGGAGCAACTGAGAACCAAGGAGTAGGTCGTGGTGTATACACATACTTCTTTTTCTTCTTCCCCATCCTCTGCAGCACTGAGGCTTCAACCTGGATCCTTACAACCCACCCTTCTTGTTGCTTCCTATCTTGAGTCAAGTTTCTCAACAGCTTTAGGGGCGCTTCCCTCAGCCACCAGTCCACTCCATTCCTGGAAGTTCATTTACCCTTTAAATAAACTATCTCTATTTTTGAAATGTAATAATAGGGTCTCACAAAGTTGCTCAGGCTGGCCCTGAGTCTGTGGTTTTTTGTGTAGGGTGCAGAGAGACTCAGCAGGTGGCAGGCAGCTGTTCAAAGGACAGCAGTGGTAGTGGAGGCTTTCCCTTCCCACCCCCTAGCTTCACCAGGGGTTCTAAGGCCCCCAGAAAGTAATGACTGTGCAGAGCTGCCATAGGTGAGACAGCCTCCCCAGAGATGACCAAATATAAAAATTTCTCAGAAGCAGCAACAGAGAGTCCCACACTTGCAGGGCCCCTGTAGGCCATCAAAGTTTAGGAAACCCACATACAATGGTGTCCAGGAACTAGATGCCCCCCACTTTAGGAACCCCCAGAGCAGTGATCCAACCCTGCTTGGGTGGACTCAGGGAGAATCACAGCAAAGATCACATCCTAGTTAGCTGTCCATGTTTTGGAAAAAACACCATAACCAAAAGCAAATTATGGAAGAAAGAATTTGTTTTGGCTTCTGATGAAATCCCATCTCTGTGGGAAGGTATGATAGCAGGTAGACATGGCACCAGGAACAGGGAGCCAAGATCCCATGTCTCAACCACAGAGAACAAGGCAGAGAGTGAATTACAAATCAGGTGAGGTTATATGCTCTCAAAGCAACCCCGCCCCCAGAGGTACTTCCTCCAGCAAGGCTGTACCTCTTAAACCTCCCCAAACATCACCACCAACTGGAGATCCAAGTGCTGAAGTAACTCAGCCTATGGGAGACGTTTTCATTCAATTCCTCACAAACTGGAAGTTCCTCTCCAGCCTAAGTGTAAGCTTGAAACCACAGGTTCATTTTAGAATGGAAGCTGAGCCTAGTTGGTTGCACCGGGAAGCAAGCACAGCCACGGCAGCAGGTGCCATCTTCATCGGTCTATGTTCAAGGCTTACAGGTATGAGACTCAAGGTGGGAAAGGAGTGGCCCATCCCCTCTGGCAGCAGAGAAACAGGGGGTTGAGCAGTGCATATGTCATCTACATCCAAATGTGACTCAGTTGTGATCCTGATTTCACTGTGATCCATCATCCTGCTTTGCTGTTACTAGCCTATGAAAATCTTTGGATTCAAAATATTAAGATTTGCCAGTCAGGCGGTTGTGGTGCACACCTTTAATCCCGGCACTCAAGAGGCAGAGGCAGGAAGATCTCTGTGAGTTTGAGGCCAGTCTGGGCTACCAAGTGAGTTCCAGGCTAGCTCAGATGGCAGCAAAGCCTTGCAGACAGCAGCAGACTGGATGTGGCAGTGAGATATGATTTCAGTCATTTCTGGGATTTGTTTCCTGAGAATCCCAGGCTAGGCAGGAGGGAGAGTCCTTCCAGGACACTGTTTAAAAAATTGTGTGTATGTGTGTGTGTGTGTGCGTGTGTGTGTGTGTGTGTGTGTGTGTGTGTGTGTGTGTGTGTGTGAGAGAGAGAGAGAGAGAGAGAGAGAGAGAGAGAGAGAGAGAGAGAGAGAGAGAGAGAGAACTTTGGGTGTCATCCTCAGGAGTGCCATCCACTTCTCAGAGACGGGGCCTCTTGTTGGCCTGGGCCTCACTGGGTATGCTAGACTGGCAGACAACCAAGCCACAGGACTTTCTCTCTCCAGTACTGGCTTTTCACAGGAGAGGGAAGTACTTTCTCACTCCAGCCCCACAGGCTCCTTGTCCCACCTCTCAGCAGTGACAACAGGACAAACTCAATTGACTCTAGAGGACCTCTCTGAGGGCCTCTCCAGAGGGGACAAGTACGAGCAACACACAGTGAAACCTGTAAGAAAAGAGGTTTTTAATATCAACCGAGACACTTTGAGCTATTAACTCCATCTCTGGGAATTGCTCCTATAGAAAATGAAAATACTTGAAGAGACCATAGGGACAAAAAGCATTCAAACTGTTGAAAATAATAAAACAAATGGCGGCAACACAACTGCTCAGTCACACAGAGGGGATAATCAAGTATTGTTAGGAAACTGACTGCCAGAAGTGCTCAGCAGCAGCAGCTGGAGGCATGGCTCCGGGGTTAAGAGCATGGGCTGCTTTTGCAAAGGATCTGGGTTTGATTCCCAACACCTGCATGGCAACTCACAACTACCTGTAACTCTAGTTCCAGAGGACCCAAGACTATCTTCTGGTCTCCTTGGGCACTGCACACACATGGTGTACAGACATACATGTAGGCAACTCACCCATAAACATATAATAAAAGCAAGTGCATATATAAAAAGAAGTTCTCATCATCTGATCTAGATGTAGTCTAATCCAACAGTGTAATTTGGAAAGATTAATTGATACTTTTGAAAATTTCTAGCAGCCTAAGAGAATGTGTTGTGAAATCTCTCTCTCTCTCTCTCTCTCTCTCTCTCTCTCTCTCTCTCTCTCTCTTTCTCTCTCTCTCTCTGTGTGTGTGTGTGTGTGTGTGTGTGTGTGTGTGTGTGTGTGTGTGTGTGTGTGTGTGTGTGTGTGCACATGAATGAAACGCACAGTGGCAAATGGGTTCTGCTGGTAGGAAAGGGAATTTAGATTACTGGCCACTTCCTGCCTCTCATTCTTCTAACAGAACCTCTGGTCTAGACTTGATTTTCATAGCTGAGAACTGAAACAGTGCTGACCGTATCAGACTGTGAGGAGAGGTACTAGAACCCAGATGCTTGACACCATCTCCTGGCAGCCCCCACCAGGAAATAGAGATGTCCTTTGGTGACTTAGGAAGTCACTAGTGATGCATAGATGAAACCACAGGGAGACAACATCTAGGACTGGTGGGGAGTCGGGAAGGAAAGGTCTCCATGCTGGACTTGTCAAGAGGGTGGCTGGTCATTCTGTAATAAGTCTGCAAGGTTGACCTTTATATTCTCTTCTGTTGAAAACATTTGTTCCTTAAAATAAATCATTTCCCTACTGCTTGGGCCAATGCAGATGCCTTCAATAACCTTGGCTAAGTTTGTGCCTGGCATATGGAAAAGCAATTGATTTTTTGTATATTGGTTTTATGTCTCACTCACCACCACATGGGCTCATTTATTAATTCAATAACTTGTTTTTATTAGAATTTTCTACACAATAGTTTATATCTGCAAATAGAGATATGTTCAACATTTTCTTTTTATGATCTTTTTTTTTTTTTTGCCTAATTTTCCCAGCAGCGCCTCCAGTACCATGTTGAATAGAAGTGGTTAGAACAGACATCTTCTGTTATTTTTCCTCTCAGGGAGAATGCGCTCACTGAGTCTGTCACTATTAAGTATGGTGTTATCTGTAGATGAACCACAACGCCAACAGAAAACCTTCACATCTCTCAGATTTCTGTCTAATCAAACCAAAGATGTTCATATGTTCACATTTCTCCTAGAATTTGATAGTTTTAGTTTTATTTCATATATTGTATTTTGGGGTTTTATGAATCATGGGTTTTGTTACAGCTTCTATTTCTTTGCTGAGACTTTCTGTTTTTAAATTCATGTCATGACGATCTGTCTGAAGTTGGTGCATTTTCACAATGGCTGCTTTAAGAGTTCTGCCATATAATCCCAACATCTAATGCATCTCAGTGTTGACATTTAATTTTTTGCTTTTTCTCATTCAAGTTGTGACTTCTTGGTTCTTAGTGTGATAACTTTTATTGCATTTTGACTACTCATTCATCTTTATTATGGATTCAGGGCCCTGTTACCTCTCACTTATACAAACAACCCCACATGTGGCTTAACAGGTGTTGAGCACTTAGTTGGCCCGCACTGACTCCACCTCAGTGACAGCAGACAGAGTTCCACTTCCTGGATGCAGGAAGGCTAAGTGGACGTGCAGCTTCCCTCTTGGCCTACGCATTCTAGTCAAAGTGGGTGCTTGTTTGCCCTACCCCCTTGCCTCCACTGGGTGTGCAAATCTAGTAGCCTACTGGGTCCAACAGCCAGTAAGAGTGTTGGCTACTTCTGCAACCCTCTACTCATTCTGCCTCATGACACCAGTGGTGTATGACAGTCTTGGTCTCCATTCATCTCACTGACACCAGAGAGAGGGAGAAGGGCAGTGCTGGAAGGCTTGCCTGACCCCACATACTTTTGGGTGGGATGGAGGATCAGCCTGACTCCTTTTGATGTTACCTGGGAAGGATATTATGGTTTGGATATAAAAATTCCCTTACAGGCTCCTATGTTGAACTGTTAGGCCCCAGGTGCTGATTCAGGAGGTTGTGGAACACTGGAGGAGGGGCACTTTCTGCCTCTGCTGAGTGGAAGATGGGAAGCAGTTCAACTTTCATCCCAACAGTACACCCCAATGGGGTGGCTGAGTATGTACCCTCTGGGGTGGAGATAAGGCTGGGTAGGGAGCTAGATCAGGACCCCTCCTGACAGGAGACCTTGGGCTCTGCCTTTTGCTTCCACTGAACAGCTAACAGGAAACCAACAGTCATAGAGGATGCCCAAGGGGAATCAGAGGACAGAGGTTCTCATAAGCATGAGTGGTCTCACGCTCATGTATTGTGTTGTGGAAAACTTATCATTTTACTTTCATATTTAAGTTTTTAATATAACAAAAATATTTTTTCTGTAATGTAGGGTCCAACTTTATTTCCTTCCTAATCGATAATAAGTGATGTCACTTTAATTTATCAAAGCATCATTTTCTCCATCAATCTAGCTATGATGACCCTGTATGTTAAACTCCAATGTATGCTGAGACATATTTCCAGGTTCCTTTTCTGATTCATTATTCCTTTCCTATCACCACACTGCTCTGACAATGGGAGGCTTGTGGTGTATTTTACCATCAAATGAGGCAAGAACATCCTTTCAAGTTTTCATTTTCTCATCCTTCTGGGGTACATATTCTTCTTTATGAATGGTGAAGCCATTGTGTCATGAAGGTTAACTGCAGAAGGCCTGGAATTGGGATGAGTGGTTTCAAAGAACTATGAGATGAATCTTCTTGGCACTGACCCCAATCCTGGTGAGTAACTCGGCTTTGGAGCCACAGTCCACACATGTCCATGTGTCACAGACCAAATCAAATTAGATGGCCATGCTGACTTCAAAAGGACAGGAAAGTACTTCCCTAGGAGAGGGCAATGGGAAGTTGAGGAATATTAATAAGGGAATATCAACACACCTGTTGGTTGAGTCTATTCCAGCTACTAGAGCAGACTGCCACAGACCAGGTGTCCTGAAAAAGTCACTTACTTCTTCACAGTCTGGAAACTGAAAACCCACAACCAAAGTGGCAGGTATGTCTCTGATGAGGTCTTCTTTTCTTTTCTTCCTCTTCTTTTCTTTTTCTTCTGACAGGGAATCAAGAAAACTGGGGCCACAAAGTCCGGGCCCTGGAGGTCCCTGCAGGTAAATTCATCATTTCCAGGATACTGTCTTAGTTTATTTGTTTGTTGCTTATTAAAATACCCCAAGAAAAGCAGCTTGAGAGAGAAAGGGTTTATTTCCCCTCATGGTTCCAGGTTGCAGCTCACATGGCGGTGAAGTTCCAGCAGTGGGAGCTTCAGGCACTGATCACCTTGCTTCTGCAGTCAGGGAACAGCTACTTTTCATGTGTCCAGAACCCCAGCCCAAAGTGGGTCTTCCCACCTCAGCTCACCTAATCAAGAAAATTCCTCATAGGTACATGCAGATCTAAATGATCTAAACAATCCTTCACAGGTGAGCCTGGGGATTTGCCTCCCAGGTGATTCCAAATTCTGTCAAATTGATAAAAACACTATCACAACCTGAAGAGAATCATACGTGTGCCATCATACATGCATAGTAAGGTATTTGTAAATCAACACCAAGAAAGTCCAAAATCAAGTCTCTTTTCACACTGAGTCCATTTCTGGTGGTCAGACTTATGAAGGAATGTCTCACTGAGTCCATATCTAAGCATTGGTAGGACTTTGAGAACATCTCCTGGGAAGCATGCTGAACTGAAGACCTCTTAGTCTCTCTTTAGCTACCTAGATGACAGGGAAGCGAGAAGCCAGGTACTTTCCCATTGTGCCCATGAAGGTGGTATATATAAAGCTGTGTGCCTTATCAATCCAGACTCAGTGAAATGAGAGGCCCAGAAGCACTGCCCGTGACTGCATCATCCTAGGACCAGAACCCACTCGCTAGATTGTCATACCGCTGAAGTTTGTTATGATACAGGCTGAAGTCGGAGAGAAGTTCTATTCCTGGTCGTCAGGAAGACCCAAGAGAAGCAGTGGCTGGCCGACATTTGTCAGGCTTTAACTGTGTCCCAGGAGTCCTTCAAAGCCGTTTGATGGTGTTAGTTTGTTTTGTTCTCACCCTATGAGTGTCGCTTTTATTTCATTCTGCAAAGGAGAAAGATGAGGCATAGAGAAGCTAACCAAATTGCCCAAGTGTACGCCAGTGTTAAGTGGTGGTTTTGTGGCATGGGACTACCACTGAGCTTTTATCCTAAATCTCTTCGTTTCAGAGTTCATTACCATTCCCAGCTCATACTATGTATGGTATGCTGCCTTTCTTTTGAAAAGAACTTTAGGAGTTGGGGAACAGCTCCATTGGTAAATTCCTTGCTGTACCAACATGAGATCTGAGCTTGACCCCTAGAACCCATGTGAAACGCCGTGTGTGTTTGTAGTCTCAGCATTGGGAGTGGAGACAGGTAGCTGTGGCTGGCCAGTCAACCTAGCCTAATCAGTGAGCCTCACATCCCAGTGAGAGATCCTGCCTCAAAAAATGCCAAGGTGAACAGCTCCTGAGGAATGACACTTGAGGTTGTCCTCTGGCCTCCACACACATACACATACATGCACATACACCTGTACACATGTATGTATACCCAAACACATATGAATACATATACCCATACAAAAGGACTTTTTGTGTTTATGTGTTTTACTGTAACACTTGTTTGCAGGAGATTCTGTCTTTTGGTGCACAATCTTCTCTACAAATACTGCCCCATTGTGGGATATCAGTTTAAGATGTGTTACATTCATTTATGTTGTGGAATATTTGTTTAATGATGTAAAGATGGGTTGCATTCTTTTATGTTGCATTTGTTTAACTCTGTAAAGCTGTGTTACTTTTTCTGCCTAAATCACCTGATTGGTCTAAGAAAGCTGAATGGTCAATAGCTAGGCAGGAGAGAAGTGGGTGGGGCTGGTGGTTAGAGAGAATAAATAGAGGAGGAATCTAGGGAAGGGAGAAAAGAATGAGAACAGGAGAAGGAGAGGAGGACTCCAGGGGCCAGCCACACAGCCACCTGGCCACCCGGCCACACGGCCACACGGCTACATAGCCACACAGCCACACAGCCACATAGCCAGGCACAGAGCAAGAAGAAAAGAAAGATATATAGAATAAAGAAAGGTAAAACACCCAGAGGCAGCCGGGCAGTGGTGGCACACGCCTTTAATCCCAGCACTCGGGAGGCAGAGGCAGGCGGATCTTTGTGAGTTCGAGGCCATCCTGGTCTACGGAGCGAGATCCAGGAAAGGCGCAAAGCTACATAGAGAAACCCTGTCTCGAAAAACAAAAACAAACAAACAAACAAACAAACAACAACAAAAAAAAGCCCAGAGGCAAAACTTAGTTAAAGAGAAATGGGATCATTTAAGTTAGAAAACCTGGCTAGAAATAAGCCAAACTAAGACCAGGCTTAAAGTATTTATAAGTAAGAATAAATCTCTGTGTATTTATTTGGGAGCTGGGTGATGGGCCCCAAAAGAGCAAAGACACCAACTACACTGCCCCCACCCCAAGAGAGCTTAGCAATCTGGTCACCAATCTAACTCACTTCCTTCAGCTGGTAATCATTCTCTGAACAAGTCTGAGGAAGAGGAATGGGTTTCGTGTCTGAGAAATGTCTGTTCAGAGAGAAAGAGATGAACTGTGGAAGAGGCCCTGCAGTGCCCTGAGCATTGGGCTCTGGGTAGCCACAGCCCATTCAGAGAGCACTAGGCGAGGTGGTTGTGTCAGCTTTTCACAACCTAGAATTACCCAGGAGTCTCAACTGGGGAATTATCTAGAGCAAGTTTACCTGTGGTCACGTCTATTCCTGATTGTCCCATTAATTGAGATGGAAGGACTCACCCTCGATATGGGTGACATCATTTCATAGTCTGGGTCCTGGACTATATGTGAGAGTAGAAAAAGATGAGTACTGAGCAAGCAGACAGTTCTTCTCTCTGTTCTGACTGTGGATGTGTGACCGGCTGCTGAAGTTCCTGCCTTAAACCCCCAGTAGCGGACTGCAACCTGCAATTGCAAAGCCTCTGTTGCTTTTGGTAATGGTGTTCCATCATAGCGACAGAAATGAAATTAGAGCTGGGGCTGCAGCAGGAGAGCATGCTCTAGTCTGAAAGACATCGCAAGGAGGGAGAGCAACAAAGAGACCGGGCCTGCACTCCATGTGCAGGGAGGTACCAGTTAGTGAAAGCTACCTGTGTCCCCACCCTGGGTCCTCCTGGCTGCTTTTTTCATGTTCTATGGCCAGGAAGCTTCGTTTGCCCTCAGGACTGGTACTCAAGATCCAGCTATACCCAAAGTTTCTCCTGCAGAGGATACGATCCTAAAAATCCTTATGCATGGGTGGGGGCTGGTAGCCATATTTCATCCTCACCTTGCTTGTCATATCTTGCCCCTCTATCTCTTCTACCACATTGAGTGGTCCGTGTCCTCATGATGAGCCACCTGGATTCTCAGCAGCCACCAGAGGTATTTCCAACATGTTGACACATTCTTGGCTCTAGCAATATGTCCTTCTCTCATGCTTAGGAACTTTCTCTGACAAGGGAGTTGTGTCAGAGAAATGGGTGTGAATGGCAGGAGAAGGGCTAAGGGCCATGGGACCAACCTACAAGCAGTTATGGACACAATCTGGAGATAAAAGACTCCAGCCTTCCTCTTCTCCTGGAAAGGAATTCCTAGGAAGAGTCAGTGTGGCTTCGAGTTCCCAGAAGCCCCTATACACATCCCAGGAAGCTGCTGGCTCCTTAGCATGTTCTCACTGATTTCCTCCTTTCTTGGTCCTATGCTACTGTCCCCCAAAGCGTAGAGGTGAGGACTTGGGTGCAGTTGGTTTGTCCATGAAGAAACAAGGAAAGGAAGAGAGAAATGTGGTAAAGGACGCACTAATGAGCAATGGGGCAGAGACATTGGGGAGATGTATTGAGCATAGTCAATACTGCCCTGTAGAGAGGCAAGAAAGCTGGGGGTCTCTTCTACCCTCTCCCTTCCCTTGTTGGTGGAGATACCTCTGGATGGGAACACTTCTTGCTACCTCTCAAATCTGTTCCATGCTTGAGAAACCCTAGAGAAAAAGATAGGAAGTAGGAACTGCCTGCAGTAACATCCAAGGTGTTGTCTACCAGGTGTGGGCAAGGTGCCAATTTGGGTCAGATACATCTATGGGGTTCTGGAGGCTTAAAGCTGGAGCTAAGATGAGGCCCAGAAGGCAGAGGCTGGCTTTTCATTGGGAGCTTAACCTTTGTGCTTCATTTTACCTTCAAATGATTCCACTCTGCTTCTAAATGCTCACACCAAGAATTTGTCTTGAATTCTGGGGGACTCTAGAAATGGAACCAACCCCTGCTCAGATGATAAATATCCCTTCTTGGCTTTGCTTTATTTCAGGTTACAGATCATGGAGTTAGGGTGAAGGAATTTTTGAAAACAGACTACTTATTCTGGCATTAAAGATTATTATTGTGGGATCTTGCACCATATCTTTTTCTGGTGAATTATTAATAAGGCCTGTTCTTGTTTAATGCCTGATAATAATTTCTAAAAACAGATCTACAACTTCAGCTATAAATGCATGATCATGAATCACTCTACTGAAAGCTCAGTTGTACAGTTAGGGAAAAAAACAACCAAACCCTCTGGCAATGAAATAACCTTATTTTAAAACCTTCTGCCTTGTAATCCCCAAAAGTGGCAGATGGGTCAACAAAGGGCCCAAAAAGCGAGATGAGGGCCTAAGATGAAGCTATCCAGATCTTCACCTAGTTTGCTTGAGGAGTAGCCAAGAGAATGGGAATCTAAAAGCAGGGTACTACAACACAGCTTTCTCAGAGCTAACTTCTAGTCAGGATGAATTAGGCAGCTTCCATCCAGTACCCAGATGCCCAGCTCCTCTCTCCTGTCAACCCTAAGGAGCTCCTGGCTCCCTATGGGACTGTACTGAGTATGCTCAGCATAGCTCCTCAATGTCTCCTCCCACCCTGAGAGCAAGATGCTTCTTAGTGCCTCCTTGTCCCTTAGACTGTCGTTCCGGACAACTCAGCAGGAGATGAAGACTGGCAAGGGCCAAAGCCAGGGTGTTACCCAAACTGTGGTCTTGCCATCAATCAAATGACTTTAAAATTTGTTTTTCCTTGAATAAATTAGGAATCTAGTCCCTTTGCAGAGATGCTGGTGTCTGTAGCCCCCTTCCTTTAAGAACCATCATGTTTCCGGTAGACACACTGACCCAAACCCAGATATCACACGATTGGATTATACCCACATGGAGTCACTCATGGGTGGGGGTGGGGGCATTGATTTAGCATCTGTGGTGGCCAGATACTGTATCAAATAACAAGGATCCAATGGTTATCCAAACCAGACATCAACCTTACTCACAGTTCATGACAGGAATAAGCATGAATCAGAACTAAAATTGTGTTTATGACATCCTGAGAGTTCATCTCTGGAAGTGAGCCCTTTAGAAAGTTGTCATCCAAGAGTGAGATCAAAGCTCACAAGAGAAAGGAAAAACATTCCAGACAGAAGACCCAGTATGAGGGAAGGTGCAGTGGTGTCTTCTGCATGAAGACCCATGAAGCTTCAGAGGGGAGGGAAGCCCCTGTGGAAGGTGGCTGTAGGCAGGTGGAGGCTGGGCCCTCCAAGGTCTCCCAGTCCATGTCAGGATAGCAGTGAGAAGAAAGTAAGGGTGACAAACAGAGGTAGAAAACAATACAGTTTCTCTCTCTCTCTCTCTCTCTCTCTCTCTCTCTCTCTCTCTCACACACACACACACACACACACACACACACACACACACACACACACACACACATGGCTGAGAAGACTGGAAAGGAGCCAGACAGGACACCAGCTTAGAAGTGGTAGCAAGCATCTAGACCTTTGTGGGTGGTAGAGACAAAGTCAGAGCTGACATTGGGAAGATGTAGGAGGTAAATTCATCCAGTCTCAGGGATGGGTTGAACAATGCCAGGACCTTAGGGAGCAGGCAAGAAGATGTCAAGGAAGTCCCTGACTCTTGCACCTGTGTGCGTGATCTGAAATAGGACAAAGGTCCAGATGTGCTATTTGGGTGAAGGGAAAATCATGGGTACCTCTCAGTCTTCCCAGAGAAAAATGCCAAATGGGTAGCTGGGAAGATTCAAGCCACACAAAGCCTATGAGTCATCTCTTTAGCGGCGGAAGCTAAAGGTGTGGTCCTCTGTGGAAAGGAATGGAGGTCCTGAGTGACCCTGTGTGTCCTTTGAAGTCATATGAGCCAGCCTACAGGCTCCTAATTTGTCAGAAAACATCCTCAGTAAAGTAAGAGTGAGGTTGTGCACTCCAAAAGAATAAGTAGAGAAGGTGGCAATGGGCAACTATGTTCCATGGTGTGGACGGGTTAGCGTGTTGAGAATTGAGAATGGTCCAATGGAGCTAACACTTTAGGGCCCAGACCAGACTGAACAGGCTTGAGGTGCCAGTAGAAGGGAGGCATGGGGATGGTGACCACAGGTCTCACTTCTGGTAGGTATGAATTGAAGGGAAGAGATGAAGGACAAGGAACATGGATGGCAAAGGGACTCAGCCGCAGAAATGCCCACAGTCCTCCATGCCTGCCTGCCTGCCTTTATGCTCTCCAGAAACTAGCACTTAGGATCTGCAGGGGCTGCTGCCTGGGGTAACACTCAGACACGGAAGGCTGCGAGTTGGAGGGTAAGCACCTCAGGCTCCAGATCCTCAAGCACAGTGGGAAGAGAGTCCTGTCTTCCTTACTTTTCCAGTGGATTAGCAAGGAAGGCAATAGCCATCTCGAAGGTTCCAGAGGGATACAAGAGTGAGAGCAGAGAGTGTGTTTGAGACAGGTAGGCACCAGGTGGTCACTGAGCAGCCTGTGATCCCACTATGTCAAAACTACACGTTATATAGACAGAAATCATCTCCTAGAACCAAAGAAGGTAAAAGCATTGTATAAACATCTCCATCCTCTCCCATTCCCAGCCAGGCTGATCTTCCAGAAGGTTCTATCTGGCCTCTCTGGACTTAGAATCTTCCATGGCTCACCATTGCCTGGTATTAAGCTTCTCAATAGGACCTGGAGTGCTCACCATCTATCTCCAACCTATTCTCCTAATTCATTTCCCATCATGCCTCACCAACCAAGTATCTATAGGTACCCACACTGACTTCTTGTTTCTCACTTCTTCCTTTATTCCTTTGTCCATATGAACTCTTTTACCACTCTTGACCTTGGCCACCCTTCTTGCTGGGTCCGTGTGCCAGGCTGAACCTTTCACCAATGACTTCGGCAAAAGATGCTCTTGGTCCCATCAAGGAGCAGTGAGGAGCCTGGTAAGACTCCTACATCCATGGACTGAGTATGTGATGTCCCTCACTGCCTGACATTCTTAAACGGTGTTCAACACTAAGTGGTGACACACAGAAAGCTGAGGATGTGGGAGCCTGAACTTACTAATTAGCAAATGGCTTCCAACCCATCACAACTTTTAAGCAGACAGCCCTGGGTGACGTTCTGTCATGACTGGCACCCACCCTTGTGGATTCTCCAGTCCTTACAGTCAGCATCTCAGACTGTCCCTCACCTATGCAAGCATTTTCTTAAAGGAAATTCTCATAAACACAGTCTTTTCCTTCCTCTTTCTTCCTGAGTTGTAGCAGCACTAATACGCCCTGGTTCTCGACCCCTTCTAGGCCACCTGTCTCACTTTGCTCTCACTGCTGGAGTTTGGGGCTGCCTGTCTTTTATGTTTTATGTGTCTGTGTGATGCTCATGTGGTATGTGAATGCCCGATGGTGGCTTCTTCAGCTGCCCCATCCTCTTGCCCCCACAAGCATGGATCACTCTGCTGATGTGGAAGGAAAGCAGCTGCTGCAAGACAGCCTCACCTGGACTTCTAGCAGAGGGCTCTTTTGAGATGGAATCTAACAGTGGCAGAATCTGGACAGGAGCCCCCATGCTTGGTGCTGGACTCTCTGCAACAGGAAGTGGAAAGCTGGGGGTCAAGAAAATCTCTGCAACCCTGTCCCCTCCTAGGGGCCCCTCAGAGAGATCTAGACCCAGGGAGGAGAGCTGGCCACCAACAGGCAGACCTTCCCACCTTCCCTCCTGGGACAGTTCCCCACCTTGAAGACCCAAAACTTCTTGTGGATGTGAACACTCAGGGCAAGACCAGCTCCCTTCCCTTGGACTGTAATAATCTGGAGGTACCCACAGGACCAGCTCTGCTCATCAATTCTACATCTTCCTGAAAATGTACTTTTAAATGCCTTAATTGCATTTCAGAGATAACCCTGTAAGCAAAGTGGCCGGAAGAGAAACCATGGAGAGAGCTTGGTGGTCAGGCTCTTTGTTTTAAATCAATCCAACATCTGCGACTAATGCAGCCTTGGGCTGCTCCTCCGGAAGCATTAGCCCTATTAGTGGGGACTGGCAGGAACACAAAATAAGATATTTATGGGCTGGGCACGTGTGCATTGCCGTGGGGACTGAGACAGGGGTGGGGTTGAGGAGAATACACAGGTCAGCATGTCTGTGGAGCTTGCCTTGGATTCCAAACCAGCACAGGGCTACTCTGTCCTTGGCTCCACATGCCTTGGCACATTCTCACCATCTCTGCACAATTTAGAAGACCATGCTTTACAGTCTTCACTCCAACCACAAGCCAGGGGAGGGGACCACAGGAGGGGAATGGGAGGGGACCACCCGAGGTGGGTGGGATGGGACCACAGGAAGGGGTTCAATGTGAGCTGTGCTTCAGAGAGGACGTGGGGACACCCTACCACGAGCTTTGAACCCATGCTTACAAGAGAGTGCCCAGCAAAGCCTTGTCTCCTTTGGTCAGACTTCTCTGCCATCCTGGGGTGTAGCCCCCACTCTCTGCTCAAAGATGGCTTCCTGCATATGCTATTTCTGACAGGAGGAAATGAGAAGGGAAGGTGTCACTCCTCATTAAGTGACCCCAAGGCACGTGCAGATCTCATTTCCTGCTGACCACACTTAGCTGCCAGGAAGTAGCTAAAGATGGCAGACCATAGAGGAGTTTGGGACAAGAAGTCACACGGTGCTTTGTTCAGATCTCATTGTGGAACTGTGGCCTTCCCTAAGCTGTGGGCTCTGCTGGAAGGAAGAGCTCAGACCCAGCATGAAGGAGCCAGTTCTGTCCGACAGCCAGGCTAAAGGTCTCTCATCACTTTGACCACATATCAGAAGAGGACTCAGCTAATCAAGAGAACTTTGGGTGGTTCCCCAGACCACATACATCCAGTTAGGCTCCAGCCCTACCAATCTCTCCTGAACTTGGTGTCTGAGCTTGCCCCCATAGCCCACCGGCCAGGCCAGAGTCACTGCCCACCTGGACACAGCTCTCTTCCAGTCCCACTGTCCTCCTCTAACTCACCCTGTGCCCACTAACCTGACCTCCAGTGCCCTCCTCTCCCCAAAGCTAGTCAAATAAAAAACCTTTCTGCCTGCCTTTTGTGACTCAGGCCCTGTCCAGCTCCAAGGTCACTAGCAGCTTAAAGCAACACATATAAGCTATCTCGAAGGGTCTTAGGGCCAAAGTCTGGTCACAGTTGAGCCAGGGCCTCTGCTTAAGGTCACCCAGGTTAAAATTGGGTTTCAGGTTGGGTTTTCATTTGACTCACCTGAGGAAGAATCTGCATCCTTCAAGGTCACATAGGTTGGTGATGAGAAACATTTAGATGGAGCTGAGGACCAAAGGCTCAGCTTCCTTTACCGAGTGAGTCCAGTTGGCTCCCAGTAACCCATCATATTCTGTCCAAGAGAACCATTCCTCTACAAACCTCCACAGAGTAACTCTGCTAGGTGGACGTCACCTTGCCAATGTGACCAAGGAGTGGCACCTTTACCATATCCCTTCAGTTAAAAGCAAGACCTGCCCACACTCAAGGAAAAACGATCAAACAAAAGGTGGACATCATGGCCACCTGCTCAACATGCCTGTGTGTGCCACAGGATCCACTTAACTGGGAGACTTGAAAAAAAAAATTTCTCAGGGGTTGGGGATTTAGCTCAGTGGTAGAGCACTTGCCTAGCAAGCGTAAGGCCCTGGGTTCGGTCCTTAGCTCAAAAAAAAAAAAAAAAAAAAAAAAAAAAAAAAGAAAAGAAAAGAAAAGAAAAAGAAAAAAACTTCCCTTAGGCTCAAAGACATCTCTTTTCTCTTGTCTCTGCTTCCCTCTTCCCTCACCAGGTCTTCTTCATCCGGCCCACAAACTCTTCCTTTAAGGCTGAGTCGGGTGCCCTCTACTGCCCACGCACACTCCTGCTCTCATCTCCAGGCAAAGAAGTGGATTTCTCTGTGCTCTGGTGGTGTGCACTACCTCCTTGGTTACTCTTTACTAGACTTCTTGTGTGCCTCAATTACCACACACCCTACCACAAGCTCTCATGGGGTCAGGGCTGTTCTGTTCCATCTGGATCTCTGGGACTTGGAGTGGGTCTGACATACATACGGTAGGTGTCAAATAAATGTGTATAGGATGAGTGGAGATGGTTTTCAGTGGAGGGTCTGAGCAAAGCTGCTGTGAGCTGTGGTTCTTCAGGTTAGACCGTTCCAGCCTCTTTCTTTTGGTAAAGTACAAAGAAATGGTGTCTAACACTGTACTAAGTAAAATGACCCATCGATCCTTGTCATTGCATGGCCACTTGAACAAAGGACAGAATTCCCAATTCCACCTCATCCCTGAATCCTCACCCTGCTTTTTAATAAGATTGCATATATGTTGAGTTTTCAGAGACCGGAACAAGCCTTTCTGCTGGTCTTGTTTTGGGGCTATAGGACAATGGGGATTCCATCACTCCTCCCCCAGGACCCCGGGCTGGCCTTGCTGAGAATTGGCCATCTTCTCCAAGCAAGTCCTCAAGAGCCTGCCATTATTGTTCTAGGTACATGGTCCCTACTCTTTCTGCTGCAGATTCTGCCTCCAATTCCAAGCTGGGAGGAAGGACCAGAGTGGTATCCAGCTAGGGCTTCGAATGACTTTTAGCAAGAGCTCATCTATGGATCTGCAGGAGGATGTGGGTGCTGCTGTTCCTGTCTTTTGTGATCATTGAAATCAAGGTCCCAGGGGCTCCTGGAAGGGGGACCTGGTAAAGAGAAGAGTGAAATGGGTGTAATAGCGGCAACCCATAATCCCAGCAGCGCTGATGTGATGTGGAGGTAAGAGCATTAAGAGTTCCAGGCCAGCCTGAGCAAATAGAAGACCAAAAAGTGAGGAGGGTCTGGAGAGATGCTCAGCGGTTAAGAGCACTTGCTGCTTTTGCAGGGGACCTCAGCTTGGTTCTCAGCCCCGCCCCTGCGATGGATGGGCAGCTCAATAATGCCAGCCCTCTTTTGGCATCCATGGGTTCCTTCATGCACATGTAAATAAAAAGTAACACTTTTTAAGAGGGAGGGGAGAGAGAACGGTGATATCAAGGGATCTTTCTACAGCATCTGTGGAGGACATTTTTGCTCTCAGTGAGCTGTACCACTTGCTGTTCGACATCTGCTCTAATTTACTAGGTATTTGGGCCCTTGACTTCTTTCTTGGGCCACAGTTCCTTATGGGAGAAGCAAAGAGGAAAACATTGTAAAATGTTGCTGAAATTTGACTAGGAGGTTATTTATCCCAGGGGAGAGTTTCTCATCTCTTCTGGGAGGAGAAACACCTTAAAGTCCTGGGCATTAGCACAGGCAAAAGAAACAGAGCAGCATGTGGTGAACTACTCTAAGGTGGACTTTGACAAAACACCAGTAACCAGGTCACCAGGTCACCAGGTCACTGCCCTGCCCAGGTGATCCTCAGGACTGCTAAGACCCATGCATCATCCCAGATGCTTGAGAGAGTCCTAGCCATATCTTGCACAGTGCCTGTCAAAATGCTTAGGCCAGGACTGAGACAAAGTACCTGGCAAACACAACTTAAGGGAGAAAGGGTTTGTTTCCCTTACAGTTTAAGGGTACAGGCTATGGCGGCAGGCAAGTAGGTATCACTAGAGATGCTGGCGTGCTCAAAGTTGGGGCTTGTGTGTAAAATGTCAAGAGTTCAGAGGTTGGGACCGATTTCCTCAAACTCACAAGATCATTTAGCCAATCATCCCTACTCAAAGTATGCCCTCTCTCTCTAGGTGGCCTGCAGAAGTGGGTACTCTAGCATATTTGTGTGGGGAGATGTGTGAGTCGACTGCCTGGTTGGCTGGTGGATATGGCCTTTGGAGAATGGTGTGCAGAACAGAGTTAACTGGTGGGTAAAACTGTTTTTGAAACCTTGCCAGGAAGTTCTAGCCCAAAGCAAAATGCTGTAAGAGGCAGCCCTCCTCTGCACACCCTCGTTGCTGCCAGGGCCGGGATCTCTGCAGGCCAGCAGCAGAGGCAGGGTGACTTGCAGGTTTTCCTGGCAGAGCCTTCTCCCTCCTAGCATGATTGGACCTGAGAACAGTGTCCCCAGCCGCTGCTACCTTGATCAAGTTGCAGGACCCCTTTGGTGAAGGGCTGCGGTCTAGTCTGACTATAAACAGCGCTGTGGGTCCAGTTCTCCCATACTTAGTGTGTATCTCTCCCCAGCCCCCACCTGCCAGACAGGCCTCTTTCCCAGGCTCTGCTTCCCCAGCAACCCCAGCTAGAGATACAGTCTGTCTCTGGCAGATATTGGTTCATCAATTTGGTTTTTGTGACGCATGCTCCAAAGCCTGTTGGGAAAGTCCTCAGGCTTGTCTTTGAAGGAGAGAGGACTCAGGTAGGTGGCTTTCAAGTTGTCTTAAATTAAGCTCCCATGGAATTGGAAGGGGCTTCAGTGCACCCCTCATCCTGCCTTCACTCAGGGCCCCCCAAGATCATCCAAATAAGCAAGTCTCTCAGCATCAAGGGAAGGTTCCCCTCCCTCGCTTAACTCCCTAGAAAAAGCATCTTAGAAGCAGGGTCTCTGCACTGACCACAGATGGAAGGCGCCCCTCTTCCTTTCTAACTAACAGGCATGTTGTCCTCCTTTTAGAATGTAGATTATCTTTAAAGGCCATTTCACAGTTTTGAAAAGAGAAAAGATTTGTAAGTGAAGATCAAGTGGCTTTTAAAATGGCTTTGTGGATTCTACAAAGGGTTGGTATAAATGGCTGCTAAACTCAGTGCTGCAGGAAGAAACAATTTGCATACTATGCACCTTCCTCAGGTCTTCCTAAATCTGCCTACCATGGAGTTTATTTTTGTTTTGGGGGATAAGGTCTCGTGTAGTCCAGACTGGCCTCCGACTTGCTATGTAGTCAAGGATGGTCTTGAACTCCTCATCCTTTTGCCCCCTGCAACGTGTCCCCCAAGTGCTGGGACTACAAGTGTGTGCCACTCCAGCCAGCTTATGCAGTGCAGGAGGTGAACCCAGGGCTCATGCATACAACACTCCCAACTGAGCCACATCCCCAGGCCTATCCTATGGTGCTTTAACAAATGCTGTTTACAATACTCTGCAGAAGAAACTCTCATCCTCCAAATAAAGAATTTAAATACAAAAGTGAGCTAAGTCACCCAGCATCTCTCTCCTATAGCCACTTATGGTAATGGAGCCAATCAAACAGAAGTGCCGCTGTCCTCCATGAAGCTTATTCTTCTCAAAAGAAGCCAAAACCTTAAGTATGAAAATCCGTCTCACGGTTCAGAGGCTGAAGTGCTTGCATAGTTGTGAGAATCAGAATTTGTATCCCCAGAGCACATGTAAATACTGTTGGATGTAGTGGCCAATCTGTAATTCTAGGCCCTGAAGGTGAGGCAGGGATCTCCAGAGCAAGGTGGCTATCCAGACTAGCTATGTCAATAAGCCCTGGGTTTGACTGAGAGACACTGCCCCAAAGAACAAAGAGAGAGATGAGTAAGAGTGATTCCTAACACCAGCCTCGGGCCACATGCACACCTGCACATGTGCACATATACTCACACAAGTGGAAAAACATGCACATACACACACATTACACATCACACACATATGGAAAGGAGGGATCCCTCTCCAAGTGTGGACATTAAGAGGTGCAGACTGGAATCCTGTCTCTGATGCTTGGTATATGAGCAGACCTGGAGAGGTCACATCACCTAAATCCCACTTTTCTTTTAGTAAATGAGCTTCAGGCAATGGGTCTCATGAATAGCCAGTAAGCCGTGTACTTACAACAGGGACACTTTTCTGCTTGTGTATTGCACTTTAAAGGTTTCATTTTTCATTATGCATGTATGTATTTGTACACAGGAGTGCAGTGCCTGAGGAGGCCAGAAGAGGGTGTTCGTTTCCAGGGTTTGGAGTTGCAGGCAGTTGTGGGCTGCCCAACATGGGTACAGGAACCCACTTTTGGTCCTCTGCAGGAGTCATCTCTCCAGATCTGACATTATGCTTTAACAAGTTTATTCTTGAAGCTGGGGTGTGGCTCAGTAGTAGAGCACTTGCTAGAATATACAAGGCCATAAGGTCCATTTGCAGAGCTGAAAAAGGAATTAAGAAATTAAGTTCATTCTTCTCTCCCCTGCTTCCACATACTGTACCTTCATTCAGACCTGCCTCTACCTCAGTGTGCTGTGAGAATCAAATGGGCTGATGGCCTTGATAACAATCTCTACACCACCAAGTGTCAGGGGAGGACAGCCATCGCCATGGAACAGTCAGCCTCGTCCACCCACACCCGTCAGAACTGGGGCTGGCAAAGGCAGTGTGACAGCGTTCAGAGAAGAGTCTGGAAGAAGGCAGATTCCACTCCACACCAGCTGGGCCACTTAGGCAATTATCCTCATCCCAAGTTTATCTACTTACAAAGTGGGCACAATGACCTTCACTTCTGATAAGTACCCACAAGCTGTTGCTAACTGTGCCATCCATGTCGTGAACACTAGATCTGTGAGTGAGACCTACTCACCCCCAGCCCCATCTAGCTAATCTAAAGCCCTGTGCTCCCAGGGCTGTGCTGTAGTTTGCTTGCCTCAGCTATGCCCTGCTGGCTGACCATGGAGCTGAGCACAATAGCAAAGCACCCTTGGCTTCTGAGGGTCCATCTGGGTCCTTGTTCCAGCCTTCCCAGGGCTCCCCTCTCTGCTTCTCTAGTCACAGACCACTCTCTTTTCATCTTCATTAAGGTGCTTTTCTTTGCTAAGCCTCCCTATGTGTAAAATAAAAAGCAACAAGTTCAGGAGAACAGGATGAACACAGTGAGGACTGAGGCAAGAGGCCCCGTACTGGGAGCATCTTTTCCAGCTCTGGGTGGTAAAGTGATAGCAGCCAGAGCCACAGTCATAGAGCATACCATCCAGGATTTGAGCTCAAGCAGCCTGACCCCAAAATCTTGTCTCTCAGTGTAGCTGAAGGGAGGCTATGTGAGCATGCAAGATCCAATCACGTCTGTCTTTTCCCAGCACCTAGTCCAAGCCCAGTAGAGTGACATCGGCAGAGAACACACCCTGCTCCCCCAAATAGCCACCCAAGCCAGCTCCTTTTCCTCTACCTGGATTCAGAAACAGGAGCTGTGCCAAGTTGGCGATGCCCCAGTGGGAAGGCGTGGGAGGTGGAGCTTAGTCATCCTGGTCCTGATATATAGGCCACCCTCCAGTCCCCAGTGTGATGGTTCACTGCACCCCCCTGTCACAGTCTGATGAACAACTCAAGCCATTAAGAAATGGAACAATTTACTAAATGGGAGGCACAAGAGAAACCCGGGATTAAATCAGTTCATTATTCATAAATCATAAATGATGTTTTCTCTCACTGAATCTCATCTTTATCTACTGGATTTGAAAAAGCAATAGTCTCCTACGAGCAGAAGGACAGGGCCTCAAGAGGCCCTTTTCTGAGGACCCCAAGGACAGCAGGACATGAGAGTTAGGCTCCTTTCTGCAAGGTTTTGGACCTAACTCAGTGAACTGAAGGTGGGTGCTGCAGGACATGCTTGACACCTGAAGGCTGAGTAGGACTGAGCCTCGATTGACATGTCACCTCTGTGAAACATGATGCCTCTGTGAGTGTAGCCTGTGGACTCTGTGGAGCATGTTACCTACCTTGGAGCATGTCACCCATAGAGGTATGTCACCTCCTCAGAGAATATAACATTTCCAGACATCGTGTCATCTCTGGAAGGTGGCATACCTTCTGGGCATGTCTCCTCTTTGACAGGTGTGTCTCATGACAGAGTCTCTTAGTCCCTTTTATGCATGTTGGAGATAGGACAGGTCTAAGCATCTTTGTGGCCTGTCTTGCCACATGTATGTAAGTAACCAGGAAGGAGAGACACCAGCCAACATACTGCCAAGGATGCCAGGATCCCTGTTCTTCAGCCTAGAAGGAATCCTTGCTCTGCTCTTGGCCATGATGGCTTCTTGCAGGTCTCTAAGACTTGACCAATGAAAGGAGAAAGAAACATGGGCCTTAGCTCAGTGTTTGGGAGGTCTGATAGGGTAGGGAGCCAGGGATACGGGTTAGTATTGTGGAAATGGACACAAGAGGAGGTCTCCCCCTGCTGGTCACAGCTGGGAAAGGCACAGCGGCCGGGTGAACATCAAGGGAGGGAGAGGGAGTGCCGGGTTATGAACAGACATCTGCTTGCTGACTCTGCATGAGCTTGCCTAATTCATAAGCAATGTGTCAGGAAGTTCCAGACAATCAGTGTGATTCTGGAACCGTGTGTGTATTTGTGTGTGTGTGTGTGTGTGTGTGTGTGTGTGTGTGTGTGTGTGTGTGTGTGTTTTGTGTGTGTGTGTGTGTGTGTGTGTGTGTGTTCCTAAGCAAAGTTTACAATTGTGAAAATGTTTGGAAGTAGTGGCACCAACATCTTCCCTGCACTTCAAGATGCCATCTATGAGCAGAGACCAAAGCAGGGGCAACAGAGGTAAGGGGCGGTGCCCAGAGTTTCATCTGTAGATTCTTCCCTCATAGCAGCAGGTGACACACCCATACATGGGCCGCACCCATCACCTCTACACCAAGCGATGACGCTGGGCTCATCTGATAGATGAGGAAATGGGTTCTCAGGGAGTGACCTGCCAAAGCAAATTCTGAGCGAGGACTCTAACCAGAGTAAAGAACTTTATTCACATCACTTAGGTACCTCTGAGTCTGAGCCCATTGTGTGTGAGGGTTGGGGTGCTGGTATCTTATCTGCAGCCAAATCAGCTTTGGTGGCACCACCATGGTCTTGCCACACCGACTTGGCTCCTCTGATGTTCAAATGGGGAGCAAGGTCAGGCTTTTCCACACCATCTGTGTTCCGGTCCATCTTGTGTACTCTGGGATTTGATCTCTCCTCACTCCTGCCTCTTGCTTAACTATTCCCTAGATGAAACTTAAGTCTCAGCCAAAAGGGCACAGCTCCTAGTGAAGCCAGAAGTCAGAGCTTCCTCTCTCGCTCCTTCACAGCCTTCAGACAGCCTGTCAGCAGGGCTCCCTGGGACTCCACAAGCTACCCTGAAGTGGCGCTGATCTTTACAGCTTTTCTGTGTGCTCCTGTTCCCTGCATGCATTAGAAAGTTAACAGGAGAAAAAGAAGACTTAGAAACCCCAGCCATCGTAATTAACATGCAGAATGCTTTTCTGGCAGTATGAAGGCTGTGGTAAATCGGGAAACTTCTTAGCACAACATATATTTAATCTGTGGCACTCGCTTCCACATGAAATTCAATCAGATATTTTAGGGAGTTAACAAGGACTCTCAGATTCAACTACGAACAAACGCACAAACGCAGGTGCAACAAACACACCTGGTTCTATTTTTCTAGGACTTTTTTCTTAAAGCTGTCTCATGCATGCCAGGCTGATCTTGAACTCATGTAGCCAAGGATGGCCTTGCACTTCCACTCCTCCTGCATCCACCTCCCTCTCTAACACTGGGATTACAGGTGTGCCACATAACACGCAGGTTTATGCATCGCTGGAGATGGAACCCAGGGCCTCGTGCATGTTGACTGAGCACTCTATCAACCGAGCCACATCCCCAGTCCTCCTGGAAGTGCTGTGTGCCAGGAGGTGACTATTCATGGGGCTTGGATGATCATTTCCCAGTTCACCATGGAGCTCACAATCTGTAGAGAGAGAGAGGCAAAGAAAAAGCAAGGAAGCAAAGTAACAAAATCTGCAGTTGCGTGAAGTAGTAGGGAAAGAGGTCCAGGCTGGTTGTTTGTGGGGAGTGGCTGTTGAGGTGAGTCTTGAAATAGGAGGCAAGGTGATGGTCAACAGAGGTGAGAGGACCTGGATGCCCCCAGCATAGGTGAACAGGAACCCCCGGCAGCATGGGTTGTTGAGGTGAGCCTTCCAACAGACTTTTTTTTTCTTTTTTTTTCTGGAATTAAAGGTCCCATTCACTACAGACCTGGGAGGGAAGCTTTGTCTGGCTGCTGGGGTGAGAAAAATAGCTCACTACAGGGAAAAGAAGCAAGCTGTACCACATATCACACATGTGGAACGATCCAAGACCTCACAGCGTGAAAGCCAACAGAAATTTGAGCTAATAGGAAAGAAGTGGGGGAGAAGAGGATCATCACATAATCTAAAAACCAAAAATCACAACTCAAAATCAGATGAATTGTGCTACACTGAAATGAAGGATTCTGTTCACAAGTAATGCTGTTGACAAACAGAGAAGCTGGGTGTGCTCAGAGACTCTTCTGCATTGCTTAAAGCAAGATATTAATGCATAGAGTAAGGGCAGATGACAGGACACAGGAACAATCCACCTGGTTGTTGGTTTTTGATAAAGTTTTATTGGCTCACATTTGCACTCATTCATGTCTGTGCTACCTCTGCAAAGCTGCAGGGCTGTGACACAGACTCACAAAGCCTACAATATTTACTATGTAGCCTTTTGAGGGGAAAACTTGTATCATCCCCCACCTAGATGATAGAGAGTAGTGAGTAGGATATACACCATAAAAATTGGCAGCTAGGGACTGGAGAGATGGCTCCAATGCTCTCGTTGCTCTTTCAGAGTTCAGTTCCCAGCACCCACAGTGTGGCTCACAACCATCTCTCACTCCAATTTCAAGAGATCTGACACCCTCTTCTGGCCTCCATGAACACCAGGCATGCACACAGTGCATACACATACACAGGCAAAACACTCATATACACAAAATAAAATAAAAAGAAGAAAAAAGATTAACTGGCCGCTAAATCCTGGTGGTGTATGACAAGGGCCACTTGGCATCGCTGACATTGAACCTGAGTCCCTCAGAAGTTGGCTGTGTACTCCCCACCCCAGACAACTGGTCAGTGAAGTCAGATTAGCAGGTTTTAGAGCTTGCTCCACTCTGCCATGAGATTGGAAGCTCGTATAGAATCATTCTCTCTGCCTACCCTCGAGCAGAGCTGCACCTGGATGGGGCGACACCTAAGCCTTGTCTGCTTTGACAGAAGACAGTGATGACTGGAAGAGGATAATGGGGGGGGATGCTGAGGAAGCAGGGCAAGGCTACCATCAAACTGAGCCCCAAAGCCACACAACATTTGGGCTCAGCTGAGTCATCTAGAGTGATTTGAGGCAGTTTGTTTTTTACTTTTAGGTCAAGGCATTGGAACCATCAGAAATCCCTGCACCCCTTTTTTTCTTTTCTTCTCTTCAGTCCTAGAGATTGAACCCAGCACTTCTTGCACACTAGGCAAGCACTCTCCCCATGAGCAACACCCCCAGTCACAATAGAGAATGGAGAGTTGAGGGCTATTGTAGTTTCTTTTCTCATCTCTGTGACCAAGAATATAACAAGAATCAATTTAAGGGAGGAAGGGGTTCGTTTTGGCTTACAGTTTGAGGGGAAATAGTCCTTCACTGTGGGAAGGCATGGGGGCAAGCAAGCAACTTTGGGGCAGAGGCAGGATAAGAGGGAAGAACAGAATAGCCTCCTGTCCATATCTCTGTGGACCAGGAAGCAGAGGTGGGACAGAAAATGTCCAGGTTATAAATTTCAACATGTCTCCCCTTCGCAAAGATCCACTCCTCCCAAACCCAGCCCACTAGGTCCTTATTTCCTAATTGTTCCACAACCTTCCAAGATAATATCTTCAGCTGGAGATTAAGTGTCCAAACACATGAGCCTGTGAGGGACATTACACGCTCCAATCACAGCAAAAGGTGAAGGCATCTGTATGCAAAAGGAAGGTAGAAGGTGACAGGCATGGAGGAGACAAGCTTTACTCTCTCACCCCAGACACATGCATACACACACACACACACACACACACACACACACACACACACACACACCCCTCTGGGGAGGGAGAGGCACGGAGGAGACAGCTGAGGAGGGCTCCATACATCCTTGCAGTGAGACTCACAGCCTCAGACATATCCTGGCATGCCCAGTCTCATGGGACTGAACACTGACTTAGGGTAGGTCCCCAGAAGCTGGGGTTGAAATGGAGCATGCTGTGGAGGTCATGTTTCCAGGGTGTGCTCTATAAGCACCTCCCTACCAGCTACAAAAATATAAGAATAAAAAAAGGTTTTAAAAGATAGAGTGAAGGAAGCAAGAAAGAAGGAAGAGCCAAGTGATGATGTGGTCCCCACTGCAGCATTTAGGCCTTTCAAGGTTGCTCACTGTAAGGCAAGGGAGCAACTTTTATATACTTTTATACACTGCCTAATCAGTTGTTAGCCATGGGCAACCCTAGAGAGGAAATGGACTCGCCTTCCTCCCACAGACAGTTGGCATCTCCCATTGACCAGAACTGTTGTTGACAGGGCGAACTGCAGAGGCCCAGAGAAAGGGGTGAGGGAACCAATGCATCAAGTGCCTTTCACCCCTCTGATTAGGCAATGAAGGAAGTGACAGAGGAGTCTGTGGCCTAGAAAAGAACGGTGGATATAGGTTGACATACCAGAAGGGGCAAAAACAGAGTGGCAGAGTGACCTCAGACCCCACCACATCAGAAAGCCAGTGTGGGCAGAAGCAACAGGGACCAGACACCCTGCTAAGCACCCCTGGGGCCTGAATGTCCTTTCTTCCTCCACCATCAGGCTGGCTCCGGGACAGAAATGAGACCCAGAGAGGAAACTTTCCACAGACTCCCATTTTACCAGTTTGTAATCATTGCACACACTCCCACTCAAGACATAAAAGGATGCCATTAAGAGGACACATGGTTAGCAAGTTCATTAATCATGGTCTCTTTCACACTTCCACGGTCAACTACAATCCTGGAGTTATAAAGGGAAGCCTCCCCACTTAATTACAGTGTTTAGCAATTAACAGTTCATCAGCTACCATAGCCCCTCCCTGGCTTCTATAAATGACAAAGGGCTTGAATTCCACAAGTTTTCTCTGCAGGGGTCTTTAGCTTGGGCAGAGAGTCATGTTTGGTGTGAACAAGATAATCATATTCAGTGTCAGCAGAGCAGTTAGGTTGTAGTGTCACACTTGCATGGTGCAGGGATTCTCCTACCCTCTCTGACAATACAGAATTGGATTTGAAGGTTTGTTTTGCAGCACTCCATGCTCTGCCTGTTGCTGGATAGACAGATCTGTTTTCACTGATGCTACTAACTGTAACACAAATCTTAATTGGTCTCAATAATAAAAACCCAGAGTCAGATATTAGGATAAATGCTGGAAGATCAGAGAAGCAGAGCAGCTAGTCACTAGAAAGACTCCTTACCTCTAAGGAATCCTCAGACTGAAAGGGTTGAGCTCCTGGCTCCTCTGGCCGTATATTCCTCTCTCTGCCCAGCCATATCCCTTCCTGTCTCCACCTCCCTAGTGCTGGGATTAAAGGTGTGTGCCACCACTGCCTGGCTCTGTTTCTCTTTAGACTGGTTCAGTCTTGTGTAGCCCAGGCTGGCCTTGAACTCACAGAGATTCGTCTGCCTCTGGGATTAAAGGTGTATGACACCACTGCCTGGTTGCTATGGCTAATTAGTGGCTTAGTTCTGCATTCTGATCTTCAGGCAAGCTTTATTTGTTAGATCACAAAATATCACCAGAACTGATGGCTTAGCCCCAGCTTCAAGGTGATAAAGACCATTTGTCAGTGGTTTCCAGGTGTCAAATATGGCAAGATAGGTGATCCTATAAAACATCCCTTACCTTTAACTTCCTCACCTGCACAGCAGAATAATATCAGAAGCCTCATTAAAAAACAAAACAAAACAAAAACAAAAACCCAAAGGACACACTGCATGTGAGTTGTCTGGGAACTCCAGCATGTGACACTCAGGACTATTATACATAGGCTAGACACTTTGAGAAAACTTTTACTAAGCTGGTGTGAAGGCTGAGTCAGCAAGATGCTTGCCCGACAGTATGAGGACCTGAATTTGATAATCCAGATCCACATAAAAATAAACAAAAAGAATGGGTTGGTGGTGCACACTTGTCCTTCCAGTCTTGGGTTTGCTGATCAGCCAGACTAGCCAAGTTGATGAGCTATGGTTCACTGAGAGACCCTGTCTCAAAAAATAAGGCAGAGGGCTGGAGAAATGGCTCAGTGGCAAGAGCATGTCTTGCTCTTGCAGAGGACCGAGTTTGGCTCCCAGCACCCATGAGCACACACTACATCCTGGAAGGCAGACCCAGGGAATTGGATACCCTCTTCTGACCTCCTAAGGGCACAGCACACATATGGCACATATACATACAAACACATCAATATAAATAAATAAATAGATAGATAAATAAATAAATAAATAAATAAATAAATAAATGGGGTAGAGACCCTCAACATTGACCACAAGTACATATGTACTCACACCAGTGCACACATGAACATACATATACACATACACAAAGCTTTTATTGAGTTCCTGTGTACAGAAGTGCTCACACCATCATAGTGTACTTGATATACTTCCTGATCAGGGTACTCTCCTCCCTAAGCAAGACTAAGGGGGATGTAACCAGGGACCCAAAGTGCCTGTGCACCTGTGGCAACTACTCTCCTGCTTTCCAACCTCTGGGCCTGCTTTTTTCTCCTGGTGTTTCATGGGCATACTCTGTGCTTGGCTTTTACCCAGCATCACCCATGTGAGATTTGTTCACAGTGCATATAGCTGTGTTCTCTCACTGCTCATAGTTTGAACTGATCCTCTGTGCAAGCATACCGAGATTTTTTAATCCAGGCTTATGTTTTATGGGCCCAGAGATGGTTTTAATAAAGTAATTATGAATAAAGCTATTGTGAGAAGTCATGTTTC
Source organism: Onychomys torridus (assembly GCF_903995425.1). Classification (NCBI taxonomy): domain Eukaryota; kingdom Metazoa; phylum Chordata; class Mammalia; order Rodentia; family Cricetidae; genus Onychomys; species Onychomys torridus. The sequence goes on along the minus strand of NC_050449.1, from coordinate 114,910,421 downwards.
AATACTTCTTAAAACTTACATTTTTAATTTTGAGATAATTGTAGGTGTTTCTATGATTGTGAGGAATAGTCAAGATAGTTGCACACACACACACACACACACACACACACACACACACACATACACAGAGTCTCCTTAATTACAACATCTTTCAAAACTATAGTAAAATATTACACCAAGAGACTGTGGTTGATATGAACCATGAGTGCCCCTCAGATTTCCTTTTCACAGCATGTGTGTTGAATTCTATTCTTTATCTCATCTATACAGGGTTACACAGCCCACCATAGTCAACCACAAAACAGTTCTATCACCAACAACAAGGGAGGAACTTACACATGAACCTGAAAATGGATTGGGCAACAATGTGATTAAACCATGGGATTCCTGACCCTCACACACTATGTGAGATGCTAATTTTTATTTTAAGCTAGTATGTATGGATATAATTTATTTTTAAATTTTTTGTGTGTATTGGTGTTTTGCCTGAATGTATGTCTATGCATCACATGCATGCCTTGTGCCAGATGGAAGCCAGAAGAGAGTATTGGATCCCTTGGGTCTGGAGTTACAGCTGGTTGTAAGCTGCCATGTGGGTTCTGGGAATTGAACCCCAGTTTTCTGGAAGAGAAACCAGTACTCTTAGGTGCTGAGCCATCTCCTAGGCACCTGAATTTTTTTTAATGTGTATGAGTGTTTTGCCTCCATGTTTGTATGTAAACCATGTACATGCAGTGTCCATAGAGGCCAGAGGAGGACATCAGATATCCAGGAACTGGAATTACAGAGCATTGTGAACTGCCATGTGGGTTCTGGGAATCAAACCCAGGTCCTTTGGAAGAGCAGCATTGCTCTTAACTGCTGAGCTGTCTCCAGGTCCAGCACTGGAATATTTGTATAATGAAATATTTAGGGATGACACTCAAGTCCATCAGCTTATTTGTGTTCCGACATACCTGTGCATGTAGCCTAAATGCAGCTTTGTTTTACATTCTGAATGTGCTTGCATTTTGACTCAGACATTTCCCATGGGATCAGGGATGGGATTTTCTAGCTGTTACACCAAGTTAGTGCTCAGATTTGGAGACTTTTGGATTTTTGGATTTGGAGTATTCAAGCTGTGCTTCTATCAGACCCTTGATTTTAAAAAATGCAGCTATCTCAAAAAAAAAATGCAGCTATCTGCCTTGGAAAGATGGCTCAGTAGTTAGGGGTGTTTCTGCTCTTTTGGATGGTATGAGTGTGGTTTTCAGCACCCATATCCAATGACTCACAGTTGCTTGTCAACTCCAACTCCTGGGGACCTGGCAACCTTTTCTAGCTTCAGAGGGTACCAGCACACACATGCACAGGACACACAACACACACACAGCACACACAGGCACAGACACACACAGGCACAGGCACACACAGCACACACAGGCACACACAGGCACAGGCATACACAGGCATACACAGGCACAGGCATACACAGCACACACAGGCACAGGCATACACAGCACACACAGGCACAGGCATACACAGCACACACAGGCACAGGCACACACAGTACACATAGACACACACAGGTACAAGCACACATAAATAAAATAAAAATAGAATCATATATATATATATATATATATATATATATATATATATATATATTTTTTTTTTTTTTTCAAGACAGGGTTTCTCTGTGTAGCTTTGTGCCTTTCGTGGAACTCACTCTGTAGCCCAGGCTGGCCTTGAACTCACAGAAATCCGCCTACCTCTGCCTCCTGAGTGCTGGGATTAAAGGCGTGCACCACCACCGCCCGGCTAAAAATCTTTTTAATTAAAAAAGAAGGCCATTCTCAGAGCAGTGTCCAGACTGTGCTCTTGAAGTCCACCCAGGTGGCTCAGCTGTGCATTTTTTATTTTGAACCCCTGCTCCACCACTGACATGGCTGCTTATTTCACTCCACTAGCTCTGGCCCCTTGAAAAGGGTGTAGCCACATGGTTCAGTTTCTCATCTCTGTGGCTAAATGCTGGACAGGAGAGACCTAAGGGAAAGAGTTCATCTTCACTCATGGCTTACCTGGTTGCAGTTCACCCCTCGAGGAAGGCCTGCATTTCAGTTAGGTTTCTATGGCTGTAATAAACACTGTGACCAAAAACAATTCAGAAAGGAAAGGGTTTATTTGTCTTATATATCCCAGGGCCACAGTCAGAAACCAAGGCAGGAACTGAGGCAGAAGCCATGGAGGAATGATGTTTACTGGCTTGCTCTCCATGGCTTGCTTGGCCTGCTTTCATATATCACTGAGAAGAACCAGCCCATAAAACACCACAGCGAGCTGGGCCCTCCCATGTGAGTTATTAATCAAGACATTGTCTCACAGGCTTGCCTACAGGAAATTTGATGGAGGCATTTTCTCAACTGAGGCTCTTCTCAGATAACTCAAGCCTAAGTCAAGTTGATGAAAAACTACCCAAGATTCATGGCAGCAGAAGCATGTGGCTGGGCCCTCACATCTGAGCAGGACTGGGAAGCAGAGAAAAATGATGCTGGCTCTTGGTATCCATCCTTTCTCCTGTTTCTCTTTTTATTCAGTCTGGGCCCCTAGGATGGCCATGTAGTGATGCCATCCACATCCAGGGAGGATATTCTCTCCTTAGTTAAACCTTTCTGGAAATATCTATACCCAGAGGTGTGTCTCCTAGGAGATTCCAAATTCAGTCATGTTGATGATTAAGATGACATCATATTCTACCTTCTCGTAAGGGTTTTGTTTTATCTGACATCTTCATTTAGGATAATATGCAGAAAGCAATATACATGCATTTCCCCCTCCAGCTGGCCTGTTCAACCCTCCATCATTTCTGTGCCTGCCTGAAGGCTAGAGTTCTGGAGACTGCCTGCATCCATATTGATTTCCTGGAGAAGTTTCTTTGCCTTGGTGTAAACAAGAAGTGCTGAGTATTTCATCCTTCCAACTCCCTTGCTTCCCAGAAAGTGTGGACCTCTGAGTGGCAAATTCCACAGTAGCTCCCAGAATTCCCTGCAGGGTTATGGTATTAAGGTTCATGCAGGCTGCATGGTAACTTGCTTGACTGATAACATTGATAACATGTCATTTATTAGCTTGGCCCCATTCCACAGGTTATTTCCCCATGACCCTAACATTCTACCTTCACTGACCAAATAAACTGCTCATGCCATATCCTTGTGTCAGGGTCAGCTTCAGGGGGGGAACCAAACTAAGACAAATGTCTAGTGCAGTATAGGCATGCAGTGTGTGTCCAGCTAATACTTGTGTGTGTGTGTGTGTGTGTGTGTGTGTGTGTGTGTGTGTGCATTTGCACACATATGCACTTGCTTTCCTTAGTGAAAGCCACAGAGAAAAGTACCAGCCCCCTTTGAGAAGGCATCTGTGCTATCAGAATCTAAGGATGACTGTCTCTGCTCTCAAGTGTGCAAAGCATGTCAAAGAAGCTGTTTCCATTTCCAACAGGAGATAAGTAGAAAGTGGTCATGAGGCAGAACAGAAGAGACCAGCCAGTCAAGTGCATGGACAGTGGTGACCGCAGGAGTCCACATTCAAATACTACCCACCAGAGGTCACGGTACAAGGAGAAATACAGGGGGAGGGGCATACACTCCTGTGGGGTTGTAAGCTGGAACCAACCCTCTGGAAAACTTCCTAGTAGCATTAAGTAATCCAAAATCCATTCATTGCCTGCCCACACAAATGCCCACAAAGCACCAGGGGTTCACAATGTGCCTTTATCTTGGGAAGCTACATAGGTATGTTTCCCTAGAAGGTAGATTCAGAAGCTGAGACAGTACCATCTGAATACACAACACCAGGGAATAAAACAGAGTCCATGGTACAAGAGCCAGAGTGGGAAAAACAGGAGCTGGAGCCAGAATAAGATTTATGGAAAAATCCCATTATGTAAAGTAAAAACAGACACAAGGCAGAGCATGTGTAAGGATGTAGAGCAAACAGATTTGAAAGAGCTGTGGGCAGCCGAGTAGGAGAGTGTTATGGAACTTGAGGGAATCACATACAACCCGTATCCCAAATCAGGTCTAGTCACCTGTCCTCAATAATCCGATAAAAAAAAAGCATACTTTTTAATAGTGGAAAAGGAGATTATTTCAATATGGCCACACTGAGAAGAAGGACCAAGATCCAGCAGACCTCAAAGTGCATCTTCAGGGTCCTGCAACTGAGATCAGAGTTTAAATTGAAGGAGAATGCACATCAAAGCAGTCCTGGCCAAGGTGGGGCCCTGCCACCTCTGACCCATGGACTTCAGTCTCACCCTGTCAGGTGGTCTGGAGTTGTTAGAACTGTGTGAAATGTCTTTCCAGGAGACAAGCTCCCTCTGGAGGGAGCACTTTCCTTCTCCCAGTATGAAATCCCGGGAGAAATTCTCATTTCTTTGTGGTCCATTGTTTCCATAGTCTGATGGTGTCTTTAGAATATCTTCAGTCCTGCCAGCCTGTTACAAGGGAGCTGAGAGCCAACCAGAAAAGGTAATTGGCAGAAGTAAATGTCTACAGGGTGGGAAAGAGTTCAACTAAGCCTTGCAAAGCAGCACAGAGGTGTAGTTCAGGAACAGAGCACCTGTCTGACACGTGCAAAGCCCCAGGTTCAAATCCCATCATGTCAGGGGTGGAGGATCCAAAATTGTAAGTACACACAGCTATATTATAGAATAACCATACAGTATATAATTTATATTATATATTACACATAAAGATACATTATCTTTAATAATGATAAAAACACATTTTAAAGGAAAAGACTCACTAATCTGATATCAGAACTTAAAACATTTGTAAAATAAGAAAAAAATAAAAACAAAAAAAATGTAAAAATGAAAAGATAAACCAGAGACTGAGGAAGCCCTTGAGAGATCACATAAATGAAAATGCATTGTCTCCAGATAACATTGAACATATGAGGAGGGCATGCAGAGGTCAGGCACTGCTGAGGCCTGTCATGTGGACAGACGAACTGAAAAGTAATAATAAAACCCTCACCTGGCTGTGGATCTGCACAGGCCTTTCATTGGTCATGCTTTGCTCTGGTGTCTCTTTGCTCCACCTTTGAACTCTGAGTGAAGCCAAGATCCCAACCCGCTGTGACCCTCAGCTTCCTTGTTGTAGGATGATAACAGGTGTGGTTCACAGCTGCATATAGTATTTAATAAGCCGTAAACATGCAGCAAATGTTCTTGTAAATGTGTTGAAGTTGCAAAACAATGGCAGCTCCTGTGTGTTAGAGACCTGGCCTCCTAATCCACAGAGACAGTGTAGGTGCTGTTGTTCTTATTTTGCAGATAAAGAAATTGAACCTGGGAGAGGTTGAAAGTCATCCAAGTGGGATGGGAAACCTGGCTCACATTCTGGGCCTCCTGTGGCATCTCTCCACCCAGCTCATTTCTCTCCCTCCCTTTCTGTAGTGTGTGCCTGTGTGTGTTTGGGGGTGGGGAGGGGGCAGCTCATGTTAACCTTAAACTCACTATGTAGCCCAGGACAGCCTAGTACTCCTGATCCTCCTGCCTCCATATCTCAAATGCTGGAACATCAGGCTCATGTCACAGTGCCTGGATCCTTATGAAAACCACCCAGAACCCTGAGAATTTGCATAAGAGGCAGAATGTGTCTCTGAAAGAGCCACAGTGGGGAGGTGGAGACCCGCCTACTTAAGTGCACACTGTTGCTCTGTGGTGTAGGCAGAGGCCCCTATGCTGCCTTTCTCTCTGAACTCAGGCAGTCCTGTGGCTCTGGATCCTCACCCCTCACTGTAGATTTCTGTTTCCAATGATCTCTGGCCCAGATGTTACACATGTGTAGGTGGTGGTGGTGGTGGTGGTGGTGGTGGTGGTGATTTATGCAGTCATCATGAGCTCTGCATTTGTATTTGTGGACAACAGGAGGCTCTACAGGCTTTAAAAGACAGTAGGTGTCATGACACACACACACCACATACCACACACATGCCACCACACACACAACACACATACATACACACCCCACATATTTACACACCACATAATGCCCCCTACATACCATACAAACACACATACACCACCACACATACCACATGCATACATACACCACATAACCACACACACGACAGAGCTAAGACTCATACAGTGGACTGATACCTAATTGCTCAGAATGTCAGGGCAGGACTTCCCTGGACTCTGCTCAGGTGGCAGCAGCTGAGTCACAGGTGGAGTGATGTGTCCTAACTTGGCTCACCTGTCTCCTAGAGATGCCTGCAGGGAAGGTGTGGGGTAATCAGGCACTAAGCTTGGGAACTTCCAAGGCCTGGGGGAGGTGGCTCCAGGAGTCACTGGGCTCCTGCCTCCCTCCCCCTTTGCTTATCTGCTCTGCAGACTGGCCTGACTCTGCTGGCCCGTCCCACTGGCCTCTTCACACCCTGCGTCCTTGGCTCAGCATTGAGGAATAAATGCTGAGTGGCTTATTGTTCAGTAGTGAGGTGGCAGGAAACCTGTGGACTCTTCCCCTCTGGTTTTCCTGTGGGTGCCACATCCTTCTTTTCACCTGAAAGCTTTTAAAACCTCTTCCATTTATCAAGACCTGAAAGGACCAACGTGGCCCACATGCAAATGTTCCCAGCTCACCACACCAGTAAGAAGCACCCAGGTTAGAACACATGATCACACCCATCTCCTCAGCCATTTCTCTGACTCCACCATCTCCTGTGGTATCCGTGTCTCCTCTGTCCCTGCAGCTTCAGTCAAGCAAGCTGTTACCATATCACACTGCACTCCGATCTTGGCATTTGGGGGCTGGGCAAGGTGACATACATTCTTAACTACAGCAGGATGTGTATGGAAGGGGCAAATCCAAACCAGTTTCCATTTGGGAGGGATGGGGCAGATAAAGCTGTGGTTGAGCAACGCAATCCAGAGGGAATGTAGCAATCTCCTACAATGGCAGTTCTGGTTCCAGAGGGAGTTTTGTGAACATCAAGCAGTTGGACAGACCCAGAGGAGTCCATGAACATCACTAGAGATTCGGGCCTTGGCAGCAAAGATAGTTCATGGGTAGGCAAGGCCTGTGTTTCCATTATCTTTGAATTGCTCAGGATGCTTACTAAGATAGTGGTATATGCTAAAAATATTTTGGTTTTTGAAACAGTTTCTCACTCTGATAGAATGTTTAAATGGTGATAATGGTACCTGGCTCACAAAATGCTGTGAACATTAAGTAGTTAATGCCTGTCAAGCCCTTAGCAGAATGTGTGGCATATAGTACAGTACATACTTGGTAAACAGTGAGCCTGCTGTGGGCATGAGCTAGGTGGGCTCTGAAGGAAAACAAAGAGAAAAGTTCCAGAAATGGCTGTTTGTTTGTTTGAAGACAGAGTCTTACAGTGAATCCCTGGCTGGCCTTGAACTCACAGAGATCTAGCTGCCTCTGCCTCTCAGGTGCTGGGTGGATGTATGTCACCTCGACCAGTCCAAAATGTTTTAATCAGTGTCTACATCTTCAAAGCAAGTGGCTGGCCTCTGAACATAGAGCATCCAGAAAGAGTGCCCTTGGAGGCAGGGGAGTCACACCAGAGGGCTCCGAGAAGAGCCACCTGCTTTGGCAGGGCTTCTATTTCTTCAACGCCAGCAACAGTTTTATCGCCCACCCAGCCCAAACTGGCTGACACTGCTGCTGCTATTTCAGCTCCAACAGGGAGATCCAAATGTTGTGATCTACAAGGGCTGTGCCTTCCATGGGGCTGAAGGGAGGAAGGGACTCACACCCACCCCTGTATTCCAAAACTGACAGAGCAGTTCAGGAGTCAGGCAGACCCAGAATTTATATCTGTGTTGATTCATAACCAAGCATCCTTCATGCAGTGAGCCATTCCCTTGGCCCTGGTGAGACTTTTATGCAAATAGTGGTCTCCAGTCTGTTTCTGGTACCCAGACCCAGAGTATCACTTGGTTGTCAGCAGCAGGGTCTGGGTTCAAATTCTAGTTCAATTATTTGCTGTGTCAGTGTCCTCTAGAAGTAGAGTTTCTGCATCCAACCATTAACAGTTTAAGGATAGACAGGAGACCTGACCTGGAACTGCACCCTCCTGCTCCCCAAACCCCAGCCCCCACCCCTGCCAGGCTCAGGAGCTCAGGCTCAAGGGTGGTCTGGCTGTGAGACCTGCTGGTTGCACCCCAGGGGTGTCAAGACCCCTCCTGAAGTCCAGCAGACACCAGGGTGGCCCCTTGAAGCAAGGCACATGGCAAAGAAGGTCCTTTGAATTGTAGAAGACACTAGGAAGACGTTCTTTAGTCTGATTTTCTTTCTTTCTTTTTTTTTCTTCTTTTCAAACCTCTCTGAGAAGGATGTAAGCTAATTGATCAGACTAAAGCTGTGTGAGTTCCTTGTTCTCTTTTCTACAGCCGATGAAGCATGCATCTTTGATGTGTGTGGATTAACACCTTCCTCAGCCCCTCCCAACAGTTCCTCCCTCTCACCCTGAGCTGAGGGTAAAGAACTGCCATGGCACTTACAGCTGTGAGAACTGCCTGGGGGTGCAGGCCAGGGAGAGCTCTCCTCCTCTTCCACTATTTTAGGGAATTCATCCCATAATAGGTAAGGCAAAATAGCTACTAATTAATGTGCAGTCTCTTGGAGACAGGAAACAGCACACAACACTATGTTCCCCTGCAAGGCTGAACCCTGGGCTGGGCACCTATCCCATTCCTCCCCAGCCTCTAGCCTCCCCAGCCCAGCGTCTGCCTTTCACAACCCCACACACAGCTGGGGAGGGTCTGTGGTGGAGGACTGAGTTTGTCCTGGGTATGTAGATGAGGAGGACAGGGATCCAGGCTGGGGGTGACAACAAGCCTGGCTAACAAGGATAAGGGTTTGCAACATTCCTTGTTTTATTTGGGGAAGTTCTTCACTGAACTGGGTGATTTTGAGCTTGCTAACGGGAAGCTGGAGCTTTCCAGAGACAGCATTGCTCTGACGAGAGGTAACATCTCCAATGCTAACTGAGTTCCAACTTCCAGGAGGGCTCCCTGAAGTGTCAGAGCTGAATTCTGAGCTATCCAGACCCAAGGCATTTCATCCAACCCACTCCTACCCTGGAGCATCCTTCTGGATTCTTTACTCACCCTCAACTTAACGAGTCTGTGTATTCCAGACTCAGCCAGATGCTTCTCGTTTCTTGGGAATCCTGAGTCTGCAGATGGGGTGCCCCACACTCTACCTTAAGTCGGTTTAGAATTAGGTTTGCCATTATCTTGATGTAGAAGAAAAAGAGGAAGTGGACAGAGAGGCTGACAGTGGCTGGTAAAGGGATATCCTTCACTATGTCTCTGGCCATCTGGAAGGGTAAAGAGGGCCCTTGCTCTGTGCTCACCTCTCTAACTTCACACCCAATTGTGACTCACAGTCTTCCAGCATCTAGCCTGGTCTCCACTGCCAAGTCTCCTTGCTCCTTCTCTTTCTTTTGACCCCTAGACCACAGATGGTAGTAAAGGCAGTAAAGTCATCCTCCATCCTAGCTAAACTGCCACTTCTCCCTTACGGGGTGGGTCACCTCCCATCTCTTCCCACAGGGTTAGTCCCAGGAGCAAGCGCACGCACACACACACACACACACACACACACACACACACACACACACGCATGTGTGCACCACCTGAAAAAAAATCTTTTTCACATATTTGCACTTTTTAGTAGAACCACTGGCATGTTGACACTTGGAGTCAGAGAATTCTGTTCCAGGGAAACCATAAATCTTCTTGGTCATATTGGAAGTAACAAGATCCCTCAGTTCATGGTGATGGAACTCAAAGCCTGCCCCTGTGTGATGTGTTCAACACATATTCACAGGTGTTGTTTTTAATCTAAGTAGTTCTATTTACCAATAAAGTGTTAGGAGTCAGATGTTGGGGTGAAAACTTGCTAGATCAGAGAAGCCAAGAAGTGACCAGTTGACCTTATTTGGTCAGAGACCCAGCAAGAGGGCATCTCTCCACTTACCCCAAACCAAAAAGGACTGTGAATCCCCAAGTCTCTCCCTCCTCCTTCCTGTGATTCTCTCTACCCATCTTTCTAAGCCTCTCAGAGGCTGCTCTGCCCCAGACCTGGGGGTAGAAGTGGCCATGGGCATGAGGAGGGACAATTCCTTGGAGCTGGCAAAATATTGACCATCTCTGAATCACAAGCATAGAGCCAAGGTTATCTGAGAGAGGTACCAGGCCTAGCCTCTCTCCAGCCCTTTGTGGGGACAGCCCAAAAGCTAGTCCTCAATATGTGTTTAGGTAAAAGACTTAGGGCACTTTTTTTTTTTTTTAAAAGATGTATTTATTTATTATGTACACAGTGTTCTGCCTACATGCATGCTTGCAGACCAGAAGAGGGCACCAGATCTCATTTCAGATGGTTGTGAGCCACCATGTGGTTGCTGGGAATTGAACTCAGGACCTCTGGAAGAGTAAGCAGTGCTCTTAACCTCTGAGCCATCTCTCTAGCCCCAACTTAGGGCACTTTTAAAGGAGTTGTGAGCCCTAAAATGCCCCAAGATCTGAGTACTATGCTCCACATGGAGACTGTTGGCTCCATAGGCTTCTTTGCAGTACTCGAGGAGCAGCTAGGAAGGAAAGCTTTGGTATGAACACTTGCCTACTCAAAGTGATGTTATCGACCATGGGACTATCATTTCCTGAAGATCCTCTGATACTTGTCTGGAGCTGGAGAGATGGCTCAGTTGTTAAAAGCTCTGACTGCTTTTAGAAAGGACTTAAGTTCCCAGAAGCCACATGGTAGCCCACCACCACCTGTGCCTCCAGTTTTAGCAGATCTGATGCCCTCTTCTGACCTCTGCAGGCACTACACAGACATCATGCACATGCATACATGCAGACAAACACTCATAAAATGAAAATAGATCTTTAAAAAAAAAATCCATCTTTGTTTTTCTCCATCTCTGTCTCTGTCTCTCTGTCTCTCGCTCTCTCTCCACCTCCCAATTCCCATACTCACACTTGGGCTAATTGTCAATCCCCATCGCTCTTCCTCTCATTAAAACCAATAATTGTCTGCGTACAGAACTTGCACATTCATAGTAGTCCTAGCGCCTTTAAAAATTTCAATGACTTTTCTTATCAATTTAATATTTCAACACATTGTTCAAGTTAATTAACTTTTCAGAGTTGATTTAATTTTGTAGTCACAAAGGGTTTTTAAGCTCAAGAAAAATGGTTTTTTAGAGTCAATAATACATAATGAGTGTGTTTATTATTGAAGTTTGAGCTGTAAAAAAAAAAAAAAAAAGATATATCTGCATTTTCCAGTGAGAGCACCAGCCACCACCCACATGTCGATCTCTTAATATTTTGTGTATTTCTTTTTGTTCATATTTTTAAAAGCAAAAATATGTGATTTATGCAAATTTGTATCCCTTTTCTCCCTTGACATCATGAATATTTTACAATATAATTAAAATCCTAAGTGTAATTTCAGTGTCTCCTTAGCATTCATTTTCAAGTTCTGTGGATTGTTTAGGCAACCCTAACTTGCCAACATTTAGCATATTCTGTTCCTTCGTTATAATTGGGGCACAGAGACAAACATGTCTGTGTGAACCTTTGACCTCAATATGTCTGTTTTCTCCAGCAGCTTCTTAGAATCAAAGTTCCTGGGTAAAAGGGCACAGGCTCAAGTTTTGAAGTTTCCTGATACTAGTTGCTAAATTGTCTTCCAAAAAGGGTGGAAGAGTATAGTGGCCACCATGGTGTCTGCACCCGGGTCTGCTGGGCGAGAGCTTGGAAAACTCTGTTTCCTTGCCTCCCTTGGTGATCTGAGCATCCTTCCCAGGCTGTTTCAAGGTATTGATGGTCTGTCCCCATATTCTCTCTGAGTTTTGGTGTAACCCTGCCCATGGTGGTAAGTTATTCATCAGTTACCAAGCATCCTTTCATCTCTTATATCTTTTAACTTTTTTATTTATTTAATTTTAGTGTTTATGTGTGTGAGAGTGTATGTAAGTGCTCCTGCACATGTAAGTTCTGGAAATCAAACTCAGAACCTCTGCAAGAGCCAAAAGTGCTCTTAACCACAGAACCATCTCTCCAGATCCTGTTTGCTGTTATATCTTGACAAACATTTCTCTGTCATTTACCTTTGCCTCTTTGGCTTATGAAGTTTTTGGTGAGTGGACAATAGTTTATCAGTCTTTGCCTTTGAAATGAGCCAAACAACAAAGACCAATATAGAAACATAAGATCAAAGCTTCAGGTAAAAATACAAAGCATGGGAAGGTGCAGGCATGCATTTTATTCTGCTTTATCTGAAATGCACCTGCAAATCCAGCTGCACACACAGCTCTCCATGGATATTTTTCTTCTCAAATAGTTTTAAAAATATCCCGGCAGTAATATTCTTCATTGATGTACTGAGTGTTGCATGGATTATGTTCTGCTGAGTGCTAAAGCTGAATTTCTCTCCAGTCTCTGTGATTGACTGAGCACCCAAGAGCAACTTAAGAGAGAAAGGGCTTTTCTGACTTAGAGTTCTAAAGAGATATAGTCCATCAGGGCTGGGAAGATGCAGCCACAGGCAGGGAAGGCATGGTAGCAGGATTAGGAAGCTGGCTGGTCATATTGCATCCATACTCCAGAAGCAAAGAGGAGTGGGAAGTGGGGGCAGGCTAGAAAGCCTCCTGGCCCACCCCGGTGACACGCTGGCTTTCTTCAGTGAGGCTCCACCTCTTAAAGGTTCCACAGCCTTCCCAAACAGTGCCACCAGCTGTGGACCAAGTGTGCAAACACATGTGCCTATGAGACATTTCAGCTTCAAACCATGCTGAGTGTCTCCACTCTCAAAATCCTATGCCTGAGAGTTCCCTCTTCCCTGATTCTCAGGCAGAAATGGCCCAGTTCTGCCAGTGTTGCTTTCAACATTTTTCACAAGTGGCTATTAGATGTGTGTGCTTCCCAGGACTCTAGCCTGGGTCTGGCTCCCTTCCATCCACTTCCCTCACTCTTCAACAACCCTGCTGCCTGATTTGCAATGGTCACCCAATTCCTAACAGATCTGCTTTTATTTTAGTGGTGCTGGTGGCTGAACCCTAGGGCCTTACAACACACTAGGCAAAGCCTTCTGTCACTGACCTACACTCTCAGACCATTGCCCAAGTCTTGATATCCATCCCACCCTCTCCCTCAATTTTAGACCAACTGCCTCCCAAGGGCCTGCATGTAGAGAGATCTCAAAAGCTGTCATTCCAAAGCTGAACAGCTCACCCATTTCACCACAGTGCCCATGGCTTAGAGACTATCTCCCCAGCAGTCTGGGGATCCAACTCAGGGCCTGACACATGCCAGACTACCCCTGAGCTATGTGCTCAGCCCCTGAGGGCAATTCTTGGGTTTGCTCTTCTCTCCAGATTTTGGGGTTGCTATTTGCCCTATGACCTCAGTTCTCCATCGAGGCCACACAAAGCTACTGGTTTTTCAGTTCTTTTCCTTTTTTTCTCTTTGGGAGTAAGAATGATGATTTCCAGCTTTTATATATCAGATCTAAAATTTTAAAGATGATTTATTTTTCAGGAAGTTCAAAAAGTTCTGCATTCGGAAGCCTACCCACTGCCTTGTAGTGTGGGAGGTTGATGTGATGAGCAGGAATGCAGGTGGAGAGGGGAGAGAGGAGAGAAGCAGAGCAGTTTGTTTCCTGTGAAGAGAGGTGGAACTGGAGACCCAGTGGTATTGAGGAACAGCATGATGTGAGAGGCCTAAGCCCCATGTCTGGGTCTGTGATCCTACTGCAGCCAAGGTCTGTGTTGATGTCTGCGACCCATGCTACCACCAAAGACCATGTGATGTCTATGGTCTGCAGCCATGGGATTCTGAGGGATGTGTTGAGCTGGTCCTGCCACCCCTCACCTGGGCAGTTCAGGAGAACTGGCCCTGGTGGTGGAGGCTGACCAACTCAGCTGCCACCCAGGCTCAGATTTAGGGCTTTGAGTTGGCCCACCCCAACAGTTACCCCATCAATGAGCTATTGGAACACTTGAAGGGGCCAGTCTTGTGGATCCATAGCTTCAAAATCTCCATGACTCAGGACTATAGCAGGATATCTGAGAGGAGTCTTGGTGAGAGAGAGAGAGAGAGAGAGAGAGAGAGAGAGAGAGAGAGAGAGATTAAGACAGTAGAGCAGGCTGGCATGGATGGCATACTTTTTGATCTTAGTACAGGAGAGGCAGAGGCTGGAGGATTGAGAGTTCAGGGCCAGCTTGTGAGACACGTTGAGTTCAAGGATGGCCTGAGATGACAAATCTAATTTTACCTAATATGAAAGAAAAGAGGAGATAGGACAACTTATTAAACTTTTATTTAGTGACTGGTGGTATTGGTGTGTGTGTGTGTGTGTGTGTGTGTGTGTGTGTGTGTGTGTGTGTGTGCACCCCAGGGCTCATTTGGAAGTCATAGGACAACTTGTGGGGGTCAGCTCTCTCCTTCCATCATAAAGGTCCCAGGATTGAACTCGGGTGGTTGGGTTTGCCATAGCCATCTTTACCCCCTGAGCCATCACTCTCATTAGGTCATGTTTACCCCCACCAAGGGTCCCTATGTAGCTGGAGAAGACATTAACATTGAATTGTGGGGTCATGAACTCCTCATCTTCCTCTCAGACATAGCAGAGCAAGGCAGAAGCCTGAATACAGCTTGAGGCAGACATAGCAGCTCTATCCTAGGGTAGTAGAAGTCTCTGGTGGGTCTCAGCTCAGGCTGCACATCCACCTCATTCAGGAAATGTTCTTCTTCATACCAGGAGGGTCTAACTCATGAGGCTGGGGCCAGGACATTCTATTACATGGAACCTCCCAAGCAAGCCTGGTAAGACAACTCTGGGAACCATGGGAAGGAAGGCTTCTTTTCCTGGATGTTTTTGTAGAACATTCTCTCTTGTTACCCTTTCCTGAAAACCAAGAACCAAGAGTTTGCCTCTGTTGTTATTTCCTGATGAGCAGTTTGGGTCCTCAGCTGTATCCATAGCCAACACTAGGAGCTTGAAAGGCAGGAAGAGAAGCTGCTATTTTCCCCTAGAACCAGGATTGGCACCTCCCAAAACAGCAGGCTAGACCCTCACAAAGCAGTGTTTTCTATTTCAAAAAAATTTTTTTGTGTGTGTGTACCTGTTGGTGCACATGTAAAAATGTGTGTGGTGCACATAGATATCAGTTGTTGATACTAGGTGTTTTCCTCAGTTGCTCCCTACCCTATTTTTAAAAGATTTTTGTATACAAATATTTGCCCACATGTATGTCTGTGCACCAAATGCATGCAGGTGCCCATGGAAGTCAGAAGAGGGCATTGGATCCCCTGGAACTGGAGTTACAGATGGTTGTGAGCCACCATGTGGGTGCTGGGAATTGAACCTGAGTCTTCTACAAGAACAGTAAGTGCTCTTAGCCTCGGAGCCATCTCTCCAGCTCCTCCCCACCCAATTTTTTTTGAAGCAGGGTCTCTCACTTAATGCAAAACTCACTAAACAAGCTAGCCTAGCTGGCCAATGAGCTCAAGGCATCTGAATGTCTCTGACCTCACTCCCAGAACCTGGCTTTTATGTGGATGCAGGGGATTGGACTCAGGTCCTCATAGGTGTATGGCAGGCATTTATACTGAGCCTTTTCTCCAGCCCCAGAAATGCCTTTTCTGACTCTGGTTGGCACCTCCCTGGCCTCTCCCTGGCCTGTCCCTTCCTCTCTCCAAGTCTATTTGTCCAGCACTGTCCCCTTTGCTTCCCAGCTCATGAACAGGAAATCTTGTTCATGAGCCTTTGCTGAACAAGACCCCCTGTCCAGAGTAGACTGTCCATGGGTGGTCTCTGCCAATAGTTTGGAACACATCTGGTAGATGGGTTTTCTGTCTACCTAATGTTTACAGTAACTGTAGGTGACTAGCCCCCATCTTTTACAGGGTTCCTATGAGGAGGAGAGAGGAATAAGGAACTTGTAGATATAATGATAGACCTGGCCAAGAAGGAGAAACACAGGACAGCTTTGGGAGAACCTGGGTCAATACCCAACAGCCCAGAACTTTATTCAAAAGGGCTTTTTATAACAATGCCATGGGGAGAAGCAAAAGACCTCCCCCTTGATAGATACAGCCAAGTGCAGACCCTTCCAAACACCTGGTACCCAGGCTCGTGGTCCAGTCATCCTCTTATGCAGCCCTGCTGGTAAAGCAAGCTCAGCTCTCACTAGGAAACCTTTGTGGACTCTCACAAGTAACCACTGTCAATTCTCACCCGAACTTTGTTCAGCCCTAGATCTGTTGAAGCAGCTGGTGGTGAGATAGTGGCCAAAGGTTAATTGATTTTTACCATGGAATTGCACTCCTAACAGCTCAGGAAACCCAGGAACGAAGTTCCAAGGAAGCAAGACCTGTCATTTGCCAGGTCTATTCTTAGATGGACCATGAGGACTTAAGATGTAATGCCAATGTTACTAAATGCCATGAGATAAGATGGCTAAATTCCATACAGCCAGACCACCAGGTAGTGGGCCCACCTTTGTAGTTAGAGTTTTCCTGCCTGGCCCAGTCAGGACAAATCTCTCTTACCCGCCAGACCCACAGTCGCTCAGACCCAACCAAGAAAGCACACAGAAACTTACATTGTTTACAAACTGTATGGCCGTGGCAGGCTTCTTGTTATCTACTTCTTCTATCTTAAATTAACCCATTTCTGTTAGTCTATACTTTGCCACATGGCTTGTGGCTTACCAGTGTCTTTACATGTTGCTTCTCATGGCGGTGGCTGGTGGAGTCTCTCCCCAGCCTTCTACTTCCCAGAATCCTCTTCTCTCTTGTCCCGCCTATACTTCCTGCCTAGCCACTGGCCAAACAGCATTTTATTTGTACAGAGCGATATCCACAGCACTTCCCCCTTTTTTTTTTTTAAGGAAGGTTTTAACTTTTACATAGTAAAATTACATATAATAAAACAATTGTCAAGCAAGAATTACAGTTACAATATTAAAGAAGATATCCTATCTATCTTATATTTGTGAGTCTAAGGTTTTATATCTAACTTATCTTTTATCATAACTGAGGAAATTATAACTATCTAGTCTTCAACCACATCAAAGACCTCAGAAGGATATAATATTACCTGAGAACCGGGAGAAGGATGTAAGCATTTTTTCGGGAGTCTTGCAGGGTAGACAGAGACAGCTGGCAGCCTGGACAGTCACCTAATGTTTCTTTGTAAAGTTGGGGCATTTGTCTTCAGCCCACAGGGCTAGAGTCTCTTGGTCACTTCTCTCAGTGTCCTGTAGAATGTCTGGCAGTTTCCTCTGCGAAGCAGGAGCCTGAGGACCATTTTGTCAAGCAAAGTTCAGTGGTCACCTTTCTATGGGTCCTGCACGTACAGTTGATCAAGCAGTCCAGGCAAGAACAGTTTCTTGCCCATATGGCTATTTTTGTCAAGGTGAAGATAAACTCCATATGAAGTGTCTTCAATGCCCATCCTCCTCTCTGAAGTAAATCGGTGCTGCCAGGAGCAGACATGTCTCACAGTCCAGAAAGTCTAAATTTTAAAAATATTTTAAATGCCATATTCTGTAGGTCTTTGAAGTATTTGAAGATTACCTATCTATCTGAAATATCTCTATGTATATCTAGAAGACTTAACTAACATGGCTACGAGTATGATTATCATAGATAACTAATCATTCATTAATCTATTTTTAATTATCCATTTCAATTTAAAATGAGCTATATAAACATAATACCTTAAACATGATTAGAAATATACACACACTATAACAAAATTAACTTTAAGTTTGTATCAATAGACTAAAATCTACACCAATGTAAAACATTTTAAACAAGTTGTTGCTCTTTAGAAGTAAGTTCCTTAATCTATCCTTTCATCCTATTATATCTGTATCATATCCCCTTTTCTTCTTTAGAAAGAGATCGTGTTTATAATCAATCTACTTTAAAGAAAAATATTGGTTTTTTTTTGTCCCACACCAGAGGGCTCTTCTGATTTGGGACATAAGAATCTCTTAACCCTTTCTTTTAGCAATATGTCTGGGTTTAGAGAAGGAGTGAGCCAATTCCATCTCCAAAGCCAACTTGATAATTTTGGGAATGTGGGCGTAGTTTCTCTTACTACTTCCTGCTGGAGGGGGGCGCTGTATCTTATGGGGATACAAAGAAAATTTTAGGATTATGGAGTAGTCCATTAGGGTGAACCTCTGAGCCAGTTGTCTTGAAACCATTCTGGATGTCGGATCATCTGGGCCATGGTGTCATTGGAGACCTTTCAGGTGGTCTTGGCTGATCAAACCTGATATATCTTAATCTGGAACAAATCCATAACCTCTGGCTTTCTGTGGAAACAAAAGCAGAGACTCCTTTCCAAAGCAACATATCCTTATATCCAAATTTTGAAGTCAAGGTACCTTTAAAATTTACATATTTGTTTAACTCAACAGTTTTTACGATCAAATCTTTTTTTGTAGTTAAAAATCCCAAAGACAAGACAAACCAGATTCTCTGTGTAATATCCATCTTTGTAAGACTAAAACGCCGCTGTGGCTGCTGGCTCCACCCACCTAAGCTTTTCAACATGGTGGTGGTACAGTTTACCGCCAGCTCTGGGTCTGGAGCCATGTGTACCATCAACTATCAGAAGCAGTTTTATCAAAGCAGTGCATAGCCCAGAAACTTTTTTTTTTTTTTTTTTAACTACCAAAGGCTAAATCCATCACGCAGCAGAGTAAAGTGCTGCTTGTAGATTCCTCATTCCCGCCGCAGTACAGGTCAGACGCACACGCCAGGAACCTGCCAGAGTAGCTCAAACCGGCAGGCTGCCGCTAACTTGAGAGAGACAATTAGGAAGCTGTTTTTAGCTCCATCTTAGAATCTTTTTTCTCAGGTTTTAGGTGGAAACTCTTGCCAACACGTTGGACGCCATTTGTAGTTAGAGTTTTCCTGCCTGGCCCAGTCAGGACAAATCTCTCTTACCCACCAGACCCACAGTCGCTCAGACCCAACCAAGAAAGCACACAGAAACTTACATTGTTTACAAACTGTATGGCCGTGGCAGGCTTCTTGTTATCTACTTCTTCTATCTTAAATTAACCCATTTCTGTTAGTCTATACTTTGCCACATGGCTTGTGGCTTACCAGTGTCTTTACATGTTGCTTCTCATGGCGGTGGCTGGTGGAGTCTCTCCCCAGCCTTCTACTTCCCAGAATCCTCTTCTCTCTTGTCCCGCCTATACTTCCTGCCTAGCCACTGGCCAAACAGCATTTTATTTGTACAGAGTGATATCCACAGATAAGATGGCTAAATTCCATACAGCCAGACCACCAGGTAGTGGGCCCACCTCCCTCCCCTTCTGGAAAATAGGACATCACAAGACCCGTGCCCTTTTGATGGTCACAGGAGCCTGGCTGTCCAAGAAGTGAGTGGTCCTCCCACTTTCTTTCCTGAGGCTCGTTTACAATCTGTCACCACAGAGCAGGGTCCTTTCTGGGTCCCAGTGTCAACCATTCCCAGATAGGACATTCTAGATTGTAAGTCTTTTTTCTTTTTGTCATGGCAATCTGAAGACCAGCACACAGGTTGTACATTGCACAAGGAGGCAGGGGTACCATTTACACAGCCAGAGTCGAACTGGGCTACAACACCTTTTATGTAGAAAGAGCTTATAGATGTGGAGCTTTCTTGGTTTGGGGTCAGCTTCCTAGCCATGTGATCTGTGCATGCCTGGTCAACTGAGTCACTTTCAGGAGGGTTTCACACTGCTGTGCTCTGCAGTGGCTGTCTTGACCTTCCTTACACGTTTTTACCAGAAGTCCCATATCTTCATTTTGCACTGAGATCCACCACCTCACATGGCATGCTATTTTTGTATGTCTAAGAATGCCCACTCTTTGTTTCTTTCTTATGTATAACTTATTTTGCTGCTTCTGTGAGTAAACACTCAACATAGACAGGTATGGGAGGAAAGGCTCATTTTGGCTACTTCAACCCACTACTGAGAGGAAAGGCATGCATGGTGGACACGAGTGTGAGACAGACTGCTCACATGGTGACCAGGAAGCAGAGAGAGAACTCTAGATGATGTAATGCCAGGAAGTGGCCTGGCTGCCCACTCCCACCAGCTAGGTTCTACCACTCAATGGTTCCACAACATCCCCAAGTAGTACTACCCAGTGCACACCAAGCTCTCAAGACATGAACCTGTAGTGGACAGTTAAGATTCAAACTATAACAGAGAAAATGCAGTATGAAATTCTAAGCTCAAATCATCTTCCTTAAAAAGAATTTCAAACAGCCAGGCAGTGGTGGCGCATGCCTTTGATCCCAGCACTTAGAAGGCAGAGGTAGGCAGATCTCTGTGAGTTCAAGGCCAGACTGGTCTACAGAGTGAGCCAGGACAGCAAAGACTACAGAGAAACCCTGTCTCAAAAAACAAAAACAAAAACAAAAACAAAAACAAAACCCAAAAAACAAACAAACAAAAAAAACAAAAAAGAATTTCAAACTTTTTAGATAATCCCTGCTTTGAAGATGAACTGTTAGGCTCCCATCCTGACTACTGAAAGTGTGTGACCTCTCTCTGGATGCTCTATCAGCTCTAGTCAAGGATCCCTGGCACCCATCCTAGATGGTAGTCTCCCTGGGTGATGTCTATTTGCCTCTTCCTCCACTATTACTGCTTAACACTTGAGAGAATCTCAAAGTAGCTTGTTTTAAAAATAGTTTGTTATTCCCCACTTAAATAAAAAAGTGTTCAGCCTCTCTATTTGGAATGTGCATCAGGTAAAGTGAAAACCAGGGCAGCCTTGTATTAATGTCTCTCGTTGACGAGCCGGCCTGCCTCCATCTTAGGCTGAGAAGCCATCTTACAGTAAAGACAGACTAAATTCATTCCTCTTTATGATTACATCTCTTGTCAGTTGCTTCTCACCTTCTGTCTCTGTCAGGGAGAAGGTTTCTTTGATCTCACCTTCCATATTACATCTCCAAGCCAGGCTCCCTTCAGAATACTCCAAGAGCTACCCTTGGAAGGAAGGTGGGTGGAAGTCAGGTGGCAGCCACCACCAGCAGGAGCTGGCCCAGAAAAGGCCATCTGCCCCCTGCCCCTGCCCCACTCCACCAACATCTCTCAGCAAATGCTGTGTTTCTGGATCCTCTACAGTGAAATAAACTTACCTTCCCCTGTGGCTTGTTCCAAGGAAGAAAGGACACAGTGTGGGAGTTTGAAGGCTGTGGTGAGTGTCCCATCAATACTGCTTCTTACTCACAGTGAAGAGAGTGTAACCACCAGCTCCTTCTGTTGATGCCACCTCTTGCCTCAGCTCTGCCAATCTCCAGGTCAGATGCAGTCTGTGTCTGGACATGAGTTTGTCTTGTAACTGAGTTTAACAGAAAGTGCACAAGGGACTCAGGGACAGATGTTTGCTTGTAAATAGGCTGTGACCCTGCAGGAAGGTGTCCACACCTTACTCATGTTTTTGAGTGAAGTCTGTGGCATGGACTGTCTGTGCTGTTGTTACTGTTTTGAATGCAGAACACCTTTAATCATTCTGAACACACCTGCCCCACCTTGCCACGGCACTGGCAGCTTTGAAAGATCTTGATCAAAACTTGGCCAAACAATAAAGCCATCTACATTTGTCATGTCTATAATTTTCTGACCACTGTAACCCATGGCACACCAACCTGACCCTGTTATTTGTAATCTCTGGCAATACTACACAGAAAAGAATTACAGAGGGAGTGAGAAGATTTTTGGTTCCCAGACCCTAGCTATGTGCTGTGAGCTTTCTTTCTTTTTCTTTCTTTTCTTTCTTTCTTTCTTTCTTTCTTTCTTTCTTTTCTTTCTTTCCTCCTTCCTTCTTTCCTTCCTTCCTTCTTTCCTTCTTTCCTTCCTTCCTTCCTTCCCTCCCTCCCTCCCTCTCTCTCTCTCTTTCTTTCTATTTATTTATTTCCCTTTGTAAATGTGCCCAGTCCCCTGTCTCACTTTATCCACACATTTCACTTTATCTCACTTCATTTCCCTTTGGACCTGGACTCACTTTATTCACAAGTACATGTTACCCCTAGGATGAGACCCAAAATTTATGAAGTTTCAAGATGGTTAGTAAGAAGAGAGGCATCTGTGGTACCCATGAGCCGTGCTGTGCCCATTGCTGTGGAAAGTTATTTTAACTGGTCAAAATGTGCTACATTTGTTTATGCTGTGGAATATTATTTTAACTGTGTAAAGGTGTGTTACTTTTGTTTATGCTGCATTTGTTTAATGATGTGAGGATGTGTGTTTAATTATGTAAAGATGTGCTGCATCTGTTTCATCTTGCCTGCCTGAGGCACCTGATTCGTCTAATAAAAAGCTGAACAGCCAATAACTAGGCAGTAGACAGGATAGGCAGGCAGAGAGAATAAATAGGAGGAGAAATCTAGGTTAAAGAGAGAAGAGGAATGAAAGAAGAGAACAAGGAGAAAGAGGGGGACATGCTCAGGGCAGGAAGCCAGGCGCCACCAGACAGACAGACACAAGGAACAGTGAGAGTAAGACATACAGAAAGAACAGTAAAAATCCCCGAGGCAAAAGGTAGATGAAGAAAAACAGGTTAAGTTAAAAGAGCTAGCCAGAAATGGGCCTCAGCTAGGCTGAGCATTCAAAACGAATAATAAGTCTCTGTGTCATGGTTTGGAAGCTGGTTGGAGGCCCAAAAGAAAACAAGCCTGGTACAGCCTATCTTCACAGTCAGGATGCCTTGGTCCTGCATCACCCGAGATGATCTGATCATTTTTCACATTCCAGCCAGGTATTCTGGGCTTCTCTCATTCTGAGGTCACTACTATTGTGTACCCAATCAGTATCCCCATAGGGGGCACTTGCCATGCAAACTTCGTGAAAAGCAACCAGCTTATTCCCCACTGTTTCCCAGTAAAGGAGTTCTATGTCTTTAACAAAGGGATTCTAACCCACCAAGCAGATTGCAAAGCATTCCGGAAGTGCAAGGAGAATGGGGGAGTGTCTCCTGGCCCACTGTGAAGTGCAGGTTCTTATTGGACAGGTGTGGAGCCCCCACTGAGGCCTCCTTTGTTCTTCCTTCCTGGGTTTCCAGATAAGTCTGATAGCCAAAGCTGCTCTGCACATGATGCCTGACTGACTTGATGATTGGCTTCTAGGAGCATAGGTCAGAAAGGAATGATAACAAGGCGGGTAGCAGTAGGTCACATGATGTTGACTCTTGGATTACAGGTCTTATCTCACCCATCTCCGGGCAGTAAGGAGACCTGGCACCAGTCCCATGTTGGTGTCAGCTCAAGAATGACAGGTTCAGGTGTGGAGGAATCTTTTCAGGAGCATCCCCTCTTGGGCATGAAGGTAGTGGTTCAGGGGACCATGACTGGTAGAATGGCAGCTACCTGTAGCCTGAGGACTGTCCCCCTGAGACATCCACTCACATTAAACTGGGAGCTTGGTTTTACTACAGAAAAGAATTTCAGGAGGACTCAGTGTGAAGCAGACCTAGGCTCACAGAGTAGAGTAAAAATGAGACAGGTCATCCACTAGAGCATGGGGGAAGGGCTCCTGCCAGAGTAAACAGCATCGACAGGATTTGTGGCTTATAAAGGCAAAGTGCTCAGAGGATACACAATTTACAGTCCAGTTCAAAGACAAGCAAAGTTCAAAGATTACATAAAAATACATGAGCTGGTTTACTATTTCTCTTAAAGAATTTTCTCTTGTAAATGAACTGTGAGGCACATTGTTCAGGGTTGGGAGTAGAGAGGCTATTGATTCTGATCAACTCAAAGGTTACATCTGTTCCAGCCCCAGTCAAACATGACCGCTGGTTTAACATAACTCTGCAGTAGTCTGTACCAGTCTTGATTTTGTCAGCGGCGTGGAAGTTCTGACTCACTGGAAATGTGGACCAGACTCCAGATTCTGGGGTGAGTTGCTCTACCCCTTCCACATCCCTTTGATTTTATGTCATTCTAGCCTGTCTTAAAATGTTTTCCCATCAACAGTGCAGAAGTATGAAAAACATTCCTCCCACAACATTGCTGACTTCCTGGCCTGTTCATTGATTGTAGCTGACCTTCTGAGATTTTGAGTGAAACAGCACATTGAGGTGCCTTGCAAAAGTTCTTAGAAGCCTCCCAATTTCCCTTCCATTTACAAGAATTTGGCATTTCCCCCAATTTTAACCATTTGCTTTTGTTTGCATAGTTTAATCCACAGCATGAAGACCGTCAGATAACAATGAAACACAAAGCTCCCACCACAGTAGCACCAAGCTAAGGTGAACAGAACCCCAGGATGAGGTTCAACCATCATCCAACAAACAAGAGAACAAACAAACAGGATGCTACAGCTTCTGCCCAGACAAGATGTCTGCAAACCACCCTTTCACATAAGCCTGTTCTCTAAAAGCAGTGAAAAAACACACTGCTCTCCCTGCACTGGCTAGTTCTTGATTCCAAACCTAGAGCACAGTTGGAGTAGCCAGAGCTTGCCAGATGTGTCACAGCAGGCTGGCAGGAGGTGAGTGTGGAAACAGGGTGCAAGCCTGTCCTTCAGCACTGTGAGTTGCTGTCTAAGCTAGGTCTTAAGGGACACCAGGGAAGAGTGACTCAGGAATTCATCCTCCTACACAGTAGCATGAGGATCTGCTGGGGCCAAACCACTCACCCAGAGTATGAAGAAATGACAACAGGAACACAGGGAGACCAACAAGCATGGCGCTTCAGGGAAGGCCAGCACTTGGACTACAGAAGGGAATTTTTTTTTTTTTTTTTCAAGACAGGGTTTCTCTGTGTAGCTTTGCGCCTTTCCTGGAACTCTCAATGTAATTTCTGCCCATCTCTGTGGGGTACTGGGCTAAGGACAAAATGCTGTTTTAGCATCTGTAGTTTCTGAATTTGGCCAAATGAACTGTCTGAGAGACATTTGAGCATTTCCACGTCCCAGGGCCTGGGGAAGGTGCCTGTTAAAGTGCAGGTTCCCAGGCCTTGCCCACTACCTTCAGAGTGACACCCTCTTAGGAGCAGCGCTTTGGCTCTGTATCAGTACCAGACAGCTTTGAGGACTCTTAAGTGCCCGAATTTGCACTTTGCTGCTCTGAGAGTTGGCACAGTCCCATGGCATGCTCAGACTTCTGCTGAGGCAGGCTCCTGCATGAGAGTAACAGCCTCTGGTATCAGCTGCCACGGAAACACTGTGAAATGGGAGGGGCCCCACAGAAGGCAGAGGTTGTCCTCAGCTATCTCATCAGAATGCGGCCCTCTCATGTCCTGGCTTCTCTTCTTCACTCCTTAAGTCTCCACATGCCCTAGCCTCAATGCCCTGACCAAAACCACCACTACCACCACCACCACCACCACCACCACCACCACCACCACCACCCAGCACTGCCTCTTGAACAGGCACATGGGAGAGGTCGGATGGGATTTTATAGTCAGCAGAAATGTGTTAAGCTGGTTAGTACCAGTAGGGAAATACCTTTAGTCTTTGGTGTTGGCGTCTTAGACTCCACACCCAATTGTTTTTGTTGCTGTAATGTCTAGCTGTGAAAACTGGTAAACAGGCTCACAGTAGCATGTCAACACTGCAGTAGTGTATGGGGCACTATCCCCTGCCACAACTGACGTCTTCCTAACTCTACCATGGAAGAAGCCTCAGTTGCCTCTACACACCCATGTCCACAAGAGTCCAGGATCAGACCATGTGACAAAGAATGTCCTGCCTTCTCATTTGTCTGCCAAGGGACTCTTCCTTCACAAATGAGTGCAATATATTGAAAGAAAAAAAGTAGGCCTGGTTTATTCTAAATCTTCAATTAATAGGCACTTCATGGAAACACTTCTGTTGTTCCTTTGTTTGTTTGTTTACTTTTTGAAACAGGGTTTTTCTGAGTAACAGCCCTGGCTGTCCGGGAACTCTTTGTAGAACAGGCTGGCCTTGAATTTAGAGATCTGCTTGCCTCTGTCTCCTGAGTGCTTTATGGAACATGTTATGCCCTAAGTGACTCTCTTTCTGGCTTTCTCTCTCTGCTTCCTGTGCAAGATAACATGTGATCTTTTTTTCTTGGCTGCCGGGCAGGCCTCAGGCTTCTGCTGGCACCCTGTCCTGCCATGATGGATTCTCTCCCCCACAACTGTAAGCTAAAATAAACCCTTTCTTCTGGGGGGGAAAAAGAGCCCTAAGTGAATGCACAATTCTTTAAGGATTAAAAATATGATGTAATGAAACCTAGCTAACTCACTTATAAAAAAAATTGAGCTTCTTCTTTGGGAAAACACCAAATGGCGGACGACACTGGTGCAGCGGGAGGGGCCCGGAAGATCGGGGGCGCAGGACTAGGAGGCTGGGGCGGCTTCCGCCGAGGATTTGGCAGTGGCCTTAGGGGCTTCGGTCATGGTCGAGGCTGTGGCTGTGGTCGAGGCCGCGGGGCTCGTGGAGGTAAAGCTGAAGACATGGAGTGGATCCCCGTTACCAAGCTGGGCCGCCTGGTTAAAGATATGAAGATCAAGTCCCCGGAGGAGATCTACCTGTTCTCCCTTCCCATTAAGGAGTCCAAGATCTACGACTTTTTCCTGGGCGCATCCCTAAAGGGTGAGGTTCTGAAGATCATGCCAGTGCAGAAGCAGACTCGGGCTGGCCAGCAGACCAGGTTCAAGGCTTTTGTCGCTATTGGGGACTACAATGGTCATGTTGGTCTTGGAGTTAAGTGCTCCAAGGAAGTAGCCACTGCCATCCAAGGGGTCATCATCTTGGCCAAGCTGTCCATTGTCCCTGTGCAGAGAGGCTACAGGGGGAACAAGATTGGCAAGCCCCACACTGTGCCGTGCAAAGTGACAGGCCACTGTGGCTGTGTTGGTTCATCTCATCCCTGCCCCCAGAGGCACTGGCATCGTCTCTGCTCCTGTGCCTAAGAAGTTACTGATGATGGCCGGTATTGACTGCTACACATCAGCCAGGGACTGCACTGCCACCCTGGGCAACTTTGCCAAGGCCACCTTTGATGCCATCTCCAAGACCTACAGCTACCTGACCCCCAACCTTTGGAAAGAGACTGTGTTCACCCGAATTGCCTTATCAGGAATTCACTGACCATCTTGTGAAAACCCACACCAGAGTGTCTGTTCAGATGACCCAGGCTCCAGCTGTGGCCACCACATAAGGGTTTTTATGCAAGAAAAATAAAAATAAAGTGAATTAAATCTGTTAAAAAAAATTGATAAGTTCTTAGTTAGCTTACCTCTCAGCTGTAAAATTTAAGGTAACCATAAAGCCAGATCATTACTTGTAACTGGGCAAATAAATTCAGCCAGTTTTGAATTAATATAACATTTAAAAAAGCCGGGCGGTGGTGGCGCACGCCTTTAATCCCAGCACTCAGAAGGCAGAGCCAGGCGGATCTCTGTGAGTTCAAGGCCAGCCTGACCTACCAAGTGAGTTCCAGGAAAGGCGCAAAGCTACACAGGGAAACCCTGTCTCAAAAAACCAAAAACCAAAAACCAAAAACAAACAACAAAAAAAACCTTCCAAGGAGATTTTTAGGAAAAAAGCATGAGGATATGCTAGCAAACACGAGCTGAATAACGAAATGTGGTTTTTATTTGCTGAGACATGGTCTCACATAGCCCTGCCTGATCTCAAACTTACTACATAGTTAAGAATGACCTTGAATTTCTGACCTTTCTTCCATCATCTCCTCAGTGCTGGGATTATTGGTATGTGCCATCAATGCTGGAGACCAAGCCCATGTTAGGCAAACACTCTAATTAAAGTGAGCTACACCCCAAGTTCAAGAAGTAAGTCATAATATAGAGAAATGTATATTCTAGTGCCAGGGACCCTTTCAGCAAGTTTAAGCCAAGAAAGTGGGCCAGGAATGTTAGCACATGTTTGTAGTTCAACATTTGGGAGGTAGAGGCAGAGGAATCAGAGTTTGAGGCTTGTCCAGGTGACACAGAAAGATCCTGTTTCAAAACAACAGAGAGTTTGTGCTTCCAAGTTATGACTTCATAGCTCACACATTGACTCCAACCCTTGGCCCCAGCATGGATCTACATAGCCATACAGAAGTCAACATAGCCAGGAAAATCCCATAGTTACTTTCTTAGCTATTTTATAGCAACCAAGCTTTCTTCCCTGTATTTTATGTGGCTTTTATTAAAACATAATGAATGTACAAGGCTCCAAAGTTTATATATGTATATAAACAGAAGCGTCCCTCTTCAAAGCTAACCACTGTTAACAAACTCAAGTACACATTTCTCTTCCAAAAACTGTCTATACATATCTATGAGCATATGTGTGTTAAGCATAAGTTTAAGAAACTTCAGACACACACTATTCTGTATGCAGGCACATATTTTTGTGTGCCTGAATACATATACATGGAATGTTCTGCATTTTTCTGGTTTTCAAAATTTGATGTTTTAGAAATTTTCTGTATAGCCACTTACAAATCAAC
This sequence comes from Onychomys torridus, assembly GCF_903995425.1. NCBI lineage: Eukaryota > Metazoa > Chordata > Mammalia > Rodentia > Cricetidae > Onychomys > Onychomys torridus. The sequence goes on along the minus strand of NC_050449.1, from coordinate 114,881,935 downwards.
CTCATTCATGAGACTGTATAATAGTCCAGTGCATGGCTGTTATTGATATAGATGTGTGCCTGGTCCCCAGCTGGGGGTTGTTACTGATACAGACATGCGCTTGGTCCTCAGCTGGCAGCTGGCTTAGAAGGTCATGCAAGCTTTTGGCCATAGCTGGCAGATGGAGGCCAAGGCTAAAAGATGAGAGCCAGCTCTGATCCCTGCCTGAGCATTCTGCTTCCTGGTTGGTCAGTGACGAGAAATGAACAAGCAGCCTGCCGCCCTTACCACCCTGAATATTGCCACACAATACTACAAATACTACAAAGCTGAGGTGAAATAATTTCTTCTTCTCCCAACTGCCTCTGTCCCAAATTAATGTCCCAGCATGGAGAAATTAATACAATGATCGTGTTATAGCTGAACCACATTTGGTTCCATACTTTTAATTTTACAGTGCTCAGAGGCTTTCACTTTTCTAATTAGGTTACTGATCTATTCAGACTTTATCCCTGCACACAAGAGAATGTGTTAATTTTCACATGATCATCCACACTTGTACCATTTTATGTGTCCCATCAACACTGTGTACACTCGCTGTCTGTAGCTGACACCCCATCTGTCACCCTTTCTTCTCCACTACTTTCCTCTGGGCTCTTATTTCCTATACTTGGTACAAGTGTGCTGCTGGACCTGGCGTGGCTGCTTAATCAAAGACACACATGAATAAGGACATTTTCAAAGAGTGCTGACATTGTGAAATGCGCTCTACAATGAAGAAAACAGAACCATTTCTGGGACCCGCATGGACAGGAGTGAAGCTGTGTGTGGTGGCCACAAAACTGGCACAGCCCAGAGCAGCCCGCCCTCAGAACCAGTGTTGACAGGACGTGACTAGATCATGGTCCTGTCATAACTGTTCTAACAGATGGGTCCAGGCCAAAGAGTCAGGAAAACACACAGCTGCCCTCTGGTACCAACACTGTCAAGTTTATTCTGTAAAATAAAGCAAAGGTACAAATAACTTAGCAAAGGTCAAGTATAGTTAAGAGGCCTATTATAAGAAAAACATTTAGCAACCATTGTATTCTCAAGAATTCTCAGATTATAAACTTCTCTGCTTCAATCTTTACAAAATCACACATACCAAGGAGAAGTTTAATTGTTAAGAAGCATCATAACATGTTTCCAATAAAGCAAAGCAGTCAGCAGGAAAGCCAGCTTCATTTGAAATTTGGGTGGATCTGTTTCTTGTGTAGAAACTTTCTCCTTCAGCTAGCAGAGACTGAGACTGGTGAGGGTCAAACTAAAGTACCACCCAGATTTTGTACCACTCTCAAGTTTGAACTTGGCCATTCAAAACACTAACTACAAAGAAAAAGCTATTTTTATTCTCAAGGTGGAGAAAGTAAGCACTTCTGGTCTCGTGTTGATTTTTTGTAACAACCTAGTTCATTTAACAAGTCAGATAAAGGGTCACTGGGAAGCTGCTTCTCCTGTTTTAGTATAATTTACATGTTCTCCTGTAGGTAAGGGTGTTGAAAACAGAACAGTTAATCTTTCTGGGAGTTAATTAACTATGATATAATCTTATATTTTCCAAAAAATTTCCTAATTAGCTACTAAAAATGCAATAGCCCAAATCACCAAGCCATGATTTGTGCTGGTCCAGTTTTTGTGTGATCTATCAAACAATGTTGGAAAAAACAACCCTCTTTGTTCTCTGTACAGGGGGCTTTCTTAGCAGCCAGCTACCACATGGAGCTCTTTCATAGTTTCAAAGTTTCCCTCATTTTAACTGTGAAAAAGTTATAAATTCAATGGTGGTTTCTGCCAAACAGTTCAAACAACATTATAGATTTTTTTTTTTATAATCTTGATTCAAGTATATAAATGATTAAATTAACATAATATTCAATAAAAAATAAATACAAGTTCTAGCTCATTTCTGGTGCCATGAGATATAACAGCACCACTTATTTTTAAATGTTAGTGGTTAAAAATGTAATTCAGTTTAAGCACCATATAAGTTAGCTGTTCATGAAAACACAGTATGACTTGGTTTACTGGAAGATAACAGTCTTAATATCCCTGTAACTGAGAAAACCTGTTCATTCACTATATCCTGGTTCCTGGAAAAGAACAGCATTCACGGGAAGGAAAGGGTACACCTGGGGTTCAGGCTTCTCAGTACCTGAACTACTTACTGAGTATATACATAATATTTTCATAGAAGCCCAGGACAGGGTCATACACAGAAGGCTTCAAGGAACTGTGCTGTGGCAACCTGCATGTCACCATGAAGCACACTAAAAATGCTGAACACAGCTTTGCAGCCTTAAACATAAAACAGGAAAACCAGAAGAGTTAATACTAGCAAGCGACTCTCGTCTTCTTAATCAAAACTTATCTTTTCATTCCATTTCAAAATGAAATATTCTAAACTCCATTACAAAAATGAAGAATTCTAAAATGAATTTTTTTTACTTAAAAATACTTGGATTAACTATGTTAGTTGTTAGAGATGGTAAATACATGCAAACAAAATAAAGTGCACCTTCACATATTTAACGTAATAGACCCAGAAGTCACTTAGTTAAATTGGCATATAGACTGAAATATGAAAAGCACCTAACTAGCCAAGTGAGGTAAAAATGGGAAAAGTCTCAGCTGAAAAACCACAATTTTTCAGTATATCAGAAGGACAAATAACCTTTATTTAAGGCTACTATTAAATTGGAAGACTTTTGTGTATTTCAATTTTGTGTAGGAGAAAGGAAAGCCATTTTTCTAGAAGGCACTAATTGGTTTAAATGTGGAAGTGACTTTGTAAGTCCAGAAGAGTCCAGTCCAGGAGACTGCCTGGTTCTTGAGTTGTACTTCTTACTCTTCCCGTGGTTGTAGGGTTTTGCTCAAGAACGGCGTCAGTCACAGGTGTTCCCACAGCTCCACGTGCTCAGTCTACCGTGTGGCAGATCTCCTTGACTTTCTGGTTGAACTCTTCTGGCTGATCTGCATACACATAATGCCCTGCCCCCAGGATAGCCTGGTAAAGGAAAAGCCAGCAAGGCCAGTAAGTGAAACACAGCAGTATGTAACAAATGTGCTCAGAAACAAAAGCCACTGAGTCTTAAAAGGTAAGTGAGACTCATCCACAAACTACTGAGGATTTCCATCAGAAGGCTTTGAGATAAACAGGAAAATCTCCTGAATCTTAATAACTCCACCATGCAAGAGCCAACACAAAGACACTCTAAACTGATGGGTTAATGTAGGAGCCAGTGAACAGTTCAACTGTGTGTACTGCGTTGGGAGGTGAGTGTGAGCCTATATGATACTGGACCAGTCTTTCAGTGTCCCCACAGAGACTGAGAAGGCCCTCAGAAAGGTGATTCACTACTGAGACATAAAAGTGTGCATGGCCCAAAGCCTCCCACATCCCTGTGGCATCAGGTCTTTGAATGGGGCCCAGACTGGGAACCTCAAGGGAGTAATCAATCAGACTTCACTGTGAATGAAAAACAAGGCCAGATCCACACTCACTATTGTCTTCACATAGGACTTCGGTCGCAGTGACTGGATGCTGGTACCAGAGTTGCCATCTATGCAGGATCGGGCACCAAAGATCACAGAAACTGGAATGTCAGGATGCATATCTCCTATCCTCTGAAGCATCGGCCGTTTTGCCCACCCATAAGGAATTGTCATGTTTTTGAAAGCGGTCTCACCACTGTGGAGAGGAGAAGTGCACTGCATGATCCTAGGGATGGGTCTGTACTACAGTCTCATCATTAAAACATACTCATATTTGGCTTTCCAGCATTTAAGAAAAATGTTTATTTAAACCTTTAAATAATTTACTAGATAATGTAAAGGGGAAATCCATACATTACTGCTTATTAGATAAACAAAACTATAGCATAATGTAGCTAATTTAAAGTTTTCTTCTAATCAAAATAAAAACTGAAGCTGAGAGTAATGGATGCTCTGCAGAAGCCCCTAGAAATTGCTGGACAAGTCAATGACGACAGAGAAATGAGTGGCCAGCCAGCCCGTCACAAAACTGCAATTTCTTAGGATCAGCAGCCTCCAGCTCCTCAACTGACAGAGACTGATCTGTTTTCACACACTGCTGCTGCAGCTCCACCCACCAATGGTTCCATGGGTCTAACCTGCCAACAGGGAGGGCAGGAGGAACACAGGAGGAGGCGGAGTATGCATCCTGGCCTTGCCCCAGGCCTGCCTAATGAGGCAGTGCTGCAGTACCCATCCCTGGCCTACCTGTACTAAGACGTCTTGAGCATTTGTCATTGATGCAGCCTAGAACTCCTGAGTCCGAGCCTTAACTGGGTTAGGAGTCACTGTGCTTTGGTGGTCTCCCAGGCTGGCTTCAAACTCCCTATGAATGTCCCTCAACTTCATGCCCCACACCCAGCAGGGATCCCACTGTTGACATCCCACAAACCACAGAGCCTGGAGCTCCCCGCTTGAGGCTCCTCCCAGTGCCCCACATCTTCAGTTTACTCTCTACTGCTACCTTGCACCTAGTACCCCAAAGCCCTATTTTAGAGAACCATACGTTTGTTCCCTTGCTTTTTCTGGCTGCTCTGCACTTGTTTGAGTATTCTCTCCCTCTCTAGTCCTAAAGTTAACAAGCAGAATGCTACCCCACTCACCCTTCTCAGCTCTAACCCAGTGAAGCTATGCTTCTCACATTGATGCGTAGACATTAGGAGATGCTCAGTAAGGTGGGTGATAACAGCCACGTGTACTGAAGAGTGCTGCCTAGCCTTTCCCATGTGCACATGCCTGCAAGGCTCTAGAAGCAGTCTGCAGACCACTGCCTTTGTTTAACAGGGCACCTCCTGTGTTGTGGAGCCTTCACACTCAGTTTAGAAAATAAGTTTGAAGTGAACTTCTTTTATCTCTCAACCTAGACCTCCTCTTTGAGATTCCTAACCTAAGCTGTCCTCGGATTAGCCATACTCTTTGAGGGGGAGAAAGTGTACCTTATTTACAATACCCATCAGAATACATGATGTTTTTACATAATGGTCACTATGTGTAGACAGAAAATTATGTAGCGGAAATATCTCTTTTAAAATATATTTAAGTACCAATAAATACAAATTTATAAAATGAAAAGTCTGAAGCACAAACAGTAAATTTAGATGTACAGTTTTCTAGGCACAGCAGGGGTCTCACCTAGAACAGACAGCAGCTGTGACACACACACACACACACACACACACACACACACACACACACAGGAACTAACGGCAGCTGTGACAGTACACACACACACACACACACACACACACACACACACACGAACTAACAGCAGTAGTGACAGTACACACACACACACACACAGGGGAACTAACGGCAGTAGTGACAGTACACACACACACACACACACACACAGAGGAACTAACGGCAGCTGTGACAGTACACACACACACACACACAGAGGAACTAACGGCAGCTGTGACAGTACACACACACACACACACACACATATACACACATACATATACACACACGTGCACACACACAGGAACTAACGGCAGTAGTGACAGTACACACACACACACACACAGGAACTAATGGCAGCTGTGACAGTACACACACACACACACACACACACACACACACACACACACGCATGCACACACACAGGAACTAATGGCAGTAGTGACAGTACACACACACATATACACACATACATATACACACACGTGCACACACACAGGAACTAATGGCAGTAGTGACAGTACACACACACACACACACATTCATACACACACACATACATACACACATGCACATATACACATACATACATACATACACGCACATATACATACATACACACACACATACACAAGAACTAACGGCAGTAGTGGCTGTACACACACACACTTGCACACACACACAGGAACTAACGGCAGTAGTGACAGCACACACACACACACACATGCACACACACACACACACACACACACACACACACACACACACACACAAACCTGTACAAGCTCAAACAAGACAAAATCCCAGCTTGGAACGGGGAGGAAGGCATGAAGTTCTACCTCTGGTTAAGGAGCTATTGGCAACTGATAGCTGCTGGGAGAGGAAGACCCAGTTTTCTTTACGGTGTGTTCCCTGTCAGGTCAACCACCCTCTAGTAGGAGGTCACACATCCAAAATATGTGAGCAGCACCAACTGTATTTAAGGGTTAAAAAAAGAGGACACAAAGCTGGGTTAAGTAGGGAAGGGTAATTATGAGAGGAGTTGGGGTGAAAGTAACTATGATCAAATAGATTGTATACGATTTTCAAGGAACTAATACAAATGAGAAAAAATTTAGAATCATAAACCTTACCTCGGGGTCTGTACATTACAGTGGTAGATGTACTCTGTCACAGTGTCATCTTCAAACATAGAGGAGTACTTCCGTTTGAAATCAGGCCTTAAGCGCTGCACTAGACTTAACCCTATTTGACAGAAAATAAAAACACATATCTTCTAAGTTATTAACTTGCTCACAGCATAGAAATAGTGTTTGTTTATATGGTAAGTGCTATGTATATACATGTTTTAAAATACATATTTTAGGTTGGAAAAAAGCATGCATCCTGAAAGATGCTCTCCAGTTCCCTTGAGGGGTGTTCTACATTGACCTACAGGTGTGCTGTAGAAGCTCCAAATATCTCAATTTCCTAGAACTTGTTTTTGTAGAATAAATTTTTTAACTGAGGTCATTGAATAGAGCAGCCTATACATAAAATCACATTATTGGCTTGAACTCTTTTCTCTCAATAGTAACATAGCAAGAATATGTTAGAGTTTAAATAAGCAAACTAGGAGATATATGATTTTTTTCTCTATGATAAAATAAACTCATAACTTCTATTTGGGACACTCAGATATTCCCTCCTGAGTCATACTGATGGCACAGGCCTTAAGGAAAAAACAGAAGAGCAGAGGCCTCTTGTGCCCAGTGTTTGTTGTAGGTCTCCAGCACTAGCTATTTTCTCCTGGACCGCTCACTGCTCATTATTCTACCAATGTCCCTTCTCTGCTTGGCTCTCCCACATCACTGGGAGACTTCTGTGTCACCTCAGCTATGCCCAAGCACAAGCAGTAGCAGAAGACAGAGAACCGGCTCTGCATTCCACTCCTCGGTGCGTCCCTCACCTATCACTGCCTGTCTGAACCTTCAACATTCCTAACAGGCTCAGGTTCTAAACTTGAACAGCTTTGTGGCACTATTTTGGGAGGCGATAGGGAATTGAGGAGGCAGGGCTGAGCTGGTGGACACAGGCTACTAGAACGGATGTCTCCTGGTCTGCAGGATGTGAACAGCCTCCACGACCATGATGTGAATTCCTTCCCAGTCACAATGACCCCAAAGCCCCTGAAACTGAATTAATATAAATCCACTGCTCTCTGTTTTGGTAAAGTATTTGGTTAGTGATGTGAAAATTCATTAAGATTGCCTTCTAATTCCTTTCTTTTCTTTCTTTCTTTCTTTCTTTTTCTTTTTTCTTTTTTCTTTTTTTTTTTTTTTTTGTTGTTGTTTTTATATTTTTACGAGACAGGGTTTCTCTGTGTAGTTTTGGTTCCTGTCCTGGATCTCGCTCTGTAGACCAGGCTGGCTTCAGACTCAGAGATCCACCTGCCTCTGCCTCCCAAGTGCTGGGGTTAAAGGCGTGCGTGCCCACTGCTGGGCTCAATTTCTTTCCTTTCCCCACAACCGTTATTTGTGTGCTGGTGACGCAGTGCAATCTGTTCATTTCATGAGTGTCCAAAGAGCTCACCAAAGGGTGGCCAAATATCCAGAAAGGAGTGGTTTTTAAGACAGACTGAAGACTAAAGGAGGAGAAATTGTATCTGAATGAGCCCGGGAGAAGTGTCACATGTCACTAGTTTAACCCTGTACTTTCTTATGACTCCCTTACCCAACTGTTCTCACCCAAAGGACAAGGAGATTTCCAGGACTGGAAAGGAGGGAACAGAATCTAGCCAGCCAGGTAGTGGTCATGTGTCTCTTGCTGTGGGATGTTCTGTATGTCAAATGTGTTGCTCTGATTGGTTAAAATAAATAAAGTGCTGATTGGCCAGTAGCCAGGCAGGAAGGATAGAGTAGGCAGACAAGGAAGAGGATGGTGGGAAGTGGAAGGCTGGGAGAGAGACACTGCCACCCGCCGCCATGACAAGGAAGATGTAAGTTACTGGTAAGCCACAAGCCATGTGCCAAAGTATAGATTCATAGAAATGGGTTAATTTAAGATAAAAGAACTAGATAACAAGAAGCCTGCCATGGCCATACAGTTTATAAGTAATATAAGCATCTGAGTGATTATTTTATACATGGGTTATGGAACCATGGGGGCTTGGTGGCACCTGGAGAGAAGCTCTCCAGCTACAGTGAACCTTTTCCTGCTAATAGAATGCAGCTTTCTTCTATAGTTCTGATTTAGGCAGCAACTGCCAAGGAAGGCTAACTTCCCTTGAGCTCTGGAGCAAATTGTCATCAGGAAAAGAAATTTATCCTTCTAGCCAAAGAACTAGTGGTAGGCAGAGAGAGAGAAGAGATGGTCTGTGGGAGCCTTTTTCACTGACATAGACGATTCTAGAGAGCATTTTTCCTGTTTTCCTCTTTGTTCCAGGAGCTGCTTTGTGAGATGAGACTTCATGTCATGGAATCATTGGATAACAACCAGGGAAGAGAGGATCATAGACACAGGGCTGGAGATATGACTCAGCAGTTAACAGCACTGGCTAGTCTTCCTGAGTTCAGTTCCCAGCACCCACACAGTGGCTCACAACCATCTGTAACTCCAGTTCCAGGGTATCTGATGCCATCTTCTAGCCTCCTAGGGCACCAGGCATACACATGGTATACAGGCATACATGCAGAAAAAATACCCATACATATAGAATTTTTTTTTTAAGATTGCTAAAAGGATCACAGACATAGGCCAGGATGGTGGTATACACCTTTAATTCTACCACTCGGAAGACAGTGACAGGTGGAACTCTGTGAATTTAAAGTCAGCTTGATCTACATTTTGGGTTCCAGGCCAGTCGGGGCTACATAGTGAAACTCTGTCTCAGTTGATAATTTTCATCATCAGAGGCATAAAAACAAGCACCAACATCACAGAAGCTACCAGAAAGTGATAGAGCCACCACCTCAGACTGCTTGTTAGGAAATTAATAAAAGACCTCATGGTTTAAGGCATTTATCATATATTCAGTTATTTATTGCTAAAAGCACTACCAACTTATACAAACTGTAAGGGGGCAGAGTAAAGGTTCAGATCATCATTATCTAAGTCAATAAGAGAAGGAAATTTCTGTGGCTATGATCTAAGACATTGGAACTAAGAGTCTAAACATTAATACTCAAAACAAATAAGTACTCAAAGTAAATAAATAATCAGGAGTCCCCAAAATGTTCATGCAAACAATGGTTTTACCTTTCATCACACTAACAGGAAGGAGGAAAGAAGAAATCTGAGTATGGTGACATTGGTCAGCTCCACAGTCCATCAGTTAGGTTTTATGATCTTCTGCTTAATTCTCTCTGGTAGTCACACACTCTCAAATGATCACCAGAGGTCATCATGCTTCATGCCTGCCCGTATCTGACACTGCATTTACTTGGATTTTAGGGTGCTGAGACTGACCTACCTTGTCCCCAGCACTTCCCTCTGTCTCTGCTTTGCTAATTACTTGTAATGTTTTACCATATAAAAGCTCCCTCTCAAGGAAAGTGATTGGCTTCATCTTATTATTATTCAGCCTGACACTTATTAAGGGAAAATCAGGAAAGTAAGAGCTCTGATTTATTCATGACTTTGACTAACAATGGTGATCAGTAAACACAGATGGTCCCCTATTTATGACACTTCAATTTAAGACAGTAGAGAAGCAATAGGTGTTCAGTAAAAATCATATTTTGAATTTTGATGGTTTCCTGAGCTGACATGTGGAACCAGACTCTCCTGTGATGACAGGAAGTGACAGTGGCCCACTTGACCAACCATACATAAGAGCTCTATAGCATACCATGTTGTTGCTGCTGCTCTATGATGTTAGTTTGGTACTTTGAGCTGACAGTGGCTTTAATGGGATGCAGCCCTGTCCTATCCTAAGGAGAGGAATCAGGCACATTCTACTGTTCATCTATAAACATTGTTCTTTCCCAGGACATGAATACTCACCAAAAGGCCCTGCAATCCTGAGGCCAGCCAAGGGGTTAAAGGGAGTCAATGCTGCTCCCAGGGCTCTGATCCAAACTGGAATTGGTCTCTCTTGATCAGCAAGATCTGGTCGCTCAGGAAAACCCCATGGCTCTACTAAAATGAGGTGACTAACCCTGTTGAGGAAAAATAATAGATTTAAGTTGACTTTGTAAATTCATCCGTTAACTGTAAAGAGCTAACTGAACAAACTCAAGGTAGACTGAACCCCCTTAAAGAGAAGACCAATTGTTAATCAGGCAATATGATGCTTTTGCTCTGTCAGCTCTTAAGACTGGAAGGATTTGAGAGATTTATGGTAAAAAGAAGGCTCTGCTTATATGTAAATTTAGGTAGCAAGAAGCACACCAAAGTAGAATACACAACTGTGTTTCTTAAAAAGAAAAGAGAAAGGAGAAGGGGAAAGTGAAGAAGAGGAGAGGGCACTCAGCAGTTGACACCCATCACTGACCATTCAGAAGAGTCCAATGGTTCTGTGCATCTCAACATTGCACTCATGGAATGGTTAATCTCTTAAGGGACAATAATTATAAAATTTTAAGGTAAGCTAGGATTTTCCCACAAACTTTGACAATTATATAACCTGGGCTAACAAAAAGCACTCTAGTTTGGAGTCTGGATGTGGTGAATTTTGGAGCATGTCTAACTACTCCACCCATGACATCATGATATACTTGCCATAATTCTCTTCCTAATCCATCCCAACTTCTCTACTAGCAAACTTTGTCATTCCAATTTCATACAAATTGACTCATTACACCATTAATAGGTGTAATTTTGTCTTATGAAACTTATCCTGATAAAGAAAAAAACAGAACTGTGAATTGCCACCAGATGACAGGTGTAATTTCTTCTAGGCATCATAAAGATTGTAACTGAAGCACAACCCGTCCTCAATGCAAGTGCATTTTCAACTGTAACCAAAGAAGTCACCCAATGCCAGGTAAACCCCCCAGAATAAGATGACAATATCTCTGACAGCCTCCCCAGCCACACCTGAAACAGTGGCAAAGCAACTGAAAACTGTCCACATAATTTTATTCCTTACATAGAAATCTGCTTTATTATTTTGTCAGCACATGAGTAACAATTCTTACTTGGCTTTTATTTCCAAACAGAGAGCCTTAGAACATGGTCCCAGAGAACAGAGCTCAGGAGCATGGAGAAAATTCAGTCTCACCTCTCATTAGCTTTCCCCAGACGGAAGGAAGCTGAGCCCTATAGTGGACATGCTCCAACATGGTTGTTAATGCAGAATAAGGCTGAACCTCATTTCCCACTCTAGTATGCTCACAGAGGACAACTACTCACCCAGCAGGCTTTTATTCCTGAAGTAACCACAGCAACAGAACAGTAAATTTTAGTTTACCAACCCTTAGCCAATTCAAACACTGTCTTCCAAATTGTATAGCCATGAGACCATTTGTGGGATAGAACTGTGGATTTGGAGGGAGCTTATGTGGCACATGACAGTTGTGCATACTTAGTGTGTTTTCAAGCCTAAAAGTTTTAAAAATATTTTTGCTTGTTTGTTTTTGTTTTTTCGAGACAGGGTTTCTCTGTGTAGTTTTGGTGCCTGTCCTGGATCTCTGTAGACCAGGTTGGCCTCGAACTCACAGAGATCTGCCTGTCTGTGCCTCCCAAGTACTGAGATTAAAGGTGTGTGCCACCACTGCCTGGAAAAATATTTTTTAATGGTGTATGAGAAAAAGATTGTAAATACATTTTTTTTTTCTGAAAACAAAATGGCAGAGTCTTTAAATTCAGAGAGTGGGAGAGACGATGCCAGCGGTAAGAGCAGAATTAACAGAACGGCCATCTTACTGAAAACACCACACATTCATGGGAGGAATCAGCTAGCAATATTCACTACCAACAAATCTCCTAAACAAGAAATGAGCTCTTCATTTAAACACCCCACTGTGCTTGAGGAGGAAAGTCTTACCTTGCTTTAGGTAAGTGACTATTGTTTTGCTTGCCTTCTTAATATAATTTTCAAAATATCATCCCCTGGAAGATGTCAGCTTAATACATTGTGCAAAGTAAACAAACCAGGGTGAAGAACCTTATTTGTTTGTTTGTTTTTGAAAGGTAGTAAATTGACAAAGGACTGTTCAGGCTTATCTTTAGGACCCAGCGTGGCAAAGGTGGCAGATGCTCAGTAAGCATTTGTAGTTTTGTTTTGGTCCTTAGTAACAATATCCAAATGTTCTATGGTACCATCCTAGTGTAGTATGTAACATTGTGGTCCCCAGATGGCACTGGATCATACTGCTGTTTGTTATGATATTATAGAGGGCCAAAAGCCAGTGTTGTTTATTTTCAATAAAATGTATTATTTGGAATTGAAAAACACAACAAACATGAGCATTACCCCCCACCACACACACACACACACACACACACACACACACACACACATAAATTCTTAACAACACTATAGCAAAAAAAGTTTGAAAATAAATTTTTAAAGCCTCCTACATCAGAAATGTAGTTAGATTGCATCCATTTTAGCTATATCTAAAAGACCTCACAAAACAATTCCCTTGTTTTCCATTATGAGCCTTTTGAATACAAAAGACAGCACACACTTGGTGGCTACCATGATAAGTATTCAGTAAGGGAAGCTATCATAGCAAAATCTATTCCACAGAGGATACACTGGAGGATTTTTGTTTTGTTTTGTTTTCTGAGACAGGGTTTCTCCGTGTAGCTCTGACTGTTCTGGATCTCACTCTGTAAACCAGGCTGGACTCAAACTCACAGAGATCCGCCTGCCTCTGCCTCTAAAGTGCTGGGATTAAAGGTGTGCACCACCACTGCTTGGCCTGGAGGATTCTTAAACTTTTATTTTATTTATTATCTTCTGGAGATACTATGTAGCCTGGACTAGCCTCGGATTTGTAGTGCTTCTCTTGTCTCTCTGCCTCCTGAGAGCTAAGATTACAAACATGAGCCACTGTGCTGGCCCCACCCTGACAAGACTGTCAGCTTACACAGAGGTAAGGAACGAGTCTGAGAAGACAGCATCCCTGAATCATCCTATCAGACACCTTCCTCAAGAACTGGAGAGTGGTTAAACTACAGGGAAAACGAAGAACCAGAAGAGCAGGAATAAGAGGAAAGCCCATTAGTTTGGAGACAAAAAGGCATTCTTCTACATGATAAGTACCAGAGTTCTTGAGTCTGTAGCACATAAATAGCTTATACCTTTAAGGCAAAGCAATGGGTCACATCTGCACTAACATGCTGGGATGAGATGCTGTTCTATCTAAATGAGGACATGACTACAGACACTTGGTTTTTACAGATTCAGTCAGCTTCCAGCTAGAATGATACAACCAGAACAATCACCCAGAACTAAAATGCACCAGAAAATCTACAGGGCTTCCTTGAAACAAGGAAAGGAGCAAGGAAGATGACCAGAAAGAATTCTAGTCTACACAAAGGAGCATTGTAAGACTGGAGTTAGCCCAGGGTATTTCCTGTTGGCACCACACCACTGGGGAGAAAGGGAGGACCTGAAACCACCAAAGCACTTCCAGCTCAAGTGCAAAAGCTTTTCTTCTTAAGAGGAGCCAGGAAGCTGCTCAGTCCAGGTCTGCATTGTCAGGAAGTAATCAAGCAAAGGCAATAGGAACTCAAGATAATACTGTCCAAAAATCTTTTATTAGTGGAGACAAGTTCTAACAGGCTGTATAACCTAGGATGGCTCTCTTTGCTAGTTCCTTTCTACTAGTTTCGTTTTTGAGACAAGATCTCATTGTGTGTTCCAGGTGTGTGACCCTCAGGTTTTGCACTTCTGGCCTCTGTCCCCCAGGTGCTGGGATTGCAGTTTTGTACCATGGTACACCGTACTATACAACCTTCTAAGCTTCTATCACATCCTTTTCTTAGTGTATAGACAATACCTGTAACACAGATATTTCTTTGCAAAGAAAAGAGATCTAAAAGGAAAATCTGAACAGTTGAGAGGAAGAGGCAAGTATCTTCACTCTTAAGGGAAGACAGCCCAAGACACCTCAAGCAGCAAGTAGCTCTATTTGTGACCCATCATATTAATCTACTCATGAAATTCCAGGCGGCATCACTACTCATCACACTGTAGTAAAAACAAAACAAAACAAAAACAAACAAACAAACAAACAAAAAACTGAGATGAACTGAGGTTGCTGTGTGGGAAGGAACAAGGAGGTGCTGTGATTCATTGCAGTCATCTACTAGGTAGCCCATAACTTCTCTGCCCACTGGCCTTTCCTAAACAGCCCAGGTGCCTGCCTAGCATGGGGCCTCCGTAATATATGCCTATTGCTTATAATAATCCCTTGCTGCCCAGTATTCCTCTTTTAGATCTCAGCTCAAGAAATATTTCTTTAGACCATCATTGGAGGGAGACCTGATCAGATTCTCACAACACTGTCCACCTCCCCACCATAGTACTCATTCCAGGGATGGAGCCAATATGTGGGTGTTTAAAGTGCCATTCCAATAAACCTCACACACACATGATCCTAAGCTACATTCCCTCCTGTGCACAGCACAACTAGGCATATATCTGACATACCAACAAGGTATGATGATTTTGAAGCATCTTTTTAGGTAGCATATGATTAACAGCATCTGGGGAAAATGCATCTGTGACTCAAAACCACCACCAAAGTTTAGAATGTACACAGAGCTCAGGTGCCTCTGCAGACATTTTCTTTTTAAAGATGAAGAATTAAAACAAAATGCCCTCCTCCAAACACAAAGTCACTGAATATCAGTAAACAACCAATCTCCTAGAATACACTATTGGAACAATTCATTCATCACCAATATTTCAATGGAAGACCTGGTGCTTCATCCTGAGGAGTCAAGTATATAGCACACAGCTTTTATCAGCTGGTGGAATATGGGGAACACACAGGAACACTGCCACAGTAAGGCTGTAAAACGGCTCTGATGGACAGGGGCACTTAGAAATGCACCACCTGTACTGACCTAACACACAAAATGGAACAAAAACAAACCAACTTTGTTTTCTCTAAGAATCCTTCTTAAGTAGGATTCTTAGGGATTCTCACTCTTTTCAAACTGTCACTTAGAAATATAGAAAGGAAGAATGAGATTGCCCATATAAGACATGGATAGAAACAGGTGGGACTGGGTCACTCAGAACCCCCAAATGAAATGCATGCTTTCCCCAGGATTTTAAAATATTTTAAATATTTTAAAATATTTTAAAAAATTACATTCTTTTACTTAAAATATTTTAAAAAGATTGTATTTGTCACACCTAAAAAGGCAAAGAAAAGAACAAAATACCTGAATTTCTGTGCTCTCTAGAACACATCTTCCCTCCTTTCACCCATATCCTCACCCCTCATCTTTCTGAAACTCAAGATTCATTTTATTCTCATGAGAGGAGATACAAATGCTACTCAAACCAAGAGACTAACATTTAGACTAGCTGGGTGCTGGCTGGCTGAGCTGGTGCTAACTCCCAACTGCAGCAGAGAAGCTCTCTAGGTTAGGTGGGCACTCCAGGTCATACAGCAGGCAACCTACAGCTGGAAACGCCAAACGCCACTCACCCTGAGACTTCCTCACGGTGGTTACACTAGTAGTTATCAGGACTGCGATATCTGGTAAGCCACTGTGATTCTGAAATTCACCTGCATCTAACAAATGTCATGAAGTCAAAAGTGTGAGTAAAAAAAAAAAAAAATACAATTATACCAGACATGGTAGCACACAACTTTGATCCCAGCACTCGGGAAGTGGGAGGGAGGCAGATCTCTGTGAGTGCAAGGCCAGCTTGTTTATGCAGCTAATTCCAGGATAGCCAGGGTTGTATAGAGACCCTACCTCAAAACAAAGCCAAACTCAAAGTAAAATAAATCTAGGAAGAAAGAGAGAGAGAGAGAAAGAAAAATGAACAAAAGAATATAGTCTTGGGCGACCAACTCTTTGAAGTACAATCTTCTGTTAGTAAGAAGAGGAATTTAGACACACTACACTTCAGACTCCTACTTAGTGGTTTTTGATTCCCACAGTGCTAGGCACAAACATTCATAACACAATCTCTGAAATACAGTCAGCTCTATGAGGGATCAGTTGTTGCTATTCTCTCCACATATGGTTTTTTAAGCATTCACCAAGTTCTACTTCTTCAGAGCATTTCACTACTACAAATGGAAATTTCACCAGCTCTACTAATCGGCAGTAAGCTATAAAGGGTTGAGGGTTTACAATGTAGAGCTTAATAACAGTCCAGTCCATAGCCTCATGTCATAGCTCCAGCGATGCCATAACACACACAGGGAGTCAACCCCCACAAACAGCTCTGTTGTCTTAACTATATCTTTCTTTTATTTCTCACAAATATCATTAAATTTCTGTCACCATGAGTAGGATGCAATAAAAGCTGGCCTTAAAATGTCCACTAAGGAAGAAAGTGTGATGGGTTTTATTGTTGTTTTTAATGAGCAGGTCTTCTGGTTGACAAGACTACCTCTGTCAAGCATATAAAGAACTTTGAATACACCAGAAGACTTCAGTACAAAGGCTAAAGTTGGCACACCAAATCTGTGTCAAAAAGAAACTGTGGCAGAGGCAAACCACAGTATACTGTACCACATGCCCAATACTGTACAGACCACATGTCATGTGGAACAGAGTAGCCTCGTGGATGGGTACAAACACTCTGAAAATGAACATCCCATGCCTCACTCACAATCCTCAATGTCCATGACCTCTTTAATTCTAAATTTATAACACTGATATTTATCTCTTCTATATGAAGGAGGCTCAAGATGGAGCTAACTTTTCCTTTTATTTTCTTTGGACTAAAATGTGATTTCTGCTAGAACATCAATATCACAGGAAACAGTTAAAAAAATAGTAGAAAAATTCTAAAGCAAAACACCCACTAATTCAAGAACTGAAAAATAGTTCTAGCTGAGCAGAACAGTTCTCAGGAAGAAAAAGGCTTGAGGTCAGCATGGGTTACATAGTAAGTTAGAAGTCAGCCTAGCATCCAGCAAGATCCTGTTTCAAAAATAATTATTTCTTTAAAAGCTCTGTAATGAAAAGTTGAAGTTCGGAGCTCACAGTTTGCTCTGTCACAGACATAGCCTGCTTCCCATTAGACCTTACTATAATTTAGCAAAAAGTCTGGAGAAGCCTGACAGATCCAAAGGCTTAATTGTTATAGTAAAAATAAATAATAACACCATGGTATTTTCACTGGTGGCTTAAAGTTAGTTATACATTTGGCCAATCATGTGGCACACACCTGAATTCCAGCCCTAGGGATGAAGAGACAGGTAGATCTCTGTGAACTGGAGGCCATTCTGGTCTACATAATGAGTTCCAGGCCAGTCAGAGCTACATAGTGAGACCCTGTCTCAAAAGAACTTATAGATTAGATTTTGTATAATTATGGATAACAAATATAATGTCCTTTGTCAAGCTTATCAACATATAGTACATGTAATGGGAAAATCTGATTTATTTATTTATTTATTTCGTTTTTTTAAAGACAGGGTTTCTCTGTGTAGCTTTGGCGTCTGTCTTAGAACTCACTCTGTAGACCAGGCTGCCCTCGAACTCACAGAGATTGCCTGGCTCTGCCTCCCGAGTGCTGGGATTAAAGGCGTGCACCACCACCACTGGGCTGATTTCATTCTTTTTCTTTTTTTTTTTTTTTTTGTTTTTTTCGAGATAGGGTTTCTCTGTGTAGCTTTGTGCCTTTCCTGGAACTCACTCTGTAACCCAGGCTGGCCTTGAACTCACAGAGATCCGCCTGGCTCTGCCTCCCAAGTGCTGAGATTAAAGGTGTGCACCACCACCACCCAGCTGATTTCATTCTTTTAGCTACAAAATTGGTTACCAGTTGTGGTCATCTATCTTTAGGGTCTTTTAAGAGAATGTCTATCATGCAAGGCTAACCAAGAATAAGAACCAGAGACTGATGGATGCTGGTTGTGACCCTCTCCTCTGCTGCTGACACTTACCTTGATGGGTATTTCAGTGAGTAAGCAGCAGCCAAGAACCCTCCCAGGTTGTGTCCAAGCAAGATCATTTTGTCCAACCTGAGGGCACATCTCCACTCTTCAATGGATTCCACAAACTGATTCTCCACTTCTTCCGCATCACTGTCAAACCTAGGTCTACTACTTCTTCCAAAGCCCAGCAGGTCAAAGGCATAGACAGGCCTATCGGTGCTTAGATCTTCAAAATTCAGGGCCCAAAGTCCAAGACCTCCTCCAAAACCATGAAGTAGGACAAGTGGTGTCTTACTAGAAATGTCGTGAGAGAACATTAGTGTCCATATTCTGTTTCCATTGGATATGCGAACAGGCTCTTTCTTGTAAGTGCAGGGGACACCTGGTGGGAACAGAGCACTCTGCTCAGTTTCACTGTCTCTGAGGGCTCTCAGAGCAAACACAATGAATAATGAATAGTCAGTCATATTTTTTTTTGCTTTTATTATATCAACCCTAAAAGAATATATACCTGAATAAAGCTAGCAAATCTAAATGACCATGTTTTAGAACTATGTGGGAAAACTTACCTTAGACAAGCCACAAGTATCTGTGGTTAAAGTCTTTTGCAAGTCATATGACTTCTCTCCACTCTAGCTTATGAAGGTATTACATGCCTAGAACTGGAGAAGAACTTAGTGGTCACTGATCCCATTATTTTAAGGTCTCTAATTTGCAGGCAATAACAAAAGAATACCACTTGAATTTGCAGAGCACTAGATGGATTAGCTTGAGACTGAAGTCAACCATGGAAAGTCATCAGGAACTTGGGGAAGGATTGATCATATCTACACTAAACACAAACCTGATGAGTTAGATCATTTAAAGCTTAGTAAAAAAGAGGGATCATAGGGCATGACAAGAATACCTCATCATAAGGCAACTTGAGTTCAAGCCAATTGCCCAGAAAATAAAAATGATAATTTTATAGATCAAAACCCTTGTGTTCAAAATTACATAAGACTAAATAACTTAAATTGACCAAAGGCAAAATTAAATGCCTTAAATTGACCAAAGATAAAATTAAAGTCGGCTGATATTAAATATCAACTGAATAGCTACCTTCTAGAAATATCTTTAATCATTTGTGCATATATATGTGCAACAGACAAAATATGGACAGTCACATGTTTCTTGCCTTTGTCAAAGAACTAACTTTAGGTTTTGTATTCATGGAGGCAGCATTTAGAAACTTAATAGATACCTCCCCTTAATTGGGAAGAAATTCTCTCACAGAATTCACAAGCCAAATCTCTTCAGCTTTTTGAAACAGGCCTAAGAATTCCCATAAAAATTATTTGTAACATCTAGTAGAGCGCTCATCCCAATGTTCAGTCACTTACATTCATGATTGACATCAGAACAGTCAGACATCCATACACATATTGGGAATTTAGCATTTTTAATAAATCTCCTAGCAAGAGTTTTTTATTTGCTGGGTGGAAGCAGTGTACACCTTTAATCCGAGCACTCAGGAGGCAAGTGGATCTCTTGGAATTTGAGGCCAGCCTGGTCTACAAAGTGAGTTCCATGACAGCCAGAGCTACACAGGGAAACCCTGTCTCAGAAAACAAACAACCAAACAAAAAAAGTTTATTTTGGCAAACCACAATTAAAATTTCTGCTAGCTTTGTACAGAGCAACATTATCCAGGTATATGGAATAGAAATTCATTTTTGTGTTAAAACCTACATAACAGGGCTAACTACTCATTTCTAAGAAAGTAACCAGTTATGATCACCTACTCTGCAATTGCTAAGTGTATAAACAAGAAAATTCACTGATGGTAAAGAGGGTGAAAAACAGGTATAGACAGACATCAGCAGAAACATAAGGAATAATCACAATAGGAAGCCCTTATTTTATCCACTCCTGTAGATTCTATTAGCAGAACAAAACTGTACAATAAATACCAGAAGTTTGGATCAATTCCAGTTCTAAGAAAAAACAACAGTATTCTGTGCCAATACAAATGTGGATCTAAAGAATGGTACAGTCAGAATCAATGCAAAGGAGTACCCTCTCCCCTCGTTCTATAGTTAAGGACTGGGAGGCTGAGCAAGGTGACTTACCCAAGAGCTGGCACCACTTCACAGCAGGTCTGGGCCAAGTTACTTGGTTACAGTCTAGACTATGTTCCACTAATGGGGCTCTAGAACACTAGGAATCTGTTCTCAAGTACATAGTTTGGGCATAGCAGGAGGGTCTTTGAGAGGTTTTGAGGCTATTAAAGGCTTTTAACACTGGTATTAAAGCTTTATTTGTCATGCTTTAAAAAATATTTTGTTTTTTTAATTGTGTGTGTGCATGCTGAGAACTCACACAAGAGTGTGTGCATGTGAGTGGAGTGTCCATGGAGGCCAGAGGCATTGGATCCCCTGGAGCTGGAGTTACAGGGGATTCAGAACCTGGTGTGAGTGCTGAAACTGAACTCTGGCCCTCTGCAAAAACAGTACATGCTTTTAAAGCTGACATTTCTCTAGCTCCCTGTTTGCCCTTCTACTCTCGTTCTTTTGTGTTGTGTTGTTTTGTTTTTTCAAGACAGGGTTTCTCTGTGTAGTCCTGGATGTCCTGGAACTCACTCTATAGACCAGGCTGGCCTTGAACTCAGAGATCCACCTGCCTCTGCCTCCTGAGTGCTGGGATTAAAGATGAGCATCATCACGCCCTGCCTACTCTCATTCTCGATGAGTTTCAGTCACGTAACAAGTAAGTACACAAAAACAGGTAGAGAGTCCAACTCATCAGACAGATCTGTACTCATGAAAGCGATGTTCCTCCTTTAATTACAGTTTTTGGCAAGCAGGCAATGTTTTTACAAACATTATTTTAACATGCAATGGTTTATTACTATTTTCAAAAAAATTAACATGTTAAAAAGTTCAATTAAAAAAATGTTCAATTCAAATTTAATTCTACTAATAAAATATTGATAACTATAATCCATAAACATGCTCCTTGGGATCCTTACTATTTTAAGAGTTTAACAGGGATCTAAGACCCAAAAAACTGACAATCACTGCCCCCCTGACACCGTGCCACTTGTTGACACAGAAGAGCAAGAAGGTTCTTTTGCCAGCAGCTAACACACCACAGAATCTTATCTTCAGTTTCAGGACAATGCAATATATTAGGTCTATTTTAGTAAATAGTTCAAGTAACTTACAAGAGGAAAACCTTACATTTTAACATTTTCTCTTCAGCTTCTTTAAGGTGTGATGTAGACGTAGGACACCAGGTAGGAAGCCACCCTGTTAGCCATCCTGACCTAGAATGCCAAAAACAAAATGCAGATAGGTGAGGTCACGCTCTTCTCAAGTCTCAGCTACTACATCCTGAAAAACAAAGCCTCGGAGGAACCCCACCACCTACGTGAGGGCAAGCTACAAGTGGTACAAGTCAATGGGGTAGGCCTACAGGGAAGTAACCAAGTCCACCTTCTCTTTCCGGACAGTCAAATTCCAATCATTAAAATAAGAAAGGAAGGAAGGGAGGGAAGCAGTGGGGGAAGAAGACAGGGACACCACTCCCAAAGTAAGGCAGTTTCTTAACAGGATAAATGCAAAGTTGCTAAAGACTATGTGTGAATGGGTTCATCTCACCTGAGCAGCAGGCTTAAAGTGAGAAGAAAACTATTAAAAACTCTCATAAGAAAATAGAAAAAAGGAAAGCTTCAGATATCACAAGAAAGTGCAAAGAGCTGATGGCCTGTGCTTAACCTCCTAGAGCAGCTGGTTAACTGTTGATGGGCAGAACAGCCTTGGCTCCAATAAACAGCAGATGAGAAGAATAACACAGCACCTGCCTGAACACAGTGGAACCAAGAGAACAAGGAACTGAGACAACAGGTGAGGGAAGATGTGGAGAGGTGACAACTGACACTTGCTAGGAGCCAACTATGAGGTGGGAGAACCTTCAACTTCAGGCCTGGCAGCAGACCAAAACTACTGCAGTGATATGATGAAATACAGAGTTTAGCAGCCATCTACAGCTGGCAAGGATTCTGTCATGGTAGTGAGACATTCCTAATAAAAGAAAAACAAATCTGGAAAAGGGATCAATTCTGGATGAAAGTTAAGGGCCTGAACCAAAGCACTGGTAAGAGGGACAAAGACATGAAGATTTAGCCTAAGACTATTTAAAACTGAAACAAGCTAAATTTGATCAATGGTTAGAAGGTATAATAAAAATTCTTGGGGTTTTGCCTCCGAGTACCACTAATCATGACAGACAACATACTAAATAGAAATAAAATACAAAAATGGGTACAGTTTGTGATAATCATTAGTCTAGCATACTGGAGGCCCTGGGTTTGACTCCCTGTACCTTAAACAGAATAAAACAAGCAACAAGAGAAATAAAAAAATTGTTGTGAGTAGAGAATTAGTCTAAGTTTGGGAAGGGATGATTTAGCCTCTAGCTTTTTCTAAACTTCATAGACTCTCCTTACAACATTTCCTTTTCCTATAAAATAATTTATATATAACAGGTACTCAGTAACTAATGTCTGATGAATGATTAGGTCACTTACAGTTTAGGGTAGTCTTAGTCTAGATTAGGCCCAGTTCACAGATGTGAAAGCTGATGTTAACACCAGGATAGATGATGCACTGCTAGAGCTCAATTCTGAAAGACCCCCAAATTCCTGTTGTCCACAGGAGAGTACCGCCGTCAAAATGCCTGAGAAATTAGCTATTGTCTACAGGTGGCCCAGGCTTCTTGGTCCTCTTCAGTCTGCTCCTTCCCAGCTTTTCTCTTGCTTTGCCTCATCCCTCTCAAAAGGTCACACTACTACATGTCTCTATGGTCCACCCAGCTCTTTCCTTGGTCCTAATACCTCACTTCTCCAGAAACACTATTCCTGATGCTAGGGTGTAGAAGCATGATCCTTACTACAGATACAGTTACTGTTGTTTACATGTTTATCTGCCTACCGCATGGTGAACACACCAAAAGTTAAATCTATCTCAAAGCTGACCTTAAATATCCAGTGCTAAATACACCAGCTGGTGGTCATGTGAGCCCTTGAGAACTGTGACTGGAAACTGGAGGCTGCAGTCAGCAGCCTAACAGAGTGGGATGAAGAAAGGAAGATGGGCTCTCTCCAGGCAACGAACACTTAGTGCACCTCGGGTTCTACGACAAGGTATGTGGGCAGGGCAAAGGTCTGAAACTTCAAAACAAAGCATAACTGAAAGTTGACACAAAGCAGAAATCCAGGAAAGAGCCATCAGCACGTAACACAAACGGTGACTGGAGAACAGGACAATATCCTAACAGCTTCACTCTCTAATGGATGCTGGGCCATCCTTTATAGTTACAGTTAACTTTCTTCTTATCTCAGTCTTTAGACAAAATTTTCTAGTAGGTTCATTAGGGGTGTGTGTGTGTGTGTGTGTGTGTGTGTGTGTGATGTATACACAAATAGAAAGAATCAAGACAAGAATATTAGCAGATATATCTGGTCAGCTTTTCATAGACATATAATGGCCTGCACTAAAATGTCAGTTTCAAATTTATGCATTGACAATACAAGACAGGAAGACCTCTGGCGACCCCTCACAAGTGCTACACTGATCAACTGTTGAGGTATAAACCTAAGAAGGTGTTAACACTAGTCTACTGATGAGTATGCAAATCTATCTGCAAAATGGAAAGTTGCTTCTGCTACTTGTTTTTAATTTATTAACAATTTTTTAATTTTCAAAAAGAGAGTAATGTGTTTTGCTTGTTTTTAAATTATCACTAAACTGAAGTTCTTTCATCCTCTTTTGTGCCTCTTTTGTGTGTCTCTATTTGATCATAAAATTATGAACAGGAAGTTACTTATAACTGAATCTCAGGACTTTAACAAATATCCTTCAGATCACAGCACAGTTCTTTGTCAGAGACAATCAGAAATCAATTAAAAAACAAAAACAAAAACAAAAAACAAACAAACAAAAAAACCCAAAGTGAACTATAATCTACTTGCTTCAAATGACATACACAAGTTGGGACAAAGAAAGTACAAATGCAGTATGTGCTTCAGTCATTAAAAACAAACAAAACGCCAAAAAATTCAGACTTAAACCTTCTTTGTACAGGAGATTAGAATTTTAAAAGTTATGAAACAGACTGTAGTACAGGCATAGATCTTCCTCCACTGATTCACCACTTCAAAAAGCAAACCCAAGCTTATATTGCTAAGCAGCTGAGAATGGCCTTGAATTTTTGATTCACTTGCCTCTGTCTCCCAGGTGCTGGAATTGGAGGTACAAACCACACCTGGCTCACAAAACAACCTTCGAAGGCTAGATCTATTAATTTTGACTCCTAATGACTAGTTCAGTGTCTGTAAGCCTAGTGGGTACATCAAAAATTAAGGGTAGAGATTCTCATTATATTTTCATAGCTACCTTTTCATCAACACAAGGCCAGATTTTACAGATGAGTTTTTTCTATAGCATATGTGAAGTAGAAAAAACTCACATATTTTCATTCCTAATAGAACCCTGAACCCAGCAGTTTGCTTTAATCAGATTACTGGTAAGATTTTTACAGAAGTGGACTTCTATTCTGTATGTGTAAGACCAAGTCCCACACATACAGCAGCCCCCAAGGAACACGTGTAAGGAGTGAACAGTCTGTCTACCCACCCTTCAGGCTCTTGTTCAGGAGTCCTCATGCCTTTCTTGCTACCTCTGTTATTCCCTAGCCAGCCCTCTCTTCTGTCTGCAGAGTAACTTAACTACATCTCTAAATAGACTGTGCTTTCTTTCCACCGAGTGTCTGAGGCCACTCTGTTGTCTGGCATTCCCCGGACTTAGCATGTGGACACTGAATCTAAGGCTGTCAGAGCCAGCCATTCTTCTGAGGTCACAGATTCAAGGTAAAAACCCACAAGGTCCAGCTGTAGAATAGTAAATTCTCTACACAGTTTTGTAAAACAGAAATGTATGACCTATTTGAGCAATACTCAATAAGCTTTATTATCCATAGCTAAGCCTGATTTCAGAAGAGATGGAAGAATCAAGTGCAATACAAAGAAAAGTCATTCACTGCAAAGATTGTAACTTCCCCAAAGTAAACACAACACCAGGAAGGCTCACCAGTGTGTGCCAAAACGTTTTCTATAAAGCCCTACAACCTGGGCACCTTGCTGGTAAGACAAAAAGTGCAAGTCCTGAAGCATCTAATTTAAAAAAGAAAAAAATTAAAAGATTCTTGATCTAGATCTATAACCACTGGAGTGGAAACAAAAAAATTAGTAAGGTAAGTTTTAGAAGACACACTAAAAGTGATAACTCTTAGGAAAGCCAAGTAGTGATTAATATATTAGAGTATATTTGCCAAAAAAAAAAAAAAAATCTGATTTTAAGTATCCTGAATTTTCTCCTGAATTTTCTACCTAATTTTTTATAACTATCATTAACAATGTATTTGTCCCTCATGCCATGGACACTTAAGTTCCTGGTAATTCCTGTTTTGTTCTGAGACATTTGACTATCTATAGTGTTACTAAACATGAATTGCACAATCTATAAATATTGTGAAATGGTGAAAGAGGTTTCAAAGTATCCTGAAGAAAATATACAGAAGTCTGGCTGATTTCCACACACTCTGTTGGCCACTTAATGTAACATTTCTAATTAGGTTATAAGTAAAGAGAATTTCATTATGTTACCATTTTGCTTAAAATAGGCCCCATCTCTCTACTGGTACAATTAAGAGGAGAAAGTGTGCTTACTATTGTTCCCTGTAATCTAAGCACAAAATTCTATCATAAAGAAACCATGAAGCTTTGATTTTCTTTAATAAATAAATTAGAGCTAGGCGGTGGTGGCGCACACCTGTAATCCCAGCACTCAGGAGGCAGAGGCAGGTGGATCTCTGTGAGTTCGAGGCCAGCCTGGGATACAGAATGAGTTCCAGGACAGGCTCCAAAGCTACAGAGAAACCCTGTCTCGAAAAACAAACAAACAAACAAACAAACAAAGAAGTAAATTTGAGGTAATATACAATTCCTCCGAAATAATTCCTCACTCCAAGAATTAAAATCTTCCAAACTAATTTAATTGCAACACAACTAAAGGCCTTTTTTCTTGGGAAGAGAATTTTTAAATCCCATTCTTGTGAAAGAGGGGGAAAGAGAATATGCCATATGTAAGTACAACTTAAGTGATGAACGTAACAGTTTTGGATTTATGTTACTAAAATGATTCAAGTTATCACTGCCCATTATATCCATGACAGCACATGCCCTCTAATATACTTACATATTAATTTAGAACATTTTTAAAGCTGAGTGGTATGACTCAGGCCTGCAATGCCAGCACTCAGGAGGCTGACGCAGAATGATTAAGATTTTGATACCAGTCTAGTCTATACAGAAACACCCTCTCTTATAAAACCAGGAGTTTGCATACACACATATATCCTTCCTATGGCATTTTCTACATTCCCTAACACAGTAAACAACCACTCAGGAGAAGAGTCAGATACCTCACGTCAGATACACTTGAAGCAGTTACATGTGAACACTCATACTCATTATTCAATAAGTCAGAGAAATGTTTCTTTAAGTCAGTTATAAAATAAGCTGATCCATCAGACAATAAAATTAAAAATCCTACATCTCAAACCTAATAATTATTTTTAATAAAATTATCTTTACACTTTTTTTTATAACTCACAATCAGGGGCACATAAAGTTTAACTAAAACTTTAACAATTAGGCAAGGCTTTTTTTTTAAAAAAAGAAACATAATGTTTCAGAATAGGTATTATAATAGTATGGGTTGCCAGGCGGTGGTGGTGCACACCTTTAATCCCAGCACTCGGGAGGCAGAGGCAGGTGGATCTCTGTGAGTTCAAGGCCAGCCTGGGCTACAGAATGAGTTCCAGGAAAGGCTCCAAAACTACACAGAGAAACCCTGCCATAAATAAATAAATAAATAAATAAATAAATAAATAAATAAATAAATAAATAAATAAATAAATAAATAAATAAATAAATGGTATGGGTCATATCTCTGAGTCCTGAAACATATTGCTGAGCATTGTTTTGATTATGTGGCCTACTGCTGATTTTATAATCTTTGTTTTTTTGTCACAGGGTTGACATCCGCATTTGCTGGTCTGTGACTGGCATTCTGGAGTGCAGGCGTGAGTTGGTTCATCTAAGGTCAAGAAACAGAAACCTGTTTCTAACATCCTAGGAAAACTGAAGGGAGTGATTCTAATTGCAGTCCCACTAATATACAAAAATTTCTGAATATCTTAGGAAAGCAAACAAGCCATACACCTGAAATATGAATAATTAACTAATAGGTTTGTAAGCTCAGGATTCATGTCAGCATAAATTTATAATAGTTAAAGATTTAATAAGAAATTATTGAAGATTACTACTTATACAGCCCCTTTGGACTCTGCTAAATATTTGAGTAGGACAAAAGCCTTTTTCTGATCTCACAAGATGAATACATAAATACATTATTAAACAGTATTTAAGTGAGACAAAGAAACTTTAGAGCTGAGTGTGGTGGTACATGACTGAAAACCTGGCATTTGGAAAGTAAAGGCAGAAAATTCAAAAGTTGAAGGCCATAATAGTAAAAAAAAACGTAATATTTTTTAAAGAGAAATACCATGGAGGCTGAGGAAATGGCTCAGTGGGTAAACGCACTTGCTATGCAAGCATGAGGACCTAAGTTCGGATCCTAGCACCCATGCGACGCAACATGGCCTAGCATGCCTATAACCCCAACATTGGGAGAGACCCTGTCTCTCAGGAATAAGGTAGAGAGTGACTGACAAGGCACCCAATGTCTTCATCTGGCTTCCACATGCAATGCATACACATATGTACATACACAGCATGCATCACACAAACACACAAAATACCATGACCTTAGAGAAGGAAGGTAATAATCTATTTTGGGTTACAGAAAACAAAGTAAAACAAACCATGAAGACTGACAGGGAAACAGGCGACAGGTTGAGGAAGCATGAAAAAATATGGCTTTCCAGAGTTAGAGTGCATAGAAAGGAAATAAAACTCCAAAGCTGGATGGAAGCCACACAGATTCCAAGGGCTTCACAGTCAGGCTCAGGATATACCGTAACTATAACAGAGCCACTGTGTGTGAAGAGAGTTCCTCTTGGAAGTAGAAAAGGCACTAATGAAAGGAGCTAGGTTTGATGTATGTTACCAAGCTTGCAAAAATTCAAGGAAATAACATGAAAATTTTGAACTAAGTGGCTCCCAGGTAACAGTGGGACAATAACGGGCAGGTTGTTAGACCCTGTGGGGACTTGTTATCCAAAGACAATAAAGGGAACAGATTTGATACTTAGAGGCCAGTTATAAGAGTGCAGACAACCAGAAGAACAAAACTGCCTTCAAAAAAATAGAGTAGGGGAAGAGCTGTGTACTTTACACCATTTAAAGGAAGGAGACACAAATAAGGCTATGGTCAAGACATGTTAAACTTAAAAAAATAGATACAAACAGCTGGCAAACAAAAATGGTATACTACAGTACAGAAGAGAATGCAATTTCAGTCCTTCAAACACAAGATAGCTCAAGAACTATGCATAAATAAAAAAGAAAAAGAAAATAATAAATTCTTAGGTATAGTGATATTTTATTTGTACTGAAATGTGATTTTATTTGTATATTAATAAAGTTGCCTTGGGGTCAGAGCAAGCCATAACAGAAGCTGGGCGGTGTTAATACACGCCTTTAATCCCAGCACTTGGGAGACAGAGCTAGGAGGAACTCTGTGTGTTCAAGGATACAGCCAGCATGGAGACACACACCTTTAATCTCAATACCAACCATAGAAGACCTGGACGTCTGTACATACAGGCAGTGATGAGGAGGTCATGTGGCTGGGTTTACAACCAATGAGAAGGCAGAACAGAAAGTCTATTTAAAGACAGAACACAGGAAGTAGGCCTCTTGGGGAGAGGAAAGACAGAGCAGCAGTGAAAGGTAAGGTTTTCAGCTCTCAGCTATTGCTCTGACCTCTTGGGCTTTTAACTCTGCAATTGGCTCTGTGTTTCTTATTTAACAAGACGGTTACATCTACATTTGGCGCCCAATGTTCGTGGTACAAATTCACGAAAAAGCCTCTTGCCTGTGGCCTTGCAAGCCCCAGCTCAGGCCCGAGCCACACTCGGCCCGTTGTGGTGGCACATGCCGGTAGGATTTACTGAAGGAGGGAGAGGCAGGAGGATCCTAAGTTTGAGGCCGGCCTAGGAGGCTTGCTAAGGAGAAGCTAGGGCCCGCCAGGGACAAACGGTGGCAATGGTACCATAGAGGCAGTGACTGCTGCTCCAAGTTGCAGGCTGCTTCTCATCGTGTTGGTGACTGCAATGATGCTACTACCTGGGACAAAGGGTTTACTGCTGCTTGTTCAGAGAAGAATTGCCAGGACCATCATGTTACAAGAAAGCATCAGCAAAGGTCAGTTTGGAAAAGTTTGGCATGACAAATGGTGGGGAGAAATTGCTGTGAAGATATTCTCTTCTAGGGAAGAACATTCATGGTTCCGAAAGACAGACATTTATCAGACTGTGATTGCTCCAAACCACAGAGGAGGCACAAAAACAAAACAAAACAAAAAACCAAAAACCAAAAACAACAACAACAACAAAAACTAAAGGGAACCATGACCACACCTAACGGTGACTTTAAAATCTTCAAAAGGATGATGGGACCCCGCAAAGATGATTTCACAAGGACTATGGTAAAGCCATTAAGCTGATTAACACCACAGAGAGATTGACTTTGGACTACAAACTACTCAGGACAATTTCGAGATGACTGGCTAAGATGATTCAGCCTGACGGACTACTTGAACAAGGACTTGTGACAAGCCCTGCACTTTCTCATTATGCAGTGACTGGACAAATGATACAGGATGTGACAATTTACCCAAAAATTTTCTTTTCAGGATCCCCTAAAGATGTCTTCGCCCCTAGAAAGCAGGAAGTAATTTTAGGAAAACGAGACCCACATTCCCAAGAGCTGGGATGGGAGGAGGTTTTTGGTCGTTTAATGAGTTTTGGATATTGTCATTGTTTACAATGGTTGGTTACAAGTTGTTAATTGTTAATGGTCAGGAAAAAAGCTGAACAAGGAGATTAGATTCAGAATTTTTGTTTAAAAAAAAAAAAAGAAAAAAGGAGAATATATATATGAGGTAGATCACTGAATCTACCCTGAGAAAAAAGACAAAGAAATAATAGGATAAATGGGTAGATCATTGAATCTACACTAAAAAGAAAACGGGAAAGATATAAAAATGACAAAAGGTAGACTACTTAATCAACTTTTAAAAAGGAACTACTTATTCTAAATAGGATAAGTAACGAAATTTTTTTGTCTGAGTTTATCAAATATTACTGGACTGGACATTGTTAATATATATAATGGAATTATTTTCTCTGAATTTGTCAAATACAAATGGACTAGACATTGTTTATGTATTTATTGCTTATAGTTATTGTACTTTTGTATATAGTTTTTCTTATATTAGTAATAACTTTTTTCCTTTTTTCTTTTTATTAAAATAGAAAAGGGGAAATATAGTGATATTTTATTTGTACTGAAATGTGATTTTATTTGTATATTAATAAAGTTGCTTTGGGGTCGGAGCAAGCCATAGCAGAAGCTGGGCGGTATTAATACACGCCTTTAATCCCAGCACTTGGGAGGCAGAGCTAGGCAGATCTCTGTGTGTTCAAGGATACAGCCAGTATGGAGACACACACCTTTAATCTCAATACCAACCATAGAAGACCTGGAGGTCTGTACAGATAGGCAGTGATGAGGAGGTCATGTGGCTGGGTTTACAACCAATGAGAAGGCAAAACAGAAAGTCTATTTAAAGACAGGACACAGGAAGCAGGGCTCTTGGGGAGAGGAAAGACAGAGCAGCAGTGAAAGGTAAGGTTTTCAGCTCTCAGCTATTGCTCTGACCTCTTGGGCTTTTAACTCTGCAATTGTTTCTTATTTAACAAGACGGTTACATCTACACTTAGGGAATTATTGTATTTAGAAAATAGTTAAAAGAATAGAGCCTAATAAAAGTAACTGCTGGTCTCAGTTAAGAGAATAAACAAAATGTCATAAGAGTTAGCTGTCTAATAAGAGTTTCACTATAATACTGAATACTGAAAAGGATTCAAGGTGGGGGGGAATGTAGCTCAGTGGTACAGTGCTCACATGAGGTCCTGAGGTCAGTGTGGGGTGTGTGTGTGTGTGTCTGACCCAAGTCAGATAAGTACTGACACTGCAATTTCATGATTTTAAAGAAGTCATGGGGTAAAGATTACAGAGCAATAGCAGCAGGAAGGAATGTACAGATCTTAGTAGTTCTTTAGGAAGTAAGATAAAGAAGCTCATGATTGAATCTCCAAAGCACAGGACTATCCACAGTCTTTAACATAAACTCAGCAGGATGCTGGCAAGTCAACTGAGGCAGCAAGGGAGAAATTCTGTCTCATTTAATAGCATCTGATGACTTCCATGGTGTAAATTCTCCCACAGTGGCTGTTTTCAGGATGCTGGTGCTATAAAACTCCTGAAAATTCAGCGATGGTCTGCCAGGACACACCAACTCCAGCATGCCCTGCAGGCCACCTATCTGATAGTCTATTCTGAAGTAGTGGAGTTCTGTGATAGCTTTCCCCTAACCCAGTCAGCACTTAATTCTCTGGGACGTTATGCCAGCCAGTCGCAGAAATTTGTCCTATTTTTATTATATTTGGCTTTCTCAACTGTTTTGCAACTGAAAAAGACTGGATTTTGAAAGCTTCCGGGTACACTTGTCTCCACAAGAGGAAAGACAAGACTTACATAGCTGTGAGAGGACTGCTTTATAACTGCTTACTTTATTAATGTCATCTCCCCATATGTACTAAGAAGTTACAAAGAAATGAGGTGTTTTGGTCATAGTTCTAATGTCGGACTTTTCCTGGTAAAATCCCAGGGTAGCACAAGGCAAGACACAGGGAGCTGAGAACATACGGTTGGTACATACACTGATCTGTCCTCTTCTTTCATAAAACCACAAAGATTCAATCACCAGTACTCCATTCTACTGACTATCCCATCCTATTCACTCCCCAAAGCCTTGCCTCTATGGACTATCATCAGATTAAAGTTCCACTTGCTAATTCCTCACAATGAGGATTAAATTTCAACATGTGAAGCCTCTTAGGACCTCAGATCATATGGCACTGCCTAAGCCCAAATGCCTTGAAGAACTTGACTCAGAACAGAAGGCAAATATCCCAGGGGTCCCAATCCAATCAAGAAGCAGCAGAAATATGAGGGAACTGCCTTAAAACTAAATGCGGACACCTGAAGAGGTAGGTTCCAATTAGCTTGTTACTTGTTAGAGGTAGTTCCAAATGAAAATGGGAGTAGTCAGATCTAGCACACAGGGTAGACATTAGGATTACGACCATACTGGGGGAACACCCAACAGGAACTCAGCCTTCTCTGTGCTGGCTTGGTACAGTTCAGAAGACCATCTCCAAGTAGACTGCTCAAATGTCCTGCCAAGAATATACTAGGGAGGGCTACCACTGTCTGTGGCTGGTCTTGCCCTCCGTGACCTCCAGACACCACCCAAGCCATAACTCACTCTCATTGTTGTGCTCTGGACTCTGGAGCCTCACACCATCAAGACCAAAAAGGTCCACAAATGAGTAGTCTCAGAGCCCAAAAATGTCTTGACAAATGTGATAGGAACACAAACTGCCAGTTCCTGGTTGTACCCTGCGACACTCTGCATTTCATACCAATGTAACTAGGAAGCTCGGCAACAACCCAAAAAGCAAAACCAGGAGAATGTGGTTTCAAATATTTCAAAATATTCCTTCCCTAGCATCTTTCCAAAATATTTGCTTTCGTAGTATCATAAGCTATCTTTCCTATGCAAATGTCTCCAAATATCTGAAGAGGAACTGTCAAAATATAAGGGAGAGCTGTATAGTACTTTCCATACAAAAGAGCAGCCTTCTGAGAATCAATGCAATAACTTAGTTCATGGTAATTTAATCTTTCCAACAGTTAGTATTCTACTCACAAGAGCATGTCATATGTCAAAGACAGACAAGAATAACTTCAAACGAGTCCATCAAAAAGCTGGATGTGGTGCCTCACACCTGATTCTACCCCTGAGCAGCTGAGGCAAAAGCATTGGAGCTCTGCAGATCTGAAGCTAGCCTGTTCTACATTGATTTCCAGGCCAGCCAGAGCTACACACACAGTTTCAAAAAAAACAAAACAAAAAAACTTAAGGGCTTCCTGTTAGGCATCTGCCCTTCAACTTCCACAAACTTTGCTGCCAAGAAGACTCGGGCCGACTTGTCTAGGAAAGCCAGAACGCCTGGTCACAGGAGCGCACCGGGGACCAGGGAGCTGTGACGCCAGCGCAGCCGGCCACCGAGGGACTCTCCCGCACAGCTGACTGTCAACCTCCCCAGGAGGGTCCCGGAAGTCCACATGCCCACTCCCCACCCTGGTGACGCCCCACTCCCCGCGTCCAGGCGAGGTCGCTGGGTCCCGGCGCGGAGTTCCGATCTCAGCCCCGCTCTAAGCGGGCGGTGACGCTGACGGGGTCGCCCCGCCGGGCGCCTCACCGGCCGCTCTCCCAGTGGCCCCGCGGCCTGTCCGCCCCGCGTCTTCCCTCAGCTGGCCGCCGGCATCGCCAGAGCGTCACTCCTCCTTGGGGCGCCCCCAAACACGTCGTCCCTCTTTCCGGGTGATCCTCACCCTCCACCGGTGTCCGCCGCCGAGTCCACCTCCTCCTCCGCCGCCATCGCGCTCAGCACCGCCGCCGCGCAAGCGCAGGGACACACCTCGAAGCCGGCTGACGGGCCGACTGGGCGGCCCCGGGCCGCGGCCGCCCTTAAGTCCGCGCCGCCCGCGCATGCGTCGTCCACCCACTAGGACGCTTGGAGGGCGCGGCCACGCCACCGCCCGCTTTACTTCCGCGCAGCCTGGCCTCCCAGCTACGCATGCGCCGCCTGCCTATCTCGGGGAGTCTGGGTCGCTAAGAAGGAAGGTCAGCCCGACGCTGAGGGCCTCCGCGAGTTTAGGTAGTCATTCATCTGCATAATGACCATTAAGGCGTCATTCCGCCTGGATGGACTGTCCCGGGCGCCACGAGGCAAGCAGTCCTCAGCCAAGGGCCTGCAGCGAAACTCCAGCCGGAGAGAGCCTGCGTCTGCGGCACCCAGAGGTGGGCGTGCTGTGTGGTGGCCACCGGGAGAGGGCAGCTCACTGGACCCTTCAGTCTAAGTGAGCACTGCTCCGACCCTAACCTGCACTTCACCCACCCAGACTCCAGACACATGGGAAGGCTGAGAGCCTATGTGCGGGTACTTAGAATTGGACACCCCCACCCCCACCCCCTTGGTCTCTAGAGAACTGAGAGAGGGAGGGAGGGAAACAGAAACTTCCTAGAATCCATTCTGAAATGATGAATGGCTCATGAAAATATTCCCATTAGTCAGGCATGTTGGTACATGCCCTTCATAACAGCGCTTGAGAGTCAAGCAGACCTATCTCTGGGTTGAATGTTGAGGGCTAGCCTGATCTACCTAGGGAGTTCCAGGCCAGCCAGAGCTACACAGTGAGACCCTATCTTTAAAATAAATAAATTTAAAGGGGAGGGAGGCCGGAGAGATGGTTCAGTGGTTATTGTCTTTGTAGAGGAGGGCGGGTTTGTTGTCCAGCACCCATGTAGGGCCCCACAACTGCTGTAACTCCTGTCCCGGGCACCAACACCCTCTTCTAGCCTCAGAGCACCACGATGTGTATGAGACACATATAGGCAAGTGAACACACACACACACATTTTAAAACAATCTTTTTGTAAACCTTAAAGCATTCCCTCACACACGGAATAATTTTAATGTTTTGCTTGGTTGGTTGGCTGGTTGGTTGGTTTTTGGTCAAGGGACATAAGCAAATGTATGAAACTGATAAAGACCGGTGGCAAAGCTCAGTACAGGCAACTAGAAGTCAGCAGCTAGCAAGCAAGCCCAAGGTTGTGTTTTAAAAACACAATTCAGAACCATGACACTCACTGTGTTTAAACAAATAGAGGCATCCTGGTGTTGCATAAGGGATGTTTTCCTTGGCTAGGGCAGGTCCCTCGGCTCAGGAGAAAGTGATATGAAGAAGCCTAGCTCTTTGTGGTCTTGACAAGCTATGTACAGTTAGGGCTGTAGCTCAGTGGGCTTTGTCTACATCCATCCTTAGGTTCAATTCCCATTACCCTCCCCTACCCACCTCACCCCCCATAAAAAAGGATCCTGAGAATATGCAGTCAGCTCACTTAGTTCAGCCACACCTGGGTGGTACTGATGCCTTGGGCTGCTCAGTCGCCTGATGTAAGCTAATTGGTTGAGTCTTCAAACCATATTATAATAAGATCATACGTAAGTGACACTTTTCTCGTTCCCAAAGATCTAACAAATAGCAGGTATGTGAACTGAGGTTTGAGCAGAAATGTTCTTGCCATCCCCTTTCCTTATTTTTTTTTTTTTTGAAGAGAAGTGGATAATGTAAATATCAACTTTTTTATTACCTATTTTCCTGCTTTTGTGGTGTGCTGTTCATGCCCATGTCCTCACTCATGGTTAGTGTGTCCTTGCGCTGCTGTTGAGGCTGGGTAATAGGACTCTGGCCTTCATGAAGCCTATGCTAGTGTACCACCCTTTAATTTGGGTTCCATTCGTCACTCTCCATCTTAGACCTTGTTTGCTGCTGTAGAAGAGCACTGGTCATTTGTAACAAATGCATCTCTCCTGGTGCTGGAGGCTGTGAGGAATGCCATGAGTATGTGTCTGTGGTGAGGGCCTTGCTGCTGCTTCACCTCCTGGCAGAGGGTGAGGAGGACAAGAAAGGGGCTTCACTCCTCTCTCATGAGAAACCCACAACCCCAAAACTGACTCCTGAGATGAAGGCATTAATTAATCCATAATGGTAGTGTCTCTGTGGCCCACTCATTTTCCATTAGCCTCACCTTCTGACACCACTACTGGGGTTGAGCCCCCGGGGTGAGAAATGTGGGGGGACACTTAAACTCTGATGCTCCTCTCTCACCGCAGCCTTTCTCCTCATCTGGGCCTCTCTCCATAATGTTCTCAACATTCTATAATGGCTACAGCTTTTTAGAAACACTTGCATTTTGTGAGCACATGTTTGTGTGGGGGTGCACATGCCATGATGGGCATGTAGAAGTCGGAGGACAGTTTGCTGGAATTGATTTTCAAGTTGCTAGGCACTATTACCCACTGAGCCATCTTGCTGGCACATGGTTACAGCTTTTTAATTGATATTACTAAATACTCTTCTGATGACAGTGAAAGCGTTTCAAAGATGTTAGTATCTTCTGTGGTTGAAAGGCAGGAGGAACCATCCATAACCCCTGAACATATAGTAAGCATTTAATGGTTCTCATTGTGTCTGATACAGTTCATAAAACGTTCTAAGAAGATGGGAACTGTCTTAGTTAGGGTTTCTATTGCTGTGAAGAGACACCATGACCACAGCAACTCTTATCAAGGAAAAACATTTAATTGGGTGGCTTACAGTTCAGAGGTTCTGTCCATTAGCATCATGGTGGGACATGGTGGTATGCAGGAAGACATGGTGTTGGCAAATGAGCTGAGAATTCTACATCTTTATCTGTAGGCAACAAGAAGTGAAGTGAGACACTAGGCATGGCTTGAACATATGAGACCTCAAAGCCCGCCTCCACAGTGACTCACTTCCTCCAACAAGGACACACCTACTAATAGTGCTACTCCTCTATGAGCTTATGGAGGCCAGTTACATTCAATCTACCACAGGAACCTATAAAAAATACTTTTATAGAAACTCTTGGTGACCAGCAGCTTGTAATGTGTCTTCAGAAACTGACCATCTCCACCTTGAAGGTTGTGTCCTTCACTATTTAGGCCAGCCTGACTGTCAGGGCTTCTACTGTCCACACAGTTACAGTCTAGTGGTGTTGAGTTCAGTAACAAAACTGCAAAGTGAGGCTCCAACTCCTGTGGCACTTTCAAGTAGTTGGGCTGGCAAGCATGCACACTTGTCTCTGTGGACCTCAAGCTTGCTCTTGTAAAGTGTGACGGTTATATAGTGAAAACTAACAAAAATCACACCATCATCTAATGCTAGGTTTTGTGTAGAAACTGATGGAGCTGTGCCCAGGCCTATGGGATTTGATGACCTTCCCTAACTCTGGGAATACCTGCTTTGGCTTTACTTTGCTGCTGATAAAGGAGCTGTTCTTGACTAAACTTGAGCCTAAGCAGCAGTGTTGAAACCCTGCAGCTCCATTCTGAACACCATGACATCTGTGAGTCCTTGGACCGTGTCTTAGTTAGGATTTCTATTGCTTATGAAGAGATACCATGACCATAGCAACTCTTATAAAGGAAAACAATTAATTGGAGCTGGCTTTCAATTTCAGAGGTTTAGTCCATTATCATGGTGGGAAGGAAGCATAGCGGCATATGGACAGACATGGTGCTGGAGGAGGAGCTGAGAGGTCTACATCTTGATCCACAGGCAAAAGGAAGTGAACTGTGCCATACTGCATAGCTTGAGAATATATAAGACCTCAAAGCCTACTCCCATAGTGAAACACTTCCTCCAACAAAGCCCCACCTACATCTAGGCTCCACCTCCCAGAGTTCTGCCTCCTTAAGGCTCCACCTCCCCCAAGGGCCCACTTCTCTAAAGCCGGACCTCCTTAAGGGTCCACCTTCCCAAGGTCTACCTCCCAAAGTTCCATCTTCCTAAGGGTCCACCTCCTAGTTGCACCATCCTTCAGAACAGCAGGCTAATGATCAGGCTTTATTTAGCTCATGGTCCTTTGATGGGAGCATTTAAAATGCAATCCATAGTACCCGAGTTTATCCCAGTTCTAATCCTGATGCTTATGGTTCAATTTTCCTGAGAAGGAAGCCACAAAATTGATTGTCTCATTTCAAGTTCAGATGACTGTTGCCAGGAGAATGAGGAAGAGACTAGGAGGGCTAACCTTTAACTTCATTTTGATGTCCTTAGCCCTAGAAATTTTGAAATCTTGTTGGTTGGCCAGAGACTCTGAGTCTTCCTTTCCTCTGCCTTACATCCCATCTGAAGCTATAGAAGAGCGTAGGTTTGTTTGGTTGGATTTTTTTAAAGATTTATTTATTATGTTTACAGTATTCTGTTTGCATGTATTCCTGCATGCCAGAAGAGGGCACCAGATCTCATTACAGATGGTTGTGAGCCACCATGTGGGTGCTGGGAATTGAACTCAGGACCTCTGGAAGAGCAGCCAGTGCTCTTAACCTCTGAGCCATCTCTCCAGCCCGAGCCTAGGTTTTTAATTTCAGTAAAATAAATGCTTTTACATTTTTCCCTACCTTATTTAGATCTATTACCTTTCATTTTTATTCTTTTTGTTTTGTCTTATTTTTTGTTTGTTTTGTTTTAAGACAGGGTTTCTCTGTGTAGCTTTGCGCCTTTTCCTGGAACTCACTTGGTAGTCCAGGCTGGCCTCGAACTCACAGAGATCCGCCTGGCCCTGCCTCCCCAGTGCTGGGATTAAAGGTGTGGGCCACCGCTGCCTGGCCTCATTTTTATTCTGACTTTTTAATTTCTGGTAAATCCATGCTGAAATAATGAACATCCTAATAAGAAAAAAAGCAGTGCCCTAAACACAATAGCATTAAAAATGTCAGTTGCTTATTTGTATTTATACTTTCAAGAGCAAAACTGGTCTATGTAGACATTATGTATGCCACAGAACAGTTTTTAGCAGGGACATGTTTATACAGTAGCAGAAAGAGAATGTTCATACCCACAATTCCCTGTGATGGTAATGCTGCCAGCTCATCTATCCCTAACCATCCCGAAAGCCCATCCTGTAGTTTACTGTGGGTTATTGAACACCCATTACATTGAGTCTGCACTTGTGGCGGAATGTCTTGACTCCAGTACATTTCCTGAAAAGTGGAAAATCACCTGTTGTCAGTGCAGTAAGTGCCTGGTCCTACATAACTCGGCCAGGTGGCTTATTTAGCTTCAGCTCCACAGGGATACACATGGAACGATTTTCACCAGTCATGGATTCCACACAGAAAACTGTCAGCTCCTATAACTGGAGGTGCTCTGTGCTGTAAGTGAACGAGCATTAGTGAAGATACAGCCCTAAGCTGGTATTAGTCTACCATGCACATTGCTTGTGTGACTAGAGTTGTTTTGTTTTGTTTGTGTTTCTTTTTGGTCCGTTTGGGAGAGCCAGTTGTTAAATAGTGTTAGCATGAACCATATTGAGCCATGGAACTTCCAAATCGCAAATTATGTATGTCACAGAAATTGTTAATCATTTCAAACCAGGGCTGCCTTAAAAAATTTCCTTTGTGACCTGATTTCTGAATACCATTGTCTGCTCTATATGGGTGTAAAATTACCAAGGCCATGGCATGTAAAGAACTTAAAGTTTCACAGGGAAAACTAAATAGTAGGAACTGAAGGTGCAGCCCAGTTGTGGAGCATTGGCCTGAGGCCCCTGGGTTCCACCCTCAGCACCACATAGAGAGGTGGAGGTGTGAGCAGGAGTAGTGAGTAGCACACAAGCAAACAGGAAACACACAAAGATGGAGGACCAAGTAGGACACCTTTCTCTGAAGATGTGGATACGCATCTTTCCAGATTCAAAAGACATTGAGACTTTGTTACACCACACATTTATGGAAATAATTTGTGAAAGTAAGCCTCAAATAAAGCTTTGTTTCCTTTTTAATTGAAGTATGAAATACAAATCATCATGGTCACCACCCAGGGACACACCCACTTAAGCACCATCCAGAATATTGAGCTGGTATGAAGGAGAAAAGAGACCTCTGATAGAAAGGATTAGTGTAGCAGTCCAGTCAGGCATGCAAGCAGGAGGATGATCCCCAGTGGAAGAAAAGATCTCTGACCTTCTGGCATTGAGCTGTGTGATGTGCCCAGAGCCAGATGATTTTATTATTATTATTTTTTTACTTTATTAGATCCTGCAAATCAGTTATGAAGACATTTTTAGCAGTGCTGATGAATATACATTTGATAGCTAAATTTAGGGCTTTTATTTTAAACATTTTCTTCTTTGAAACTTGAAGGTGTTGCTTAGCTACTTTCCCCTTTTCTTAGTGTAGTCTATGATCTAATGTAATTTCTTCTGCTGCAGGTGCTAGGAGCCGGCTGTTGTCAGGAACTTCAGATTCAGAAGTGTAAACAGGATATGTATTGCTGTTACTTTTGTCTTATTAACTCCTTAGTCTCCTAAGCCTATACATTTAAACCATTATTTCTTTACATATGTCTGTGCTTTTCCTGGAGGGACATATATTGAACAAAAGTGACAATTATGGTGATAATTAACGTGTGGTTATACTAGATTATCATTTATTATAAAAGTTCTTTTTTTAGCATAAACTAATTTTGCATACTAGCATGAAATTATTCTAAAACAACTTTCTAAAGTAATTAAGCTCTCAGTAGTGAACCCATCTGTGATGGTTAGTTTTAAACTTTCAACTTGACATAACATAGAATAACCTGGGAAGGGAGAAGCCTCAGAGAGGCATTGTCTAGTCAGGATGAGCTGTGGACATGCCTGTGGGAAGACCAAACCTGAAAGTGGGCGGTACCATTCCCTGGGTTTGGGTCCTGGACTGTATTAAGAGTGGAAAAGCTAGGTGAGCACTAAGCATGCCTGCATCCTTTTCTCTCTGCTCCTGACTGTGGATTGATGTTTTAAGTTCCAGCTCTTTAACTTGTCCACTATGATGGACTATAAACTTGAATTGTGAGC
This sequence comes from Onychomys torridus, assembly GCF_903995425.1. NCBI lineage: Eukaryota > Metazoa > Chordata > Mammalia > Rodentia > Cricetidae > Onychomys > Onychomys torridus. The sequence continues at coordinate 114,840,780 of NC_050449.1, read as the reverse complement.
TAAAGTAAATCCTTTCCCTTATGAGTTGCTTTTTGTCAAGGTATTTTAAAGTTTTTATTTTTAATTATGTGTGCATGTATATCTGTGCAGGTGTGTGCATTTGTCTGCAGGTGTCTGCGGTTGCCAGAAGAAAACATTACTTCCCCCTCAAGCTTTAGATACAGGTTGTTGTGAGCTGCCCAACACAGGTGCTAAGAACTGAACCCTGGTCCTCTGCAAGAGCAGTATGTGCTCTTGACTGCTGAGCTGTATCTTTAGCTCCTGGGTTACTTCATCACAGCAACAGAAATGCAGCTGGGACACCACCCTAAAGCATAGGTTTTCCCCTTGACTCCCTCAGAGCACCTACCTCAGAACATCTAGATCTGGGTATGGAGGATGAGTAGAGGAACGTGGGAGTCCTTGGTGGCAGCTGCAGTTGGTGTATTTGTTAGTACGCTTACCAGCTGTCACTGGGATTAATTCTCTCGTGTGCAAAATAATTACTTCTACTTCTTCTATAATTCCTGTAAGTACTTGGAAAAAATGTGTAATCCACACACCTTGGGGACTGGATAAATTTTTTTTATTGATAGGGTTCCAGTTCTAGGAATTAATTTTTACCTCATTCCTGGTAGTTAATATTTTCATCAAATAAGAAGCAATCAGTGACTAGAAGTTTTTGTGACGTTTCAACACTCACACAGAGGTGGTAGCAGAGCTAAGGGGCTGATATGTCCCTTTGATTTAGTGTATTATGTGCCCGAGTGTGATGACAGTGAGTATCCCACATGAGGGTGGTGGTGGTTTGAAAGGGCTATCCCATCCCTGCCCCTACTCCACCCCCTAGCTAAAGCACAGTTCAGGAACCATGTCTCAGGTGGATCTATATCAGTTTTGGTTCAGCTGTAAAGAGGTAGCAAGGTGACCACAAACCTCACAAGACTCATTTTGTCAGCTCACTCACCATGGAGAGATAAGCACTGTGCTCCAGCTGAAAACCTAAATTTGAGCCAAGATTTGCTGTCATCCACCACTTTACCTGTATTGCCAATCATCCCATCAATTATGCTGTACCAGTAAATGGGCACTGAGATCACAGCTGTCAACTAAAATGTTAATCACTTATACTTAGGAAAAATAGATATAAGAATGCCCAGGTTTCTCTTTGCCTTCTTCAATTTGTCCTGGAAGGATTGTTTTTACCCAAGTCACTGGGAAACTGTGGGAGCCCGTTTTCGGGTTCCTTGTGGCTTTACCCAGCAGGTCCGCATAGAGGATGATTGGGGCCACGGGCCTGGGTGCAGGTGTCTGAAATGGTCTGCACTTGGCTGTGCTGGGGGAGGAGGTCTTTTGCGCCACCCCTTGGCATTTCTATAAATACCCTGGGGCAGAGACAGGGCCCGTAGGAAAAGGTTCCAGGCCCTCTCAAGGTTATCCTTTATTTTCTATCTGTTTATCCCTGCAATATAACTCCTTCTATCTAATATTTCCTGCTGTTCACACTCAGGGAAACTCTGGGGAGCTGTGGGGTTGGTGGGTAAATGCCCCACAGGAAACCATCTTAGCCCTTGTCACAGAAATATAGTCAACTGATGAGATTTAGTATCACAAGCCTCTGGGTATGTCTGTGAAGGTGTTTCCAGAGAGGATTAGCTGAAGAGAAATGATCCATCCTGAAGTGGGTGGTACTGTCCCATCAGTTGGGGGTTCAGATTGAATAAAGCCAGATGAGGGCCTGCATCCCTCCTCCCTACCCCTAACCCCCACCCCCCACCTCCTGGTCTGCTAAGATGTGAACAAGTTCTTGCTACCACAGCCACAAGCTGCTTCTGTCATTGTAACACAAATCTTAAATGGTCTTATTAATAAGACCTCAATGCCAGCTATAGGGGTAAATTCTGAAAGATCAGAGACAGAACAAGCCACAGCTAACCTCACCTCTCCAACTTCTCAGCCGATCCTGTTTCCTCAAACTGGAAGCCTGAGTCCTCATCTGAATGGATCTCAGCTGAACTGCTGCTAAAAGCCTAAAAGCTTAACCAGCTCTAGTTCCTGGTCCTCATGCCTTATATACCTTTCTGTTTCCTGACATCATTTCCTGGGATTAAAGGTGTGTGTCACCATGCCTGGCTGTTTCCAGTGTGGCTGTGAACTCACAGAGATCGGGATGGATCTCTGCCTCCCAAGTGATAGGATTAAAGGCGTGTGTGCCACCATTTTCTGGCCTCTGTGTCTATCTAATGGCCATTCTGTCCTCTGACCCCAGATAAGTTTATTAGGGTGCACAACATATGGAGAACACAGTATCACCACATGTCATTGTACCTTCCCCATTATGATGGATTGTGCCTCCTTAACTGTAGGCCAAACTAACCCTTCCTCTTAAGTTGACTTCTCAGGTATTTGGTTGTAGCAATGAGAGAAGTAACTAATACAAATATGTAAAAATTTCATTAAAATCTGGCTTTAAAACCTTAGTCTCTTAACTACAAATTAAATATTTAGGCAAATGATAAAATATTGGTGAAGAAGTCAAAGAACTGTTGTGATTAGATAGTCCATGTCCATGGATAAGAAGGTCGGAGCTTGTCGTCAGAACAGCCCTGTTACCTTGATATACATAGTGAATAGCATCACAATCACAGTCCCAGCTGGTTATTCCCTGATATCAGGAAACTAATTTTAAAGTTTATATGGCAAGGAAAGCCCCAGCGAGTCAATGAAATACTGAAGGAAAAGTGTGTGTGTGTGTGTGTGTGTGTGTGTGTGTGTGTGTGTGTGTGTGGAGGGGGGGGGGCGGCTGGCACTACCTGACCTCTGAAGGTGTAATGAAACTGCACTCTGGAGCAGTGTGGTGTTGGAAAGGAATAGACAAGCAGGTCAAGAGATAGAGACGAAAACTCACAGTGAGCAAAGGAATGGAGCAAAGATGGTGTTTTAATAAACAATGCAGGAATGACTGGACAGGTGTGTGTGTGTGTGTGTGTGTGTGTAACATAGATTCTACCCTTCACACTCACAAAAATGGATTATAGACTTACATGTGATATGAAAAACTATAAAAGTCTTGAAAGATAACAAAAATCTAGATGGCCTTGTATGTGACATTGACTTTTAGATACAATAAAAAAAATCATAATCCATGAAATAATCAGTAAACTGAACTTGATTAAACTCTAAAACTTGTGTTCTGATACCCATTGAATGATAAGTGTGGATGGTGATGGGTGTAGTCAGTAATTCTCAGTGTAAATTATTACACAGTGAAGATACATCAAGTCATAGCATTGTACCTGAAATATGAAGCTATTTGTCAATTAGCTATTTTAAAATTAAAAACAAACATCGCTACCCCAAGCCAACATTCCCGAGGTTCTCGCTGATCTCTGCACTACACTGGACTCCACTGTCACATGTTCCGGCAGCCTGGAGATGAGGGCAGGACATTTTTTATCAATGAAGACTGCATGGTCTCTGTTTGGAAAAGAAAGGTCAGGAAGCCTAAAGGTCACCCAAGTCACTCAGCAGTGAACTTGGAATTTGGAATCAGGTCTCTCACTCCCATCTCATTTAAGATCATAAGCATGGCAATAGATGAACGGTCTGACTTACATTGAGACTGGCTTTAGGGGTTATGAAAATATACATACGGGCATTTACATGGATTCTTTGGAATAGGAAACAAAAACAAAATTATGTTTTTATGTTAAAAATAAATTAAAAATAACTTCTGATTTTTAAAACGTGATATCAAGAGAACAAGAAGGCAGACCATATACTGAATATTTGCAAAAGACACATCTGAAAAAAGGACAATTATCCAAGACATAAAAATATCTCCTAAGAGCCAGCAAGATGGTAAAGGCTATCGCTGCCAAGCTGGAGGACCAAGAGTCAGTACCCAAACCAATTAGGTGGGAAAACCAACTCCTGCAAGTTGACCTCTGACCTCCATATGTGCTCCATAGCATGAACATGCTAAGAGAGTGTAGCTAGAGTTTTCCTGCCTGGCCCAGAGTCAGGACAAATCTCTCTCACCCGCCATGCCCATAGATGCTCAGAACCAACCAAGTAAACACACAGAAACTTACATTGTTTAGAAACTATATGGCCGTGGCAGGCTTCTTGTTATCTACTTCTTCTATCTTAAATGAACCCATTTCTGTTAGTCTATACTTTGCCATATGGCTTGTGGCTTACCAGTGTCTTTACATGTTGCTTTTCATGGCGGTGGCTGGAGGTGTATCTCTCCAACCTTCTACTTCCCAGAATTCTCTTCTCTCTTGTCCCGCCTATACTTCCTGCCTGGCCACTGGCCAATCAGAATTTTATTTACACAGAGTGATATCCACAGCACTTCCCCTTTTCTTTTTTTTTTTTTTTTTTTTAAGGAAGGTTTCAACTTTTACATAGTACAATTACATATAACAAAACAATTATCAAGCAAGAATTACAGTTACAATATTAAAGAAGATATCCTATCTATCTTATATTTGTGAGTGTAAGGTTTTATATCTAACTTATCTTTTATCATAACTGAGGAAATTATAACTATCTAGCCTTCAACTACATCAAAGACCTCAGAAGGATATAATATTACCTGAGAACCGGGAGAAGGATGCAAGCATTTTTTGGGATTCTTGCAAGAGTAGACAGAGACAGCTGGCAGCCTGGACAGTCACCTAATGTTCCTTTGTAAAGTTGGGGCATTTGTATTCAGCCCATAGGGCTAGAGTCTCTCTGTCACTTCTCTCAGTGTCCTGTAGAATGTCTGGCAGTTTCCTCTGTGAAGCAGGAACCTGAAGGACCATTTTGTCAAGCAAAGTTCAGTGGTCACCTTTTTATGGGTCCTGCATGTCCAGTCAATCAAGCAGCCCAGGCAAGAACAGTTTCTTGCCCAAATGGCTATTTTTGCCAAGGTGAAGATAAATTCCATATGAAGTGTCTTCAATGCCCATCCTCCTCTCTGAAGTAAATCTGGTGCTGCCAGGAGCAGACATGTGTCACTGTCCAGAAAGGCTGAATTTTAAAAATATTTTAAATGCCATATTCTGTAGGTCTTTGAAATATTTGAAGATTACCTATCTATCTGAAATATCTCTGTGAATACCTAGAAGACTTAACTAACATGGCTACGAGTATGATTATCATAGATGACTAATTATTAATCATTTTTAATTATCCATTACAATTTTAAATGAGCTGTACAAACATAATACCTTAAACAAGAGTAGAAATATACACACAGTATAACAAAATTAACTTTAAATTTGTATCAATAGACTAAAATCTATACCAATGTAAAACATTTTAAATGAGTTATTGCTCTTTTAGAAGTTAGTTCATTAATTTACCCTTTCATCCTATTATATCTATATCATATCCCCTTTTCTTCTTTAGAAAGAGATCGCATTTATAATCAACTTGCTTTAAAGAAAAATATTGGTTTTTTTTTTCTGTCCCACACCAGAGGGCTCTTCTGATTTGGGACACAAAAATCTCTTAACCTTTTCTTTTAGCATTATGTCTGGGTTTAGAGAAGGAGTGAGCCAATTCCATCTCCAAAGCCAGCTTGATAATTTTGGGAAATTGGGCGTAGTTTTTCTTACTACTTCCTGCTGGAGGGGGGCGCTGTATCTTATGGGGAAACAAAGAAAATTTTAGGATTTTGGAGTAGTCCATGAGGGTAAACCTCTGAGCCAGTTGCCTTGAAACCATTCTGGATGTTGGATCATCTGGGCCATGGTGTCATCAGAGACCTTTCAGGTGGTCTTGGCTGATCAAACCTGATGTATCTTAATCTGGAACAAATCCACAGCCTCTGGCTTTCTGTGGAAACAAAAGCAGAGACTCTTTTCCAAAGCAACATATCCTTATATCCAAAATTTGAAGTCAAGGTACCTTTAAAATTTACATATTTGTTTAACTCAACAGCTTTTACGATCAAATCTTTTTTTGTAGTTAAAAATGCCAGAGACAACACAAACCAGATTCTCTGTGTAATATCCATCTTTGTAAGACTTAAACACTGATGTGGCTGCTGGCTCTGCCCACCTCAGCTTCCCAACATGGCGGTGGTACAGTTCACTGCCAGCTCTGGGTCTGGAGCCATGTGTACCATCAACTATCAGAAGCAGTTCTATCAAAGCAGCGCATAGCCCAGACACCTTTTTTTTAAAAAACTAGCAAAGGCTAAATCCACCATGCAGCAGAGTAAAGTGCCTCTTGTAGATTCCTCATTCCCGCCACACTGCAGGTCAGACGCACACGCCAGGAACCCACCATAGTAGCTCAAACCAGCAGGCTGCCGCTAACTTGAGAAAGACAACTAGGAAGCTGTTTTTAGCTCTGTTTTAGAATCTTTTTTCTCAGGTTTTAGGTGGAAACTCTAGCCAACACGTAGGGCGCCATTTGTAGCTAGAGTTTTCCTGCCTGGCCCACAGTCAGGACAGAGAGAGAGAGAGAGAGAGAGAGAGAGAGAGAGAGAGAGAGAGAGAGAGAGAGAATGTAAAAAAACTGTTTAAAGAGGTGTATTCAATTTTTTTAAAAAAGCTTTTGAACTACAATAATATGAAAATGAATAACCCAGCTGAAAATGGGCAAAGGATAACTTACTAGAAAAGATCTCCAGATGGCAAGCAGTCAATCTTTGTGGCATACTGACTGGCTTAGACTCCTCGGGTGTGTACCCAGCTTGGTCACATGGCAGTTGAGTTTTCAGTTTTTTGAGGAGGCCCTATTCTGATTTCCATGGAGGCTGTTGTAGCATGAATCTTAACAGTTCTTATTAATAAAATCAAACCTGAGCCAGTTATTGGGGTGAACGCTGGAAGATCAGAGAAGCAATGGATCTCAGCTGAACTGTGCTGCTCCAAAGCCTGAAAGCTTAACCAGCCAAATGCTTCTAGTTTCTTGTCCTCGAGCCTTATATATGTTTCTGCTTTCTGCCATCACTCCCTGCTCGATTTCTGGGATTAAAGGCGTGAGTCACCTTGCTTGGCTGTATCCTTGAACAGATGGATCTCTGCCTCTAGAATGCTAGGATTAAAGGCGTGTGCTACCACTGCCTAACCTCTGTGTTTAATATTGTGGCTGTTCTGTCTCTGACCCCAGATAAGTTTATTAGAGTGCACAATATTTTGGGGTACACAGTACTACCGCAGGCTGTACCAGTTTACATTCCCTACCAGTAAATGATAGGACTCCTCCCCTACTATACCCAATCCTGGCCAGAATTTGTTGTTTATTTTCTTGACTGGTGAGATGGTCTCTCCGTGTAATTTTAATTTGCATTTCCTTGTGTCTGAAGATGTTCAGAATTTTTTCAAATATTTTTAATAAACTTTATTCCAATAACTTGCAAATAAAAAAATCACACTGAAATTAACCAGACCCAGAGTCTATACAACTTGATAACCTTCTGTATAGTTAAAACAGCCATCCTGAAGTTGTAGAGCTTCTTGTTGGGTTTTACACTTTCACTATCTGATATGTTCATGCGCTCATCCACCACCAAAAATAGAAAATCCGTGGCAGAGTTAGAACTAGAAAAACAATTAGCTTTGTATCCTCTCCTGGAAGTTGTGTTCATTACCTGCATCCAGTCCTTTCTCATCCTGATACTTAGCGTTCCATTTTCTTGTCTCCATGTTGTACTGCACCCACATGTACTCACTTGCCTCTATACTCTATAGACCAGGTGAGCATTGCAATTGGGTGGTCCTTAAAGATTTGGTAGAATTTGGCAGTGAATTGTCTGGCCCTGTTTTGTTGCTTGGAATACATCTGTTTAAGTTTTTATATCACTTTGCCTTCATTTTAGTAGGACAGATGCATCTAAGGCTTTTTCCATTTTTTCTAGATTCTCCAGGGTTTTTTAAATGTAAGTTTTCAAAATATTCCCAAATGACTTCTGATTTCATTTGTATTTATTATGATGCCTTTTTATTCATGCTTTTTTTTTTTTCAATTGGGTCTTTTCTCTCACTCTTGGGGTTTCTTTTTGCTAAGAATTTTTCAGTCTTTTTTTTTTTTTTTTGAACGAAGCAGCTCTTTGTTCAATTGAGTCTTTGTATTTTATTTTTGTCTCTAGTTTACTGATATCCTCATTATTTCTTCCTGTATATTGTTTAAGGGTTTGGCTTGTTCTTGTTTCCTTAAGACCTCAAGCCATGTCACTAGGTTATTTATTTGACATGGATTCTTAAGTTTAGATTCATGATCATATCCCAGAATTCCTGGATTTGTGGTCATGTTTGTGGTGTGCTGTTACTGTTTGTTTTTTCTTTGACCCTTTCTTCACCCTGATACTCTTTTTTTCTGTTTATCTAATGATGTTTTCCCCATTCTTAAAATTTTCACTGAATTTTTATCCCAAACAGTACTTTTCCCTTTAATTTTTAATTTCTTTACTGACTTTCTTATTCATGTTGCAGGCTTTCTTCTTTATGTCCTGAACTGATTTACCTGCTTCATTTGTGTTCTTAATTGTATTATATCCTCTTTGAAGGCATTGATAGTTTTACAAATAAAATTTTAAATTCCTCATTTGGTATCTTAGCCATTTCAGTGTCTTTGAACTTAGAAATTTAGAAGTTAACCATCTTCAGTTAAAGTCCCACTTCCTTGATTTTTCATTTTTTCTTCCTTCCTTCCTTCCTTCCTTCCTTCCTTCCTTCCTTCCTTCCTTCCTTCCTTTTCTTGTTGGTTTTTATAGACAGGGTCTCTCTGTGTAGTCCTAGCTGTCCTGGAGCTTGCTTTGTGGAACAGGCTAGCCTTGAACTCACAGATATCTGCCCACTCCATCTCCCAAGCACCACCACACCTGGTGATTTTTCATTTTCTTATGTGTCTGTGCACATGTTGGCTTGGATCTCCATTCCAGGTTTATTTGGGATTTTTTTCCTCAGATAGCAGTCAACTCTTCAGGGCTCAGCCCCCAAGAACTCCCATGTAGGAAAAACAGAATATTTTAACAGTAACACCACTGAGCCAAATAGCATTTAGAACTACACTTTGTGTCTTAGTTACTTCTCTACTACTGTAACAAAGCATCAAGACACCACCCTACTTCCCCACACCACCCCACACAACTTATAGAAGAAAGGACTTAAGGATCCAGAGGGCAAGTTCATAGCCATCATGGCTAGGAGCATGGCAGTAGGCAGGCAGATGTAGAGTTAGAGCAGTAGCTGAGAGCTTACCTCTGACCCAGAAGTAGAAAGGATAAGGAAGGAGCAAGAATCAAAGTTAAATAAATAAAAGGGGAGGGAAGAAGCAGCAGAGAGACGAATGCAGAGGGAAGAAGGGGGGGGGGGGCGAAGGTTGCTCAATAATGAAAGAGACGCTTTGACAAAATTAGATAAATATAACAAAAGGGGGGAAATCTAAACACAGAAGTTTTAAAAAATAAGATGAAGTAAAAAAAATACCACTGAAAGTATAATAAAAAGAGACAGTCAAGTGGTAAAACAATCATCACCCGGGGGTTGGGATTTAGCTCAGTGGTAGAGCACTTGCCTAGCAAGCACAAGCCCCTGGGTTCGATCCTCAGCTTCACATTAAAAAAAAAAAAAAATCATCACCCAAGAAGAAGAAAAGGATTCCCCAGTGTGATGAAATACACAAACAACCTTAGGTAAATGTGAGAATGAGAATAAAAACATGAAGCATCAAAAATAAGGTCAAAAATACCATTAAAAGTATAGTTAGAAAAAGAAAAGGAAGGAAGGAGGAAGGAAAGGGGAGCACAGTGTGGAAAAATGAAGATAAAGCTTTGGAAGAGCCTTTTTCCAGAGCCCCCAAAGTTGGACTTGAGGGAGCATGAGATGGCCCAGCTGATAAAGGTGTGCACCTGCCTGATGATCCAAGTTCTATCCTTGGCACCCATGGAAGAAGGAGAAACCTGACTCCTAAAAGTTGGCCTCTGATCTCCACATTCTTGTGAGCCATGACATGCACATGCCCACACTCTGGTACAACACACACACACACACACACACACACACACACACACACACACACACCACCACCACCACCACCACCAACTACTACTACTACTACTACTACTACTAATAATAATAATAATAATAATAATGAATTAATGAAATTTGTTTTTTTGAAAATAATAATACAATTAATCCCTGTTATGTGGATGTGTGTGGAGCCTCGTTTGAGGTTGTAGACTTCTCAGTCCTACAGTCTATGCTGCTGCTGAGCATAGATGAGTGCCAGATGTCCTCCAGAGCCACCTTCTGTAGTAGAATATTATTTTAAGATGTGTTACTTTTGTTTATGTTGCATTTGTTTAACTCTGTGAAGCTGTGTTACTGTGCCTGTCTAAAACACCTGATAGTCTAATAAAGAACTGGCCAATAGCAATATAGGAGAAAGGATAGGTGGGGCTGGCAGGCAGAGAGTATAAATAAAAAGAAAAATCTGGGAAGAGAGATCTAAGAACTAGGAGCCAGAGAAGGAGGAGGACTCCGGGGGCCAGCCACCCAGCTATACAGCAAGCCATGGAGTAAGAAACAAAAGTATAAAGGAATAGAAAAGGAAAAGCCCAGAGGCAAAAGATAGTTGGGATAATTTAGTTAAGGAAAGCTGGCTAGAAACTAAGCCAAGCTAAGGCCAGGCATTCATAATTAAGAATAAGTCTCTGTGTGTGATTTATTTGGGAGCTTGGTGGTGGGCCCCCCAAAAAGACTAAAGACCAACCAACAATAGCCTTCATATTAGTAGCTTCCCTAGTTTGAGTACCAACAGTCATGGTTTGCCATCCTTAACTTTGCAGTCTGGGCTAGGCAAATTCTCCCACTCTCCCAAGATCCCCACATTTGTATACTCTACATTCTAGCTTGAAGGCGGGGTGGGGAGGGTGTATGTGCTGGTAGTAGGAGAAACAACCACAGTCCTGAGATCTGTCTGAACTTGACAAACATTGAACGCCCTGCTGGAGGGATGCAGCTGTGCATGCCAAGAGTCCTATGGACCATGGGAACTCCCATCTCCACAGCAGTGAGCCTCATGACAGGCACCTCCAGAGTCAGTCCATCTGCTGACCTCACACCATCAAAATCCAACAGTTACTCTCAAGTGATTAAATCAGCCCCAAGCCACCAAAGATATACCACTGTATACTTCACTGCCTGGTAGAGCCTGCTGCCACCAGCACTTTTGGGCTCCTCAGTGTGACACCTTCCTCCTGTGATTGTCTCTCACTGTAGGACTGTGTGAAGGTTGACCCATGGCTCCTGATATTTGTTACTGTGCCTGTCCTTAGGCCCTCAAGGTAGCTAGGTTTTAAACAAAAGATTCCCACTCAAGATGGCACCACAACACTGCCCTACGAGTCATGGGTTGTAGCAAAGTAGAACTGTTCTCCGCTGCAAACCCATCCCATCAGAAGAGCCATTGCTTTACCAAAACATGCAGCCAGATTTGAGGCTTAAGAAGTGGTAGGAAGGAGCTCCAGTGGCACAATCGGTTAGCGGGCAGTACTTAAAAGAAGTGGTGGGAAGGAGCTCCAGCATCTTCTCGCCCAAGCTGTCTGGCTTAGCTTTGGGTGGGGCTTCTGCTACCCATCTGCCCACTGGGGAGCCAAGCGGCTGGACCTGTGTGCAGTTTTCTTCTCCCCTGTTCTGTTTCCCTCCGCCTTCTGCTTTATTGTTCTCTTTACAGCTGTATGATGCTTTCTCTCTCAGAGTTTTGTTATCCTGACTCACACTTCACTGCAGTGTGGAGACAGCTTCTAACCCTTGATATTAAACAGAAGCCACAATCTGAAAGTCTTTTTAAAAGTTTTTAATATTTATTTTGGTGTGTGTGTGTGGCCTGAATGCACATCTTCATACCACGTGCATGCATTGCCAGCTGAGGCTTGAAGAGGGTGAAAGAATCCCATGGAACTAGAGTTATGGATGGTTATGAGCCACCATGTGGGTTCTGGGAACCCAACTCCAGTCCTCTGCAAAAGCAAAAAGTGTTTTTGTTGTTGTTGTTGTTGTTGTTTGTTTGTTTTTGTTTTTCGAGACAGGGTCTCTCTGTGTAGCTTTGCGCCTTTCCTGGAATTCACTCTGTAGCTCTGGCTGGCTTCAGACTCACAAAGATCCACCTGGCTCTGCCTTCTGAGTGCTGGGAATAAAGGTGTGCGCCACCACCGCCCGGCTCAGAAAGTGTTCTTAACCATTATCTCTCCAGCCCCAAAGAGAATTTAAAACAAATTAGGGTCTCACTGTGTAACCCTGGCTTGCCCAGAATTTTCTTTGTAGACAAGGCTGGTTTCAAACTCACAGAAATCTGCTTGCTTCTGTCTCTGAAGTACTGGAATTAAAGACATGGGCCCTCATGCCAGACTGAAGTATGCATTGCTTTCTACTGCATTGCAAACATGGGAGTTTATTTATTAGAGGCTGACCCTGAGGGGAACTGGTGTTCTGCTCTCAGTCTCAAATCAACATCCCATGGATTCTGTATGATTCTGCAGATCAAATAAATGTACAAGACCAGAGTGAATCTTCAGGTAACATACCATCTTCAAATAAAACATGCCAGAGAAGCTTTTCAGCCACTCCTGACTTTCCCCCGTATGTTCTAGTATCAACACAAGTGTGGGGATGAGTTGTGTGGGAACTTCTTGTCTGTACTGACAACCTGACTGGATTTAGAGTCAGCTAGGATCATCCCTAGGTATGCCTGTGAGTGTGTTTTCAGAGTAGTTTAGCCAAGGAAGGAAGACCCACCCTGAGTATGAGCAGGACTATTTTGTGGAGTGGGGTCTCAGGCTGATTAGAAAGGGGTAAAGGTAGTGTGGTGGTGTGCTCCTCTAATTCCAGCTACATAAGCATATAGAAGAAGCCATGTTGAAAGCATAGGGCAATTTTGTGGACAAACGCAGCTGCTCTTACCTTGACCTCTGTTTGTAAATTACCAGGTGACTGTTTTTTGTTACAACAGCAAGAATGGGGCAAGATGGATATATGGGCTGTAACTGACTGTCTGACTTATAGACCAGTGGAGACATGTCTTCTTTCTCCTTTGTATTATTAGTGTACATTAATTATCCAGATTTTGTTGTTGTTAAAAACAATTGAGGCCTGGCGGTGGTGGCACACACCTTTAATCCCAGCACTTGGGAGGCAGAGCCAGGTGGATCTCTGTGAATTCAAGGCCAGTCTGGTCTACAGAGTGAGTTCCAGGAAAGGTGCAAAGCTACACAGAGAAACCCTGTCTCGAAAAACCAAACCAAACAACAACAACAACAACATTGAGAACAGAGTACTCATCACTTTAGATACAATATATAAACTACTGTACACCTATAACTCCAGTACTCAGAAGGCTGGGACAGAAGGATTGTAAGTTTGAGGCCAGCCTGGGGTACAGAGCAAGTCCTAGGTTAGCCTCAACTATATAGCAAGCTCCTGTCTCTGGAGATCTGGCTCTGCAGTTAAGAGTATGCACTGCTCTTCTAGAGGACCTGAGTTACATTCCCAACACCCATGTCAGGTAGATTGCCACTGCCTGCAAGGCCCGGGTCTAGGGGTCTAGCACCTCTGCAAGCACCTACACTGACTTGGTACCCACATTCAAACAAACACACGTGTGTGCTTAAACATCAATTTATAACAACAACAGCAAAAACAAGCCAGGTGGTATGGTGCACACCTGTCATCCCAGCAATCAGGAGGCTGAGGAGGAGGCCGGCAATAGGATGGCAAATCTGAGGCCAGAAAAAAACACCAAAACAACCTTCAGTTCCCACCACCACAGATATATTCAGTTTGCATGTGTGTGAATATATGTGCTAGACATTTAACACTCACCACACTGCGGTTCTTTCTTTCTCCGCTTTCTGGAATCACCTCTGCAGTTAGCTGTTACTAAGGAAAGAGAGATGGAGGGACATTAAATGCTCCCTTTTGAATGATTGTCAATGTTTGAAATACAGCTTGAATTCTAAAGCCAGTCTGCACGTTGGGCAGCATACAAATCAGGGTGTGAATTAAAGTTCCTAATTGTATGACAGAAATATGCTATTATTTTAAATATGAGCCTTCCTTAACATGTAAATTGCTTAAACCCACATTCATCTCCCTTCTGTCTCTGTGATACTGGTGCCTAAACAAATTCATATCCAGCACTGCCAGTGTGGTACAGTGGGATCCCAGCACTCAAGATGTGGAGGCAGAGAGGGTAGGAAATTAAGGTCATCTTTTACTACAGAATGAGTTTCAGACCAGGCTGGACTATGTGACACCTTGTCTCAACAAAAAATAGCCAACACTAAAATCACATATAATTGTAAAATGAAAAATCCTAATGCTGGACTATTAGGTCTCAAACCTGGGACAAACAGCTGAAGTGCCTACTTATCATATCAAAGCAGACCTGGCTGCCAGGTTCCCCCAGCATCCCTCAGTCTCTACCTGTTACAGGGTCCTCCTAATAGCATACCCCACCACCTCCCCTAAATGTCTTCATCCCAGGTGTGGTAGTGTGGCTGGAAGGTTTTCTCCAGTCCCATCCAGCCCCATGGTCCCACGTTTCTCCATGGTCCAGTGGCCGCTTATAAAATAATCATTCAGAGGCTTAATATTACTTACAAACTGGATGGCATATGCCAGCTTCTCACTAGCTAGGTCTAATAACTTAACCCATTTCTATGTATAAGTTGCCACATGGCTGTGGCTTACTGGTACTTTCACATCTTGCTCCTCCTGGAGGTGCTGGTGTCTCTCTAGACTCTGCCTTTCTCCTTCCTTTCTCTCTCCTTGGATTTCCTGCCTGCCTCTAAGCTGCCTTGCCACAAGGCCAAAGCAGCTTATTTATTAACCAATGGGAACAATATGTGTACAGAAAGACATGGTAGTTTGAATGGAATTGGCCCCCATAATCTCATGGGAATGGGAATGGCACTGTTAGGAGGTGTGGCCTTGTTGGAGTGGGTGTGGCCTTGTTGGAGGAAGTGTGTCACTGTGGAGGCGGGATTTGAGGTTTCCTATGCTCAGGATACTGGCCAGTGTCTCAGTTGACTTCCTGTTGCCTGCAAGATGTAGTACTCTCAGCTATTCCTCCAGCACCACATCTGCCTGCATGCTGCCATATTCCCTGCCATGATAATAATTGACTGAACCTCTGAAACTATAAGTGAGCCCCCTCAATTAAATGTTTTCCTTATAAGAGTTGCAGTGGTCATGATGTCTCTTCACAGCAATAGAAACCCTAACTAAGACACCAAGTATTGGGTTAGACTTTTCTCCCCCCTTACCCCAGCTGCCCTTCCCTATATAATTCAACCATTTTGGTTACCTGACCCTTTTGTCTACCCTTTACCTTTCTGGCCTCTTGGTCTGGATCTCCCCTCTCACCTCACCCCTCTCCTCATATGGCCCAGCTCAGTCTGGTCATGTCTACTCTGAACTCTCCCAGATGTCTCTGGCCTCTGGCTATGCTCTCACTTTTATCTACAATAAATTCTCTCCTCCTCCATATCTAGGAAGTCATGTCCTTTCCTTTTGATTTATTTATTTTTTCATTCATATGGTGCTGAAACTTGGAACCAGTCATGTCCCATGTTTGTAGCTTTTAGACTGTGTGACTCAGTTAACTGTTAGGGGAAAATATTCAGGATAGGAGCTAAACCTGGCTAAAGAAGAGGACAGAGCTGGTATGAATGGAGTATCTTGCTGTGGGATGTTCTGTATGTTAAATGTGTTGTTCTGATTGGTTAATTACTAAAACACTGATTGGCCAGTAGCCAGACAGGAAGTATAGGTGGGACAAGGAGAGGGGAGAATTCTGGAAAGTGGAAGGCTGAGGCAGAGAGACACTGCCAGCTGCCACCATGACAAGCAAAATGTAAGGTACCGGTAAGCCATGAGCCCACGGGGCAACTTATAGACTAATAGAAATGGGTTAATTTAAGATATAAGAACAGCTAGCAAGAAGCCTGAGCCATTAGGCCAAATAGTTTAAACAATATAAACATCTGTGTGTTTATTTTATAAGTGGGCTGTCAGACTGCATGGCTTGTTGGGCGGAGAGAAAACTCTAGCTACAGTATCTGAAATCCATAAGTCAGTTAACACTGTTAGAAGCCTCACTTTGTAATGGGGAACGGAAAAGGTGCTTTGAAGGCAAGAGAGCACTCATGGAAACTGTGCCTCCCCTTCTTAGATGGACCACATCCCTAGGCTGCTCACCAAAATAAACCCATTCTCCAGTTACCTGTTTCTAGGTATGTATTTGATCACAACAAAAAGAAAAATAATAGAATTAGTTTCCTAGTGTGTTGCTGTAAAGTAGCCAGGTTCCTTGTCTTTTTGAAGTGTGTTATAAAGTGGCTGCAGGCCTTTCTTGTTGCTTCCACTATCTCTATCTGCCTTCTCTAGATGCTGAGCAATGGCTGACCCAAGGCTTTGAAACTTCTAGAACTGTAGGCCAAAATGAATCTTTCTCGCCTAACTTTTCCAGCCTTATATATTTTGTTGTAACAATGGAAGATGAGCTATGGCAATATTGTGAACAATCTTTCATATAAATTGCAGGCTTTTAAAATGATTTTTTAATGTGAAAATTATGGGCATAATTTATAACCAAATTTACTGATAGTCTTTGTAACACTTTTTTTTCTGTAGTGACTTATTTAGAAAAGCCTTTGACCATAGATAATATATTCAGCTGTTCCTTCTTTCTAGCAGCTATTGTAAATCCCTAAATCCCTTCTAAGCTTTATTGAATTATAATTTACAAACCACAAAATCTCCCCATAATGTACTATACACAGTTTATCCATGGAGTTACACAAATGTCAGCTTCACCTCATTTTTAGATTTGTATGTGTTATGGCTGCTGGTGATCCAACCCTAGGATATATTTTTTTCTGGG
This sequence comes from Onychomys torridus, assembly GCF_903995425.1. Lineage (NCBI taxonomy): Eukaryota > Metazoa > Chordata > Mammalia > Rodentia > Cricetidae > Onychomys > Onychomys torridus. The sequence continues at coordinate 114,823,911 of NC_050449.1, read as the reverse complement.
CCCCTAGAATAGTGATTCTCAACTGGTGGGCCATGATCCCATTTGGAGTCAAATGACCCTTTCACAGGGGTCACCTAAGACCATCAGAAAACACAGACATTTACATTATGATGCATAACAGTAGCAAAATTACAGTTATGAAGTAGCAACAAAATAATTTTATGGTTGAGGGTCACCACAACATGAAGAACTATATTAAAGGGTCTCAGCATTAGGGAGGTTGAGAACCACTACTCTAGAATATTTTTGTTCTGTTGCTATGATAAAACAAAACAAATCCAGCAACAACTCAAGGGAGGAAGTTTATTTGACTTCTACTTCCAGGTCACAGTCCAACACTGAAGCAAGTCAAGGCAGGAACCCAAAATCATGTCTGCTTGCTATTTTACAGAGCATTATCTCTGACCAGGGAACTCACTGAGAGCCAAAGAAGTATAAAGAAGGAAGCCACAGAGGAATGCTGCTTGTTCTTTGCTCAGTGATCAGGCTTATGCTGCGCAGCTTCCTCATGCAACCCAGGGCCCCCTGCCCAGAGAATGGTGCTGCCCACAGAGGGCTGGGTCCTCTTACATCAACAGTCAAGACAATCCTTCATAGACATGCCCACAGACCAACCTGAGTAAGTTTTTCAGGTGATTCTAAGCTGTGTCAACTTGACAGTGAATGCTAACTAGAACAATTTCATTACCACAAATGAATTTAAATCTGTGGTTCATTTTGAGTTTTATATTTGTGATATTTGGAAGTGGTCCAATTTCATTCTTTTGCTTATGGATATCTAGTTGTTTGACTACCACTTGTTGAAAATCCTACTTCCCTTTATTAAATTATGTGGGTGTTCTTGTTGAAAGTCAGACGCTCCCAAGTTTACAGGATTTTTTCTGGAGCCTCACTTCTATTTCCCTGCTCTATGTGTCTGCCTGTATGCCACTGTCTACTACTGAAAGTTAGAAATCAGGAACTGTGAACCATCTACCTCTGGTTTTCTTTTGAAATATGATTGCCTGTTGTGTGCTGGTGAAGATGCAGAGATAAGGACACCTTTTTCTTGTTGATGGGAGTGTAAACTAGTTCGGCCATTATGGAAAACAGCTTGAAGACGTGTGGTGATATTGTGTTCCCCAAAATATTGTGTACCCTAATAAACTTATCTGGGGTCAGAGAACAAACAGAATAGCTACTAGATATAGAGGCCAGAGAATGGTGGCACACACGTCTTTAATCCTTTCACTTGGGAGGCAGAGATCCATCCGGATCTCTGTGAGTTTAAAGCCACACTGGAAACAGCCAGGCATGGTGACTCACACCTTTAATCCCAGGAAGTGATGGCAGGAAGCAGAAAGGTATATAAGGCATGAGAACCAGGAACTAGGCTGGTTAAGCTTTCAGGCTTTCAAGAAGCAGTTCAGCTGAGATCCATTCTGGATGAGGACTCAGAAGCTTCCAGTCTAAGGAAACAGGATCAGCTGAGGAATTGGCAAGGTGAGGTGGCTGTGGCTTGTTCTGCTTCTCTGATCTTCCAGAATTCACCCCAATACCCAGCTCCAGGTTTGTTTGTTTGTTAAGATTTATTTATTTATTATGTATACAGTGTTGTGTCTGCACATATCCCTGCAGAAGAGGGCACCAGATCTCATTACAGATGGCTGTGAGACACCATGTGGTTGCTGGGAATTGAACTCAGGACCTTTAGAAGAGCAAGTAGTGCTCTTAACCTCTGAGCCATCTCTCCAGCCCCAGGTTTGTTTTTATTAATAAGAACTTTGAAGATTCATTCTACAAAGATGCCTATTAGAATTTGTTGTGGAATATTAGTTTAAGGTGTGTTACATTTGTGCTGTGGGATATTTGTTATAATAATGCAAAGACATACTGCATTTGTTTAATGCTGTAAAGCTGTGTTACTTTTTCTGCCTAAAACACCTGATTGGTCTGATAGAGAGCTGAACAGTCAATAACTGGGCAGAAGAGAGAAACAGGCAAGGCTGGCAGGCAGAGAGAATAAATAGAAGAAGAGAGAGGAATGAGAAAATGAAGGAGAGGAGGACGCCAGGGGCCAGCCACACAGCCAACCGTGGAATAAGAAGGAAAAAAAGATATATAGAATAAAGAAAGATAAAAAGCCTGGAGGCAAAATGAAACAGGATAATTTAAGTTAGAAAAGCTGGCTAGAAACAAGCTGAGCTAAGGCTGGGCATTCATAAGTAAGAATAAGTTTCTGTGTATTTATTTGGGAGCTGGGTGGTAGGCCCCCACAAGAGTGAAAAAAAAGCTCCAAGAGTTACCATGAGATCCAACAGTTCTACCCGTGGGAGTATATCACTTACCAAACGTATCTGTGCAGTGCATGTTTGTTACGCACCATCACATACCGCCAATACACAGAGTCCGCCTATGTACCTACCAGTAGATAGATGTGCAGTGAGAGAAAGTGTGTCACACACATACATGAACTATTATCCAGCTGTGAAAAAGAATGAAATCCTGTCAGCAGCAGCAACTCGGATGGAGCAAAAGGTCACTATGTTACACGAAACAAACCAGCCCCAGAATGCTGAGTGCCTTGTCTTCTCACTTTGTGGAAAGTGTTAATTCAGTTAAGAACGGAAATGGTGATGACTAGCCCCTGGAGAGCAGTGAGAAGCAGAGGGACCCGGGAAGGGGTCTAAGACCCTGAGGGGAAGAACTGCTTCTGTTTTTTCTGAGCACAGCAGAGTAACATCAGTTCAAACCATCTGTGATATATTTCAGAGTGACAGGGAAATGTCCAAAATTTCCAACACAATGATTGATGTCTGAAAGGGTGGAAGGGCTTGTTCCCTTGGGTTAGTAATTACACACTGTGTGGAGGTGTCAGATCACCAAACCATACCTCATACAGACGTAAAACACAGACTCAGTAAGAAAGGAAGTTGGCTCTCCAGGGTCCCCTCCCCCTATTTTTATATGAATATTATTACAATCTGCTTCTCAGTTTCTGCAGAACAAGTGACCAGGATCCGACAGATACTGCTCCACATCTGCAGACTGATTTGAGGTTATTGCCATCTTGGTATTGTTAAGTCTCCCAACTCGGAAGTGAGGTATCTTTCCTTTAATTTAGACCTTCCTTAAGAGGAACACTGTTCTGAAGGCAGCTCACCCACCCTCTTGCCTCCAGTCTCCTCTCAACTCCCAAGAGCCAATGAGAAAAGTGGAAAGCTCTGCAGCCACCGGCCAGGACACTGGGTTTAGGATTTTGCCGGACAAAAGCAGAGGTTCAGGAAAGGTTTGTCCTGGGAGTCACTAAGTGCCAGGCAGGAGATTCTTATAGAATGGCTGGGGGAGAGACTGGAACAGTTGTCATGTTTTCCGTGTGTGCAACCCAGTGGGCGGAGCCTTCTGGGAACCTGTTTGCTTAGAGTGTTTTTTTCCTCTTACGGATTTCATCACCCCACCTACACCTGGGTGCTGCCCTTCACCCCTCTGTATTTCCATGATACAGGCAAAAGAAACCTCTTGCCCTAGATTTTCTGCCCTCTTCTTTTAGACGATTAAATAACTGTGTGAGCCACACAAACCGTGTCTCTGCCAGTGTGGTGTGGACTGTGCAAACACTGCAAAATTCTTCTTAGAGGAAGCACTTTGTAGTCTGATGGCATGTCCTGATGCTGCGGATTTTGCATGACGTACCGGTCGGTTTTGTGCGTCAACTTGACACAAGTTAGAGTCTTCAGAGGAAGGAGCCTCCGCTGAGGAAATGCTTTTCTCATTTAGTGATCAATGGGGAGGGCCGAGCCCAAGATGGGTGGTGCCATCCCTGGGCTGCTGGTCCTGGGTTCTATAAGAAGGTGGGCTGAGTAAGCCAGGGGAAGCAAGCCAGTGAACAGCTCTCCTCAATGGCCTCTGCATCAGCTCCTGCCTCCAGGATCCTGCTCTGTTTGAGTGTCCAGTCCTCATTTTTTTTTTTTTTTTTGAATTCTGCCACCACATCTGTCGATTCTCTCACCCCACCCCCTTGAGAGGCCTCTTTACAGAAGTGTGGGCAAGGTGAAGACACATGGAGTCCCCCACGAGGGCAAAGAGGAGGAAGAGCTTTGCCAAAGCCCAGAAGAGTGGAGGAACAACCGCTGAAGAGAGCGCCGTGGAGAGAATGAGACAGTGCAACCCCAAGCCAACCTAACAAGGAGTCAAGAATGAGGCAGCTGAGCGAATTCAGCCTCCTGCAACAGCAGTTCAGAGAGGGGGCTTGGGTCCAGAGGCCAGTGGAAGAAAGCACTAGACAAGGCTGTGCGGGTCCCAGGAAAGGAGAGGAGGGCCCTCACCTTGTTAATCTATCTCCCTAAGTTACTTGTTTCTGGGTGCGTGATATCAAGTTAATGACTTAAACTAAGTTATCCCTGTCTGAGGAAAAGGTGAGCTTTTTAGTAGAAGGAGCCGGTGAGATAGGGTAGAGAGGAAAGGGAGGTGGCAAGGGACACAATTCCAACACAATTACCATTTGCTATGAAGGCTGCTGGCATAGAAATAATACTCCTTGAATGACCGGTATTTTTCATTCAAGAACCAAGCTTAAAGGCACAGTGTATGTATACGTGTCCATGAGTGGATCCTCCCTGCCCATGGGTGGGGCCTCATTCCTTCCCCCAGACATTGGGGTAGGTTCTCTAACAAGACTGCTGCTACCTTTGGTTTTAGTAAAGATTTCTGACCTTCCTGAATCCTGGGGCTTTTATGGCTGTAATCCTATCAACTGTTCCTGAAGAACCTCCCTGTGATGGCTTCCTGGTTTCTTAGCTTTAAGAAGAGTAACTTCAAGCCAGGTACTGGTGGTGCATGCCTTTCTTCGAAGCACTTGGGAGGCAGAGGCAGGCGGATCTCTGTGAGTTCGAGGCCAGCCTGGGCTACAGAGTGAGTTTCATGAAAGGCACAAAGCTACAAAGAGAAACCCTGTCTTGAAAAAAAACCCCCCCCCCCCCCCAAAGAAGAGTAACTTCAAAGCCTGCCAAAATCCTATATACACCTATAGTTGTGTTTTTTACCATTTGGGGGCACAGCATCCAGCTTGCAAATAAATACATAGAGGCTTATTCTTACTTATGAATGCCCAGTCTCAGCTTGGCTTGTTTCTAGCCAGCTTTTCTAACTTAAATTATCCTGTTTTTCTTTAACTACATTTTTGCCTTTGAGCTTTTTACCTTTGTTTATTCTGTATATCTTTCTTTTCTTTTCATGCTGTGGCTGGCTGTGTGGCTGGGAGTTGTCCTTTCCTTCTTTTCTTTCCCCTTGCTCTTTTTAAAAAAGTTTATTTATATATGTGTATGAGTGCTCTATCTGTATGTATGCCTGAATGTCAGAAGAGGGCATCAGATCCCATGAGAGATGGATGTGAGCCACCATGTGGTTGCTAGGAATTGAACTCGGGGCCTCTGGAAGAGCAGCCAGTACTCTTAACTACTGAGCCATCACTCCAGCCTGCTCCTCACTCTTCTTATGAACCTAGATTTCTCATTCTATTTATTCTCTTTGCCTGCCAGCCCTGCCTATTTCTCTCTTCTGCCTAGCTATTGATCATTCAGCTCTTTATAGACCAATCAAGTGTTTTAGACAGGCAAAGTAACACGGCTTTACAGAGTTAACATAAAAGAATGCAACACATTTTTACATCACTAAACAAATATTCCACATCATAAATAAATGTAACATATCTTAAACTAATATTCCATAACATATACCTATTATGAAACAAAGCAACAAAACCCAAACATGAGCCATGATTCCTGTGAAGAGCCCATCCCCATTCTGTGACTCTCTCAGAAAAGTTAGGCCCTGACTTTTGAGTGTGTCTTATTTTCTTTTGAGTACTACTTTCTCTTAAGTCTGTGCCTAAGCCTTTATTAGAATATCTTTCTTTTTTAAGATTTGTTTATTTATTATGTATACACTGTTCTGCCTGTATGCATGCCTGAACACCAGAAGAGGGCACCAGATCTCATTACAGATGGTTGTGAGCCACCATGTGGGTGCTGAGAATTGGACTCAGGACCTCTGGAAGAACAGCCAGTGCTCTTAACCTCTGATCCATCTCTCCAACTCTTAGAATATCTTCCTTAAGTCCCAATGTTGCTTCATAAACAGGCTGATCCTGAAAGTCTTTTCTGTGTTAAAGGTACAAATTCCAGTTTGACTCTGGCCTCTGTGCCTCAAAATGATGGCACAGGGACATGGAGAAAGCCATCTGGAGACGAATGAAGTAAGTTTCTACTTGACACTGAAATGACTTTGCAGTAAGTCAGTGGTTAAAACAAAACATAAGAAACAAAGAATGAGGTGAACCTCTTAAAAGCTCACAAACAAAATTGGGGGAAGAGGAATGCAATTGTTACCTAAAACACACAGAATACTCCTAAATCAAAAGATAAGTGACAAGAAAGAACATTTGCAAATTACCTCACAGATGGAGCAAGAACACAAAGAGTTCTTAAGCACAGAGAGCTTCATGGTAAAGACATGGGAGGAATAATTATCCCTGTAAGGAGATAACAAACTTTTCCTTTGCAGAACCCCTACTAAATACAGAGACTTGGAAAAATCTAACATGTGCATGGGCCTCTGACCCCCCAGCAACTTCACTTCTAGGAATCTATCCTGAAAATACATCAAAGATAACCAGTTATCTGCACAAGTTTGTGTAAGGCAATGCTGTTTGTCATAGCAAGGCACCAGACATACTGTAGGACACACAGGATGTCCTACAAACACACAGGAAAATGTCTGTGAACCACATCATCGCCAGAACTCATTTTTAGATTTACGATGTGAACCCACAGCAGAACCTAGAGGGAGAAAGGAAAGAGTAAGAATACTTTCAGGTATTTCCACTGAAAACAGTTTCCTGCGGATATGAAGGTTGTTGGGGGAGAGGGTTGGAAGTGACATCTCTGAACCTGATTACCTTTCTGCTCAGTTTTTTTTTTTTTTGTTTGTTTGTTTGTTTTGTTTTTGGGTTTTCGAGACAGGATTTCTCAGTGTAGCTTTTCGCCTTTCCTGGAACTTACTCTGTAGCCCAGGCTGGCCTCGAACTCACAGAGATCTGCCTGCCTCTGCCTCCCAAGTCGTGGGAATAAAGGCGTGCGCCACCACCGCCCAGCTTGCTCAGTTTTTAACTTTGGCACTGTGTAAACATTTCATATATTCACAACTTAAAAATAAAATCCTAAAATGGAAAACAAATTGGTACAAATGAGCCTAACTTCATTTCAAATGTGGCAGCAACAGTTAACAGACAAAAGTTATTTCAGAAGTCTTGTTATGTACCTCAGCAGGGGATGGTTTAAGGATAAATGAAAGCCAAGGCGTTTTGTTATTTGTTGTTAATACAGTATTAAAGTTCTAAACTAGTAGAGATACATGTAATTCAGAACTGGAAGAAATGGTTCATAACTATAAACCCAAATATTAGGGACTGGTGAGGTGGCTCATCTGGTGAGGGCACTTGGGGCCACAGCTAAAGCCTGAGTTTACTCAAGGGAACCCACATGGAACAAAGTCCTCAAGCTGTCTTCCAACCTAAATAAGTGCAAGACAAGGTTAGAACAAGCCAGAATTTGAGTCAAGTCATTCTGCACAAACCGTCTTCTTTAAAGACTATTTGCTTTTCTCAGATCCGTCCACTGGAAGGGCCCACAAGAATGACAGCACACTGACAACACACCTCACTCCAGATCTTAATGTTAAAATAGCTTCCTCACCAACAAGAAACATGTCCCTGCCTTTAAAAGATGTGTGTTGAGCTGTTAAGGATCAATTTCCCAGTGGCTCAGCTGTACTGTGGATGTGGGTGAGTGGCAAGCAAACCAGCCCATGCCCTGTGCTTGGTGTGACCTGAGCCGCACACAGACCTGAGCCGCACATACTCTCATATACACATGGCCTCCAGCTGAAGGCAGAGCCGAGAGAACACTATGGGAAGATTTAAATGTGTTCCTAGTCCTTGAGATACAAAGATCTTTCTAATTAAATTTTATTTTTATTTCATATGTATGGGTGTTTTGCCTGTATGTATGCCTACACACCACATGCATGTCTGGTGTCCACAGAGATCAGAGAGGGCATTGGATCCCTGGAACTGGAGTTACAGGTGGTTGTAAGCTGCCATGTGGGGATGGTGAATCAAACCCAGGTCCTCTGGAAGAGCAGCCAGTGCTCTTAACCACTGAGCCTCCTCTCCAGCCCTGAAATGCAGAGACCCTTCAAGGTGAACAACTCCAGGCAGGTGCTGATCTGCTAAAGGATATTGGCATCCTTCCAATTGAGTTATTTTTAATAAACCAGTGGTACTTCAGCCTTATCAGTTGAATGCTTCATTGAAATATCATTTCCCAGCATTTTCAACTTTTCCCTTTGCTCCTCTGGCTACGGTGGGTGGAGAGCTTTGCACTAATGGTAGAAGACTTTATTTGCACAAAGGCTTCTGCTTGGGGAACAATGTCACGGGCCCGGCTTGTTATATAGATTTAGGGCAAGTCTTGCACCTTTTTGGATCTTAGTTTTCATCTATCAAACATGGGTGTGAGAGTTGATTTTCTGCCTCTGTAAACAGTGATTTTCAACTTTCTCCAAGTTGGGCAACATGTCTGCCAGTAACAGGAGCAGCAAGAGGGACTTCGAGATGGTACCTGCAGTAGGAAAAGAACCCTGAAGTCCAGGTAAGCTCAGCATACGGCTCCTTAATGCAAAGACACCCGTATTTGGGGGAAGAGCAGAGCTGGAATGATGGCTGTTGCGGAGGACCTGAGCTCAGTGCTAGCCCCCACATCGTGATGCGCACAGTCACCTATAACTCCAGCTCCAGGGGATCCAACGCCCTCTTCTGTACTCCAAGGCACGTGCACTTATGTGGCACAGACACAGGTACACATGTGCAAATAAATAGAAATATTTTTAAAAGAACAATATTCTAGTATGTGCTTTATAGCCATTGTTAATTTCAATCACTAAATCATTTCAACTACTATTAAAATATTATGCTTTTGATTATGCCTTGTAAATAAATATTTGTTCTCCAGTCTACAAGGTTCTGGGTGGTTCCAGCCATTCCCACCTCCCTGTGGCTGTGACTGGAGATGCCGGCATAGCCATGTTAGAATTGGCTGGCCTCTGAAATACAGCAAATCTGTTTACTTGCATGACTGGGGAATTAGACAACCATCCGTGACCATCCATCAAAAACCTTAGAATCCAAACTCACTAAGCATGAAATCTCATTGAAAACCATTTCATTGTCTTAATTATTCATTAGGTTTCTCAAGTCTGGCAGACCTTCAAGGTCATCACTTGGACATTAATTATTGTAATGTGGCAATAGAATAGAAAAACATATTTTGAAAAAGTCTGAGTTGTAGAATGCTGCTGGTGAAATAATTCATGCCTTTACTGGGTTAGTGTGAATTTATGTTTTACTACATGGTGAGAAAAAAATGGAAAGTAAACCTTCTAGGGTCTTTTTGGCACTTGGGATCTATGCCAGTCTGCAAAAATTCCTGTGCAGAGACTTGGAGGGAGAGGTGCCTGCTGACTGGGGTGTTATGGGACATTGTTTTAACTGTGTAGATGTGTTACCTTTGTTTATGCTGCAGAATATTATTATTTTAACTGTGTGAAGATATGTTTCATTTGTTTCACCTTGCCTGCCTAAGGGACCTGATTGGTCTAATAAAAAGCTAAACATCCAATAGCTAGGCAGGAGAGTGACAGGTGGGGCTGGTGGGCAGGGAGAATAAATAGGAGGAGAGAGAAAAAGGAAGAGAATGAGGGAGAAAAAGAGGGACAGGCCTGGGACCAGAAAGCCAGGCAGCTGCTAAGCAGCCAGACATGGAGACAGCAGGAAAGTAAGACAGACAGACAGAAGGGTAAAAAGCCCCATGACAAAAGATTAAATAAAGAGAAATGGGTTAATTTAAGTTAAAGAGAACTAGCTAGAAACTAGCTTAAGCTAGGCCGAGCATTCATAACTAAGAAGTCTCAATGACATGATTTGGGAGCTGGTTGGTGGCCCAAAAGAAAAAGCCTGGTACACTGGGGTGCTGATGCAGAATGAGGAATGAGCTGGGGCCATTGCAGAAAGCACTCTGTCTCCCCCACATCCCCAGGTGATTTTCTGATTCAGTCAGTAGTGGCCAGATGCCTCTGTTTGTGCTGGGTTCCATGCCGGTTTGGAAACACCACAGTAGATTTACTGGAGCAGATGGGGTAGCGTTAAGGAAATTCTCCCCACAATAAAAGCTAGCATACATTTTTATCTTACATTTTGTCACTCTTTCTTTGTGTGGGGGTATGTGTGGGTATGTTCTAGTTTGCTTTCTGTTAATGTAATAGACAGCATGACCAAAAGGGATTTTCAGATGGGTTTATTCCAACTTACATCATCAAGGGAAACTGAGGCAGGAACTGAAAGTAGAGAATATGGAGGAACTCTGTTTAATGGTTTGGATCTTCTTGTTTACTTAGGTAGCTTTCTTATATAGCCCACACCTACCTGCCTAGGGATGGTAAGCTCTCCTATATCAATTAGTAATTAAGAAAATGCTCCATAGGCATGCCCACAGGCCAGTCTGATGGAGATATTTCTTCAGTTGAGGTTCCCCCTTCTGAGGTATGTCAGGATGACAACCAAGATTAGCCATCATGTCCACAGGCCAGTGACTGTCTGGAGGTCAGAGGACAGCCTCGGGTGTTGGTGAAGCTTCATCCAGAGGTTCACTTGAGGTGCAGTCCAGGAATGCTCCAAAGTCCCTGAAAATCCTCTCTTGCCATTCCACTCTGTCCCAGTACATAACTTCTGCAAGCCCAGTTCTCAGCACAAGGCTCATTTGGACCAATGACACTACCATGAGTTCAACCCCTTGTGCCAATAATACATGAATATCCTCTGTAGGAGCAGGGCTGCCATGACAGTGCCTCCTGTTCAGGAAGCCCTGGCACATCAGATTATGTTTTATGGAAAGCAGAGTTGTCTGTCTTCAGCACACATTGATTCCTCAGCTTTCTTTGAGAAGTGTGGCTTTGAGATCTAACATTAGATCACAGCCCCTTGATCACGGAAAGGTGTAAATGGAGCCTGCTGCATCTGTGTCTAACTTCACTGCCTTACAGCCTTGATTTGAAATGCCAGTCTTTAGCACTCTCTTCAAATAGTGGAGCGCTGGAACATGGGCTGGACTTAATTTGTTTTTAACAAAAGGAAAGAGGCAGAAATGATGCTGCATGACTTGAAGATTAGCTGATTCAAAATCATTACAATTTCCAGAGCTTCTCCCCTTCTCCCTCCTCTCTCTCTCTCTGCAGGCAGTCAGCTGCTATGTCATGGGTATCCAGTGGCCACTCTGGAGCTGTCAGTGGGGAACTGAGACCTCCTGCCAAGTCATGTGTGCCAGCCACTGTGTGATCAGACCCCCAGCCTCCTGCAACTGAAGCCTCAAGTGACAATCTGAGTGGGAAAGACTCAGCCTGAAGCCCCGTGCTGAGCCATCCTGTCCTAATTCTCAGGAACTCTGTAAAGCAATCTTATACGTGCTGTTTAGTTGTTTTGTAAAGCCCCAGTAACTGTTTAGAGCGACACTGAGCTCACCCTTCCACTTGGGGGCGCTGTCGTACAGCGGTACAGCCTATGAATCCCTCCTCAACAGGCTAAGGAGAAACACTTCCATGGGACTCAGACCCACAAATCAAGTTGTCACTGGACACTTGTGAGTTAAGTACTTTACCTTTTAAATATACAATTCGATTTTCATGATTAGTAAGGTTTGTCACAATATCCCATTCATATCCCATCGAGCAGATTGAGTATCCCACATGACATTTGTTAATTGCTTTGATTTTTGACAGCTAAAAATCATACCACAATGACATATGCTTTCAAATGAGTACTTATGATTCAAATTTTTCAAATTTATAGTCTTTTTACTAGCATTGTATAAAAATATCAGAAGCAAGCTTTTCCCTTAACTTTCCCCTCAGTTGTGATCAACAAAGATTTACATTTAAAAATGTGGTTTTGGTTTACACCAATTTCTTGCTGGAGAAAAATGAGTGACCTCTTCATCTCTGTTATAGTGAGAACTGGGAGGTTATGAATGATACTTTGTAGTCCAGTTAGCCAAGGATTACTTAAATGTTTCATTATGGAAAGGAAACCATTCTTGCCAAGCATAATTTGAGCTTGAGTTCCAAAAGTTATCTCATTAATAATTTTAAATGTATGATATAATCAGAACAAGTGGCAGCTCCAGGCTTATCATCCAATGGTGCTGATTTTATTTTATCTTTTGTTCTGTCATTTTGGTTGACACAAAGGATAAAAATGTAGGTGCAGGGGCAGCTGAGCTGGTTTAGCTCCATGAAATGGGGCATCTAAGAGTCAATCTCTTATCTCTGATAACCACTCCACCCTGGTGCCCAATGAGAATAAAATGCTGGACCAGGGAGCTACCCTTAGCCCTGATTCTCTGGCTGCTCTTGGGATGGGGGCGGGATGTGGGCTTCTCAACCCAGATAGAAATCAGTTGTTTTCAGTTTTGGAGGCTCAGGGGAGGGAAAGGAAGCAGAAAACACAGGGTAAGAAAAAGCTCAATTGTTCTGTACGTGCTTTAGGCTGGGGTTGAGATGTTCAGTGAGGCTCAGTGAAGCAAGGAAGGATATCCCCAGTGAGAAGGTTGCCGCCAAGTAGCTTGCCTCACAGGCTCCCTGCTCTTTACAGGAGTGTAGGAGATCAGGCTGCTGCACACATCCCTGGCCTCAGCACCCACTTCAAGATTCTCTCTTTCTCACCACCTTCCATGGACTCTTCCCTGCGTCCCTGCATGTGGGTCCTCTTCCTGGAATGGCTGAGTATGCCCATATCCCTTGGCCATACTCAGCTTGTGGTCATCAGCAGGGGGTGAAGGAAATCTGAAAGTCTCTGAATGAAGCAGGTAGACTGCAAAAGGAAAATCCTTTTCATGTCTTTTAATTAAAAAAAAATAAAAACAACAACAACAACAAATGAAGGTGATGTGTTAGCTACTTTTCCTGTCACTGGGACAAAATCCTTCCCACAAAAACAACTTTAACTGCTGTCTATTGAACCCCAGCATTGACCTATCACCCAGTCACACTGTGCTGCTACTGAACATTGTTCTATGGTTAAAAATATATATAACTGAAAAAATTTTTAAAGCAGCTTAAGAAACTTTGGATCATAGTTGAGGGTACAGTCCATCATGGTGGGAAGTGATGGTGACAGGGGTGTGAGGTGCTGGTCACACTGCATTCACGGAAGGAAATGAATGCTGGCACTCAGATCAGTTCCTCCTTTTATTCGTCCTCAGCCATGAGATGGTGCTGTCCATTAGGATGGGACTTCCCACCTCAATCTCATCTAGATAATCCCTCACAGACACACCCAAGGTCTGTCTCCTATGTGACTCTAGAGCCTGTCAGTCATTTCTTGAGCCTTTTTGAATTTTAATAAAACTTCAACTCTGCTTCCCAGTGGCTAATTCTGCAATTCTTTTCTGTTTCAAAGCCACAAATCCCAGTTTGCATACAGTTCCTTAAAGAATAAGAGAAGTCTTCTGCTGAGGATGACAGCATGGAACTGAGCATCTGTCCATGTTACAGCCAATAGGATGAATATGAGAAGCTGCCTAAATGCTCTTGTGACCCTGTGGGCAATACAGGAACCACTATCACAAAGCACAAGGTGAGAGTGTCCTTGGTCTCTGACCCAGTTGCCCACTCATGAGTTTTGGCAGCATCTGTGAAGCTGAGACCAACTAACTGGCTAACTCACGAGTGAATAAAATCTCAAACCATGTGTGGTTCTTGGCTCTACTGATAACAGACTCTGCTAGCTAAGTTACCCATGGAATCGAAACCCAACATTGACAGTGTGCGGTTCTCCTCAGGTGAGCAATCTCAGGAGGATTCTATCACTCCAATGGCTCTGTCCCAGGAATGTATTAGACTCACAAAAGAATGAGAAAGAGCCATGAGCCATTTAGCCTGTTCCCTGCTAAGATAAGAAATTGAAAAGGCAACTGGAACCAAATTGTGTCTTTGGTTATTCCACAGATGAGAAACAGGTCTTACTCTATGGTATAGGCTTTTAGTCAAAACACATCAGAACTAAAGTAGCACTTTTAGTCAGATATTAAAGATACCTACATGATACAACCCCATCCTAACAAAGAGGGGTTTGCATTCCATACTACAGGACGATGCAAAGAATTTGCATTCTTCCTTTCCAGACAGATGGAACAGATCTTTAAAATATGAAAATAAGCTTCTGTTTTTCATTCCTCAATATCGACATACAAAACATCAAAAAATCTTAATGAAAATTTAAAGGTCATCTTCTTTTCCACTTATTTCTATTTGATCTGTTGAGACATTTTAAACATTGTGCAAAATATTTGACTATAATTGATTTGGTTTAAAGGTTACTGTCAGGTGTTACATTTTAAATGTAAATTTGTCTAATCAGAATGGTAATTCTCCACCAACATTGCTATTTATATAGACTTTTTATCCATCACTCTCTAGAACCTTATTGTTTACATTGTGTGTTATATGTGTGTTCATGTGTGTGCATGTTCATATGTATACAGATACACGTGTGTATATATGCATGTGGAGGCCATAACTTGAAATGTGGTGTTTGTTTGTTTTTTGATTTTTTGAGATAGAGCTTCTCACTTGCCTGGAACTCCATCATGCTACACTGGCTGGTTATGGGTCAGGATCTATCTTTGTCTGCTTTCTTCATATGGGATTACAAACCCACAGCACCAGGTCAAGTTCTTTCTTTCTCTTTTTCTTTTCTTTCTTTTTTCATCTCTTTTCTTTTCTTTCCTTTTTGATGTGAGTTATGGGAATGAACCAGGTCCAAGTACTTTTCTGCCTGGACTATGTCCTAGCCCTAAGTCCTAAGTTTTCACTTTAAAATGTATTTGTTTTTAAGTGTATGTATGTTTGTGTATGGGTGTGCTAGAAGAGGAAATTGGATTCCCTGGAGCTGGAGTCACAGGCTGTTGTGAGCTACATTATGTGGGTGCAGAGAATCAAACTCTGGCTCGCTGCAAGAGTATCAGGTGCTCTTAATCACTGAGCCATCTCTCCAGCTCTACTTTTCATTTTAAAAAATATTTGTTTGATGCCATCCCAAGATTTTTAAACGCAAATACTACAAATGGAATTTTAAGTCACATCTTAGTCATGTTGGGAAGAGGCAAATCTGTAACAACTATAGAGCTACTTCCAGATGCTGGAGGATGTTTGGGGCAGCACACAGAAAGTATGTTCCCTTTAAGCAGAGTTTTAAAGACACTATTCCAAAAGGCATGGGTAGAATGCAGGGAAACCATATAGCACGGTTGGCAATTTGAGCCTAGTTGCAGTGTTTTTTGAATAAGAATGGCCTTCATAGGCTCATATTCTTGAATGCTTAGTCATCAGAGATTGGCACCATTTGAAAGGATAAAAAAGATTAGGAGGTGTGGTCTTGTAGGAGGAGTGTGTCACTGGGGGTGGGTTTTGACATTTCAAATGCTCAAGCCAGGCCAACTATCACTTTCTCTTTTTGCTAAGTACAGCTCTGGATGCAGAACTCTCGGCTACTTCTCCAGCACCATGTGTGCCTGCTACCATGCTCCCCACCATGATGACAATGGACTAAACCTCTAAAACTATAAGTAAGCCCCAGTTAGTTAAATGCTTCCTTTTGTAAGAGTTGCAGTGGTCATAATGTCTCTTCACAGCAAAGGAACAGTGACTAAGACACTAGTGATGACTGGGAGCCACCACCATGCCAGCTCTAGAGCCAAGGAGCAGGAGAGTTACTCAACCATAGGGAAGACTTCCTGGTCACAGCTATGGCCTTCTGTGGATGACACAGCCAACTCGCCAGCTTGCAGTGAGTCAGCACAGAGAGAGCCAAACACTGAAGCCTGTGACCTCCTCCTACTTCTACCCAGTCCTCTGCCCATGCCTCAGGAACCAAACCCATCCAGAGGCAGAGGACAAGGAAATCACTGCTGTGCTGCTGTGGTCCATGGGCTGAGCAGCTTCTTGGAACACAGAGAAAGAGGAAGACAGACAGACAGACAAAGAACCTGTTTGATTTGCAGCTCTGAGCGCTGCACATGAGGAAGGGCTCAGTTTTGCGAATTTCCTCTAAGAGACATTTTCTGTTGCTGAAAGAAATCAAGGGCTCCGTCTGAAAACCGAGGCAAGCTGGAAGTCATGTAGGATCTGAGTTGCCATGCTGGAGACAGCCAGAGGTTATTTAGTGAGTCATTCTTATATGATGAAGATATTCTAAAATAACTCTAGAGGGGAAATGTATTAGGATGTGTATGCCAAGTATAAAAACTTTAAAAAAAAAAAAAGCCAGAACTCATTTTTTCCTAGTAAAACCCCAACTTATAGAACTGGAAATGGCAGCTTGAGAAGGATTTAGGCAATTTTTCTCATTTTTCTTAGAAACCATCCAGAAGGAATAAGCATACTGAGAAACAGAAGAGCAAACACCACTTTTGGCATCACAAGGTGAAACTCAAGCCACACAAACTGCAGAGGGAGGGGTTCAGTGGGCAGGATGGCAGTCAAGAGGTGTGTTCACAGTTGGTGATTTCAGAGAACCTGATGGACATTACATGTTAGAGTTTGGAGGGGAGGGTGGCAAGCCAAGCCTAAGCCAGAGGGAATGTGCAGAGATGAGAGGTGGAGGGAGTGTGGGCAGGGCTGAACAAAAGTTCACAAACCACACATTTGTAGGTTGGTCTCAGCCTGCCAGCAAGAAGAAGACCATTGTGGAGCCTAGAATATGGCTTTAGATGGTACAAGCTAAGGCAGTTCACCATCTAAACCTTGACTTTGAGAGAGAGGGAGAGAACATAGGAGAGGGGGAAGACAGGAATGGGCCAGGGACACGAAGGAATTTTCAAGGGTGTGACCCCAGTTACCTGCTTCCTCCAACCAGTCTCCACCTCCTAACTTGTGTCTTTCCCAATACTGCCACCAAATTATGAATCCAACATTAGATTCATTCATGCAGTAGGTCAGAATCTCATGACACAGTGGCTTCCCTAAAGTTCTTCCCCTGATACTGCTGTACTGGGGACCAGGCCTTCACCATGTGAGCCTTGTAGGGGACACTTTGTGTGCCAACCATAATAACACCCCCCCCCACACACACACACAGAGCAAAGATCTTTGTAACAGTAGGAGAAGGTGAAAGTGAACTGATAAGATTGGCTGGTTAGAAATGGAGAGCGCCTGCACCCAAAAGAAATAAAAAATAAATGCTCAGTCAGCACAGGGAAACTCAGACAACAGGAACTGAGGAAAGACCGACACCTGTATTGAGGATAAAGCACTTTTTACTCTTCCATAAAAATTTTTATAATTAAGAAAATTGGGCACACTGTACAGAAAATGAAATTCAAATGTCTCCACATTAGAAGATGTTATTAATCTGGAATAAAAGAAAGGCAACATAAACATTGTTTAAATTTTTATTCCTATATTTTTATGAGCATATATGTGTGTGTTTATGTGTGTGTGTTTGCATGCCTGTCTGTGCACTTGTGTTTGTGTGTATGCTTGTGGAGGCCAGATGTCAACATCACTCACTCACCATCTTACTTTTTGAGACAGTCTCTCAGTGAACATGAAATTTCCTGACTTGGCTAGGTTGGCTGTTAGCAAGGCCCAAGGTCCTCCTGTGTCTGCCTCCCCTGAGCTGAGATTACATGCATGTACTGCCACTCCTAGCTTTTCATGTGGGTGAAGGGATTGAATTCAAGTCCTCATGCTTGTGTGGCAAGTACTACCAGCTAGGCCATCTCCTCAGCCCTTAAAACATTCTTTTATTGGGTTGATAGATTTCATTTCTGCCAAACCAGAGGAAGGCCACTACAGCCTATGCTTATTGCTAAAACATCTGGTAAAATACAATAGTGATGAAGTAAATGATAGCAGGTAGACTGGACAGGAAACTCAGAAGTGTGGGGTGATGAGATTCTTCATTTTTGTTGTTTTTTTTCCCTTCCTCTCTACTACCTGCTGGCTTTGATCAGAAGGCTGGCTGAAAGGGAAACTACTGGTCAGAAATGATTAGAAAACAAGTTGAGGAAACCTTAGCATCCACCACAATGAAAGGAGACAAGGTTTCTGGGAGCAAGATAAAGTGTTGGGAACTACTCAGGGTTTTCTTTCTGAGATTTGCCTGGTCAAGGAACTGACACCTGAGACAGGTTGAGAAGAACTGTCCTTTTAGAGCAGTGGCTCTCAACCTTCCCGACACCCTGCGGCCCTCGGTTTCATACAGTTCCTCAGGTGTGGGGGCTGAAGGGCTCTAACAGGCTGGAACATGGCAAATGTGGTACTGTCCTTTTCTCTCTTTCCCTCTCCCTTGCTAAAAACTGTTCGATTACATTTCTAAAGTTAGCCCCCAAAGTACATTCCCTTATTTGGCCACTGACTCATTCCTGAGACTAAACACCAAGGTCCAAAAATCAAAATTCATTATTTGGCTAACGTCCAATCAGGACTTACTAACTCACTCTAGCACAGACTCTTGCTTTTTCTCCTTGAAAATCCACTCCTGTACCTGCTCTGTTGCTGCTGCTAACGCTGCTGTTTGCTGTCTCCACACCCCCACCCCTGTGCTGAGAGTTTGGTGTCTGAGTGTGTCCTGTACCGACTCAGAGGGGGCTGCCCACCTGCAGACAAATTTCTAAACAGTCTTATTAAATAAGAAACACAGAGCCAAAGCCAAAGAGATCAGAGCAAGAGCCACCTAGCTTTAGCTTACCACTGGCAGTAGCTTCCCCCCAGAGAGTTTGTTCCTGTCTGACTTGTTTATTGCCTTTCTGTTCTGCCTTCTCATTGGCTCTAAACCCAAACACGATTTCCTCGTCCTGCCTATTTATACAGACCTCCAGGTCTCTATGGTTGGTACTAGGATTAAAGGTTATGTCACCACGCGTGGCTGTGTCCTTGACCACACAGAGACTCTGCCTGCCATGTGATCGGATTAAGGGCGTGGGCTACCAACCCCTGACTGCTGTCCCTGGCTCACTATGACCTCTGATCCCCAGGCAAACTTTATTTATCAACATACAAATAGAATCACATTTCAGCACAATTAAAATATCACCACACCCTTACAGTGACCCCAAACATAAAATTATTTTCATTTCTATTTCATAACTATAATTTTGCTACTGTTATGAGTCATAATGTAAATATCTGTGTTTTCCTGTGGTCTCAGACTATCCCTGTGAAAGGGTCATTGACCCCCGAAGGGTTTATGACCCACTGTTCTAGAGGGAACAACTGGAAATGGGGGACTCTTAGGAGCCACAGAGAATGAAGCTTTGGAAGGGGTGTTGAAGAGGCCTAATTCTGGGTGGTGGTTTGTTATGTAGCAAAAGATAATTAAGACAAGGGTTCATGCCTGTCCTAGCCTGCTTAGATAAAACATGGACCAAAAACAACTTGGGAAGGAAAGGATTTATTTGGCTTACAGTCCATCATCAAGGGAAGTCAGGGCAAGAACTCAAGGAAGGATTCTGGAGACAGGACCTGAAGCAGAGACCATAGAAGAACACTGCTTCCTGGCTTGCTCAGTTTGCTTTCTTAAACTGCCAGGTCCCACTGACTTTTACCACCCATAATAGGCTGGGCCCTCCCACATCATCAAGAAAATGCTCCACAGATGTGCCTGCAGGCCTGTCTGATGGAGGCTATTTCTCAATTTCTTCTTCCCACGTGACATAGCCTGTGTCGGGTTCACGAAAACTCTTCCCCAGCGTGCACAATGCCCTGGATTCAATCTCCAGCATAAAGATTGTCTGAGCAAAAAGGATTTAAAAAATATTCCATTCAAACTCTGTGTTTAGAATATTTCCAATCAAATGCCAAAAGATGAAGTTATATATAGAATAAATATAAGTTCAGGGGGTAAGAAAGTAGGAATCCTGCAACTATAATCCACAAGTCTACTAAGGCTCTAATTGTTAAAGATCGTGACCGATTTTTGCCTTGGTTTTCTGAAAGGAGAGAGCTTCAGGACCCTGATGAAACACAGCCAAGAACTGCTCCTTAAGGCAGAGAGGGGGCTAGGAGAAACAGCCTCCAAACCGGCAAACCTCCAGGAGTGAGCATGGAGGCCTTGTCCTCACCAAGAGAAGGTGACTTTATCTAGGCTCATCGTGAAGCGAGGAAGTCAATCCTGCTTGGCTTGGGGCAGAAACCGGAAGGGTGTGGAGGGTGGAGACGGTAGAGTAGAGGTGGGAGGTTCTCTGGAGAGTTCTAGGAGGCCCAAGGGGATGGGGAACCCCGTGGATCTCTGAAGGTAAGGTTTCAGTTATAAATCGGATCTGAGCTTCCCATCACCTGGAACAACTAAAATGAGACTTGTGCTCACACTGGGTTCTGATCTAAGAGATTAAGAAAAGGACGTCGTTAAGGAGCCTAACCCTTCCATTTCCTACCCTATGCGGCAGAGCTAGCCAGTGAGTCCGCGTTGCAATCCCACCACAATGACAGCCAGGGAGGCCTCACTCCTCCCGCCGAGGCTCCACCTCTGCCTTGTTCAAATGACAACAGGCCAGGTCCCGCCCCAAGAGAGGCTCCGCCCCACTCGCCGCAGCCCCGCCTCCACCCAACTCTCCGCAGTGGCAGCTGGCGAGGTCCCGCCCATTCAGCCCCGCTTTATCGCACCAAAATGAGTCCTCACGGCCCCGCCCATTTCCGAGGACACGCCCCCTCCAGAGCGACAGCCAGTGAGGTTTCACGCTGCACACTCTGCCCCATTTCCTCCCGATTTATAACTACCGAGGCACCGCCCTCTCACCGTGGTCCTTCCCACCCGGACCGAGTGACAGCCGGAAGGCCCCGCCCCAGTCAGTCGTTGACGCCCCCTGGCGGCCTAAAGCGCCACGCCCCGGTCGCGCATCCAGTCTGCCCCGCCTCAACGCCGCGGGCCTGGTTCTCTCTATTCGGGCCGCCCCGAGGACGCTGTGTGGGCGGCGGGTGAGTGGGGAGGGGAGCAGCCGGTGGGGTGGGCCTGCGGGGGACTCCCCTCAAGGGGAAGAGAGGTGCGACCGCGCCGGGCGGGGCTGGAGCTCTGCAAGGGTGAGGGCCAGCGGAGGCAGGGGGATGTCGGCCGGCTTTAGGCTGGCGTCAGGCCTGGGGCGGGGCCGGTTCTGATTGACGGCTGGGGTCCTGGGGTACCCGGCGGCTCTGATAGACACTTAGGGAGGACGCCTGGTAGCCTGATTGACGACTCCGGACCTCTGCGGCTCTGAGTCATGCCTCCCTGGTCCTACTAGGGTTGCGGACAGATCCGGTTCCAGATTTCTGACGGGGCCCCTGTGCACTCTGGCACAGCTTGGGTGAATGAGTAGAGAGCCCTGTCCCTGCAGGCGGCCACCTGAAAACCCTGTTTCTTCCCAGCTGGGGCGGTGCGCAGACATCCTGACTTAAGATCTCTTCCAAGTTTATTCCCACTCCAAACAGTTGTGCCGTACTCCTTTAAACCCTGGACGTGTAATCGAATCCTGTGGGTTTTAAAAGTTTCAAGCGCACTGTGAGTTGCCTGGTTTTCATTTAAAGTCACACTAACCTTAGAGGAGTAGATGTTTCTTTTTCTTTTCTTTTTTTTCTTTTCTTTTCTTTTTTTTTTTTTGTTTGTTTTTCGAGACAGGGTTTCTGTGTAGCTTTGTGCCTTCCCTGGATCTCGCTTGGTAGATCAAGCTGGCCTCAAACTCACAAAGATCCGCCTGGCTCTGCCTCCCGAGTTAAAGGCGTGCACCACCACTGCCCGGCATGGAGTAGATGTTTCTAAGGGCTCATTCTGTCTTTAAACAACTTTAAATGCAGCCATGGATAAACTGTGTCAGCCATTGGATAAACTCTGAGATGTTCGCTGAGGGGTCTTTACCTGGTATGAACAACCGAGTGCACTTACATTGACTAACAGGCTGTGACTTTACCAGACACAATTTTTTTTAAACTGTGTGTTCATATTCACGTGTGAGTGCAGGCACGAAGATACCACGCAGGCTTGTGGGGGTCAGAGGACCACAGGTGCTGGCCTTTGCCTTCCACCTTGTTTGAAGTAGAGTGTCTTTTCATTCCTTGCTTCTCTGCTGTGTATTCCAGGGCTAGGCTTTTCGGCCTTACAGTGTCTCACCCTAAGAGCTGGAATTACAGAAGTGCTCTCCTGCCTGGCTTAAGGTGCATTCTGGGGGTCCAAATTTAGGTTCTCTGGATGAGAAATGAGAGATCCAGAATAACGGACAGGGACAGACAAGACCTGGTAAAGTGTAGTGTGAGTGTGTGTGAGTTCGTGTATGTGTTTGGGTGAACTATAGGGTAAGTGCTTGTGTGTTTCAAGAGGAAAACTAGAAAAGTTGGAACACAGAAAAGAGGATAAAGTTGAAAATATAAATGCCCTGTAGAAATGCTCTGGGGAAATGCTCTGAATTGTATTACCTAACATTTTGATGACTTTCTTACTAATTTGTAACATAATGGGATACTAGTCCATTATTAATTTGTAACTCTTCCAATTTAACATTTTCTCACTTAACATTTCCTTAACCACTAAAAATTCACACTAAGCAACCAATTATTTAAAAAATATTAGTATTTCAACTGTGTTTAATACATGCTTGGAAGTGAAGAATTAGGGCTGATAAAGGCAGTTACATTTGCCAAGTGTTTAAATGCTGTCTGTGTTACTGTGACCCAATTCATTACCAGTGTATTCATACATTATCTGAACCTTTCTGCTTTTACACACAACAATACCTTTGCTTTTGGAAGATGCCAGCTCAGAATGCTGAGTGTTTGACCTGGTTGTTGTTTTTTTAGTTGTTGTTGTTTTTGTGGTTGTTGATTTCAACTTGACACAAGCTATCCTCTCTGAACAAATGTCTCCATCAAACCGACATGTGTGCAAGTCTGTGGGGCATTTTCTTTTCTTTCTTTCTCTCTTCCCCCCCCCACCCCCCGAAGCTGAGGATCGAACCCAGGACCTTGCGCTTGCTAGGCAAGTGCTCTACCACTGAGCTAAATCCCCAACCCTGGCATTTTCTTGATTCATGATTAATGAGGGAGGGCCCAGCCCACTGGGGGTGGTGCCATCCCCACACAGGTGGTCCTGGGTTGTATAAGAAAGCAGACTGACCAAGGTAATAAGCAGTATTCCTCCATGGCTCTACTTCAGTTCCTACCTTGTCTTCCCTGATGATAGAAGCCAATCAAAAGCTGTCCTCCCTAAGTTGCTTTTGGTTATGATACTTACCTGAGCAATAGAAACTCTAAGACAGTGTTACATGTGACCTGAAGCTATTGTTTTGAATGCCCAGGAGTTCTTATGTATACTTGTTGGAAAGGGGGAAATAGGGATTTGTGGGTGGGGGGGTGGGGGGGAAGGGGTTTTTGTGTGTGTGTGTGTGTGTGTGTGTGTGTGTGTGTGTAAGATATCTTAAATGATTTTTATTTTGAAATAATTTGAGTTTTTTAAAATATGCAAGAATATTGAGTTCTCATGTGCCAGCTTTCCCGATGCTAACTCCTTAAGGGTATGTTTTTAGTACAATTCCTGAGCACAGAAACCAACACTGACACAGTTGCATTAGTGACCTGCAGACCTTAGTCAGAGCACCAGTCTCCCACTCACTTCAGGTTATATTTAGCAATGGTATGTCCTTAGCTTTTAACAAAGGCATCCTCCCACACAAGATGACCAGGTACAGAGCTGTGCCATAGAGCTGGCCTGCTAGGAAGCCAATAACCTTTATTTCTTTTTTAAAAAATTATTTATTATGTATACAGTGTTCTGTCTACATATATGCCAGAAGAGGGCACCAGATCTCATTACAGATGGTTGTGAGCCACCATGTGGTTGCTGGGGATTGAGCTCAGGACCTCCGGAAGAGCAGCCAGTGCTCTTAACCTCTGAGCCATCTCTCCAGCCCCACCAATAACCTTTCTTAAATCCATCTCCTGGACACCATGTCTTAGAAAGGATGCTTACCTTCTTTTCCTATGCACACAAGCTGCTATTTGAGTAAATCACACACTGAAAGGTACCCTTTCTTGTGTGTAGCAGGAATCTTAAATGGCCTTATTAATGAAACCAAACCTGAGGCCAGGTATTGGGGTGAACGCTGGAAGATCAGAGACACAGAACAAGCCACAGCTACCTCACTCGCCATTTCCTCAGCTGGTCTTGTTTCCTCAGACTGCAAGCTTCTGAGTCCTCATCCCAATGGCTCTCAGCTGAACTGTGCTGCTCCAAAGCCTAAAAGCTTAACCAGCCAAATGCTTAACCAGCCAAATGCTGCTAGTCTTCACACCTTATATATCTTTCTCTTTCTGCCGTCACTCCCAGAAGGCTCGCTTTCTGGGATTAAAGTCGTGAGTCTCCATGCTGGCTGTGTCCTTGAACATACAGATCCACCTAGCTCTGCCTCCCAGGTGCTAGGATTAAAGGCGTGCACCAGCACCAGCACCACCACCAGCACCAGCACCAGCACCAGCACCACCACCAGCACCAGCACCACCACCAGCACCAGCACCACCACCAGCACCACCACCAGCACCACCCCCCCCCCCCCCAGCTTCTGCTATGGCTTGCTCTGACCCATTTTCTAGCTACCGTTTTTGGCTCTGTATCTAGTGGCTGTCTGTTCTCTGACCCCAGGTAAATTTATTAGGGTGCACAATATTTTGGGGAACACAATACCACCATATTTCCCCTTTTTTGTCTAAAATTTAAAAAAGCATAACTAATACAAGAAAAACTATTCAATAAATATATACAATATATACAGTCAAGAGTTACATTAACAATGTCTAGTCCATTAACATTTGACAGATTCAGATGAAAAACTCCATTATATATATTAACAATGTCCAGTCCAGTAACATTTGATAAACTCACACAAAAATTTTTCATTACTTATCCTATCTTTTTTCTTTTCATAATAGATTCAGTGGTCTACCTTTTGTCATTTTTATATCTTCCCCTTTTTCTTTTTATAGTAGATTCAGTGATATACCCATTTATCCTATTATTTCTTTATCTTTTTTCTCAGAGAAGATTCATATCTACCTCATATCTATATTCTCTTTTTTCTTTTTTTTTAAATAAAAACTCTGAATCTAATCTCCTTGTTTAGCTTTTTTCTTGACCATTAACAATTAACAACTAGTAACCAACCATTGTAAACAATGACAATATCCAAAACTCATTAAATGACCGAAAACCTCCCATCCCACTTTTGGGGGACGTGGGCGTCGTCTTCTTAAAATTACTTCCATCTTTAGGGGATCCTGAAAAGAAAATTTTTGGGTTAATTGTCAAGTCTTGTATCATTTGTCCAGCTGCTGCATAATGAGAAAGTGCAGGGCTTGTTTCAAGTCCTTGTTCAGGTAGTCTGTCAGGCTGGATCATCTCAGCTAGCCATCTCAGAATTGTCCTAAGCAGTTTGTAGTCCAAAGTTGATCTTTCCATGGTGTTAATTAACTTAATGGCTTTATCATAGTCCACGTGGAATCATCATTGTGGGATCCTGTCATCTTTTTGAAGATTTCAAAGTCACTGTTATGCGTGGTCATGGTTCCTGCAGACTTTTTTTTTGTGTGTGTGTGTGCCTCCTCTGTGGTTTGGAGCAAATGTCTGTCTCTTGGAACCTTGAACGTTCTTCCCTAGAAGAGAATATCTTCACAGCAATTTCTTCTCCCCACCATTTGCCTTGCCAAACTTTTGTAAACTGACCTTTGTCAATGCTTTCTTGAACTACGATGGTCCGGGCAATTCTTCTCTGAACAAGCAGCAGTAAACTCTTTGTCCCAGGTAGCAGCATCACCAAAGTCACCAACACGATGAGAAGCAGCCTGCAACTTGGAGCAGCAGCCGCTGCCTCCATGGTCCCACTGCCACTGTTTGTAGCTAGTCCCCAGCCTGCCTCAAACTCGGGATCCTCCTGCCTCTGCTTCCTTCAGCAAATCCTACAGGCATGTGCCACCACAGCCGGCCGAAGTCAACCTCAGGAGTTTCTTCAGTTACTCTCTACTTCTTTTCTTTTTCTTTTCTTTCTTTCTTTTCTTTTCTTTTTTTTTTTTTAAGTCAGAGTCCCTCATTGGCCCAGAACTCATTGATTAGGCTAGGCTGGCTGACTAGGGAGTCCCTAGGGTCCCACCTCTCTCTACCTGCCCAGCATTAGGATTACACGCTTATGCTTCAATGCCCAGCATTTTAATGTGGGTTCTGGGGATTGAACTCAGGTCCTCATGCTTGCAATGGCAAGCAATTTACTGACTGAGCCATCTCCTCAGCCCTACCAGTACAGCTTTAATTACACCCAGGTATCAATTCCAAGTCATCTATGTTACAGAATAGAAGGACTGGTCAGGTAATCCACATGTCTTAACTTCTTTATTAGGATAGGAATTCCAAGAGGAATTCTTTTTAAAGCATTGTGCCAAGTGCCAACTCCTTTCTCCATATATGTTCCAACCCTGGCAATTAAAATTACAGCCTTTCTTTTTGAGCACCTTTCTCATTCCAGCATGCTCAGAGGTGCTCCATTCTCTCACGAGACATGCCTGTTCTGCTTCTCCATGAAGGGTAATTGTTCCTATTTCTCCTTGAGTCTGAAATAAGGTCGTGTGTGTGTGTGTGTGTGTGTGTGTGTGTGTATGGGTATGTGTGTGTACACGCATGTGTGTCTGTTTGGAACAGGTCTCTCTCTGTAACACAGACCATTCTGAACTCTCTGTGGCTCAGGCTAGCCTCAAACTTGACATCTCCTGTTTCAGCCTTCAGAGTGCTGGGATCACAGATTTGAACCACCAATCCTAGCTTAATAAGATGGTTCATAAAGACACTCTTGTGCATGGTTTCCTTTGCAACCTTGGCATTTGTGACAATTCCACTGACTAACTTAAAATCACAAAGAACATAATCCCCAGAACATGGTACCCTTCATTCTTCCCTTGGTCTTCGACAGAATCCCCTTTGCTGTCTCCATGCACAACCACCCCACCTCACCCCCTCCCAGTGAACTCTGTCTTTCTCTGCATCTTAAGCACCATTCAGTTCCACCTCTTGGGGGCCAAGGATCCAGTGGCTAATGTGAAAACCAGGTGTACCCGCTTGTCAAGTAGGTTTCTTTGCTCCTTTGGTAATTCAGCACACCTTGAAAGAGACCACATCCCTGCACAGCCTTCTGGAGCCTGAGAGGGGCCTCCAAGAAACCTTGGCTGCTCACCTTTCTGGTTGCTCTCTGTTGCCTTGGCCTGCAGTCTTGACCAAGGCAGAAGCTGAACACAGAAGAGAAAATCGTCCTACCCCAGTGCCCTGGAGGTTGGGCTGTTGAATCATGGATACTTTTTAGATTGCTCCTGCCACAGCCATACCTGCCATACACCAAAGCCTCATGTTCCTGTCTGGTATTTTGGTTCCAGCTTTCTATTCCCTATGTATGGTAATGGTGGAGCAAATGCTCATTACGACCCTTGGTGAAAGTGAGTCAGAGAACTCAGTTTAGGCTGCAGCTGCTTTTCACTATACACCCCTTACTCAACCTGTCTGGGATGCCAGTGGACAAAGCGGAGCAGACCAGCATTCCATGGCAGTTACTACAGTGTAAAAGTCTGTCACACCCACATCCCCGCTACATGCAGAGCACAGAGGGGTATGGGGACCCTCCAGACAGGACCACCCAGGAGGTATCTTATATGAAGAAGGGGGTCAGGACAGGACATATTAGTGCTGTTGTAGTGTGGGGACATAAATGCTCTGAGCAGAGGGCACTCCCAGATGGGATGTGGAGAGAGGGAGGAGAGTTCAAAGAGCTGGTCTGCTCTGTAGGAAACCATTCTCCTGGTACCTGCAGCTCAGTGGGTGGCACAGTTGCTGTGTGACTGAGCATAGCTACAAAAAAGCAGTTGGTCCTCACAGGACTGCAAGCACCAGGGCCTGCTGCTTCCCTTCCCATCTCTCATGGTTTGTATTGCACACAGTGGAGCCTAGGCAGTTCTGGCACTTGTGATAGAACTAAAAGTGTGTGTGTGTGTGTGTGTGTGTGTGTGTGTGTGTGTGTGTGTGTGTGTTGTATGCATATGTTGTGCACATGTATGGCAGGTGTGCTTTCCTATGCACTCACATTCTGAGGCCAGATGAGGACACTGGGATTCTGACTTTATCCTTCTTTGCTTTATTCCTTTGACACACGTGGCTCACTGAAACTAAGAGAGTGGCCAGCAAGCCCCAGAGATCCCAGTCTCCATTCTCCCACAGCTCTAGGGTTACTGATATGCCTGTCCACACATGGCTTTTTTGTTTTGTTTCGTCCTCCCCCAACCTAAGATAGGGTTTCTCTGTGTAACAGCCCTAGCTGTCCTGGAACTCACTCTGTAGACCAGACTGACCTTGAACTTACAGAGATCTGTCTGCCTCTGTCTCCTGAGTGGTAGGATTAAAAGTGACTGTGTTTTTTAAAATTTATTTATTATGTATACAGTGTTCTGTTTGTATGTATGTCTGCAGACCAGAAGAGGGCACCAGATCTCATCATTATAGATGGTTGTGAACCACCATGTGGTTGCTGGGAATTGAACTCAGGACCTCTGGAAGAGCAGTCAGTGCTCTTAACCTCTGAGCCATCTCTCCAGCCCCACACACCTGACTTTATGTGGGTTCTGGGGATTTGAACTTAGCTCACATCTTCTGATGTTACTGTGTATTAAGTATACATTTTATATGGAGTAAATGTGTATAGTTTTTTTTTTTTAAGGTTTATTTATTTATTATGTATACAATGTTCTGTCTACATGCATGCTTGCAGGCCAGAAGAGGGCACTAGATCTCATTACGGATGGTTGTGCTACCATGTGGTTGCTGGGAATTAAACTCAGGAGTTCTGGAAGAACAGCCAGTGCTCTTAGCCGCTGAGCCATCTCTCCAGCTCCTATAGTTTTCTTAATTGTATGAGGAGTTAGTATTTGTATTAATAGCTAAGTATAATTTTTAATGAATATAGTTGGATCTGTTTCCTATTGTAAGTGGTCCTGTCATACCACATAGTATATAGTCATCTGTTGGTGGATGTTTGGATCGTAGCTTGTTTTTTGTTTTTTTTTTTTTTGTTGTTGTTGTTGTTTCTTTGCATAAGTACACAAATAAATAGAATAAAATCTGTAATGAGTTTTACATTCACATTTGGTTCAAAGATCCTTTAGAGACAAATTTTGTTAATATAGTAGTAATGAACATCTAGATATATTTTAATTTTCTTCTTGGAGTAAATTCATGGAAATGATACTGTGATGTTAACGTGTAGACATTTGCATTTCTTATTGCTGGTTTGCTTTCTGGAAGATGGTAGGTTATAGAGTCTGTCCACAGTATGTGAAGATGCTGATTTTCCATATATGTACACAAGCTGAGTTCTCATCTTTCAGCTTTGGAAAATTGGAAATGGGGATGTTTCTTGTTAATTTTTATTGTTTTATCAGTGACCTTGATCATCTTTTCAGATGTGCCTGGTATACTACTTTTGAGAGTTGTGTTTTTGTGTTTGGTGGTTTGTTGTTTTGATTTGTCCCCCCGTTAAGTTCCAGGAACTCTGCAGGTGAGGGATATTAACATTTGCTTGCCATATGTTGCCAATATTGTTAAGGGTCTGCCTTGGGTAATGAATGACACAGAGTCTCTTAAGTGAGAATAAGTAGTGAGCAATGGTTATTATGGGTCTCTAGGAGTTCTCGTCTACCTGCTTTGAAGAGAAGGCTGTTCTAGTTTTCTCAGCAAGACTGTTTTATGACCTGGTAATTATGAATAAGGTAGACTGTTAAGTACCTCAGACAATGTAGAAATGTTCAGCTGCACTGACCTTTGATGCATGTTCATACACTCTGAACACTTCGCTCTTTCTCTTTCCAGAGTTCTCACTCACCCCAGTTAGAAGGCTTATGGTTATGTGTGACAAACAGAAGGTTGTCATTCCCCAGCTACCTCAATAGCTATTTGGAAGCACTAGCTGATGCCTTCTTAGAACTTAGCCTGTTGGTCTAAACCCTTCCTAGCACACCCGATCTGGTCTGAATTTAGAAGCTGAGCAGGTCCAGACTCGGATGAAAGGGCTTAGCATGATGGTGACCCTGGTTCCCATGAGTCTTCACATCACATGCATTTGGGTACATCTGCAGATACAGTGTTTGAACTTCTTTTCTGCTGCTGGCATAAAACACCCTGACCAAAGCAACTTAGGGAAGCAGAGGCAGAGGCAGAAGCTTGAGACAGCTCATTCCATGACATCCACAGCCAAGAGCACAGAGGAAAAACATGTGCCCAAGCTGCCTGCTAGCTGCTTAGTTCAGCTGGCTTTTTCCACTCCGGTACATTTCATGGCCCAGTCTAGGTGCCACCACAATGGGCTGGATCTCCCTACACCAATTAACAATTAAGACTCTCCTACCACCATAGCTTTAGCCAACCTTATCCAGGTGATTCCTTAAATGAGAGTCTTCTCTAAGGAGCTTCTAAGTTGACATTTAAAACAAACTATCACACATGTGTTTTCAAGATATCATTAACCAGGCAGTGGTGGTGTGCGCCTTTAATTCCAGCACTCGGGAGGCAGAGTCAGGCAGATCTCTGTGAGTTCAAGGCCAGCCTGGTCTACAGAATGAGTTCCAGGACAGCCACGGCTACACAGAGAAACCCTGTCTTGAAAAACAAAGCAAAACAAGACAAGTTCAAGACATCATTATAGAAGTTAGTATTTGGACATAGATGGAGAAGGCAGCTCTAGTGGGGAGAGAGTGTATAATGTAAACCCTATGTTAATTTCAAAAGCTTGTTATAGGCCAGACCCAAACAAAGCCTACACTGTTTTCAGGGCAGGGAGAAAGGCTGGTCAGTCCACCCGAGATATCTGTGTCTGTTCAGTTGCTTTGCTGCAAGATGGCAGGTTTGTTGGAAGGACGCTGTGGGCCGCTGGAGCAGTGCTGTGTGCAGGCATGCTTTCAGACTTTGGAGTCATTGAGACTGACTTCAAAGACTGTCAGACAGCCATAAGAGTTAGTGAGTAAAGTATTAGACTTGCCCTGGCAAATTCCAGCTTAGAGGCTCCTGTAGAAAGCACTGTTGGGAGACAATGCATCATGATTGGGAGGTGTGGCAGTGGGAATATGAGACAGTGGGTTACATGCCATCTTAAGTCAAGACGCAGAGACAGATGAATGCTGGTGTTGAGTTTACTTCCCCACTTACTCATTCAGGCTCTCACTCCCATGGAGCTGACTATTGCCATCCCTTCCCCACCACGTTGGGCTGTATCTCCTCAGACTGTGAGCCAGAATCAGTACTTTTTCCTTCATGTTGTTTCCTGTCAGATTCTTGGTCCCAGCGATAAGGTAAATGGCTATCCCAGAATGTAACAAAAGGCATTGGTTCACCAAAGCCCGAACTACAGACACAAAACAAAGGGTTGTAGTGGTGAGAGGAGGTCAAGTGCTTTACTTGTTAGCAGCAATCCCTGCGTAAGAGTTCATGATTGACAGCTACTCGAGGGAGGTGTTCCCAGGGGCAGTGCATCTCCTCTCTGTGGTTTAGGAAGCCAGACTATTCTGTCTCTACCACCCCAGGGGTCCCTGGAAAGGGGGAGAAAAGAGTGGAGGAGGGATGTTTCCTCCCTGAGGGCACTGGCCTGGAGTTGCAATTCTTGATTTCTTACATACCTGGAATTTAGTCTATGTCCATGTAACACAAGCACACTGGGACAAGTAGTCCAGACGTGTGCAAGGGTGAAGAAGGGGAGTGTCTTTCATGTGACTTAACTGCAGACTCAGGTTGTCAGTGCTGCACTCTTGGACTTTGATCTTTTGTCAGAGCTGATTGCAGTCTGCTTACAATAAAGACTTTCTACTGTATCCTGCTGTGTGAACTCTGCCTTTCAGACCATTGTTTACTCCCCTGGAACGAATGCCTCCTCCTGTCCAGGGAATTCCTCAGGCAAGCTGTTTCCTCTTCCTAGTTTAGCAAGTTCAAAGACATTATGCAAACAGCCCCATTCACCCCCCTGCAGCATCTGGTGAAAGTGATGGGAACTAGTCTGCAGGTTATCCCTGCTTCTCTGTCCCTATCTAGCAATAAAAACTGAAGAGATGCCCAGGGGCCTTCACCTGGAGTCCCCTGATTTTGTTGAATCTCTAATTTGATTCAGTTCCTCTGCACCTGTCACTGGAGGTTGGAAACACTGGTCAAGGTGGTTTATTTTGTGACTGCTGAGTAGTTTTTTTTTGGGGGGGTGGAGGTGGGGGGGGTGGAGGTGGGGGGGTGGAGGTGGGGGTGGTAGCTTTTTAAAAATTTTTTTTTAGGATTTTTTTATTATAAAGATATATTTTTTAATTTTATTTTTTTATATTATATGTTTTAATTTTATAAATCAGCCATGGGTTCCCCTGTTCTCCCCCCTCTGCCCAATCCCCACCTTCCCCCCCCTCCATTCCCATGTCCTCCAGGACCAAGACACCCCTGGGGATTTATTTAAACCTGGTGGATTCAGTATAGGCAGGTCCTGTCCCCTCCTTCCAGGCTGAGCATGTGTCCCTGTGTAAGCCCAAGGTTCCAAATAGACAGCTCATGCACTAAGGACAGGTACTGGTCCCACAGCCTGGGTGCCTCCCAAACAGATCAAGCTATTCAGTTGTCTCAATTATCCAGAGGGCCTGATCTAGCTGGGGGCTCCACAGCTGTTGGTTCATAATTCATGTGCTTCCATTCGTTTGGCTATTTGTCCCTGTGCTTTTTGCAATCTTGGATTCAACAATTCATGCTCTTACATTCCCTCCTCTTTCTCGACAGTTGGACACCTGGAGCTCCACCTGGGGCCTGGCTGAGGATCTCTGCGTCCACTTCCATCAGTTATTGGATGAGAGTTCCAAAACAACTGTTAGGGTGTTTAGTCATCTTATCACCAGACTAGGTCAGATCAGGCTTTCTCTTGACCATTGCCAGCAGTCTACAGAGGATATATCATTGTGGATTTCTGGGGACCTCTCGAGCACTCTGCCTATTCCTGTTCTCATGTGATCTTCATTTATCATGGTCTGTTATTCCTCGTTCTCCCTTTCTGTTCTTGATCCAGCTGGGATCTCCTGCTCCCCTAAGCTTTCTTTCCCTCAAATCTTGCCCTTCATTACTCCCATTGTCATCCAGGTTGTTCATGTAGATCTCATCCATTTCTCTGTCATTGGGTGATCCCTGTGTCTTTCCTAGGGTCCCGTTTTCTAGGTAGCCTCCCTGGAGTTGTGTAGCAGTCTAGTCATCTTTGTTTTACATCTAGTATCCTCCTATGAATGAGTATATACCATGTTTGTCCTTCTGAGTCTGGGTTACCTCACTCAGGATGATTTTTTTTCTAGATCTATTCATTTGCCTGCAAACCTCATGATGTCATTGTTTTTCTCTGCTGAGTAGTACTCTATTGTGTATATGTACCATATTTTCTTTATCCATTCTTCAGTTGAAGGGCATCTTGGTTGTTTCCAGGTTCTGGCTATTACAAACAATGCTGATATGAACATAGCTGAGCAAATGCCCTTGTGGTATGATTGAGCATTCCTTGGGTATATGCCCAAGAGTGTTACAGCTGGGTCATGGGGGAGATGGATTCCCAATTTTCTAAGGAAGCGCCATATTGATTTCCAAAGTGGCTGTACAAGCTTGCATTCCCACCAGCAGTGGAGGAGAGTTCCCCTTGCCCCACATCCTCTCCAGCATAAGCTGTCTTCTGTGTTTTTGATCTTAGCCACTCTGACAGGTGCAAGGTGGTATCTCAGAGTCGTTTTGATTTGCATTTCCCAGATAATTAGGGATGTTGAGCAATTCCTTAAATGTCTTTCAGCCATTTGAACTTCCTCTGTGGAGAATTCTCTGTTTAGTTCTATAGCCCATTTCTTAATTGGACTGTTGGGCATTTTGATGTCTAATTTCTTAAGTTCTTTATATATTCTGGATATCAGCCCGCTGTCAGATGTGGGGTTGGTGAAGTCCTTTTCCCATTCTGTAGGCTGTCGCTTTGTCTTGTTGACTGTGTCCTTTGCTCTACAAAAGCTTCTTAGATTCAACAGGTCCCATTGATTGATTGTTTTTCTCAGAGTCTGTGCTACTGGTGTTATATTTAGAAAGTGATCTCCGGTGCCAGTGCGTTCAAGAGTACTTCCTACTTTCTCTTCTATCAGGTTCAGGGTAACAGGATTTATGTTGAGGTCTTTGATCCACTTGGACTTAAGTTTTGTGCATGGTGACAGATATAGATCTATTTGCAGCCTTCTACACATTGACATCCAGTTATGCCAGCACCATTTGTTGAAGATGCTTTCTTTTTTCCATTGTACATTTTTGGCTTCTTTGTCAAAAATTATATGTTCATAGGTGTGTGGGTTAATGTCAGGGTCTTCAATTCGATTCCATTGGTCCACATGTCGGTTTTTATGCCAGTACCAAGCTGTTTTTATTACAGTAGCTCTATAGTAGAGCTTGAGGTCGGGGATAGTGATGCCTCCAGAGGTTGTTTTATTGTACAGGATTCTTTAGTCTATCCCGGATTTTTTGTTTTTCCATATGAAGTTCAGTATTATTCTTTCCAGATCTGTGAAGTATTGTGTTGGTAATTTGATGGGGATTGCATCGAATCTGTAGAGTGCTTTTGGTAAGATCACCATTTTTACTATGTTAATCCTGCCTATCCATGAGCATGGGAGATCTTTCCATTTTCTGACATCTTCTTCAATTTCTTTTTTCAGGGACTTAAAGTTCTTGTCATATAGGTCCTTCACATGTTTAGTTAGAGTAACCCCAAGGTATTTTATATCATTTGTGGCTATTGTAAAGGGCGATGTATCTCTGATTTCCTTGTCAGCCTGTTTGTCTATTGTATATAGGAGGGCTACTGATTTTTTTGAGTTGATCTTGTATCCTGCTATGTTGCTGAAGGTTTTTATTAGCTGTATCAGTTCCTTGGTTGAATTTTTGGGGTCACTCATATATACTGTCATGTCATCTGCAAATAGGGAAAGCTTGACTTCTTGCTTTCCAATTTGTATCCCCTTAATCCCCTTATGTTGTCTTGTTGGCTAGAACTTCAAGTACTATATTGAATAAGTATGGGGAGAGGGGACAGCCTTGCCTTGTTCCTGATTTTAGTGGTATTGCTTTGAGTTTCTCTCCATTTAATTTGATGTTGGCTGTTGGCTTGCTGTAGATTGCCTTTATTATGTTTAGGTATGTTCCCTGTATTCCTGATCGCTCCAAGACCTTTATCATGAAGGGGTGTTGGATTTTGTCAAATGCCTTTTCTGCATCTAGTGAGATGATCATGTGGTTTTTTTCCTTGAGTTTGTTTATATGGTGTATTACATTGACGGACTTTCGTATGTTGAACCACCCTTGCATCCCTGGGATGAAGCCTACTTGATCATGGTGGATAATTGTTTTGATGTGTTCTTGGAGTCTGTTTGCCAGAATTTTATTGAGTATTTTTGCATCAATGTTCATGAGGGCGATCGGTCTGTAGTTCTCTTTCTTTGTTGCATCTTTGTTTGTTTGGGAATCAGGGTAATTGTAGCCTCATAGAAGGAGTTTGGTAATATACCTTCTGCTTCTATTGTGTGGAACAATTTAAAGAGTATTGGTATTAAGTCTTCTTTGAAGATCTGGTAGAATTCTGCAGTGAAACCATCAGGTCCTGGGCTTTTTTTGGTTGGGAGACTTTTAATGACTGATTCTATTTCCTTAGGGGTTATTGGACTATTTAAATGGTTTATCTGGTCTTGATTTAACTTAGGTAGGTGGTACCTGTCCAGAAAATTATCCATTTCTTTTAGATTTTCCAGTTTTGTGGAGTAGAGGTTTTTGAAGTATGACCTGATGATTCTCTGGATTTCCTCATTGTTGTTATGTCCCCCTTTTCATTTCTGATTTTGGTAATGTGGATGCTCTCCCTCTGTCTTTTGGTTAGTTTGGATAAGGGCTTGTCTATCTTGTTGATCTTCTCAAAGAACCAACTCTTTGTTTCATTAATCCTTTGTATTGTTCTCTTTATTTCTATTTTATTGATTTCAGCTCTCAATTTGATAATTTCCTGGCATCTGTTCCTCATGGGAGACTTTGCTTCTTCCTGTTCAAGGGCTTTCAAGTGTGCTGTCAAGTAACTAGCGTGAGATTTCTCCAGCTTCTTTATGTGGGCATTTAGTGCTATGAATTTCCCTCTTAGCACTGTTTCCATAGTGTCCCATAAGTTTGAGTATGTGGTGTATTCATTTTCATTGATCTCTAGGAAGTCTTTAATTTCTTTCTTTATTTCTTCCTTAACCCATTGGTGATTCAGTTGAGCATTGTTCAGTTTCCATGAGATTGTAGGATTTCTGTAATTTTTTTCTGTTGTTGAAATCTAACTTTAAACCATGGTGGTCTGATAGAACACAGGGGGTTATTCCAATTGTTTTGTATCTGTTGAGATTTGTTTTGTGGCCAAGTAAGTGGTCGATTTTAGAGAAGGTTCCATGGGGTGCTGAGAAGAAGGTATATTCTTTTTTGTTTGGGTGGAATGTTCTGTAGATATTGATTAAG
The DNA here is from genome assembly GCF_903995425.1 of Onychomys torridus. Lineage (NCBI taxonomy): Eukaryota > Metazoa > Chordata > Mammalia > Rodentia > Cricetidae > Onychomys > Onychomys torridus. Next base: position 114,787,229 of record NC_050449.1, on the reverse strand, counting down.
TCCATTTGAGCCATAACATCAGTTAACTCCATTATGTCTCTGTTAAGTTTCAATTTGCCCGATCTGTTCAGAAGTGAAAGTGGGGTGTTGAAGCCTCCCACTATTAATGTGTGGGATTTTATATGTGATTTAAGCTTTAGTAATGTTTCTTTTACATATGTGGGTGCCCTTGTGTTTGGGGCATAAATGTTCAGAATTGAAACTTCATCTTGGTGGATCTTTCCTTCGATGAGTATATAATGTCCTTCATCATCTCTTTTGATTGATTTTAGTTTGAAGTCTATTTTGCTGGATATTAGGATGGCTACACCAGCTTGCTTCTTAAGACCATTTGATTGGAAAGTCTTTTCCCAGCCTTTTATTCTTAGGAGGTGTCTGTCTTTGAATTTGAGTGTGTTTCTTGTATGCAGCAGAAAGATGGGTTCTGTTTTCGTATCCATTCTGTTAGTCTGTGTCTTTTTATAGGTGAATTAAGTCCATTGATATTAAGGGATATTAATGACCAGTGATTGTTCGTTCCTGTTGTTATTTTTATTTTTGGTGGTAGTGTGTGTGTACTTCTCTTCTTTGGGGTTTACTGCTGTGGTGTTATCTATTGCCTGTGTTTTAATGGGTGTATCTGCCTTCCTTAGGTTGGAATTTTCCTTCTAGTGCTTTCTGTAGGGCTGGGTTTGTGGATAAGTATTGTTTAAATCTGGTTTTGTCTTGGAAGGTCTTGTTCACTCCATCTATGATGATTGAAAGTTTTGCTGGGCATATTAGTCTAGGCTGGCATCCATGGTCTCTTAGTGTCTGCATTATATCTGTCCAGGTCCCTCTGGCTTTCAAAGTCTCCATCAAGAAATCGGGTGTTATTCTGATGGGTTTGCCTTTATAAGTCACTTGGCCTTTTTCCTTTGCTGCCCTTAATATTCTTTCTTTATTCTGTATATTTAGTTGTTTAATTATTATGTGCCGAGGGGACTTTTTTGGGGGGTCTAGTCTGTTTGGTGTTCTATAGACTTCTTTTATCTTCATAGGCATTTCCTTCTTTAAGTTGGGAAAGTTTTCTTCTATGATCTTGTTAAATATATTTTCTGTGCCTTTGAGCTGGTATTCTTCTCCTTCCTCTATCCCTATTATTTGTAGGTTTGGTCTTTTCATGGTGTCCCAAATTTCTCGGACATTTTGGGTCATGACTTTGTTAGTTTTAATGTTTTCTTTGACTGATGAATCTATTTCTTCTACCGTATCTTCAACACCAGAGATCCTCTCTTCCATCTCTTGCATTCTGTTGGTTATACTTGCCTCTGAAGTTCCTGTTTGTTTACTCATATTTTCTATTTGCAGCATTCCTTCTGCTAGTGTCTTCTTCATTGTTTCTCTTTCCCTCTTCATGTCTTGGACTGTCTCCCTTGCTTTTTCATGATTTTCATTCAAGGATTTATTGTTTTCTTCTGCTTTAATTGTCCTTTCCTCTAGTTTTTTTTATAGTGTTCTTCCCATTTTTTTGTTTGTCTGTTCCTCTACTTTATTTTTGATTTCTTCTATATAAGGCTCTAGCCTCTTCATGATGTTACTTATAAGGTTGTTTTCTTCTTCTCCTTCCATTCCGTGATGTTCAGGTCTAGCTGTTGGAGAAGGGCTACGTTCTGGTGATGCTGTATTATTCTTTATTTTGTTGTATGTACTTCTGCCTTGACATCTGCCCATCTCCTCTTTTGTTCTTCTTGGTCTTATCAGTGTACTTGCTCCAGAGAGAGCTGACAGATTTAGGGAACCTCTCTCTGGTCCAGATGGAAGCTCTGGGCCAGATGGGAGTGCTGGTCCAGATGAGAGTGTTGGCCGGATAGGAGCTGGGGGGCTGAACTCTGAGTCTTGGGAAGTCCCTGGGGTCTCCTTATTTTGTCCAGATGGAAGTTCCGTGGCAGAATGGAAGCTGGGGGCTGGTTTCTAAGTCTCAGGAAGTGGCTGAGGTCTCGGGCAGATGGATATGGGGCAGGGCGTGGAGGTTGTAGGGTTCACCAGAGGATCTTGGAGAGGGGGAACCTTCCCAGTGGGGGTGGGAGTCCTGCCCTATATCCAGAACCTGGGGCCCAGTTGGGCAGGTCTTCCCTGGAATGGCTGGTACCCTGGGCTGTGACCCAGGTGTGGGCCTCTCTGGGTGTGACCCCAGGCACTCACCTCTGGTCCAGATGGGAGTTCTAGGGCAGGATAGAAGCTGGGGGCTGGTTTCTGATTCTCAGGAAGTGGCTGGGGTCTCCAGCAGGTGGGTGTGGGGGCAGGGTGTGGAGACTGCAGTGTCTGCCTGCAGTCTTGGAAAAGGGGAGCTTTCCAGCAGGGCCCGCTGATTGGCCGGATACTGGGGCCAGGTTGGGCAGGTCCTCCTGGGATGGCCTGTGTCCAGCGGTGGGACCCAGGGGCAGTTGCCTCTCTGACTATAACCCCAGGCACTCACCTCTGGTCCAGATGGGAGTTCCGGGGTGGAGAGGACCTGGGGGTTGGTCCTTTTTTTAGGATTTATTTATTTATTATATATACAGAAGAGAGCACCAGGTCTCATTACAGATGGTTGTGAGCCACCATGTGGGTGCTGAGATTTGAACTCAGGACCTCTGGAAGAGCAGTTGGTGTTCCCAATTGCTGAGCCATCTCTACAGCCCTGGTAGCTTTTGCTATCTTTTTTTCCCTAATATTTACTCTCTATATAGTGTCCTGTCTGCATGTATGCCTAAAAGTGCCAGAAGAGGGCGCCAGATCTCATTATAGATGGTTGTGAGCCACCATGTGGTTGCTGGAATTTGAACTCAGAACCACTGAAAGAGCAGCCAATGCTCTTTACCTCTGAGCCATCTCTCCAGCCCCAGCATTTGTTATCTTATCTTGAAACATTTAATTTTGCTGAATTAAGTGTCAGGCCACAGTATCTACAATGTAACAAATTGAGGGCCACACAAATACCTATAACTGAAGAATACAAAGACCTGCGTTCAAGCACGGCACACATATGTGCATATACTCATAGAGGTACATACACGTTAATTAGTTCTTTTATTAAAAACCAAGAAGGAAAAAGTAATAAATTGTGTGTCTATTAATAGGATTTAGTGGAATTAGGTGAGTAGATACTTAGGCCAGCCCCTCCTGTGCAGTGGGCAGTCAGTAAAGTGACCTTTCCCTGCTGACAAAAACCCTGCTTCCCTCTGTGTGTCCTTCACCTAGTGTGGCAGCTGCTCCCAGGAAACACAGCTGTACCCTGTGTCCTTTGACTGTGGGTGCTGTTGTTCTCACTGCGTCATTTACAGTGAAATTCAGACAGATGTTTTCAATTGTGTGTGTATAGACATATAGTGCACATCTTTAATCCCAGCCTTCAGGAGGCAGAGGTATGTGAATCTCTAGGAGTGTGAAGTCAACCTGGTCTATCTGTATAGCAAATTCCAAGCTAGCCAGGGCTACATAGTGAGACCTTGTCTCAAAAAAAAAAAAAAAAAAAAAAAAAAATATATATATATATATATATATATATATATATATATATAGAGAGAGAGAGAGAGAGAGAGAGAATGTATATGTGATGTGTATATATATATATATATTTATATATATATATAAAGTATATATAGAGAGAATGTGTGTGCATGTGTGTGTGAGTACATTGTCTGGTTAGCAGAAGGGTTTGTCTGAGTCCATCTGCTGCCCAGAAGTAGAAATCCTGACTGTATTCTTACTCAGTGTGTCACTTTTAGCGTGTATAGTTTGAACAAAGTTTCTTCAGTGACTCTGCCTAGCGGGAATAGTGCGGTGGCTAGTATATTTCTTTCTTCCCATAATAACTAGCTTTTGCTTTTTGTTTTAATTTTCAGTAAGTTTGTCAAAGATGAAACTGACTTTATCAACTTTGGATACTTGTGAGAGTTCCTTCACACCTCTAGTGGTCATAGAACTCGCCCAAGATGTCAAAGAAGAAACCAAAGAATGGCTCAAAAACAGAATTATTGCTAAAAAGAAAGATGGAGGTTTGTGAAATAGTTACTTTATCAGCTTAGTCATTATTAGTTACTGATGTGTGTTGGCAAATGTGTTTTACACGCTGTCTCTTGGCTCTGTATTACCTGTCTGGGGCTTGAAAGGAGATCTTAAATCACCACTAGACTGAAAATCCCCACCAAATTGTGGTGTGAGTGGCTTTCCTTGTGTTTCTAAAGGCCATGCCTAAGACAGTGCCTGGAGGGAGCATGGCACATGCATGGTAGGAGCATCATAGGTACTTTTCATGTGAGCAGACATGATGTGCTGAGCACCATGGGTTGTTGTGACGCCAAGGGAAGGACACATCTGATCTCTGCCTCTAGACACTGCTGTCCAGGTGGGTAAAATGAACACTAATTTCTAGAATGTCCAGTGAAAATCCAGTTAGTGGATGAACTGTCAGAGCCGTGCACAATTTGTGGCTGCTATAATAAAAGAAGGAGAGCAAAGAGTTAGGGATAGTTTGACAGTGCTTTGTGGAATGGTGGAGACAACTTCTGACTCTGTGGCTTAGCTCTCTCTTGAAGGGCAGCAGGAGCTTGGACTGGTGAAAAAACTGAGGGCTTTGGGTAACCAGACAGCCCCAGAATACACAGAACTACCAGCTGTGGCAGCTGAGGGCTGAAGGCAAGCCCTTAACAATGACTGTAAACTGATGCCTTAAGAATAGACTTTTTAAATCAAAGTGGCAATACAACATGTTTTTAAAAGTAATTGAACCAAAAGGAAAGAGTATTTGCTGAAATTTGAGATATTTTCAATTGGACTGGAGCCTCCTCTTCACCCTTCTGTGATTTAAGAGTAAGCCCAGTGAGTTCCTAGCTTCCTTTGCTCTGGCCTTGTGTCTTCAGGGACAATAGGGAGAAGGAACAGCTGCACTGCTCCAGATGGGCAATTGTGGGAGAAAGTGCCGTGGATCCCTAGGGGGAGGATGCACATTTACTACCACTGTTTGATTTTATTATTTTTAAATTTCTGTTAAAACTATGGGAAACAAAACAAAGCAAAAACCCAGAACTGCTTTTTAAAAATATAAAAGTGAGGGGCCTGTTGGATTTGAGATGACTGGGAAGCAGGATGGCACCCTAGAGACTGCAGAATGAGAGGGCTGTGGGGCTCTAGAAAAAAACCCAGGGTCTCCACAGCCTCCACAGATGCTGCTTAGGAACCTCAGGTTCACTCTCTGTGGAGGGTTGGGTGCTGGGATGGTGGGGCCAGGCTTCTGTGGAGGCCTACAGCGAGATTCCACTGAGAAGGAAGACACCATATTCCTCTCCCACCCCTAGCCTCACATTTAATTCAGTTTATAAAATGCAGGAACAAGACTTCCAATAATTCTGGGCACATATTCTTGACCTATTTAGGACAAAAGAATGAATTGTAGAGAAACCAGGGGATTGTCCAAGAAGTAACCTGTTGAGGCCTCTACCCATTAAAGGCCATGCTTGATGAATCTACCTAACCTCTCAGGACTTCAGTCTCTTGGGGTCCCTTTCTTAAAGAAGAGCCAAGAGAAGAGATGGTCACATGTCTGACACAGGGAAATGGGGAAGAAGATGAAGGGCAGCGGGCCAGGAGGAGGATGAAAAGCTCAGCCCTCAGAGGCAGAAAGAGAAGCCACCCACAAATGAAGAATGTGTTCGAAAGACAGTCTTGTAGGAAAAGCAACTTTTACAGAGTGAAAACATAAAATCGCATGTGAAAAATCATAAAGTGGATGCAATAACCTTAGCAAGACCTCCAAGACCAAAGAGCAAAATGGAAGGGTGAGGGAAGCACCGCCAGCTCACACCAAATAGAAGGATGGGGAGATAAGGAGAAATCAGTAGAGAGGATCTAGGGACCATTCCAGCTTTCAGAGAAAGAGGTAGCCTGGGACCAGCTGTAGCAATGAAAGTTCCAGGTCCCTGGGGGTGAAGATGTAACAGTCTTGCAGGAACAAAGAAAACAAAGCCAGGTCCAGAAGGATCCGACTTCCCAGAAGTGTCTGATGTCTGAAGGAAAGGGCCGTAGTCTAGAATTCTGGACATACCTAGCCAATAGAGCAAAGGAGTACAGAGAGTTTCCTCCAGTAAAACTATTGACAGGGGTCCCTTATGTCAGTGTGTCAAGGGGAGACTTACCCAGAGCACAGAAAATAGAGTTGTAAAGTGCAGATTAGGCAATAAGACAGAAACTTTGGTGAGTGAAAGCCGAGAGTCACCTGCCAGACTGACTTTTCACAACAGCAGTGGCAGGTAGTTCCTCCTGGAAGTTACACCAAGTCTCCTCCCATAGAGGGGCCTTCCTTACACTCAGAGGGTCAGCTTTGGTTTTCCATGCCAATGACACTTTGCTGAGACTTGGAGGCATAAGAGGTATACTGGGAAAAGACACACAGCAGTGTGTATAGGAAGCTGCAGCCTGGTGACGGTATGACCCTTATGCAAGGAACAGCCTTGAACACAGCCCAACCAATTCAGTGCTTCTTTTAGTAGGGGCTAGGAAGACGGTTCATGTAGGATAGAAAGCTGGCTCGGTAGGGACTGGGGAGATAGGTCATCAGGGGCTGGGGAGATGGGTCAGTAGGGGCTGGGGAGATGGGTCAATAGGGGCTGGGGAGATGGGTCAATAGGGGCTGAGAGATGGGTCAGTGGTGGATGGGGAGATGGGTCAATGTTGGCTAGGGGGATGGGTCAATAGGGGCTGGGGAGATGGGTCAGTGGTGACTGGGGAGATGGGTCAATAGGGGCTGGGGAGATGGGTCAGTGGTGACTGGGGAGATGGCTCAGTGGTGGATGGGAAGATGGCTCAGTGGTGGATGGGAAGATGGCTCAGTGGGGAATGGGCTTGGCTTGCAAGCAGGAGGACCTCTTTGTATCTCTAGTACTTAGCACACTGGTGAAATTTTGAAATCCCAGAACAGGGACTGCAGAACCAGCGGTATCCCTGAGAGCTACTGGCTAGGCAATCTAGCTAAATTGGTGAGTTCCCATTCAGTGAGAGACCATGTCTCAAAAATGAGGAGAACAATTGAGGAAGACATTCAACATTACCTCTGGCCTGCATATGCACATCCATACATGTATATATTCACATGTGCACTCATATACACACATATGTACACATATTCACAAATACAAGCAATTGACTCCTATTCCCAACTTTCTTATATTTCTTTTTTAATTGGATAATAGATTTAAATTGCTAGTATAATTTCATTTCCTTATGCCAAGTAGAAACATTATATTTTTATAGATTTTCATCTTTTGAAAGTTTATGTCTGTTTTGTTCTATACTGCACTATCTTGTGTTTGACAGGTGCCCAGCTGCTGTTTAGACCACTGTTAAATAAGTATGAGAAAGAGACAATAGAAAACCAGAATTTATACCTCGTTGGTGCCTCCAGCATCAGACTGTTACTTGGGGCAGAAGCAGTAGGACTGGTGAAGGAGTGTACAGATGCTGCCATGCGGGCCTTCACCTACAGAACCCGCCACAACTTTAAAGGCTTCCACGGTGAGCACCATGGCTTTTTTCTACTCAAATGTGTTTGCTGCATAGAAGTGTTTGATGAAATCAGGGTCTGCATAGTACCAAATACTCAAGATCTAGGCTTGTGGACCTTAGTCTGTACTCAGTTTCTCAGTTCTGCTGTTTGGAGGAAAACAGTAGCCCTTGACCATAAGTAAATAAATGTGCTGGCTGTGTGGAGTCCTTGGGCTATAACTTACTCCCTCTCTGGAGTAGGTAAACACAAGTTAGAATGTGTGCTTTATTTATATGGTTCTAATTTTAGTAATATGCATGGGCAAATGTAAGAGCTCAGTATTTAGAAACCTCACTTCTTGAGTTTTCTGGTTCTTTCTGATGTGGTGGGATGATGGGCATGTTCTGGCATTTAAAGGGCATCTCAAAGAGTGAATCTGGGCCTCAGGCTTTCTGAAGGAGGGGCACTTGCTTCAAAAGTGCATGGGCTCCTGGCAGTGCTGTTGGAGTTAGAACATGTAATTGGGCCTCTTGGTACCAACTCACTGCAGAACTTTTCACCTCAGAGATACGGTGATATAAGTAATAGTTTCCTCTAAGAAAGATTTGTCTGTCAGAGCTGCTGTTTTCTTATAAACTTTATTCTCCACGATGCTTGGTTCTAGAAGGGAGGAAGGCTAATGTGACTTAAGTCAGCTTGTCCATCTGAGTTAGAAACATTGGTACAGCTCAAGAATGTGCAAGCTTGCACAGTATCACTCCCACCCCCTGCCTTCCCCATTAAAAACATCCTACAATTCAGAATGCAGCCTTTGATCATTGGCTCCAAGTAAAGCCAGGGCAGTGTATGCTAATGGACTTTTGGTGCCAGAGAGGCTTTGAAATGACTGAAGGCTGTGTTAGAAATCAGAGCCGACTCGGTACCCTCATATCTAGGTGCTTTGCCGTCTGTTAACTTTCCAGTTTTGAACTTTGGCAGCTCCGTAGGTTGTTTATGTTTATGGCATTTCTATAACCACAAGCATAACAATTTGAACATTATTAATTTTATATTCTACTAAGAAAGTAACCAGAAAGTTTTGTTCTATTTTAGATAACAATGAGGACTTCCTCACAATGGCCGAGTGTCAGTTCATTATCAAACATGAACTTGAGAATCTTAGAGCTAGAGATGAGAAGATGATCCCTGGTTACCCCCAGGCCAAATTGTACCCCGGGAAGTCACTGAGTAAGTCTCTGTCAGCCAGCTTCTCACTTGTCTTCTCTTAATGCTCTTTATTAGTCCTGGTTGTTCAGAGTTTACAGCCTCATATGTGCCTTTAAGTCGCCTGCTTTGTCCTGTTCAATACTCACCAGGTTCTTGCCGAATCCAGTCAGCTTGATGTTCCATGTAAATTACCTATCACAGTTACTTCAAGTCAGCAAAGTTCACTTTATACCCAGTGAAAATCACAGTGGGTGGAGCTAGGAAAGGTCTCATCCTGGAGTCCTGCTCTTGTTCCCTCGGACCTCACTGAGGTGACCATAAACAAACATAGAGTAACATAGGACATCCTAACCAAGTGTGTAATGTGGATGAGCATTGGTGTAACAGTCCCTTGATAGTGATGGTGGCGTCAGGATGAAGCACACCAGTGTATGCAGCAGCAAGACCTTGGAACTATGGTTCCAGCCTCCCAGCTCTGGGTCCCTGCATCTGGTTTTCTTTTTCACCCCCCACTACTCCCACCCCTTGTGGCAGAGCCTCAAGAACTACTCCACATTTCCTAGTTGCTGCCAGATGTGCTCTCAAGCCTGCCCGCTCAAAGCAAGGCCAGGCAAAGGCTGCCCGCCTGGTTTGCTGTTGTGTGCCTTCAGACTCTTCAGATAGGACAGTTTTTCATTTGCATTTTTCTACAGTATTGATTTCTGTGGACATCAGACCTTTGATAAGACTGGTTCAGGGCTGGGTCTCTGCCTGCCTCCTCCTTGGCCTCTGTGTTCTGAACCCACACAGCTCTGTCTCCCATTCTCTCTGTCTTGGGATGTGGATTTGCCTTGGTTTAATGGCGTTTTTCCAAAATTGAGTCTTTTTGACCTTTTGTTTTAAATATTGGAGTACTTTCTTAGGATAAATTGTCTTGATTTGTGTGTGTGTGTGTGTGTGTGTGTGTGTAAAAAACTGTTGTTTTGGTTTGGTTTTCCCTAAAGCGAGCTGTAGCCGTTATTCTTGTATGTTCTAAATTGTATTCTAAATGCCTAGGTCAATGTGGCTTATACTTTTTTTTAATTCATTAATTTATTTATTTTACATCCTGACTGCAGCTTCCCCTCCCTCCTCTCCTCCTCTTCCCCCCTCTCATCTGTCCCCCACAACCCACCCCTCCTCTGTAATTGATCAGAAAGGGGCAGGCCTCCCTCCTGTGGACATCAGCACAGCAGGCATATCAAGCAGCCTTAAGACGGAGCACCTCCCCTGTATTCAGGCTGGGCAAGGCCATCCAGCATGAGGACAAGGTTTCCAAAAGCCAGTCAAAGCACTGGGGACAGCCCCTGCTCATATTGCCAGGAGTCCCACATACAGACCAAGTTACACACTATCACATATATGCAGAGGGCCGAGGTAGGTCCCATGCAGGCTCCCTGGTTGTTGGTTCAGACTCTGGTGGCTTATACTTTTTAAAGTGTTAGAACAATTCTTTACACACCATAAAGTGAGAAAAGACTTCTCTGGGGCAATTTGCACATTTCATGTTTATTTTCCCTAAAGGGAGAGCTTGAGAAGAAGAGATACGTTATTTTCAGTGTCTGGATTTGAGGACTGGTTGAATTTTTGTTAGGTATCCTTTCTATCCCATGCTGCAGTCTCCCCAGCTTTCTCTCCTTACTGTGCACCCTCAGGTATTATTCAAGAGAACACTTCAAACAAATGGGGACTGTACCACCTTGCACCTTTACTGTTGTATGGGTATTTGCTCATCTAGATTTCTGAGTTAATTCAAGTGTGTTTCTTTTGTAGGGAACTTGGTGTTCCACCATGTGTCTGCCATCATATTGATGAATAAATATGTTTCCTCCATTTCTTTAACCATAGAAAAGTAGGAAAGGTCCAGGAGCGGCCGTTAGATCACAGGGGTCCATGTCTTTGGGGACAGACACTGACAAGCTGTCCTTCCACACACTGGCTTTACATGAGACCACCTTCATCAGATTTGGAAAGCACTCATCCTCTGCTTAGTCTATGTTGAGTGTTTGGGCTGTGAGTTTTACCAGACTGCAGCGTCTGTGAGGTTTTGTACTTTTGTCTCTGTGTCATCAGTATGGCGAATGGTGTTCTGGTGTGAGCCCATTCTTGTCTTCTTCTGGTGAACTCTGCCTGTCTAATTAACCTTCCTGCTGAATGCTACTTATAGCTTTTCAAATGATAGGAATATTTTATTTATTTTTATTGTGTTTCTTACCACTTATTTCTATATGGTCTACAATTTAATTTTGCTATTTACTTTTTTTATCATTTGTATTTTTTTCTTCATCACTCATAACCCTAGAAATTGATAACTATGGGGATTTCATCACATTCCTGCCAATTTGCTCTCTGTATGGCATGTTGTTTTTGTTTGTTTTTTGCCTTGTACCTTTGTTATTGGTTGCATAAATATGTTTGGCAGCTTTCCAGTGTAGACTGTACCCTTCATAGTCATTCAGTGCTGTTTGTTTCCTTGTTCTCTGTTGTGTAAGGTTCAACTCGGTCTGTCTTGGATTCCTTGCTTTATTAGTCTGTGCACCTGTGTTAATTTACCCATAGCTTTTAGCGCCTCTGAGGGTCATTTTAGCTGGATCTCATATTAGAATATGTTTGGGTTTTGAGTGCAGCCTAATCTGCAGACTTTTTTTTCCTAAGAGGATATTTCTTTGTTGATGCCATTTGGTTCTGTAGTTCTGGTGGTGAAGTCTTGGGCTTCTCGCACACCAGGCAAACCCTCTACCACTGAGCTGTAATTCAGGTATATGCTGCTTATTAATGACCTACTTTAGATTGGGCTGTTTCATTTGGTGTTATATTTCATGTTGAAATGGCTTTTTTGTGTGCTTAAGAAAAATTTTTATCTCATAGTGTGTTCATTTCTTTTCAGTGAGAAAAGCTAGGAAATATCTGTTTTTAAAAATACAGTCAGTCAAGTTTAATCTAAAATTTACTTAATTTCTTTGAATTATATTTGTATCTTTTAAAATATTTTTTTAAACTTAAATTAAAAAAACTCCTTTTCTATTTTTTCATAAAATTTAGTTGTACAGAATAATGGATGTTGTGGTATTTTCATACATGCATGTCTCTGACTTCATGTTTCCTCCTCCATGGTGCTCCTTTGCTTCCTGCCCCCTGGTGGTCCCCCTCAACTGAAATGCCCCCTTCTGCTTTCACATAAATTTAGATCTGCATATGAGAGAACCTGAGGTGTTTTGTCACTGTCCCCTGACTCTATGACCTTTTCTTGCCTACTTTCCCTGTTGCCTCCTCCCTGCCCATCATGGTACCTTCTGCTTCGTGTCCTGCTGTGCCTTCTAGTCTGCTGAGCCATGCTGGGAGTGTGTCACAGATGCGTCTCCTTGCTCTCATTCGTATGTGCAGCTCTAAGAATTGAATGCAGGCATCTCTTTCTTCTCATCTACACTTTAGTTACCTGCTCTGTGTTCAGTTCTTCTTTTTCTTTTTAGAGACAGGGTCTCACTCCCTACCCTTGGGTGGCCTAGAACTCGCTATGCAGAGTTTGGCTCCTCCTGACTCTCTCTGGCTTGCTGGGAAGGCACACACTGCCACTCTTGGCTCTTTATGTCTGATGGTGAGTGTTTTTTAGTTTAGTTTTTGTTTGTTTGTTTGTTTGTTTATGAATGAAGCAATTTATTAGTCCAGCATCCTTTGTTCTATTGCTTCTTGTTGGCAGCTGCCACATGTCTGGCAATCCTGCCCAGATGTCTGCCCCTGAAGTGTTAGCTTGTGTGCTGACCCCCATCTTGGTCCTTTCCCACCATTTTCAGCCCACCCAACCCCCATTGCATGGAGGACCCGGTGGACCATTGCTGTGTGTAAATAAAGTTCTGATTGGCCAGTGGCCAGGCAGGAAGTATAGGCGGGACAAGAGAGAAGAGAATTCTGGGAGGTGGAAGGCTGGGTGGGGAGACACTGCCAGCCGCTGCCATGACAAGAAAGATGTAAGGTACAGGTAAGCCATGAACCAAGTGGCAAAGTATAGACTAATAGAAATGGATTAATTTAAGATAGAAGAACTAGATAACAAGAAGCCTGCCACGGCCATACAGTTTGTAAGCAATATAAGTTTCTGTGTGTTTACTTGGTTGGGTCTGAGCGATTGTGGGCCTGGCGGGTGAGAGATTTGTCCTGACTGTGGGTCAGGCAGGGAAACTCTAACAACAGACCATACTCCTGGAGGTTCTGCTGAAGTCGCTGTACTTGATGCCATTTCTCTGCAGTCCTCTGTAGACTGGGCCATGGAGCCAACCCCAGCACAACCTTGGAAGCACAGGTGCAGTGTTGTGGGAACAGCTCATGTGTGGAAGCAGTTCTCCTCATATGGAACAAACTTGTGGCGTTTGGCCGGCTCAATCGTGTTCACCCATCCAGGGACTTCCAGTTCCCTGGACTTTTTGATGAAGGCTGCCAGAGCTCTAACAAACTCCTACTGGTTTACACAGTGTGGTCTAAGAGCTGCCAGCTGGGGGAAAGGCTGGAACTAGTTTTTTTCAGTCCTTTCCTTGGGTAGTGTCCTGTCATTGTATAGGGCAAGATGGCTATCATTTGAGGAAGCATTTCCTCATTTGCCTTTGAAGAGTCTCATGGTGGTATTTACTTTGTTGTAGGGGTATGGATTATGTATGTGCCAGATTTCATACACTCTCTAATATTGATTGACCTGGGCTTGTATATCATTTTCCCACCTGTGTTTTTGTCTTTCCCTCTTGGTACCTTTATTGATTTGGAATTTGTAGTTATTTCTCTTTTTCTCACATTGCTTTTTGGAGCCCTTTCCTTCTGTTCTCTCAGCTCCTGCTTGAGTTTAACTTTGGAGATATGTTTGCATGGATCTCTTGGAGTCGTCAGATTTTCCTTGTGTGGCACTGTGACTTCCTGTCTCTTCTCGGCCCTTTGCTTGCTTGGTGTTCTTGGCAATCTTGGTTTCTAGTTATGTTTTTTCTGTAGCTTTATCAATTCTTTGTGATTAGTACTTATTATTGTTTTTGTCTTTTTCTTGAGTCAGGAGCTTAGTAGCCCAGGCTGGCCTCACATTTGCAGCAGTTCTCCTGCCTCAGCCTCCCTAATGCTAGGATTGCAAGCATGAACCACCCCGACTCATTTTAGATGAAGTCCTTGGGGGTGGGTAGGGTGTGGAAGGAAGGGGACCGACCGTCTCTAGCAAGGGGTGGTGGTAGTGAGAGGCTTGTATTTGCATAGAACCCCTCCAGGCAGCTGCGTTCTGTGGAGAGCTTCTAGGCAGCCCTGTTCTTTCAGGGTTCTGTTGGGCTGGGCCTTGACTCAGTGCCATAGCTGATGGCCTTTCCATTGATTGTAGTAGGCACTACAGATGTGAACAGAGTCTTGGAGGCTTATCTGTGTCCCCTCTGTGTCCCAGTAACTCCAGAATACCAGACCAACATCTGCCTGCCCCATCCAGGTTCAGAGGCTCTCATTTATCCTCTGCTGACCCTCCAGTGTGGGACAGAGAAAAACCAATATTTTATTTAAAACAGGTTGATTATAAATACAATCTCTTTCTAAAGATAAAAAGGGGATATGATATAGATATGATAAGATAAAAGGGTAGATTAATAAACTTCTAAAGAACAACAACTCATTTAAAATGTTTTACATTGGTATAGATTTTAGTCTATTGATACAAACTTAAAGTTAATTTTGTTATACTATGTGTATATTTCGACTCTTGTTTAAGGTATTATGTTTGTACAGCTCATTTAAAATTATAATAGATAATTAAAAATAGATTAATAACTGGTCATCTATGATAATCATACTCATAGCCATGTTAGTTAAGTCTTCTAGGTATACACAAAGATATTTCAGATAGACAGGTAATCTTCAAACACTTCAAAGGTCTACAGAATATGACATTTAAAATATTTTTAAAATTTAGACTTTCTGGACAGTGAGACATGTCTGCTCCTGGCAGCACCAGTTTACTTCAGAGAGGAGGATGGGCATTAAAGACACTTCATATGGAGTTTATCTTCACGTGGGCAAAAATAGCCATTTGGGCAAGAAACTGCTCTTGCCTGGACTGTTTGATCGACTGGACGTGCAGGACCCATGGAAAGGTGACCACTAAACTTTGCTTTACAAAATGGTCCTTCAGGTTCCTGCTTTGCAGAGGAAACTGCCAGACATTCTACAGGACACTGAGAGAAGTGACCGAGAGACTCTAGCCCTGTGGGTTGAAGACAAATGCCCCAACTTTACAAAGGAACATTAGGTGACTGTCCAGGCTGCCAGCTGTCTCTATCTACTCTGCAAGACTCCCAAAAGTTGCTTGGATCCTTCTCCCAGTTCTCAGATAATATTATATCCTTCTGAGGTCTTTGATGTGGTTGAAGACTAGATAGTTATAATTTCCTCAGTTATGATACAAGATAAGTTAGATATAAAACTTTAGACTCACAAATATAAGATAGATAGGATATCTTCTTTAATATTGTAACTATAATTCTTGCTTGATAATTGTTTTGTTATCTGTAATTTTACTATGTAAAAGTTAACCCTCCTTTTTTTAACAAAAAAGAAAAGGGGAAGTGCTGTGGATATCACTCTGTATAAATAAAGTGCTGATTGGCCAGTAGCCAGACAAGAAGATAAGGTAGGCGGGACAAGGAAGAGGAGAAGGCTGGGAACAGGAAGGCTGGGAGGAGACACTGCCAGCCACTGCCATGAGAAGCAACATGTAAAGACACCGGTAAGCCACAACCCATGTGGCAAAGTATAGACTAACAAAAATGGGCTAGCTATGAATAAGAGCTAGACAATGGTAGGCCTGAGCTAATGGCCAAGCAGTTTAAATAATACAAAATGTCTGTATGACATGGTTGCCTAGTCTGCAGGACTTAAGCTAGGTAAGGCAGCAACACTGCTAATGGTACAGCGGCCCCTGGCTGATGGAATGTGTTCACCTCAAAAGGAAAAGGAGTCTCAGGACTACTGACAGTGGCCCTGTGCAGGGGAGAATAGCAGGCCACTTCTTCTGGATCTGACCAGAGAGCAAAATGCCAGAGAAGGGGAGGGACCCATGACAAGGATGACCAGCACAGTCCTCACACCCTGTGGCTGTTGAGTATCAGGGTGTGGTAGTCTGAACATAACTGGCATCCATAATCTCACAGGGAGAGGCATATTAGGAGGTGTGGCCTTGTTGGATGAAGTGTGTCACTGTGGGGGTGGGCTTTGAGGCTTCCTATGCTCAGGATACCATCCAATGTCTCAATCAACTTCCTGTCACCTGCAAGATGTAGGACCCTCAGTTCCAGGATCATGCCTGCCTGTACGCCACCATGCTTCCTGCCATGATGATAATGGACTAAACCTCTGAAACTGTAAGCCTCCACCTCAGTTCAATGTTTTCCTTATAAGAGCTGCCATGGTCACGGTGTCTCTTCACAGCAGTATAAACCCTAAGACACAGGCTGAGCAAACACATCCATCCAAACTGGAAGAAAGCTGCTCAAGGAGATACCTATGTCTCCAAAATACACTTTGACATTCCTGTGTTTCTCATTTGGTGTTCTCCCTGTTTAACATAAAGACTACAAAAGTGTATGGTCAAACACAGTGTACATGTTTGCTGCATGTTATAAAATATAAACATACATATCAATGGTTGAACATTCTTACATACATTCCTGATTGTGGTATTTGAAACCAACCTATGTCACTGTTCTTATAACACTGACGAGGAATTTTAGAGACAGACTCCTTTACGACCCCGTATCCATCATACACACAGGTGATATCTTAAAGAAGCTGCTGTTGCATTCTAAAGAAAAACCATACAATATTAAAGACAACAACATGTCAGACCAGAACTCATATTAATCTGCTCTTTTGTTACTATAACAGAGGACCTGAGGTCCTAACTTTATAAGAGAAGAAGTTTCTTCATTTCACAGTTCTAGAGAATCGCAGGCCTTGCACCATCTCTCAGCTCTGGTGAAAACTCATCCTGAATGAAAGAGAAACATACAAGGAGCTATGATCATCACATCACCAAACAGGAAGCTAGGAGTGAGGTGAGGAAAGAGCTCCACTAAAGGATGTGTGGAAACTCCAGGAGGATTTCGTGATGTCTACTTGGAGGGCTGATGGGTATAGGTCAACAGAGAAATGGAAGCTTCCAGCAGCACCAGGACCATGCTTCAGGGTGTCTGTCTGTACTGCATGCAGCTCTACCTAGAAGTATCTGGAACATGCCTCCCAACCAAGAGAATGAAGATTACATATGCCCTTTTGAAAGGACATCAATCAAGTATTGATATAGAACATGGTATTCCTGGTTACCTGGAGCAGTGGAAACACCAAAACCTTACTTGTTCAGGAGACCAAATTAAAAACAAAGAAAACCAGAAACATAAAAATTGTTTTATGAATTCAAATTTACAAATCCAAATCAAAAGCCTTGAAACAAAGCCTTTAAGGTCAGCTGTAGTTGGAGAGCTTCTCTCCAGGTTCCACTAAGCCCCCACGGTCCTATAACTTCAGTGCCACAGCCAGCCCAGGATTTAAACACTAGTGTAGCGGTGGTAAAAACTAATGGCGAGGCCCCGCTGCAGTTGGGCACCCCCACACCGAGAGCCAGGACTAGGGGCTTGTGGGCAACTGACTTTAGTCATGTCAGCCAAAGAAGAGTCCTCAGAAATTTCAGCATAAAGAACTTACAAAATGGTCTTGACAGCACCTGAAGCTGATGTAACTCAAACCATATGTCTTCTCACCCTTGCAGCTGGTACTTTGGACTGGTACCTTTTCCAGTCATTAAGAAGGGGGTTCTTTGTAGTCCACCTTTTTAAGTTCTCTCCTCCTGTGTAGAGCTTATGTGAGTGACCTCATTGTAAGAGGACTAATGAGTGAAGACATTTGTTTTCCCTCCAGTGAGTACAGCTGAGATCCTATCATACATAAGCCCATCTTTTTTGGTTTTATGGAGACAGGGTTTCCTCTGGGTAGCTCTGACTGCCCTGGATCTTACTCTGTAGACCAGGCTGGCCTGGAACTCAGAGATCCGCCTGGCTCTGCCTCCTGAGTGCTGGGATTAAAGGCGTGCGCCACCACCGCCTGGCAGGCCCATGTTCTTGATGCAAATCTCATTGTAGGAACAGCCATGCGCTGTAAGGGGCTCATGGGAAAAGCACCCCAGCGCCCTGGTATGGCCTTTAGGACCAAAGGCTCCACACTAGTAGGTCACTCTCAGTACCTGCGCAGATTAGAGACTCTGGGTCTGTCAGGCACTGCCAGGAGGCACTGATCTGCCTGTGCTTGTCTTTTCCATGTTGTGTGTGAATGTCCCAACCACACTTGTCATCTGACTGCATAGAAAAGGAGGGAGCTCAGTGTGATTTTTGAAGTTCCTGTTTGTGTATATGTCTTTGTCATTAGATTGGACAGATAAAAATGAGTGAAAATACTTGCTATCAACAGAAACAAAATAATTGTAGTGAGGGAGGTTAGAGTCTTTGGGGGGTGCAATTTTGTAAGCTGTGTCCAGATTTAAAATTCATTTGTTGTTGGCTCTGGATGAGGAAAGAGTGAAAAGGTAAGATAATGTATGTGTGCAATAATTTCAGGGTTTGGGGGGACTGGAGAGATGGCTCAGAGGTTAAAAGTGCTTATTACTCTTACAGAGGACCTGGGTTTAGTTCCCAGCCCCCACATGGTGGGTTATAGCCATTTGTAACTCCAGTCCCAGGGGATCCAATACCTAGGTACTCACATGGTGCAAACATATATGTAGGCAAATATTCACACACATAAAACAGATAAATCTCAAAAAATAATAAAAAAAAAAGAATTTCAGTATTATTCACAGTGACAAAACCCAGAAACAGTTATTCTTCAGTACAGACTTACTCATAGTAGGTTCATGCTGGGAGGTAGTCAGCTGTAAAAGGGTAATACTGAAAAGTTGTAGACACCGTGGCTGAAACGATCAAGAGCACTGTGAAGTGTACAAGACCATTCCTGTTTTGTATTTCAACATCGGTAATTTGTGCATAAGTTTCAGGGTATATTCTGACATCTGGTGATACATTAAGTTGCTGTTTATAGTGGCTCTTTTTATATAGAGAGAAGAATGGAAAGTTTGCATGCTTCTGATGTATACAGTTTGTATGGTTTAGAATTTTATTCAACTTGCACTGCTTTCCTAGTGAGAGAAAAATAGTAAAGGTATTTATATTCCAAACTACGTTGTTCACATTCAGAACTGGCAGGGCAGCAATGCTATATGTGACCTGCATACTAAACCACACCCCTGTGTTTGAGGCAGTTCTCATGCTTCCTTTCACAGTGAGGAGACTGCTCACATCCGGCATCGTGACCCAGGTGTTTCCATTGCATGATAGTGAGGCCCTGAAGAAGCTTGAGGACAGCTGGTATATGCGGTTTGCTCTGAAGTATCAGCCCATAGGTATGTGTCACTGCCTGTGTCCCACTGGAGAGAGGGCCCTGACAAAGTCACTGTCCTGTGACTCAGAGCTCTCCTGGCCAGTGCTTAGCAGTTACAAGGGCAAGAAGATGGCTTGATGGCCTTGTTCCTTCTAAAATATTCAGGCTTTGGCTAAATATGATCTATAGCATATGCAGTTTAAAGTAGCTTTTATGAATATATGTCTTAAAAAAAGATGTATGTGTGTATGTATAGCAGTGGGATTGGGATTGTACATATGAGTGTAAGTGCCTGCAGAGGCCAGAAGATGCCTGCAGAGGGCATCAGATACTGGAGTAGTTCTGAGCTGCCTGATGTGGTTTGGTTTGAACTTGGGTCCTCTGCAAGAGCAGCAAGCGCGCTCCTCTGCTAAGCCATCTCTCCAGCACAGGTGAATTCATGTCTTCACATGAGTGTAGCTGGTCTGTGAATATTTTGTGTTTGACATTTTCTATTCCCATGGAGCTGGCCAAGCCAAGCTTGAATTGAGGCAGACTCAATGGCCTAAACATCTTACCTCAAGGATCCATCTATTTCCTCTGAATAGTTATAAGAGTAATTTCTCTGGTATGTATTGAATGTTACTTTATGGAAAGTTACATCAGTATTAGTGTTCAAATATTTTTGTTTGGTTATGTGTTTGAAAAAACTTTTTGTCAGTGCTGGAGATTAAACTTTGAGCATGCTAGGCAAGTGCTCTAACCCTGAGCCACACCCCCCGCCTTTTGCTGAGTTTCTAAGCATAAGGCTAATGTTCAAGCTGGAGCTTCACTAAGTGTTGCTGTCACGTTTTTCTTTAAAGGACCTTTCTTCTTCTTCTTCTTCTTCTTCTTCTTCTTCTTCTTCTTATTCTTATTCTTATTCTTATTCTTATTCTTATTCTTTTCTCCTTCTCCTTCTCCTCCTCCTCCTTCTCCTCTTTCTTCTTTATTTTAAGAGAAGTCTTCTTTCTATAGTTTCTTTCTAATTTCCATTTCCATAAATAGCTGCTACAATGTCAAACAAGAAGCAAGGTTGGAGGTGGAGAGTGAGCTTAGGGGGTTAAGGGCCCTTGCAGGGGACCTGAGTTCAGTTCCCAGCATACATGCTGGGTGGCTCACAACCACCCATAGCTCCAGCTTCAGGGAGATCTGACACCCTCTTCCTGCTCTGAGGGTACCGCCCCCCCCACAACACACATGTAAAAATAAAATATTAACATTTTCTTTATTATTTAATATCAAACACTGAAATTGCATTTTAAGGTTTTTCTTGTAGTCTCTGAAAAAAAAAGCTTTGTTTTGATAATTCCAGGTACACAGTACTCATTTTTTTTTAAAGATTTATTTATTTATTATATATACAGCATGTATGACTGCAGGTCAGAAGAGGGCGTCAGATCTCATTACAGATGGTTGTGCCACCATGTAGTTGCTGGGAATTGAGCTCAGGACCTCTGGAAGAGCAGCCAGTGTTCTTAACCTCTGAGCCATCTCTCCAGCCCTACAGTACTCATTTTTATGTTATACTTAAGAGAATTTTTCACTGTTTTGATATTTAAGTGGCAATAATTTAAATATTGCCTGTGAGACTACAGGTGGCTGGCTCTATTAACTATTTCCTAGAAAGGGAAAGAAAGCCTGGGGAGAAACCTGGGTGTGCGCTGTGGTATACTAAGCTTCTGGGGAGGGCGGGGCCGTTGAGAGGAGCAGGCAAAGGGAAAGCCACTGGCTTGGAGACCAGCACACACACGAGCCCTTGCGTTGTGTGCAGATTGGACATGCAGCAGCCTGATTCAGATTTAAGATGACCTCATCATACATTTGTTTTAATACTCCCCCCCACCCCAGGTCAGCTAGAAGAATCAAGAGGAGGAGTAAATAGCTCATCATAATCACTCCAACCTGTCTTCATAGGCGCATCTGAGCATACTGTCTTCAAAACAGTATATTCGGGGCTGCAGAGATGGCTCCTAGTTAAGGGTGCTTGCTGCTCTTGCATAACTCCCAGGTTCATCCCAACAGCTACCTGTAACTCCAGCTCCATGGAACCTAGTGCCTTCTATCTCTGTGGGCACTTGCATGCACATGCTACACATACAAATGTCAGATGCACACACATACACATAAGTTCTTTAAAGGACTAAAATTTTTAGTGGTAGAGTGCTTGCCTAGCAAGCGCAAGGCCCTGGGTTTGATCCTCAGCTCAAAAAAAGAAAAAGGTAAATTTTTAAATACCAGTGGTGCTAGAGAGATGGCTCTGTGGCTAGAGTTTTCCTGCCTGGCCTACAGTCAGGACAAATCTCTCTCACCTGCCAGGCCCATAGACGCTCAGACCCAACCAAGTAAACATACAGAGACTTATATAGCTTACAAACTGTATGGCTATGGCAGGCTTCTTGCTAACTGTTCTTATATCTTAAATTAATCCATTTCTATTAATCTATAAGTTGCCACGTGGCTCATGGCTTACCAGTATCTTAACATCTCTCTGACTCAGCCTTCCACTTCCCAGAGTTCTCCTCTGTCCTTGTCCCGCCTATACTTCCTTCCTGGCTACTGGCCAATCAGTATTTTATTTATTAACCTATCAGAGCAACACATTTAATGTATAGAACATCCCACAGCATGGCTCAGTACTTTAAAGTTCTGGCTGTTCTTGCAGAGGACTTGGATTTGGTCCCAGAACCCACATGGTGATTTACAACCACCTGTAACTCCAGTTCCAGGGGATCTGCTGATACCCTGTTCTTACTTTTGTGGGCACTATATGCATGTAGTGCACATGAATACACTCAGGCACACACATATATACCAGCTGAAATAAATTAAAAACTAAAACCAAATAAATTAAAATCTAATATATAATTAACCAGTTGCTCTGACTAGTCCCCTGTCCCTCCCGCCCTCTCATCCCATTCTTGTCCCAGCCTGGCTGCTCTGAGGCCCAGGGATTCCCCATGTGACCAAAGCTAGCAGAGATGCTCTTTGGTTGGTTAGTCTGTTGCAGTTCATAGCCTGCTCAGACTTTCTCCTGTCCAGTGCTCATATGAAGGTGTGCACAAAGTTCTCAGTAGGATGTGCTGAAGCTGGAAGTTAATGTGTAGAATCTTGTTTCAAGTTTGTGAATGATTTGTGCTGAATGCATTGGGAAATTTGTCTTGTCTCACTGATATCTGACTTTAGGTAGGAGATGAAGATACCGTGGGTGTGGGTTATCTTTACAAAGAGCTGCATGGAGTAATACTGATGGGGAGGAAAGCAGGGTATACATAGATGCCCACATAGTGGTTCAGTGTCCGTGGATGAACTTAACCTAGGGTCTTAGAGATGAAGATAATCCCAAGATGATCTTTCTTTGGCAATAAAGTATCTGTTAGATGAAGGGGAAAACTGAGCCAAGGTTCCTGACAGTCACCTCGGCAGCTGAGGTTTGAACTATGAACTGGGAAAGTGCAAGGATCGTCACACTGACAGGTGAGGTCTTTGCACTGTACACAGGATAGAGTTGATATCCCACATAGAATGGAAATGGAGGTGTTAAAGATCCCCAACATGCAACTGCTTGTGCCATGGTTAAATGACAGTCTCTGGTAACCTGAGCCTCAGTTCTTCCTTCTCTCTACTGTAGACAACATCCGTGGCTACTTTGGGGAGACAATCGCTCTGTACTTTGGGTTCTTGGAGTACTTCACCTTTGCCTTAATCCCCATGGCCGTCATCGGGCTGCCCTACTACCTATTTGTGTGGGAAGACTATGACAAGTATGTCATCTTTGCCTCGTTCAACCTCATCTGGTCCACAGTGATCCTGGAGGTGTGGAAACGTGGCTGTGCCAGCATGACCTACCGCTGGGGGACACTGGTCATGAAGAGGCAGTTTGAGGAGCCCCGGCCCGGGTTTCATGGAGTCCTGGGTATCAATTCTGTCACCGGCAGAGAGGAACCCCTCTATTCCAGCTACAAGAGACAACTGCGCATCTACCTGGTCTCCCTGCCATTTGTGTGCCTCTGCCTCTATTTCTCCCTCTACATCATGATGATATACTTTGACATGGAGGTCTGGGTCTTGAGTCTCCATGAGGACAGTGAGTCCGTGTGGTCCAGCCTCCTGCTGTATGTGCCCAGCATTGTTTATGCCATTGTGATTGAGATCATGAACCGCCTCTATCGATATGCTGCTGAGTTCTTAACATCTTGGGGTAAGCTTCCACACATTTCACTTGCCTTTGAGAAGTACTTCTTGAGGCTCAAGGGTCAGAGAGAGGTGGCTTAGCTGGTAAAGGCACCTGCCCTCAAGTCTGAAGACCTGAGTTTTACCCCTGAGACCTACATAGTTGAAGAAGAGAACCAACTCTGATCTACACACCCACCCACCCATTCTCCCTCCCCGGAGTGGAGCCCGTGTACCCACACATGCACACATATGCACACATACTTAACACCACACCAAACAAAATAAAAATAAAAATAATAATTCTTACTTAGATTCTTGGGCTTACATGGCTGCTGCCTTGCGGAATAGATAGCAGTCCTCTTGGCTCGCTACCAAAACCTGAGACACAGCTCACCAGCCCCATGACCTCCACTGATCTCCATATTGTGGCTGCCATAGTGTTCACTTATCCAACATTTTAGGTTCTGGGCACACTGCTGAACACTACTCCAGTTTCTCGTTTTCACCTTTTGAAGCACCGTGAACTAGCAGCTCTTCCCCTCTTTTATGGGTAGGAGGTAGTGATGCTTACCAAGGCACCCACAATATAGTGTAGTCAGGGTAGTTCAGGGCCATAACATTGTGTTTCATGCTGAGGGTAAAATAAATAGGAAGTGTCTCCAGAGGAACTTAGGTTTGTGTCCTACCGTCCTTAGGGATGGCCCAAGGGTGATTGCTCATGCATACATCTGTGGAAAAAAAGAACCTGAGTAGATTTTAAAGTGGGAAGAAGTCTGGGCCTTTACTTCATGAACCTAACATTTTAAGTTTTTATCTGTTCTATAAGAGCAGGAGCAGTTTGCTGAGGGCTTTCTTTGTTCTGGGTCAAATGTTCTGATCTCCACACCCACCCAGGCAGTGGCCAGTCCTTACACTATGGCAGGAGGCTGAGTAGCAGGAGGTAGCATGGGTGGCCTGAGGTCAGGTGGTGTGTACCACTGCAGGCCAATCCTCATGCAGGAGCCCCTCATGATGCTTTTTTGCTCTTGCTCCTGCTGTCTTGGGGTCATTGTACTGTGTTCCCATTTCTAGACGAGGCTAGAATCTGAATTCTCTTCCAGCTAGTCCTTGTCCTAAGGCCCCTGTATGGACTGTGTTGCTTTCCCCTTTAACCATTTCACTGTTAC
The DNA here is from genome assembly GCF_903995425.1 of Onychomys torridus. Lineage (NCBI taxonomy): Eukaryota > Metazoa > Chordata > Mammalia > Rodentia > Cricetidae > Onychomys > Onychomys torridus. Next base: position 114,762,734 of record NC_050449.1, on the reverse strand, counting down.
ACTGTAGGCCCTTCTTCAGAGTGGCTGGGAATAGGTTCATTTGCTGACACTTCCCAGATTTCTTTTTCCATATTTAGAAAAAACCATTACCAATCGCAAGGCTATTGCAGTGGATGAGGATGTACTGTGGTTGATGATGATCTTGCTAGCAAAGAATGGTTGTGACCAACAGCAGAGATGTCCAGGGACTTCAACCCTGGTGCTGGGTGCCTCTGCTCTAAGCACAATCCACTGATTACCCCCATGACAACACACCTACACTGCTTCTCATCTGAGAGATGTCTCCTCTCTCTTAATATTGTAGAGAATCACAGATTGGAATCTGCCTACCAGAATCATCTTGTTCTGAAAGTGTTGGTGGTAAGTGGCATCTTCTATGCTATGGCAGCATCTCTCGGCCAGTGCCACCCTGCTGCCTCCTGGTGTGGAATGAGAGTTCAAGTCTGTGGGCACAAAGCAGCTTCCAGGTCTGGGCTGCTCAGTGCAGTGGGGTCTTTCTGCCATGGTTGCCTGGGCCCCAACATCTCCATAGAGCAAGCAGCCTTAGGCTCCATGGAAGGAAAAGGAGCATACTTCCCCTGCATGTGCTGCTGACCTAGGGGGATTCTTGATACAAGTGAGCTTTACACATAACAGCAGGGAGCCTGGCTGTCCTTCTGTGAGACAGGATGCAGGGTCCCATCTCCTCCTGGGTGGGGACTGTAAGATGTGTGGGATTCTGTGCAGTTCCTTCTCTTGACTCCATCTGGAGCTCTCTGTGTTTTATATCTCCACTCACTTCCAGAATTGATCATTGAGTTTGGGCCTGAGGGGAAGGGAAGCAGTCCCAAGCCACTGTCTGCAGTAGTGGTCCCTCAGTTTACATGGGGCTTTGTGGCTGGTACAGGGCTGTTAACACTGTCTTCTTCTCTGGCAGTTCAACTTTCTGAATTGTTTTGCCTCACTCTTCTACATTGCCTTTGTCTTGAAGGACATGAAGCTTTTGCGTCAGGTGAGTGTGCTAACAGGATGCTGAGGGCAAGGGTCCCACAGATGATTTCCTGCCCTAGAAATGTGGCTGCTTCGTGCCTTTACTTTGTCTATTTCTATTCCTCCTTTAAGTAATAAGCATTAGCACCTGTGCAATGTGTCAACAAAGAAGTTAGTTAACTCAAATTCTCTTCCAAAATAAGTTTTGCAAGGCGGTAAAGCTGACCGTGCTCTCCCAAGGCAGTTCTGATGGCACAGGTGTCTACAGCCTGTGACCTTCTGTCAGTTATATGGGTGGTTATGATAACATCTAACAGCTCTTGCAAATTTCATTTTTACATTAGTAACATGTTATACTTGAGAGACTAGCAGGTCCTATGTGGTTCTGTTTCATGTCTGAAATGCTTGAGAAAGGCCTGCCTGCATTTGTAGTACTATAGTTTCTGGATCATATAAAACCAGTGGTCAATAAGTTGAATTCAAAGTATTAATTTATTTTCTCTTAAAACTTATTTTATGTGACGGGTGTTTTGCCCGTATGTATGTCTATGCATCAAGTACCTGACACCAACAAATGGGAGAATAGAGAGGGCATCAGATCTCATGAAACTGGAGTTACAAGTGATGTGAACTGACATGTGGATGCTGGAAACTGAACCTTTATCCTCTGGGAGAACAGCCAGTGCTCTTAACCACTGAGCCATCTCTCCAGTCCTTCTAAGTATTGATTTCTTATGTGTGTGCATGCATGTGTGCACACAGATGTGAAGCTGATGTTGGGTGTCTTTCTTGATTACTTTCCACTTCCAGAGACCTCCAAGGGTCTCCTTGTCTGCCTCCCCAGCACTGGGATGCAGGCACTAACCACCATGCCCATCTCTATATGGGTGCTGTAAAGGAACTCAGGTCCTCAAACTTGCACAGTAGGCACTTTACTGACAGAGTCATCTCCACAGCTCAAAACTGTAATTTTTGTCACAGTGATTCCCTCTGCCCCAACCTGGCAGTGCCATTTTATAATAACATGCTATAAAATATAAGTAAGTAAAATATACAGTATAGTAGGATGATGAGATCATAGTCAAATGTCAGATTAACTTACTCTCTGAAGGACTCTGGACAGGCTTTATTTATTTATTTTAAAGACAAGGCCTCACCACGTAGAGTCTTGTATGTAGACCAAGCCTCCAGAGTGCTGGAATTAAAGGTATGTCCCACCACATCCAGCCCAGCTAATTTCTTCTGATATTATTCATGAATTAGAAATATTGCACTCACACCCAACTCTTCAATGCTCATGTTTATGACATCATACAACTTTATTGAAAGACCATTTGTGTTGTGGTTTTGTTTCTATTTTGGGAAACGTGATGCTTATGTTTCTCCTCAGAGCTTGGCCACACTCCTGATCACCTCCCAGATCCTCAACCAAGTCGTAGAATCTCTTCTTCCTTACTGGCTCCAGCGGAAGTACTGTGTGAAAGTGAAGAGGAAGGTGCAGGCTTTAAAGGCGAATGTTGATACAACCTTGTATGAGCAGGTCCTCCTGGAGAAGGAGATGGGAACTTACCTGGTAAGTGGATTGTTGCTGAGTTACATTCGGTGAATGTGTAAGAGTCACACAAGTGCATGAGTCTGCTGTGAGCTCCAAACCAAATTTTCCTCCCAGGTCTCTCTGCTGATTTTCCTGTATTCTCTGTGTACTGTGCAGATCTCGAGCATGCTCTCTGTCCTCAGTTCTTACTCATCTGAGAATGGATGCCACTGAGGGGACACTGCCAGATTCTTAGCTCTGATCTTATGTCTTCTTCCTTTATGAAAAATGACGGGCACCAGTGTGACTGCCGTCCCCTCCTGTGTGACAGCATGAGCTTTAGAGCTGTTCTGAGCAGTAGACAGTGAAGGTGTTATTGGTCAGTAACAATCAGGAAGTGGGTTCTAGGCTCTAGTTCCCTGGTCCAGAGTCCGTGTTGTGAGCATGAGCTCTGAGAGCGGATTGAGAAACTAGTATGAGCATTTTTCTCGTGGGTGCTGGGACTGTGGTTGATCACTGTGCTATCACTTGGGTTCCCTCTTAAGTTGTCTACACAGTCCAGCCACTTCCTCCTCCCCATCTACAGTTTCTCTGTTCACTGTCTCCACTGAGGTGACACAGGGCCGGCTTCTGAACTGTCTGCAGGCATTGTGAAGGGAAGATGCCCAGCAGTCACATCCCTGGATGTTCTCTCAATCACTACCCCCAGCCCCGGCACATTTGCTCCTCACTGAAGTCAGAGGTCTTGGAATTGCATGCTCCCTAGTTTCTATGTATGAGTTTGAAGTATTGTTGCTGAAGTCTGGAAGAAGGCAGTCTATTAGATTCTAAAACTGTTGTGAGATACAGCTTTCCCCTTCACTACAGAAAACTCGAGAAATGACTGACAGAGGAGGTGAGGAAAACGAAACTGCTGTCTCCTCAGCAAGGGCAGCCTGCAGGTGTTCTGACTCCTGCCCCCTGACTGCCCAGGCTCATGGCTGTGCAGCTGCTCAGGGCTTCACTGTCCACTGCTGTCCCTCTCTTGTTCCTGCTGCTTCGTATCCATGTGTCTGTGAGAGAAGGGATTTCCATCTCCTGTGCCCTAGCTAGAGAGTCCTCTTCACTAAGTGGACAGTGAAGAGGCTGATTGTGCCTGGATGTCTCTCTTGCACTTAAAAATCTTCTGATTTAGAAAATGTAATTTTTTTAAAGGTACGCTGTTTATGTTACTGTGTTGTTATTTCAGTGATTCAATGAAGCATTTTCCATCTTAATTTCTAGTATGCTAAATGTCACTAGATAAGACTCATGTAAGGATGGTCATAGCATCTCAATAGCACTTAAGAGTTGGCACTGGAACGGCAGGCATAGACTCTTCCCTTGCCTTGTTGTTGATGTGCTTATGTTAGGCCACAGCTGAGCTGGGTCGTCCCTGCAGGTCAGTGCTCTAAAGCTGTCCCTTGCACCTGACATCTCCTTCAGGTCCAACTCTGACTGTTGCTGACATGTGTGGACAGCGTTGGATTTTGTCTTTACCCAGCAGGCTTGCTGAACCTCCCTGGTGTCCAGCACTTGCCTGTAGGTCTTGCTGGACTTTCTGTCTGCCTAGACATGTCCATTTTTTTTCATCTCTCCTTCTCTGGGACTCCAACCTCTCACTGCTGACTGTTACATTTGTTTTGTGTTTTGGAGACAATTTTTTTTCCTTATTTTAAAATGGTTTATTTTGTAGGGGTTTAAACCATGAACGATATTGAGCTTTATCAAGTTTTCTTTCTGTTGTGATTATTATCTTCTTAGTTGTTCTATTGAGTTACTGCACTTCAATGGGAACATGCTAAGATTTTATTTATGTAGAGACCATAAGCTACTAACTTTCTTCCTCTGTTGTGGAGGCTGCAGCCCTGTTTCATTTGTCATGGAAACCTAGTTCTTGGCATTTAGCAGCCACTACATATAATATCTCATAATGAGCAGTTTCAGAGTTCCGTGGTCTCTGCCCTGACTGTTGTCTTCATCTGTTGCCTGCTTCCCTTGACATTCAGTTTGGTACTGGGAACTCTGTGGTGTTCCAGGAGGAGCAGGTGTGGGTCCCCTAGAACCTGAATTTCGTCTTCAGATACTTAATAAATTAGGTCTGTGAGATGATGACTTTGACTGACACACCATACACAACTGCTCCGTCCCTAAGGATTATTGCAGGGCTTGTAGGACTGTCATTAGTTGGCCTTTGCTGGCTGTCAGCTCATAGGGTCAAGGGTGTCTTGGGCTTGGAGTTGCTTTGCTAAGTTTGCTTTTTTTTTTTTTTTTAGAAGATTTGTTTATTTATTACGCATACAGTGTTCTATCTGCATGTACCCCTGCCTGCCAGAAGAGGGCACCAGATCTCATTACAGATGGCTGTGAGCCACCATGTGGTTGCCTGGAACTGAACTCAGGAGCTCTGGAAGAACAGCCAGCGCTGTTAACTGCTGAGCCATCTGCCCAGTCCACTAAGTTTGCTAAGTTTCTTCTTGCTTTTGTGTTTTACCTGTGTCTGATAAGCCTGTTGGTTCACAGTCTCTCCAGTGTAAATGTACTGATGGTGAGCATGTGGTCACCTAGAGTTACCTCGTGAGGCAGAAAGAGCTGGAAGGGGCTCTCCAGCCAGCCCTTTGGGTATGAGGAAGAGCTCCCTACAATGGACTTTCACATGCCAGGGTCCACCCAGCCCACTGTGGTATGGGGGAGGGGTTTCCTGAGCAGGGACCTTAACATACTAGAGGCCACCTAATCAGCTCTTTTGAGAGAAACTGCACATCTGTGTGAATATTTGACCATTGTGATCATAACAGCATGATTCCAAATGTGAACACAGAAACACACACACACACACACACACACACACACACACACACACACACACACACACGATGCCTTGCAATGGTTGAGTTACCTCTTCTCTGACGTGTGTCTTTGTTTTGGGTTGGGGCTGTCAGTGCTCAGTCAACAAGTTGACAGCTCTGCCTCAGCCTTTACTTCCTGCTTGCAAAGGTTAGAAAGAAGTGAGACCACAGAGTCCTTTAGGTTCTTCTTCAGCTCCTGGAGCATATGATAGTGTAGGCTCATGGGAATGCTGTAGCTTTCAGATGGCCTGTGGGTGTCTTGCTGCTCAGCTGTGCCTTGAGTTCCAAGGTACCCCAGCCAATTCAGATAGTGGCTTCCCTTTGGCACGAGGCTTTAGGAGAGCTCCAGCCATACTCTGTTCCTTTTGATAATGATGCAAGCTATTCTACTTCATGACTGAGTAGGGTGATGAAATAAAGCTAAAATGCCACAGAGTTCGTTTTTTTCTTAGTTAAAAGCTGTCAGTTTCCAGAGAACCACCACTGCAAAAGTTGGTCATGACAAATTGTTGCTCCTCTTATGGATAGTCATTATGATTTCACTGGGGTCATCATTATCAGTTAAAAAAAAATCATCCTGACCTCTTAATCTGCTATTAACTTTATTGTGTGTGCATGTGTGTGTGCATGTGTATGCTCATGTGGAGGCCAGAGGACATCTCTCCTTCCACCATATGGATCTTGGGATCAAATGCAGGCAGGTCTTCAAGCTTGGCAGCAGTCACCTTTACCCAATGAAGCATCTTTCCAGCTCACTATCAGCTTTATAGTTGAAGGTTAGGGCATCCTGTAGATAAAGATCTCTCTCTCTCTCTCTCTCTCTCTCTCTCTCTCTCTCTCTCTCTCTCTGACACTATTCCCTGTATAGCCCTGGCTGTCCTGGATCTCCCTCAGTAGATCAGGCTGGCCTCAAACTCACAGAGATCTGCCTGCCTTTGCCTCCTGAGTGCTGGGATTAAAGATGTATGTCACCACGACCCATCAAGGTTATCTCTTAACTGGATCATTAGGAGCAACCATGTTTAGATTTTCTATTGTTTGCCTTGTGGTGGTGGTGGTGGTGGTGGTGGTGGGAAGTGGGTATTATTAGTTCAGTGATCTGTACATGAGGAAAATAGGCAACTAAATAATTTTTGATTCCTTATTTCAGCAACTTAGTGCAAAATCATCTTTAAATTTGTATGGATTTGTGGTTGAGATGGGAGGAGTAGACCCTGAGTTTTTAGTAGCTAACCTTTGCAAGTTTTGCAAATTTCTGTGTGACACTGAGCAATGCCTTCTGTCTATATTGCAGGGAACCTTTGATGATTATTTGGAGTTGTTCCTGCAGTTTGGCTATGTGAGCCTTTTCTCCTGTGTTTACCCATTAGCAGCTGCCCTTGCTGTGTTAAATAACTTCACTGAAGTCAACTCAGATGCCTTGAAAATGTGCAGGGTCTTCAAACGACCATTTGCAGAACCTTCAGCCAGTATTGGTGTATGGCAGGTAACTACATGAAGAACAATGAAAGCTATTAGTCATTGCTGGGGGAAAGAAAAACTCTAAAAGCAGAAAATGTGGAAGACCCAGAGCACCCCTAAAAATTACCAGAAAATAAGCTCAAAATTATTATCAATAAGAAAAGCAAACAGTAAAAACAGGGATCAGACAGAAAACAAGTGTCTTACTTAAGTCTGAACAATTACACTAACTATAAATGACCTAAAGATACAGATTAAAGACTGAGTGAGATTGGCAGAGTGAATGGGAATGTGACCAGGTATGCACTGTTTATCAGAAACAGTTCATAAAGTGATACAGACAGGGTGAAAGGCAAAGGGAAAGTAAGGAAATATTACTTAAAAGAGAGAAAGTGCAAGCAGACATGGCTATGATACTGCTGACAAAGGATACTTCTGAGGCAAAGGTTACCGAGAGGAGCAGTCTGCCATGGAAAAGGGGACAACATCAAACTGAAATGTATATGCGTCAAGCAACAATTTTAAAAACCAGGGGGAGAGAGAACTTGAGTAGAAAGGAGGACTAGATGAGCCCTGTAGTTCGAGATGAAACTACTCCCTCCCCCAGATGGAAGAAGGAGTGGAGAAGGCTTCCTGGTGCCATCAACAGGCTGTGTCTGGCAGGACATCCAGCTGTCTCAGGACAGAAAGCACTCAAGGAGTTGGAATTGTACACAGCACACCGTGACTGTGAGATCAGACCAGGGTTAGTGACAGGAGGAAACACTGGGAACCAGACAGCACAAAATACCATTGGGGAAAAAAAAACTCAGAAGAAATCCAAAGATTTACCAAACCAAAAGAAAAGTGTGTGGGGCATGGCTGATAAGGAGGGGCTGGCAGGAACTTACAGCACAGGATGGCTGTGCTGGAAAAGGATCTCAGATACCAAGTGCTGTCAAACTAGAAAAGACAGGGAAGATAAACCCAAGGCCAGCAGAAGAAAGGAAATAGGAAAGAGAACAAATCAGATAAATTGAAGACAGAAATAAGATTAGTGAGTCAAAGATGTGGTCCTAGAAGCCAAACACAGTGGCAGTGTCCTGCAGGAGTGGAATGGGACCAGTGTCTAGGCCTGCAGCCTTGGGGGAGGGGGCAAGAGGGGGTGTGTGCATGGCCACAGGAACTTGACAACTAGTGGGAGGACCTTCTCTTCAAAAGCAGAGCCTCCTGCTGCAGCTCAGTCAGTGAGTGGGGGAGGGGATGAGGGAGTGGGAAAGTCACTCAGGTATCTCTGTGATTGTGAAGGAAGCTGAGTCTAGAGTTCACATCTCCAGAAGAAAGGTCTTGGCTCAGATAACCATACCACAAATTCTACCACGTAAAAAGAAGTCACACCAATTTTATAAAATTCTAGAAAGTAGAGAAAGAGAGTATTTCCTTTATATGACCTGACTAGCAGGTCATTCTTCAGCAAGAGGTTCCTGAGGAGGAAGGGCCAGAGGATCAGAGATAAAGAAGATAGAGCAGTGGGTTCAAGAGGTCTTGCATATGCTGTGTCTTGTGCCAAGCCAGCTTACTAGGAAATGCAGCATCTTATGTACTCCTTCCAGGGGAGGAAGGGGACAGAACCAGCAGCAGGCTAAATAGTGCTGCACAAGGGGACACAAGATGACTCACGAGCATCACAGGTTGAGCACACAGTGACCCTGGTACTAATGAGTCACGTCTTTTAGGGTGGGAACAGTTGGGTTCTTAGGACCCAAAGCTACAGTTCCCTCAAGGCCCTGGGCCCAGGCCATTACTGGCTCTGCCAAACCTGGTTTAAAGAAGGAGCTATGTCCCTTCTCCATACACCGGAAACCCTCCGGTCAGTTTAGCCCTCAATACTTAGGAAGCCAGAATTAGTGTGATGGCAAAATCAGACACACAGAGAACTAAGAAACAAATAGTATCCCTCATGTATGGCAGAAAACATGAAGCCATTTGTGTATTAAAACTGTGAAACAAGTTGGGCATGGGGGTGCATGCCTTTAATCCCAGCACTAGGGAGGCAGAGGTAGGTGGGTCTCAGTGAGTTCAAGGCCAGCCTGGTCTACAAAGTGAGTTCCAGGACAGGCAGGGCTGTTACACAGAGAAACTCTATCTTGGAAAACAACCCCTCACTCCAAAGCCCCATGGAACAAAACGTGCACACAGACGGGCACAAGTGAAGCTGAGATGGGTGTATTGTGCCAGTGCTCTTACTATGTCTGTGGATTGTACTTGCAGACAAGTCTCTTATGTGAGAATGACGTAAAGATGAGTAGGACTTACGTCTTTATGTAAGTTTATGCCAGATCTTATGCATGAACTTAGATACTTCATGAATTCGTATAACTTCACAAAGTATAGACTATACATCAGTTTTACTGAAAATACCAAGTGATAGAAGGCCAAACAATTCAAATAAACCAATGGATTAAGTGATGTGTAAAGTCACTTTTGGTGTTCAATAGGATTAGAATTACTGTTTAAACCAATCAGAGAAGGATAAGGACTGTAAACATAAAACAGAAGGGGCAGATAAAACTGTGTTTGGAGAAAATGTGGTCTCAGAATCGTGTCCTTGGGAAAACCCGGAGAATCAACTGGAAAGTTGCCACGAGTGACAAGAAAACACAGTGACTGACGATGTTACTCTTGGGGACAAAGCAGCTCTCCATACACCATGACCACTGGGAGAAGAGGCAGAGGGACAGTCCCTGTGCATGTTAGGAGTGGCTCCATTACCAGGCAGTGGCCATCAAGAGCTTTGCAGTAACAGAAAAGAAAGCATGGGGTTCCCCACTGTCACCCAGCGACACACCAGAGGACACATGGACGGACCTCTCTGTGGGCCTCCAGTCAGTGTTCTGTAAGCCCCAGTGAAGCCTGGCTTCTGTGTTTGCTAACACCCCAAAGGGACTTTGGTTCATGTCCTCAGGAAGGGACCATGGCATAACTGGAACTGGGTTGTAGCTAAGCCAAGTGGGGCATGGGACTATCAAAGTAGGACAGTTTGTGAAATAGCAGCTCTGTTTGTGAAGCGCTTTTCTGTGATAGTCTTTAAATTCCCTCACAGACAAGCAGAGACGAGCAACACAAACAGTGGTGAGGGGTTCCATGCTCAAAACCAGGCCGTCCTCAGGTGGGAAGGCTGAGCATACTGCTCAGGAGTAGTCATTCTGAAGGAGGAATCTGAAATGCCCACTAACGGGTCAGCTCCCTTAAGTAAAGAGAGCCTGCCAGGGTGGACAGAGGTTTAAAATGTATGTGGACTGCGCAGACCCCAGGGAAGGGCTCCTCTTGGGGTTTGGATAGCATGGACATGGACTTGCTGTTGCCACCATAAATGCCACACCTTTTTTTCCTTTCAGTTGGCTTTTGAGACAATGAGTGTTATAGCTGTGGTCACTAACTGTGCTCTGATCGGAATGTCACCACAAGTGAATGCAGTCTTTCCAGAATCCAAAACAGACCTGTTTTTGATCGTGGTGGCCGTGGAGGTGAGTGAAAGTGTTTATCCAAGCCATGGGCCTCTGCTGTCTTCCAACTGAGCTGTCTTCTGCTGCAGTCCATGGTAACATGCAAGCCTGAGCTGTAAGAAGGCAAATCATGTCAGAACCGTAGACTAGAAAAGTGCCAGCTGTGCACTGCTGCTTCCTGCCCAGCTCACAGGAACATGCCTTTCTAGACACTGCTGGGTCTGTGGATTGACATGTTTTTAGCTGGTTCTAGGAAAATGTCCCTTCTCTTTTTTAAAGTGAATCCTAAGAAACTCTTGTTGGTAGTATAAGTGCTATAGCTCTGAGGGGAAAGACTTCTGGATTCAGGGCTGACAAGGAAATAAAGTTGAGACCTTGTCTTAGTCAGTGTTTCTATGGCTGTGAAGAGACATCATGACTACGGCACCTCTTATAAAGAAAACATTTAATTGGGGTGGCTTGTTTACAATTCAGAGGTTCAGTCCATTGCCATCATGGCTGGGAGCATGGCGTCATGCAGACAGACATGGTACTGGCTACATCTTGATTGGAAGTCAACAGGAAGTGAACTTGAGGCACTGGGCATGAGACCTCAAAGCCTACCTACCCATACAGTGACAAACTTCCTCCAACAAGGCCGTATCTGCTCCAACAAAGCCATACCTCCTAATAGTGTCAGCTTCTATGAGTTTATTGGGGTCAATTACATTCAAACTACCACATTCCACTCCCTGATCCCCATAAGCTTGAAACAGTATCATAATGTAAAATGCATTTAGTCCAACTTCAAAAGTTCCCATTGTAAGTGTTACAGCTCTGGAGGGAAAAGTATCGTGGCCATCAGAAGCCAGGCAATACCTATAGCTCTGTTCTGGTGGGGGATGGTTTCCCGGCAGGAATGTACTGGTTCTGTTCCTGCTCCAGCAAAAATTGTTACTTCTCTGCCCTGCTCCACTCCAGCAAAGAAGGTTGCCACTCAAACCTCATTCAAGAGATTTGTTGAGAGGGAGGAATAGAGGAGAGTGGCTGCCTCTGCCAGGGTAGGAAAAAGCAGCTTCAAACTAAACAGGTATAGAGCTTATATAGGGCTTCTTAGGGATAGAGTTTTTCCAGGGTGAAGACTTCCATGGTGGGAATTGGTTGGATTTCAATCCTTGAGCTGGGATAAGCTCAGAGATTGGCTGGATTTCATTTTCAGGGATTGGTTGGTTTTCATGCAGAGTTGGTCAGGGGCAGGGTATATTCTTTGGCTCTGGTTTCAGGGTCACGCTGTGTTTCTTTGGCTGTCTCTTTTGCCCTACATCTATAGTCCTTCACAGTCTCAACAATGTTTTAAAGTCGATAGTTTAAAGTCTCTTCTGAGATTCATGCAATCTCTTAACTGTAATCACCTGTAAAATCAAAATAAAAAAGCAGATCATGGCCGGGCGGTGGTGGCGCACACCTTTAATCCCAGCATTCAGGAGGCAGAGCCAGGCAGATCTTTGTGAGTTTGAGGCCAGCCTAGTCTACAGAGTGAGATCCAGGAAAGGCACAAAGGTACACAGAGAAACCCTGTCTTGAAAAACAAAAAACAAACAAACAAACAAAAAAGCAGATCACATACTTCCAACATGTAATAGCACAGGATCTACATTACCATTCCAAATATAGGGAAGGGAGCATAGTGAGGAAATACTAGACCAAAGCAAAACTGAAAACCACCTGAGCAAACTCCAAACTCTACATCTCCATGTCTGATGTCAAAATGTTCTTCAGATCTCCAACTCCGTTCAGCTTGGTTGACTGCAACACACTTCTTTCTTTTGGGCTGGTTCCAATCCCTGTATCAGCTCTCCTAGGCAGCATCTCATGGCTCTGGCATCCCTAACATTTTGTAGTCTCCAAGGCAATCCAGGCTTCAATTTCACAGCTTCACACAATGGCCTCTCTAGGGCCCCTGACATACTCCTGGCCTCAGCGACTTTCCTTAGTCTCAGGGGTAAATTCCGTAGCCCCATTCTTCTATCCTTAACTCCAGAACCATGTGGCCAAAGTTACCAAGTTCTGCTGCTTACCGGGGCTAGAACATGGTCCCCTTGTTCAATCAATTACATCGTCACCAGCTTTCTGTCCTTCACTGCCAATGCTTGGCTGTCCTGAAACTGGATCTCTAGATCAGGCTGGCCTCAAACTCAGAGATTGTCAGCCTCTGCCTTCCAGTGCTGGGATTAAAGGCGTGTGCCACATACCCAGCTGTAAGCTCTCCTTTAGTTCCTTTTCACAAGTTGGAAGTTTAGCTGGGTAAGACCTTGCCCTGAGGTCACCACTTTCATTGTTCCATTTCTTAATCTGTTTATCTCCTTAAACATAAGATTTATCTCTATTCCTCTTCCTGGTGCCCTCTTTCTCAATCTGTACATTTTGTATTTTTATTTGCTCAACTTGCTCCTTTTCATTATAAATCTTCATTAGAGTTACCACTAATAACCACACAACAGAGTCTATACTAGGCTGTTTTAAGATTTCCTCTGCCAACAAAATTCATCCAAAACTCTTCACTTTAGCCTCAGGCAGACTCTTTTGATAAAGGTGAAAAGCAGCCACATTCTTCACCAAAATATCACAAGAATGATCTCTAGGCAACATACTAAAATTCTTCTCCTCTGAAACCTCTTAGGGTAGCAGCTCTCCCGCCCCCTCCAGTGTATCAAATCACACTCAGCACCACTGTCTTCCATGCTCCTACTGGTGTGGCCCATTAAGCAGTGTTTAAAGCATTCCACTGCTTTCATAACCCAAAGTACCAAAGTCTAAATTCCTCCAAACAAAAGCATGGTCAGGTCTATCACAGCAATAATCCAGTCTCAGGTACCAACTTCTTAGTTAGGGTTTCTATTGCTGTGAAGAGACACCATGACCACAGCAACACTTATAAAGGAAACATTTAATTAGGGTGACTTGTTCAGAGGTTCAGTCCATTATCATCATCACAGGGAGCATGGTGATGTTCAGACAGACATGGTACTGGCTACATCTTGATGAGAAGTCAACAGGAAGTAGACTGAGGCACTGGGCATATATGAGACCTCAAAGCCCACCCCCACAGTGACACATTTCCTCCAATAAGACCCTATCTACTCCAACAAAGCTACACCTCCTAATAGTGTCAGTCCCTATGAGCTTATTGGAACCAGGGACCTTGAATGCTCCAGGCTAAAGAGGTCCATCCTGCTGGGCCCCCTTTCTTCTGTCCTCATAGTGGATGCCACATGTACAGTGTGAATTTGGGAGAATAATTTTTAGACACCAATGAGTAGGAAGAGGGAAGGATGGCCCTGGTGGGTGCCGGTATGTCCAACACGTGTTGACTTTGGGGAGAAGAGGGTTTTGGCCAGGCGGTGGTGTCACACGCCTTTAATCCCAGCACTCGGGAGGCAGAGCCAGGCGGATCTCTGTGAGTTCGAGGCCAGCCTGGTCTCCAAAGTGAGTTCCAGGAAAGGCAAAGCTACACAGAGAAACCCTGTCTCGAAAAAAGGGGGGGGGGGGTTGGAGAGCCATTTGCAAGGTTTATTACTTGTAGAAGAGAGGCTAAGGGAAAAAGACCTGAGAGCTACCTGGGTTTATAGAGGCCATTCAGCAGGGTTTATGGGAGCCTTGTGATTCAAGAAATGCCCTGCAGCTTCACAGCTTTGCCACTCGGTTTTGTTACTGAGTCCAGAGTTAGACAGGCTTTGGGGACTGACTTAAAACCACCCAGATACAGAAGAGGCTGGAAGGTGGTTTACAGGGAGGATGCTTTCCCAGGGACTGTGATCCTCAGGGTCCAGGTAAAGGTGGGCCTGGCTGTCAGGTGGCTCCTTGCTGAGAGTTGAACAAGAGCAAGGAGGGGTGGCAGTCCTGAGACACAGGAAGCCTGGCAGCAGCCCTGTCTACACAGAGAGCCATTCTGAGCCTGAGCAGGAGAGTGCAGCTGTCTGACTCTTGCTCAGTGTGCTGACTAGGCTGCTGCTTCCATTGGTGTTTGATGATGCTCTAATTAGGTCCAGGGCCTGGTGCTTCTGCCTTCACACAGGCTCTGCGGACACCAGGGGAGCTCTGCAGACCACCTGAGAATTCCCTAGCTGTGGTTGATAAGTTGAGTATTTTTCTGTGTCAGTAAAAAAAACTTCAGAAAAAAATGTTAGAAATAACATTGTAGCAAGAAGTAAGTTACCCAATTTTACTCCAGCATTTCTGAGACCTCAGCTGAATGCCATGTGACCTTGCCATAAAAAATAAAAACAAAACAAAAAACCTTGGAGCATTTTGAAATAAATTAGAAAACATAAGTTTTGGGTGTGTGACCATGTAAGTTTATAAAGTCATGTGGAAATCTGGTTCAGATTTAGAAGGTAACTGTGAGGCGATGGGTATGTTGACCAGCACAGCTGTGCCACCCACTATGTGTGTGGTTTACATGACCCTCAGTGTGCACAGCTTTTATTTGTCAGTTCTAGTCAATAAAGAAACACCACTGCATCAAATCAACTTTTTTTAAAAATAAATAATATTTTTCTTTATTATTATGTGTTTTAAATTTTATGCATCAGCCATGGGTTCCCCTGTCCTCCCCCCTCCCGCACCCACCCCCAACTTCCCCCCAGCCCCTCCCCTCCATTCCCAGGTCCTCCAGGATCAAGGCACCCCTGGGGATTCATTTAAACCTGGTGGATTCAGTACAAGCAGGTCCTGTCCCCTCCTTCCAGGCTGAGCATGTGTCCCTGTGTAAGCCCAAGGTTCCAAACAGCCAGCTCATGCACTAAGGACAGGTACTGGTCCCACAGCCTGGGTGCCTCCCAAACAGATCAAGCTATTCAGTTGTCTCACTTATCCAAAGGGCCTGATCCAGCTGGGGGCTCCACAGCCTTTGGTTCATAATTCATGTGCTTCCATTCGTTTGGCTATTTGTCCCTGTGCTTTTTGCAATCTTGGATTCAACAACTCACGCTCTTCCAGACCCTCCTCTTTCTTGGCAGTTGGACACCTGGAGCTCCACCTGGGGCCTGGCTGAGGATCTCTGCGTCCACTTCCATCAGTTATTGGATGAGAGTTCCAAAACAACTGTTAGGGTGTTTGGCCATCTTATCACCAGACTAGGTCAGATCAGGCTTTCTCTCGACCATTGCCAGCAGACTACAGAGGATATATCATTGTGGATTTCTGGGGACCTCTCGAGCACTCTGCCTATTCCTGTTCTCATGTGGTCTTCATTTATCATGGTCTGTTATTCCTCGTTCTCCCTTTCTGTTCTTGATCCAACTGGGATCTCCTGCTCCCCTAAGCTTTCTTTCCCTCAAATCATGCCCTTCCTTACTCCCACTGTCATCCAGGTTGTTCATGTAGATCTCATCCATTTCTCTGTCATTGGGTGATCCCTGTGTCTTTCCTAGGGTCCCGTTTTCTAGGTAGCCTCCTTGGAGTTGTGTAGCAGTCTAGTCATCTTTGTTTTACATCTAGTATCCTATGAGTGAGTATATACCATGTTTGTCCTTCTGAGTCTGGGTTACCTCACTCAGGATGATTTTTTCTAGATCCATCCATTTGCCTGCAAACCTCATGATGCCATTGTTTTTCTCTGCTGAGTAGTACTCCATTGAGTATATGTACCATATTTTCTTTATCCATTCTTCAGTTTAAGGGCATCTAGGTTGTTTCCAGGTTCTGGCTATTACAAACAATGCTGATATGAACATAGCTGAGCAAATGCCCTTGTGGTATGATTGAGCATACCTTGGGTATATACCCAAGAGTGCTATATCTGGGTCTTGGGGGAGATGGATTCCCAATTTTCTAAGGAAGCGCCATATTGATTTCCAAAGTGGCTGTACAAGCTTGCATTCCCACCAGCAGTGGAGGAGAGTTCCCCTTGCCCCACATCCTCTCCAGAATAAGCTGTCTTCTGTGCTTTTGATCTTAGGCATTCTGACAGGTGTAAGGTGGTATCTCAGAGTCGTTTTGATTTGCATTTCCCAGATAATTAGGGATGTTAAGCAATTCCTTAAATGTCTTTCAGCCATTTGAACTTCCTCTGTGGAGAATTCTCTGTTTAGTTCTATAGCCCATTTCTTAATTGGACTGTTGGGCATTTTGATGTCTAATTTCTTAAGTTCTTTATATATTCTGGATATCAGCCCGCTGTCAGATGTGGGGTTGGTGAAGACCTTTTCCCATTCTGTAGGCTGTCGCTTTGTCTTGTTGACTGTGTCCTTTGCTCTACAAAAGCTTCTTAGATTCAACAGGTCCCATTGATTGATTGTTTTTCTCAGAGTCTGTGCTACTGGTGTTATATTTAGAAAGTGATCTCCGGTGCCAGTGCGTTCAAGAGTACTTCCTACTTTCTCTTCTATCAGGTTCAGGGTAACTGGATTTATGTTGAGGTCTTTGATCCACTTGGACTTAAGTTTTGTGCATGGTGACAGATATAGATCTATTTGCAGCCTTCTACACATTGACATCCAGTTATGCCAGCACCATTTGTTGAAGATGCTTTCTTTTTTCCATTGTACATTTTTGGCTTCTTTGTCAAAAATTATATGTTCATAGGTGTGTGGGTTAATGTCAGGGTCTTCAATTCGATTCCATTGGTCCACATGTCAGTTTTTATGCCAGTACCAAGCTGTTTTTATTACGGTAGCTCTATAGTAGAGCTTGAGGTCGGGAATTGTGATGCCTCCAGAGGTTGTTTTATTGTAGAGGATTCTTTTGCCTATCCTGGGTTTTTTGTTTTTCCATATGAAGTTGAGTATTATTCTTTCCAGATCTGTGAGGAATTGTGTTGGTAATTTGATGGGAATTGCGTTGAATCTGTAGATTGCTTTTGGTAAGATCGCCATTTTTACTGTTAATCCTGCCTATCCATGAGCATGGGAGATCTTTCCATTTTCTGACATCTTCTTCAATTTCTTTTTTCAGGGACTTAAAGTTCTTGTCATATAGGTCCTTCACATGCTTAGTTAAAGTAACCCCAAGGTATTTTATATCATTTGTGGCTATTGTAAAGGGCGATGTATCTCTGATTTCCTTGTCAGCCTGTTTGTCTATTGTATATAGGAGGGCTACTGATTTTTTTGAGTTGATCTTGTATCCTGCTATGTTGCTGAAGGTTTTTATTAGCTGTATCAGTTCCTTGGTTGAATTTTTGGGGTTACTCATATATACTAACATGTCATCTGCAAATAGGGAGAGCTTGACTTCTTGCTTTCCAATTTGTATCCCATTAATCTCCTTATGTTGTCTTGTAGCTCTGGCTAGAACTTCAAGTACTATATTGAATAAGTATGGGGAGAGGGGACAGCCTTGCCTTGTTCCTGATTTTAGTGGTATTGCTTTGAGTTTCTCTCCATTTAATTTGATGTTGGCTGTTGGCTTGCAGTAGATTGCCTTTATTATTTTTAGGTATGTTCCCTGTATTCCTGATCGCTCCAAGACCTTTATCATGAAGGGGTGTTGGATTTTGTCAAATGCCTTTTCTGCATCTAGTGAGATGATCATGTGGTTTTTTCCTTGAGTTTGTTTATATGGTGTATTACATTGACGGACTTTTGTATGTTGAACCACCCTTGCATCCCTGGGATGAAGCCTACTTGATCATGGTGGGTAATTGTTTTGATATCTTCTTGGAGTCTGTTTGCCAGAATTTTATTGAGTATTTTTGCATCAGTGTTCATGAGGGAGATCGGTCTGTAGTTCTCTTTCTTTGTTGCATCTTTGTTTGTTTGGGAATCAGGGTAATTGTAGCCTCATAGAAGGAGTTTGGTAATATACCTTCTGCTTCTATTGTGTGGAACAATTTAAAGAGTATTGGTATTAAGTCTTCTTTGAAGATCTGGTAGAATTCTGCAGTGAAACCATCACATCCTGGGCTTTTTTTGCTTGGGAGACTTTTAATGACTGATTCTATTTCCTTAGGGGTTATTGGACTATTTAAATGGTTTATCTGGTCTTGATTTAATTTAGGTAGGTGGTACCTGTCCAGAAAATTATCCATTTCTTTTAGATTTTCCAGTTTTGTGGAGTAGAGGTTTTTGAAGTATGACCTGATGATTCTCTGGATTCCCTCATTGTCTGTTGTTATGTCCCCTTTTCATTTCTGATTTTGGTAATTTGGATGCTCTCCCTCTGTCTTTTGGTTAGTTTGGATAAGGGCTTGTCTGTCTTGTTGATCTTCTCAAAGAACCAACTCTTTGTTTCATTAATCCTTTGTATTGTTCTCTTTATTTCTATTTTATTGATTTCAGCTCTCAATTTGATAATTTCCTGGCATCTGTTCCTCCTAGGAGACTTTGCTTCTTCCTGTTCAAGGGCTTTCAAGTGTGCTGTCAAGTCACTAGTGTGAGATTTCTCCAGCTTCTTTATGTGGGCATTCAGTGCTATGAATTTCCCTCTTAGCACTGTTTTCATAGTGTCCCATAAGTTTGGGTATGTGGTGTATTCATTTTCATTGATCTCTAGGAAGTCTTTAATTTCTTTCTTTATTTCTTCCTTAACCCATTGGTGATTCAGCTGAGCATTGTTCAGTTTTCATGAGATTGTAGGATTTCTGTAGTTTTTTTCTGTAGTTGAAATCTAACTTTAAACCATGGTGGTCTGATAGAACACAGGGGGTTATTCCAATTGTTTTGTATCTGTTGAGATTTGTTTTGTGGCCAAGTAAGTGGTCGATTTTAGAGAAGGTTCCATGGGGTGCTGAGAAGAAGGTATATTCTTTTTTGTTTGGGTGGAATGTTCTGTAGATATTGATTAAGTCCATTTGAGCCATAACATCAGTTAACTCCATTATGTCTCTGTTAAGTTTCAATTTGCCCGATCTGTCCAGAGGTGAAAGTAGGGTGTTGAAGCCTCCCACTATTAATGTGTGGGATTTTATATGTGATTTAAGCTTTAGTAATGTTTCTTTTACATATGTGGGTGCCCTTGTGTTTGGGGCATAAATGTTCAGAATTGAAACTTCATCTTGGTGGATCTTTCCTTCGATGAGTATATAATGTCCTTCATCATCTCTTTTGATTGATTTTAGTTTGAAGTCTATTTTGCTGGATATTAGGATGGCTACACCAGCTTGCTTCTTAAGACCATTTGATTGGAAAGTCTTTTCCCAGCCTTTTATGCTTAGGAGGTGTCTGTCTTTGAATTTGAGGTGTGTTTCTTGTATGCAGCAGAAAGATGGGTTCTGTTTTCGTATCCATTCTGTTAGTCTGTGTCTTTTTATAGGTGAATTAAGTCCATTGATATTAAGGGATATTAATGACCAGTGATTGTTCGTTCCTGTTGTTATTTTTATTTTTTGGTGGTAGTGTGTGTGTACTTCTCTTCTTTGGGGTTTACTGCTGTGGTGTTATCTATTGCCTGTGTTTTCATGAGTGTATCTGCCTTCCTTAGGTTGGAATTTTCCTTCTAGTGCTTTCTGTAGGGCTGGGTTTGTGGATAAGTATTGTTTAAATCTGGTTTTGTCTTGGAAGGTCTTGTTCACTCCATCTATGATGATTGAAAGTTTTGCTGGGTATATTAGTCTAGGCTGGCATCCATGGTCTCTTAGTGTCTGCATTATATCTGTCCAGGTCCCTCTGGCTTTCAAAGTCTCCATCAAGAAATCGGGTGTTATTCTGATGGGTTTGCCTTTATAAGTCACTTGGCCTTTTTCCTTTGCTGCCCTTAATATTCTTTCTTTTTCTGTACATTTAGTTTTTTAATTATTATGTTCCGAGGGGACTTTTTTTGTGGGTCTAGTCTGTTTCGTGTTCTATAGGCTTCTTGTATCTTCATAGGCATTTCCTTCTTTAAGTTGGGAAAGTTTTCTTCTATGATCTTGTTAAATATATTTTCTGTGCCTTTGAGTTGGTATTCTTCTCCTTCCTGTATCCCTATTATTGTAGGTTTGGTCTTTTCATAGTGTCCCAAATTTCTTGGATATTTTGGGTCATGACTTTGTTGGTTTTAGTGTTTTCTTTGACTGATGAATCTATTTCTTCTACCGTATCTTCAACACCAAAGATCCTCTCTTCCATCTCTTGCATTCTGTTGGTTATACTTGCCTCTGAATTTCTTGTTTGTTTACTCAGATTTTCTATTTCCAACATTCCTTCTGCTAGTGTCTTCTTCAGTTTTTTCTATTTCCCTCTTCAGGTTTTGGATTGTCTTCCTTGCTTTTTCATGATTTTCATTCAAGTATTTATTATTTTCTTCTGCTTTAAATGTCCTTTCCTCTAGTTTTTTATAGTATTCTTCCCATTTTTTGTTTGTCTGTTCCTCTACTTTATTTTTGATTTCTTCTATATAAGGCTCTAGCCTCTTCATGATGTTACTTATAAGGTTGTTTTCTTCTTCTTCTTCCATTCCGTGATGTTCAGTTCTAGCTCTTGGAGAAGGGCTAGGTTCTGGTGATGCTGTATTGCTCTTTATTTTGTTGTATGTACTTCTGCCTTGACATCTGCCCATCTCCTCTTGGGTTCATTCTTGGTCTTATCAGTGTACTTGGTCCAGAGAGAGCTGACAGATTTAGGGAGCCTCTCTCTGGTCCAGATGGAAGCTCTGGTCCAGATGGAAGCTCTGGGCCAGATGGGTCCAGATGAGAGTGCTGGCCGGATAGGAGCTGGGGGGCTGGACTCTGAGTCTCGGGAAGTCCCTGATGTCTCCTTATTTTGTCCAGATGGGAGCTCCTCTTGTCCAGATGGGAGTTCCTCT
Organism: Onychomys torridus; assembly: GCF_903995425.1. Taxonomy (NCBI): domain Eukaryota; kingdom Metazoa; phylum Chordata; class Mammalia; order Rodentia; family Cricetidae; genus Onychomys; species Onychomys torridus. The sequence goes on along the minus strand of NC_050449.1, from coordinate 114,741,717 downwards.
GGTCTCTGGTCCAGATTGGAGTTCCAGGGCGGATGGGAGCTGGGGGTTGGTCTCTGAGTCTCAGGAAGTGGCTGGGGTCTGGGGCAAATGGGTTTGGGGGCAGGGTGTGGAGACTGCAGTGTCTTCCTGCAGTCTTGGAAAAGGGGAGCCTTCCTGCAGGGCCTGCTGATTGGCAGGAAACTGGGGCCAAGTCGGTCAGGTCCTCCCGAGGTGGCCGGTGTCCAGTGGTGGCACCCAGGCGCAGTTGCCTCTCTGACTATAACCCAGGCACTCATCTCTGGTCCAGCTCAAATCAACTTTTTTAAACAAGGTTTTTCTCATAAGTCTTAAACATTTTAAAGAAAGGAGATGTCTTAAATTTTCTATAAAGTAAAATCATTTATTTATGATATTCCCTGCCCCCCTCTCCCAGAGTCTAGATAGTTTTAATATTTACTGAACCTTTTGTTTTCTTTTTTCTGGCTCTTTGAGACGGGTCTAATGGAGCTCAGGCTGGTCTCGAACTCTCCATGTAACTGAGGATGCCCTGAATCCTGATCCTCCTTCCTCTACCTCCAGGTACTGGGATTACAAGGCTGCTTCACCATGCCCAGCTCTTACTAGGTTTTAAAAATGTCTTTCTCACAGATAACAGTAATATTGTACTTTAGTGTATTTATTTATTTATTTATTTATTTATGTTCTCTAAGTAAAACTTTGCTAATTAAAAAAGCCACAATAAATTATAAAAATACATAAATGATTTTTAAAATAAAATTTTAACATTCATGGAAAAAGCAATTTAAAATATTACATTTCTCTTCAAACTCTTTAGCATCTAAGTATATTTATATGATTAACATTTGTCACAGAACAAAGACCTTTTGGAAAATAGTCCCGGCTTTATGAAGTTGAGGCTGTTTGTGTTCTCAAATTCCCTGCGCCAAGTAGCTTTGTGATTTTTACTTCTTTTTGGATGCCTTGATTTTTTTCCCCTGGAGTTGGATTTACTGAGTCTCAGATACCTGAGGGAAAGGGCCCCCTGTGGCATTTGTGTGTTTACTGCCCCCTAGTGCTGCCTTAGAAACTGGGCTCCTGACGCGGCTTTGTGAAGTAGATGGACTGGGAATGGACAAGAGGCCTGAGCATGAGGAAAGAGCATGCTGAATGTGCCAGTTGTATAGGCTAAAGGTTAGGTGTTGAAAACGCCATGAAGTTGAGCCCACAGATCAAATCAGCATCCAACAGTTCCCCTCAGAACCGCCTCGCTTCTGAGACATCCCCTCAGTCTCTACAGCAGAGGTCCTGGTCTGTGAGTGCAAAATCACAGTGATAGTGCAGTTCTTGAAGACAGCCAGAGGCCACACAGTCCAAACACTCAGTGTTGGATAACATTCCTGTTTTATCAGTCCAACATGATGAATGCTAATCATTTCCCCTGTACACCAGGGGTAGGTTGGTGTGGGGGTGGGGGTTTCTCTAAGGGAGAAGTAAGCTGACTGCTCCCTGGGAGTGTGCCTGCATTTCTACTTTTTAGGTTCTAGTGACCAGTGAATCTGTTGGCTCTGTTAATGTTTAATTACTAGTTCGAAAAATACCCCTTAAAAGCAGTTTCTTGTAGGTGTGTGAGAATAAGTCACATGATGTATGCGCCCCTGCTGGTTAGAAACGGAATTGACTGTCACCTGCGTGCAGCACTGTATGCCCTTGGAGAGTGGATGGGGCTCTTGGTTTATTTTCCTAGTTTCAGACATAAAAATTGTAAGCTCACTGCAGATGATTGCTCTTTACTGTAGTTAAGAGTTTTCCTGCCTGGCCCACAGTCAGGATAAATCTCTCTCACTTGCCAGGCCCATAGATGCTCAGAACCAACCAAGTAAACACATAGAAACTTATATTGTTTACAAACTGTATGGCTGTGTCAGGCTTCTTGTTATCTACTTCTTCTATCTTAAATTAACCCATTTCTGTTAGTCTATACTTTGCCACATGGCTCGTGGCTTACCAGTACCTTATATCTTGTTATGGCAGCAGCTGGCCGTATCTCTCTCCTTCGCCTTCCACTTCCCAGAATTCTCCTCTCTTCTTGTCCCGCCTATATTTCCTGCCTGGCTACTGGCCAATCAGCATTTTATTTATACAGATCACTATCCACAGCACTTTACCTATATGAGGATTTATGTATATTAGGACTTGTTTGTTGTATGTGCTTTCCCTCTCTGGAGTGGCGGGCTGGGGTAGCATTGCTGTATGCTGTGCTTACCCTGGAGCTTGTCACCAAGCTTCCTCTTAGAGTGCTGATCCTGTCCTCAGCTGCAGATTGAGGCACCTGCAGCCTCTGCAGGAGCACTCTGGGAAGTAACCCACAAGTGTCAGGATGAGCAGGGCTGCTGCCAAAGGTGAGGTCTGAGGTGTGAGACAGCAAGCGTGGAGCCAGTACTAGTCACAGGACATACAGGTGTGACTCTGACTGGTAAGTGATCTCTTGAGCTCTTGCCACCCCTGTGGCCATCATTTCTTCCAAAGGTCATCAAGGCAGAGCTGTCCACGTCAGAGTGTAGTTGAGTGAGAACCTGTTTCCCTTCTCGGGCCTCTGTGAGTTCCAGTCCTCAGGTGTAAAGGTGGGTGTGGTGGGCATTGTGTTCCCTGAAATATCGTGTGTTCCCCGAAATATCGTGTGTTCCCGAAATATCATGTGTTCCCCAAAATACCGTGTGTTCCTGAAATAAACATATCTGGGGTCAGAGAACAGACAGCCACTAGAACAAAGCCAAAAATGGTGGCTAGAAAATGGGAAGAGTAAGCCATAACAGAAGTTGGGCGGTGGTGGTACACACCTTTAATCCCAGCACTTGGGAGGCAGAGCTAGCCGGATCTCTGAGTTCAAGGCCACTTTAGAAACAGCTAAGCATGGTGACCCACGCCTTTAATCCCAGGGAATGGGGGCAGAAAGAGAAAGGTATATAAGGCGTGAGGACCAGGAACTAGAGGAAAAAGCATGTAGTTAGTTAAGCATTTAGCTGGTTAAGTGTTCAGGCCTTGGAGCAACACAGTTCAGCTGAGATTCATGTGGAGGAGGACTCAGAAGCTTCCAGCCTGAGGAAAGAGGATCAGCTGAAGAACTGGCGCGGTGAGATAGCTGTGGCTTGTTCTGCTTCTCTGATCTTCCAGCATTCACCCCAATAACTGGCCTCAGGTTTGTTCTTATTAATAAGAACTCTTTAAGATTCCTGCTACATCTGGCACCCAACATTCGTGGTACGAATTCATGAAAAAGCCTCTTGCCTGTGGCCTTGTGAGCCCCAGCTCAGGCCCGAGCTATGCTCGGCTGGCTGTGGTGGCACATGCCGGTAGGATTTACTGAAGAAGGCAGAGGCAGGAGGATCCCAAGTTGAGGCCGGCCTAGGAGAAGCTTTGGCCGGGTCAGAGACACAAACAGTGTCAGTGGGACCGTGGAGGCAGTGACTGCTGCTCCAAGTTACAGGCTGCTTCTCATCGTGTTGGTGACTTCGGTGATACTGCTACCTGGAACAAAGAATTTACCACTGCTTGTTCAGAGAAGAATTGCCAGGACCAGTGTTTTACAAGAAAGCATCAGCAAAGGTCAGTTTGGAAAAGTTTGGCAAGACAAATGGTGGGGAGAAATTGCTGTGAAGATTTTCTCTTCTAGGGAAGAACATTCATGGTCCCAGAGACAGACATTTATCAGACTGTGATTGCTCCAAACCATAGAGGAGGCACAAAAAAAATCTAAAGAGAACCATTGAACATGCCTAACAGCAACTTTGAAGTCTTCAAAAGAATGATGGGACCCAACAAAGATGAATTCACATGGACTATGGGAAAGCAATTAGTGCCATGGAAAGATCAACTTTGGACTACAAACTGCTTAGGACAATTTTGAGATGACTAGCTGAGATGATCCAGCCTGACAGACTACCTGAACAAGGACTTGAAACAAGCCCTGCATTTTATCATTATGCAGCGGCAGGACAAATGATACAGGACTTGACAATTAACCCAAAAATTTTCTTTTCAGGATCCCCTAAAGATGGAAGTAATTTTAAGAAGACGACGCCCACGTCCCCCAAAAGTGGGATGGGAGGTTTTCGGTCGTTTAATGAGTTTTGGATATTGTCATTGTTTATGATGATTGGTTACAAGTTGTTAATTGTTAATGGTCAGGAAAAAAGCTGAACATGAAGATTAGATTCAGAGGTTTTGTTTAAAAAAGAAAAGGAAAAAGAATATAGATATGAGGTAGATCACTGAATCTACTCTGAGAAAAAAGATGAAGAAATAATAGGATAAATGGGTAGATCACTCAATCTACTCTAAAAAAGAAAAAGAAGATACAAAAATGACAAAAGGTAGATTACTGAATCTGTTATGAAAAGAAAAATACTTTTTAAAAGGAACTACTTGTTTTAAATAGGATAAGTAATGAAAACTTTTTTGTCTGAGTTTATCAAATGTTACTGGATTGGACATTGTTATATATAATGGAGTTTTTCATCTGAATCTGACAAATGTTAATGGACTAGACATAGTTAATGTAATCTTGAGTATGTATATTGTATATACTTATTGGATAGTTTTTCTTGTATTAGTTATACACTTTTTAAAATTTTAGACAAAAACAGGGGAAATGTAGTGGGCATTGTGTTCCCTGAAATATTGTGTGTTCCCCAAAATAAACATATCTGGGGTCAGAGAACAGATAGCCACTAGAACAAAGCCAAAAATGGTGGCTAGAAAATGGGAAGAGTAAGCCATAGCAGAAGTTAGGCAGTGGTGGTACACGCCTTTAATCCCAGCACTTGGGAGGCAGAGCTATCGGATCTCTGAGTTCAAGGCCACTTTAGAAACAGCTAAGCATGGTGACCCACGCCTTTAATCCCAGAAACGCAACCTTTAATCCCAGGGAGTGGGGGCAGAAAGAGAAAGGTATATAAGGCGTGAGGACCAGGAACTAGTAAAGTAAAGCATGTAGTTAGTTAAGCATCTGGTTGATTAAGTGTTTAGGCTTTGGAGCAACACAATTCAGCTGAGATTCATGTGGAGGAGGACTCAGAAGCTTCCAGCCTGAGGAAAGAGGATCACCTGAGGAACTAGCAAGGTGAAGTAGCTGTGGCTTGTTCTGCTTCTCTGATCTTCCAGCATTCACCCCAATAGCTGGCCTCAGGTTTGATTTCATTAATAAGACCTTTTAAGATTCGTGTTACAGTTGGGACATTAGCAATGAGCACCATGCCTAACCCAGAACAGGAAGTTAGCAGCCTCACCTTTAGCAGTTAGTGCCAGTGCCTGAACCTCATGGGTGTGTCTCCTCAGTTGTGTCTCCAGAGACACACTCCCTGGTTTTCTTTGTGTCAGTTTGCTCTCAGACTGGCCTCCCACTCTGCTCCTCCTGGCTTTGTTTCCATACCTCAGTCCAACCCTGCTGACCTGTCCCCCACTCGCCCCTGCCCCGCCCCCCTCCTCCCTTGCTGATTCTGACTCTGTTCAGTCTCTCAGTGTTGGCATGGCTTGAGCTCAGGTTCCCAGCATTTCTGACCCACATTTTGCTGAGTGTGACTCACATATCACACCACTCTTGAAAGTGTGCAGGTCAGTGTTCTCACCTGGACTGCCACGACAAACCCTCAGTAGGCATGTGGCCCTTCTGCCGTCTTTCACCTGTAGTAATAGTTAGAGTTTATTGTCAACTTGACTGGATAGAAATAAGCCTGGACTTAGTGACATACTCCTGGGTGTGTCAGCAAGGGTGTCTCCAGACAGGACGAGATCAGGAGGGCCCCGGTGTAAAGAGTAGATTTGTAATGTAATGGCATATTGGGAGGTGGTGAAAGGTTGGACATGAGGCCAGTTTAGTGCAAGTAGGTCCCTAGGGTCATGTCCTTGGGTGATAGCTTGTTCTAGCTTCTTCCTGTATGACCGTTTCTCTGCTTCCTGTTCACCAGTAAATGAAGAGCAGCTTCTACTTTGTGTCCCTGCTGCCAGGATGCCTTGCATGAGTTTGTGGACTTGGGAGCCATGAGCTGAACCCTCTACACTGAGTTTGAGCCAATCCTTCCTCCCTTAACCTGTTTACATTGAGCGTTCCCTCACAGCCACCCATGCTATCTTCTCGGTGGCATTCTTCTATGCTGTTCTGACCATGTTCATCTTCTGTGATGGGAAAGGTGCCCCAGTGGATGCCAAGCCCTGCCACTTGCCCTGCTTCCCATTCTCTTGAAGGGACACCCCAGCTCCCTTCAACCAAGTTTGCAAGAACAGTCATAGAACTGTCCAGTTCCTACTGTTTCCTCTCCAAGTTGGAGCTCCCAAGCCTGGGCAAGGACCGAAGGTCTCCAGAAGCTGAGAGGTGTGTTACTTCATGAGTGGATTCAAGTGATGAAGCAGTTCTTACTAAGGATTTGTTCATGAGCAAATGAATCACATGTTTTTCCCCTCATGCTCTTTGTGACAGTTATTTGAGAATCTCAGAGTTAGAGTTGATAAGCTTGCTGATTAAACTTTTGGGAAGCATATTAAGAGAACCTCAGCAGGGGCTGTAGAGAGAGATGGCTCAGCAGTTAAGAGCACTGTCTGCTCATCTAGAGGTCCTGAGTTTAATTCCCAGCAACCACATGGTGGCTCACAATCATAGTGGAATCTTCTGGCATAAAGGTGTACATGCAGATAGAGCACTCATACACAAAATAAGTAAATAAATCTTTAAAAAAAACCTTAGAAAAACAAAGCCTTAAAATTCTATTATTTGTAAGAATATACAATAGAATTAAGAAATATGATGTGGGGACTGAAGAGATGGCCCAGAGGTTAAAAGCACATACTGCTCTTGCAGAGGACGCAAGTTCAGTTCCCTGCACCCACACTGGGCAGCTCACTGCTACCAACAGCACCCACAGTTCTTTGTCTTTTACTAAGTTCAAATGCATCCTCTGCCTGTGAGGCATTGACCCACAAGTGCCTGCAGGGTTAGCCACTCAGGGCCTGTTGGCTCATGTTCTTTTCAGAAACACAAATTCTGAGAATTTAATTGCGAGCTTGACCAGGAAGGAGCCCACAGCCAACTGTGCTGTTCTTGATCTTTACTTCTAGTGTTCTCATGTGTTGGCTTTTGGCTCTTCCATTTGGGTCCTCTTGGATGGAACTATAGGCTGGATTCCCCACACATGTGTGCCTGTGGTTTTGAGACAGGGCCATGAGATAGCCCAGGCTGAGCTTGAGCTCTGAATGCTGCCTCACTCACCTTGCTGAGGGCTAGGTCACAGGCGTGAGCCACCACACCCAGCCTGTCTTCCTACTTCCATTTACTCTTGCTGGTCTTTTTTGATGTTTCCTAGTCTTACTCTAGGCTGCCCTCATCTTCAGTTTTTATCCAGTTAAAATGAGGCTCTGTGTTCTCTGGATGGTGTGGGAATAATTAAAAGCAGTCAGGATGGGCTTTTGCATTGGATATGTATTTATTTTAAGCTTAAACATACCAGATACTAGTAAGATATGGTCCTAGCTTTGTGAGCATCTACAGACTTGTCCAAGAGAGAAATTCCAGTGTGGTAGAAGGCCTCTTCTCTAAACTCATCCCCCAGATGGCCCTGATTGCCATCCCCTCTGCAGGGTGCTGGCATAGGCTCTCCCAGCTTCTGGAAATGTTTGGAATGTAGGCTCTGTGGACAGTGTCTGCTTGCTAAGTGCCTGTGAAGAGAGATTCCCCCCCCCCAAATTTGTTAATGTATGGCATTCTTGTTACTGTAATTGATATAATTTAATTAAGTGAAAACTGATGAAAAGTGTGTGCTAAAGTGGAGCCATTGCGCTGTGAAGCCTTTGGAAAGACTCCACGAAGATACATTGTAATGAGATGGGACAAGGAGGGGACAGTTAAAAATGGTGACAGGGAAATCATAAAAATCTGGGCATGTTCCAGATATGACTTTCACACTGCTTCCCAAGTGTCTTCAAGGTTTTACTCTTCAGAGAAAACAAACCTGGGAAACTCAGTCTTTGTCTTGGGATGTGATAGTTAATCTTGACTGGCAGCTGGCTGAGATTTAGACTCACCATTGGTTTCCAGGAAAGTCTAATTGAAGGAGGACCTTCCCTGAGTGGGGGGTCGGTACCTTCATGGGCTGATAGCCACTAGGCAATGGCATTCCTCTCTGCTTTCTGACTGCAGATGCAATGTCACCAGCTGCTATTTGTTCCTGCAGCCATGCCCCCCTGACCGCCATGCCCCCTGACCACCATGCCCCCTGACCACCATGCCCCCTGACCACCATGCCCCCTCCCTGCCATGTCCCCCCACCATGCCCCCTCCCTGTCATGGACCCCCACCATATCCTCCCACCATGTCCCCCCCACTGTGCCCCCTCTCTGTCTTGGCCCCCCACCATGCCCATCCCTCCCATAATGGATGCACCTACAAACTGAGCAAACCAAGCCCTTCCTGCCTTAAGTTGCTTTTCTTGGATATTTTGTCACAAAAGGAAAAGTAACTAACACAGGGGTCTTATTTGTGCACAGTAGACAGGAAGACACTTCCTCATGCATATACCACACAGTGCAGAGGGGTACAGAGTTCTGATTCTCTATCTGAGCAAACTGGATTCACCAAGGAATTGCTTGTTTCCTTGTTTCACCTGAATGGACTTCCTGGGGACTGCTGAATTAGAGAGTTGGCCTTTAGTCCTGTCAGTGAATGGCAGATGTTTGCTTTTTTGAAGATCCAGAGACCTTGAAACTTATGGTTAGTGCATGTTATTTTTAAAATATGATTTTGACAACAACCACTTTTACAGATTATTTTGCTTTTTTTTGTGGTTTTTTTGAGACAGAGTTTCTCTATAGCTTTGGAGGCTGTCCTGGAACTCGCTTTGTAGACCAGGCTGGCCTCGAACTCACAGAGATCCTCCTGGCTCTGCCTCCCGAGTGCTGGGATTACAGGCGTGTGCCACTACCGCCCGGCTTATTTTGCATTTTTAAGGTATCATGGTGGTTAACATATTTCTTGTCCTAAAATACAGGCAAAAGAAGGCCACCCACTTTAGAAGTGATGCTTCTTCATTTATAGTTGCATTGGTTGAGAAAATACTAAGGTGGGGTAAGAATTAGGAAGCTTGTAGCCCAGTGTCAGAGTCCTGCTGTGAGTCACTGCATCGGGTGGATCTGCAGAGAGCCACAGAGCTTTTGGGCTGTCCAGTTCTGAGGACACTCACTGGTCACTGCCTCTTCTCAGCTCTCTCCAGACACCTTTGTCAGTGTCCCCTCTTCACTAGTTGTGAGCCCACTCTCAGGAACAGGACAAATGCAGCAGCCCTCTGCTGAGTGCTGGCCCAACTTCCCTCTCCTATGCCTTGTGAGTCTAGGCCACACTTGCCTTCTATCTCTTATTCTGGGGAACAGGAGAATAAATGCATTTTGGATCTCAGGTTTTTTTCTGAGAATAGAAAACACATTTTATTTCAGGAAACTGAAAGAAGACTTGAGGCCCATAAGAACTTTCTGCCCTTTATAGTAGTGCTTGAGTATTGAGGGGCTTTGTGTGGCCAGGGACACCTTGAAAAGGGCAGGAGTGAGAGAACAGTGGCATCAGAGCCTGGGGGTTTCCTTGAGGTCAATGAGGGCATGAGTTGGTGGGGTGAGGAATGGGTGCGGTGACCTCTTACAGCTTTGCTTTTCATTTTCCTTTGCAAATGTGAGCTCAGCACCGTACCTTCCCATTGCAGGCTTGATCTCCATCCCCGTGTGCAGCCATGGGAGGTGTAGCTGTGCACGCTGACAGCCACTTTGTCTGCCCCATGTGTCTCCCTGTGTCTGGTCCCACTGCTCCCCAGTTCTGTCCCTTCCCTCTGCATTAGGTCAGGAGACTCCCCATTCTCTGGTGGTTCCATTTCTGTGGTCTCAGCTCTTGGCACCTGCCACCCATGCTGTTGCTGCAGAGCTGTGGAGCTGCTGTGGTAACCAGTGATAACCAGGAACAACTGCTGAGGAGCAGTGATTTCCTACAGCAGCCTTCCGCTTTATGCAGCCTATGAGATTTCGTCAAAACCCCGGCCGAGGGTCTGTTCTAGAGGAGAGAAGATAAGCACACTTCTTCCCTTTTCAGGAGGACTGGTGCTTCAGAATGGTCATCTTAGGGCTTGGTTTGAGGCTTTTATCTTGGTTTAAAATGCTCTTTAAACTCATCTTTGTCAGGATCTGGTCAGGTACCACTTCAGGAACTCATGATGATCCTTGTTAATTTAACATGATGGATTTGCTTTGCTTTGCTGAGCCTCTATCCTTCTGCTCCTTCAGCTGATCAATTAATAGCTTCAGAGGGGCTTTGGCTTCTTTGTGGTCCCTCAGTTGCCACAATGCAGACAGGATCAACCCAGAAGATAGGGCGAGTGGCAGTGTAAAATGCTGCTGCTGCAGTCTCTCCCTAGTTAATAAAAGGCTTTCCCAGGGTTTCAGGTACGTTCAGGGTTATTAAAAATGGACTACATTTTTCTAATGTTGTTAAGTGCCATGAGGGGCAAAGTGTTTGAATTACTTGTTTTACATATATACTCAAACTGTGTGTGTGTGTGTGTGTGTGTGTGTGTGTGTGTGTGTGTGTGTGTGCGTGCGCGCGCGCGCGCGTGCGACTGAGAGCACACACGCGCGCTGTAAGATGGGCTCAAGCTGAGCCTGAAAGTCAGGACTGCCTTGTGGCAGATTGAGCACAGGTGGATGATGAGCTGCAGAAGGTAAAGACACTGCTGTCCCCAAGCTTCCAGCCGGCATGAATGCCCAACTGACCACACACAGGTTTCTATCGCTCTTTCTACATCAGTGCCTCCCACAGAAGCTAATTGGCACCATCTGTGCTGATAATGAAGTCCATGATGTGGCTACTGGTGCGAGGCACTCGCTAAAGGAGTTCACAGTCAGGGCGAGAGGAGAGCGGGGAGAGCTATTTTTGTGGTTGTTCTGTGCTAACCAGTCATAGAAAGGAAGCTGAAAGAGAAGCAGTCACGGGGGCTGTCCCATGCTGAGTGCTCTATAAGGGCATGTGGCCGGGATTGTCTAGCAGAGCGCTTCACTTCCACATGGTCTGCTGTGTGTCAGAGTCGCTCTGAGATTACTGTGCTATGTGTTCTGCCTGCACTGGGTGCCTCCTCTTTCAGAGCTTCTGCCTTTCTCACCACAGCTGGGCACACAGCCAGCAGCATTCTGACCCACGCAGGCTGGCAGCTCTGCCGTTGAGCTCCTCATCCTTGGGTCTCCAGTGCAGTTCCTGTACTTGGGGCTCACTGCGTCACTCCCATTTCCAGCCTTCCTTCAGAGAGCTCATGTCATTGTTAGGAGTGTTGTCTAGGTTGCAGCACACACACACACACACACACACACACACACACACACTCACACAGGCATAAATACACACATGCATACACACAGATACATACACACCCATAGATACACACACACACAGACCCAACCACGCTCAACACAGACATAAATACACATGCATACACACACAGATACATACACACACAGACACACAGACACACACAGACCCAACCACGCTCAACACAGACATAAATACACACATGCATACATACACAGATATGTACACACACAGACACACACATACAGACACACACACAGACATACTCACACAAGCCCTCATACATGTATACACACTCACAAGTGAAAATCACAGAGGGTGTCAGCTGGTCATTTTATCCATTGAGAGAAAGGACCATTTCCAGGCATTCTTTCTCAACTCTCTTGTCTTAAACATATTTTAGTCTAGTTTTTAGAGAAACGTGCTCCTTAAAGAAAATCTCTGCATGTGTGAGTGCAGACACTTGCACGCCATAGCACATATGTGGATGTCAGAAGACAGTTACAGGTGTCAGTCATCACCTCCCACATCATTGGAGCCAGGTTCTTGTTCATTGCTATGTACCCCAGGTTAGCTTACCTGTGAGCTAGCAGATCTGTCTCTGCTGATAGGACTGCAGGGGTCACAGGTGTGTGTTCCACATGTCTTTAGGTTTGTTGTGGGATTTGAGGTCACACTTGCACAGCAGTGGGAAGCTTCATTTCCATGTTTCCTGATATCTGTCTTTTGACACCATTTCATTTGTCTGTTAGTCCACAGTGTGTAGACACTAGAGAAGCAGTTCCCCACAGTAGGGTGTTTCCCTTTGTTTAGTTCCATGTGTGTTATCTTTGAATAGAAATACAGTCAGTCACATGGTTCAGAATTCAGAAGGCCGAAATGCTGAGTTTGTCCCCACTACAGAGTCCCTGCAGAACACAGCATGTGTGATTGGTTCCCAGTCTGTGCTTTCATGGTATTTAAAGTACAGATAGCAAGCACAGTTAATCACAGTGACTGGAGAGCGGTCTGTAGTGGGTTTGCTTTATAGTTAATTATCTAGTACAGATGATAATCTTATACATGTCAGCTGACCTGATGCTGTCAAGTGTTAGAATATGCAGCCTCTGGTGGTATGCAAAGTAGTTTTGACCTTTTCTAAGAAATTCTTATACCATGAATGATTGACAGGCCAAGGAAGGTGATTGGCATATCTGTCATCTCAAGTCTGGGCCAGTTGCACCTTGAGTTTGACAAGAGCAAAAATTGCTTGTGGGTAATAACTAGTCTGCCTTACTTTCCCCAGCATTAAGATTGGGCTGGGGTCTAAGCACAGGGTCAGTCTCCTTGTAGATTTTGTAGTTTTGGAAAATAAGAACAGACTTTAGAACTATCCTAAGGCCATCGTGCAGCTTTGGCCCGAGAATCAGTTTTTTTCAGTATAACTCAGCAAAGGTGTTGGGTTAGGGAGCTTTTGGGGCTTTCACAAACAAGCTTCCAGGTTAAGTAAATGTGCAGTGGATCTGCTGTCTGACCTGCAGATTCCTCTTCCAGTGGTTCATGTGGGATGGTTCTTTGAGGACACCTGCCTTGTCTATCCAGCTTTCAGGCCCACCCTCTTTCTGTACCCTGGTCCCTGCTTTGTTTCTCTTGATACTGTGACATTCACTTCTTAACTGGAACCCACCAGCTCCAATGTGGGTCCCTGTTGAGGACCTCCAACTTGTTCTGTTCTTCTCTGGCATTTTGATGATGACTTGGCCTGGGAATGATCAAAAGCATTTTGAGCCCTTTGGGTTCAGGCCCTGACCTTACCACAGGGCAAATAGGCAGAATACAGAGAATGCCACTGCAGAGTACAGTGGAATGGGACACCAAGACACAGGACTCAGTACGTAGAGTGTGATTCATGTTTTACCAAGAGAGAAGATGAACATACAGAAGTTCCCCTATGCCCTGGGCTTTCTAACTGGTTCTGTGATTGCAGCTGTTTTGGAGTGATTGGGATTCTTTTTTATTCTTTCATGGCTAAAAAGCATTAAAATAACATGAATGAAAACTTTGTTTCATGTACTCTGGTGATTTGCGCAGGTGACTAACACTGTGTCCCCTTTACAGTGACGTTTCTAAGACTCTGTGTGTTCAGACTCATAAGGTTGCACAAAAAGCCAATTCTGTTATGTGTTTTAAAAGTTAAGGGGGATAGAGGGATGGTCAACAGCACTGGCTGCTCTTGCAGAGATCTGGGTTCAAAACAACTTATAGACATAAAAAAAAATCAAAACAGAATTCTGAGAATTTTGTATGTTCCTTGAAAATAGAGACATGTCTGTGGATGTTATTAAAGTATCACTGTTCTACCCAATGAGAAATTCCACAGCCTCATTTACAGAAATGGAGACTGCTTAGGAATAGGCTCTTCCCTCCATCCACTCTCTCTCCGGTACAACTACTCTACTTCCTGCATTCAATGTAAGATTGGTCCTAACCTTAGTGAGGATGGCAAAGCAGTGAAGGCTGGTTACTGTGTGTTTCTAACTCTTTGGTCAAATTTGAGGTTCCAATGCTGGGTGTTACAGGTGGGGGTAAAGTGTGACCATCTGAGTCCATTCCTCAGAATGTAGGGTCTGGCACCTCTGCACTGAACCTGGGTAGCATATTGGCACTGATCTTGGCTGGTTGTAATGGCACTCCTGTCTTTGTTGGCAAGGCACAGGTGCCTTGGGGCTGGTAGATCTGAACTGACGGGATACTGACATAGCCACATCCATGGTGACTCTTGGTGAACGTTTCTGTTTCCTGGGTGAAACATTACCAGTCTAGTCTTGGGCAACTGTCGACTCCTTCATTATGTTTTAATTACCATGGAAACGACAGAATTTTGAGATCACACATTATATTTTTATTTTTGAGACCTGCTATATATATTTATACAAATTAGAAAGCAGAAGTACCATACAGTAACTTTTATTTTATATTTTAAAGTATTATGTAAGAAAAAGCCCTTAGCCTGCACATCAAATGGTAAAGGGCATCTCAGCTGTAGAAGCCCACTTTGCCTTCATTCTCATTAAACAGCACTGAAAAGCACTGCTATGATGACCTAAACTAATATTCCGATGACATAGATCTTGCTGAATTCTTAGAATAAAATAAACCAGGGCTTAAAATTTAAAGAAGGTTAAGGCCAGGAATGGCAGCTTGCACACTGCTGAACCCAGGACAGGGGGGGCTGAGGCAAGAGGATTGTGAGTTCAAGGCCAGTTTGGTGTAGATATAGTGAGTTCCAGGTCAGTCTGGGCCACATAATGAGATCCGGAATCAAGCAAGTTGAAACAGTTTCTCAATGTAGGGATATAGTTTGCTGTAGATGTTGGTCTCAGGAATCTGTCATCTTGTTTTGTCTTCAGAATAGTAGAATATGGTGGTGGGTGTAGTTGGAAGTTAGAATGTCTATACTGTGACCACAGACGTCGTGTGTGTGTGTGTGTGTGTGTGTGTGTGTGTGTGTGTGTGTGTGTGTATGAACAAGAGAGACAGAGACAGATATTGCATGCATTTGTATGTCTTTTCCCCAAAGCTGTCAGTCAGCCATGCTGCATATACAGGTTTTGGTTCCACATAACTCTGAGCATGCAGTCTCCAGGAGGTTGTGACCCATGGCTTCCCCGTGGCACCTCACTGCCTGGGGATGACTTGCTGGGGTCCCCTTACTTCTACTGCTGTTTATGTAAGATTTGAGTTCCCATTTAATGTGGGCCAAGAGCTGTTCTTGCTAGATTTGGGTATTTTCTCAATTTTCATGGGAGCCACAGTTCAAGGCCACCTGTCTTTTAGTTTTGTAGCAGGCTGAGGGGTGGGGCCTTCTCATTGCCCTCCTGTGGATCTGGCTTTTGTTTCTGAGTTTCTGTTTTTAGAGACTTTACACTTGGAATTATATGATTGACTCCATTATCTCACTGAAATCCAGAGCTCTGTGACAATATTTTTATGTCTGGAAAAATGTATTTATTTTGGTGGTTTTGGACAATTTTGATTTCAATGGAATATTCACTGATGGACCAAAACAAGTGCTTCATTTTCTGTGTAGTTTGTGATATTTTTAATTTTATATGAATTACACTTACTTGAGGTCTCCTCAAAATCTATTCTTGGTAATGTCATAGTAACTCTTGATATATTGTCCACAGTGCACATGCCAGTCATCGTACAATAATTTAATTGGAAGTTGAATTTTTATAAATATACAGCCATTGACAAATGTAAAACTCTTCCCTCAAAATTCATCACTCAGATGAGTCCATAAGTCTGTGATTTAAATCCTGTATCAGTGTGTCCCAATCTATCAAATTCAGCATTGAGTGTGTGTTCTTGTGTATGTGTGTATGCATGTATGTTCATTATGTGTGATATGTGCACCTGCATACATATGTATATGTGTGTTTGAGAAATATATTATTCACATAGTTGGAATAAATTACCAGAATTTATATTAGACCCTGAGAGAGTATAAACATCTTTATTACTACTTAAAATGAGGCCCAGAAAAGAATGTAGTACTGTATTTTGTAACTTTTATGGGGTAGTCTAAGTAAATATTCGAACTGTTTTGAAGTGCAGCACAAATAGGCAGATAGATGATAGATAGATAGATAGATAGATAGATAGATAGATAGATAGATACATACATACATACATACATACATACATACATACATAGATCATACATGCATACACACATACATGTTTATACACTAGTTGTGGATGTCAAGCTTGATAAATTTGTCCAACAAACATTTTCCCAAAATCCTGTGTGCCTTTGCTGGTCACCACCACCCAACAGTAACTTCTGTCCAAAACTCTGTCATTTTGGGGGTTCTTTTTAAGTTTTTTTGACACTGTAGGATAGGTGTGTTCTCCCTGTGGTTTTCCAGTTAGCCCATGTTGGAATTATTTCCCCACCAAGATGCTCTGAGTGGATTTTCTTCTGGTTGGTTAGTTTGTCGTAAGTTGTCCAAGTGATGGTTAATGAGTGAGACTAATAAAATTTGAAGCTATTTAAAGACTTGGTAACTGAACAGGACAATGAATGTGTCACTAATTCTGAAAGTGAACCTCAAATAGAAGAGATTTTACAGTCCATGTGTTCATTATCTCTGACTGGTGAGGACCATCGGCAATCTTCACCATTATTCTCTAGGTGCTGAATTTTCATAACTATTTACTAGTCCTGGGTGGAGTGTGTGAGTGTGTATATACTGACTGTGTCTGTCACAAACAGGAGCAGTAATTCTTTCATAAAATAAACTAAATTGCTGTGGTGGAGAGAACATGTTGATCTGGAAGAAATAGTTCCTAGAAAAGCTGAGGCTTGAAGTGACCAAGCTCTGGTAGTGTCTGCCTTGTTGATCTTTTTGTTGTGTTGTCGCGCCTGTCCTGGATCTTGCTCTATAGACCAGGCTGGCCTCGCACTCAGGAAAATCCACCTGCCTCTGCTTCTTGAGTGCTGGGATTAAAGGCGTGTGCCACCACCGCCCGGCTGCCTTGTTGATCTTGACAGAAGTGATGAGTGGATGTGAAAAGGGCCCCGGTTCTCACTGCTCCTGCCCCTCCACTATCACAAGGCTGTTTGTAGGAATCTATACAGAGGGGTTTCTCTATCAAAGAACAGCAGAAATGCCCCACAGCTAAGGTCACAATCAGTGGTGAAAAGCTGGACACCGTCTGAGGTCAGGAACAGGAGAAGGATGGCGCCTTAAGGTTGAACACTTCTGGAAGGTTAGTTGAGGCATTGGATCAAGGAACTAGAACAGAACACACCCACACTGCAAAGTGGACCATGGCTCTGTCTGCAAATGGAAGGCAGCATGCTCTTCTGTAGAGAAGACCCTACCCCCCCCCCCCCCAGTAAAAAGCAATTGGAATGAGGCAACATGTCAGGAAGTTTACAGACTCTGGGGAGACAGGAGCTGTGGTTCTCTGTGCTGTCCATCAACAGACCCTGAGTGAAATGAAGAACACAGTTCCAGGGCTGGAGAGGTGGCTCATCAGTTAAAAGCACTAGCTGCTCCTCCAGAGGACCCAGGTTCAATTCCCAGCACCTACATGGAGGCTGACAACCATCTGTAACTCCAGTTCCAGAGGGCCCAGCGTCCTCTGGCCCCTGCAGGCACTGAACACACATGGTGCACAGACATGCATGCAGGCTAAACACCCATATGCATAAAATAGAAATGAAAATAAAAATAAATATCTAAAAATTTAAAAAGAGCATAGTTCCATTTCATATGCCATTAGAAAGAATTAAACAGCCAGTGGTGGTGTTACATGCCTGCAGTTCCTGCACTTGGGAGCTGAGACAGGAGGATCCTGAGTTCAAGGCCACCCTGAACTGCATGAGGCCCTATTTCAGGAAAGAAAGGAGGGAGGGAGAGAGGTGGGAACTGGACAGAAGGCCTGTGGTTACATATGTGTGGCTCTTGAAGTTAACTTGATGGTCGTGGTCCTGGCAATTCCTGTTAAGCCGCCTGTGTGTCAGCTTTCTGCTACTACAACAGCCTCCCTGGGATAATCAGCTTACACAGAGAAGGGCTTAATTTGGTTTATGTTTTGGAGATTCCTGTCCTGGGTCAGTTATCCCTGTGGCTTTGGGCTTGTGGGCAGCACCTTGTGGCACAAAGAAAGGTTCCATTTTCACCTTCAAGAGCATGCTGGCCATGTCCCAAAACTCTCCTGTAGGTCTCCACCTTCAGAGGTTCCACTGTTCCAAGTAGCACCACCCCAGGAGCAAGTTCTTCCCTGGTCTCTGGGGACATTCAAGAGCCAAACTGTAGAGTCAGCTAACTTACTTGCATCCCAAAATTTATATAAGAAAATATAAGGAACCCAGAATAACCGAACAATCCTGAAGAAAAACAAAGTACACAGACTTGTATTTCCCAACTCTAAGCTGTCCACAGACTGTAGCAGCATGCTGGCATGAAGATGGGTAGGTCAATGGACAGGGCTAGAGCTCAGAAGCAAGGCTCCACCTTTATGAACAGCTGGTACCTGACAAGAATGCGAACTTAGTTCATCAGGCAAAGAGCAGCTGGATGAGGCTGGACTTCCACCTAGCAGCCTGCTGTGGTTTGCCGACCTAATCACAAGTGTGTCCTGAGACCTCTTCCTGTTGCACGGGTCTAGTACCCATCAAAGAGTCAGCAAAGTTGCCTTGCTCCTTGCTCATGTGAGAACTCAGAGGGAGCAGACCCTCCCAGACACTGGGCCTGCCATCAATGCCCACAATAAGTTTCTCACCTCATTTTGTTTTCCTTGTGGGGTTTTGAGATGGTATCTTACCATAAAGCCCAGGCTGGCCTGGAGAACTGTAATTGTAACTGTGGAAATCAGACACTCAACACCCAAGAGGCTTGACATGTAGTCCAGCTCTCATCTAAAAGGAAGAAGAAACGACTCTCAACAGCCACCGGCTATGCCTGCTCCAAGAGTCTGCTGATCTACCGTCTCCATGTGGGTTGACAGGGTGACTGTGGTTCTTATCTGAGAACCGTGAGAAGAAGTCCATTAGATGAAAATTTTTGAAGATGAATACAGACTGCCTTAGGGGAAGACAAAGGTACACCCATAATGACTCAAGTGGAAACTAAATGCAAGGTCCATGGAAGGTTCTCCAGAGCAACCAGCAAGAAGCCAGAGGACTCCTCATAAGGACCAGCAGATTATCCCCTCATGGCAGGATGACCAAAGTGGCTTTGTTCCTCTGACTGTGTCAGCTCCTAAGGCAGCACTTCCCAACCTGTGGGTCATAACCCTCTTGGGGGTCACATATCCGATATCCTGCATATAAGATATTTATATTATAATTCATAACAATAGCAAAATTATTTTTAAGAAGTAACCATGAAATGATTTTATAGTTGGAGTCACCACAACATTAGGAACTGTATTAAAGGGCTGTAATGTTAGGAAAGTTGAGAACCGCTGGCCTACGGGAATCTGTTTTGTGAGTTTAGCAGATATTCTCAAATGAAGGAGAAGTAATTGTCCAGTTGTGAGTTTGTAATCCAGTTGCTACTGTGTGCTCATTGGTGTCATTACAGAGCCTGATGGAGGAGCTGAAAGGAAACAGCCACAGGTACCATAGACAAGGCACAGGGCTGTTAATTCTGCAGAACCTACGCTCTGCATCATCTCAAGGGATTCTTTCAGAAATGATAGGAGTAGAGCTTGTGTGTTACCCCTCATCCCACAGCATGCATCTGCTTTCTAGTATCTGAGATTAATGTCTTTGTTTGGGGTTCTGTGTTCAATGTAGAATGTTGCTTTTTTTCTAAGACACTCATGCCTACCTGTGAACTTTACGTCATCTTTGCTGCAGGTGCAGTCTTCTGACAGGTTCATACATGCAGAGCATGTTCGTTTCCAGTGCTTTGGGATAAGTGTGTAGCTGAGATAAGCAGTTTTGAAGCCTTTGAAGTTGACACTGCTGTGATGTTTAGCACATTGGCCCCTACGTGGGCCCTTTAGGGTGGCACTCAGCTTGTGCAATGAGCTGCATACTACTGCCCAGGGACTTAACCAACAGGAAGTTATCTACCTACTGCTGTTCTGGAGACTGGAAGGCCAAGATGAAGGTCCTGGTACAGTGGGTCTCAGTCCTGCACATCTCTTGACTTCTGTGTGCACCACCACCCCCAGAGCAAGCTGGGTGCACGAGCCTCCTGATGCCCCTTCACTAAGCAGTGGATCCTGAATCAGGGCTGCACTGTTGTGAATGTATGTAGCCTTAATCAGCTTGATGGCCCTGTGTTCACACACAATCACACTGGGAGCTGGGACTTCAACAAAGGAGCGAAGAGGTGGGACTGAAAAATTTTAAATGTGTCCTTCATTACACCATCTGAGAAGTATCACTGCACAATCAACCCTAACTAGTATTGAAACAGGAGACTGCTTTAAGTTAAAATCTGAGTATTGATCAAATTTATGTAACCTTAACATTGAACAGGATTGTTCTGTATGGACTGTTGGATCTTTAGAAGAAAACAGATTTTTAAACTGGATTGGACACTGGGAAAACTAATCAGGTAGTTGATTCCTGTGGAGGTCTAGGCATAAGCTTGGTGTGATTATAGCATGTAGCTATTTTCAGGGCATGTCTGTGTGCCTGGCCAACTCAGAACACCCATGGTTCCTCCACAGACCCACTACCTCGGAGAAGGGCTGGGCAGCTCTTCCCTGGCCCTCCCTTGGATGTAGTTTTTACTGATATTCACTTGGAAACCACACACATGTATGAAGTTTTCTCCCTTCTTTAGTAATTGCTCTTTTCCAACATGCTGCTTTTGCATCCAGATTAACTGCTCTTTGGTCCCTTCTTTGCGGTCGGTGCCTTGTCTCACATCTTCCTCTTGCTCAGGAGCTTCCTTGTAGCGTGCAGTCCTTGCATGGCCATCACCATGCTTTTATCTCTTGCCTAAGTGTCTTTGGTTGGGTTTTCTGTGGCTGGGAATTTTCTCCCACCCAACTTTTGCTTATCAGAGGACTCCTTTAGGATCCCTTACCTACCTTTCAAGAACTAGTCCAAACATGGCATTCCCATTTTCCCTGCCCCCCACAATGTGATGAGGTGTGCGTTGTACATTACCAGCCCCCTTTCTCCCTCTGCTGATGAGTTCTCTGAGAGTGGGAGGTACTGTGTTCAGGGTTGGCATCACTGCATTCTGGGTCATATGGCAAACACAGTCAGGCTGCAGCCACATCAGCTGCAAATAGAACAGAGCATCTCTGTCCATTTCCTCTGAGAACCAGACATGTGTCTGTCACCACATCAGCCTTGTCTGAACTTGGAAGCTAAGCAGGGGTGGACCTGGTTAGTACACCAATGGGAGGAATGAATTCCTCCTCCTGCCTGTTTATCTCAGGCATGATGTATGTGCCAAGGGAGGTAGATATTTGGCTTTATAAAGTACAGGGTGGTTTTCAGGCAGATATGGGTGCTGGATGTCAGATCAGCATCAGTTTCATAAGGGAGAGTAGATAAAACTCCACTGTACAGCTGAACAGGAAAGAGGTATCTCTGGAGGCAGGACTCCATTAAAGGCACTTACTGAGGTTTCATACACTGCTGGGTCAGTAAATACACATTGACATAGGATCTCCATTTTGTTTCTTTTCTCTGTTGCTGGAGAGCTGCAGTGCAAAGGTAGATGTGTAAGGGGCTTTGCTGGAGGCAGCAGGGCACTTTGGTTTTGTGGGGGTTGCCCTCCATCACTGTACTGAGTTAACTCTGCTTTAACTGTCTCTCTCATATGACTACAGATGTAAGCCCTACAAATGAAATCAATAAGGAGTTCAAGAAATTTTGCAAGTTGCTATAAAAATTCACTAATTGATCACAATAATGAAATAGTGCTATTTTCTTATTAGTCTTCAAATTAAGCTAGACTAGTAGTTGATTTTGCCTTGAGAGTGATATGATTGTATTAATGTAATTGTTCTGTAAGAATTATACTATAAGAAAGATAATTCTCCTATGTCTTTGTCTGCCTACCATACAGAATAAATAAATAAATAAACTCAGCCAACTGCTACCTTAATAAGAGGACAATTATTGGAAGGTCTTTATGTAAGTTTGATGGGTTTTAATTAAGCATTCACTGAACCAAGCACATCTTCTTACTTTCCTCCTCTCCCTCCTCCCTCGCTCTGTGTCTAGCAGCATATCGAGGAATTGGAGAAAGCATCTCCCCACCCATGTCCCTGTAGCAGTCTCGTGGTTTTTAAGTTGAATTCCTTATTATAATAATTACATACTCATAGGTGATTATAATTATATGCAAGATTGCAGGGACTGCTTTATTCAGTTTTCTCTAATGGGGATGTTTACAGAACTGTGGAGTGTCAGTCAAAATCCACTGATCTTGTACTCTGTGTGTGTGAGTCTGTGTGCATGTGTCTGTGTGTATGTCTGTGAGTCTGTCTTATGTGCTTGTACATGTATCTGTGTGTATGTCTGTATGTGTGCATGTCTGATTCTGTGTGTGTGTATCTGTGTGTTTGTGCATGTGTGTCTGTATGTGTGCATGTCTGATTCTGTGTGTGTGTATCTGTGTGTTTGTGCATGTGTGTATGTATGTGTGCATGTCTGTTTCTGTGAGTGTGTATCTCTGTGTGCATGTGTGTATGTGTGTCTGTGTGTCTGTGCATGTGTGTCTGTATGTATGCATGTCTGATTCTGTGTGTGTGTATCTGTGTGTTTGTGCATGTATGTAAGTGTATATGTATGCATGTCTGAGTCTTTGTGTGTGTGTGTGTGTCTGTGTGTTTCTGCATGTGTCTGGGTGTGTCTATGGGTGTCATTCTCTATAGTGCATATGTAGGTCCATGTGCCCAGTGGAGATACAGCACTGTTCCATTGCCAAAGGGTCCCACCAGTAACTGTCCTCAGTATCTTTGTCAGGTGACAGGTGTAGCCTCCATGATCCCTTTGGGAATAGGGCCGGTTCAGGTTGCATCTCCTAAAACTGAAAGCAAGGTGTTGGTTAGTCATCTCCTCATCACTGTGGCAGAGTGCCTGGCATAACAGCTGGGAGAGGGAAATGTTTGCATGGCTTGTGGTCTGAGGTTTCGGTTAGCTTCGCTGCTCTCAGCCTGAGGCCAGGCAGAGGATGATGGTTCCAGGAGCCTGTGGTAGAAGAAACTGCATCCCTCAAATGGCCATGGATCAGTCCCTTAGGCTGAGGGACTAAGACAAGACACACCCTTCAGAGTCACCCCTGTGGCCTACATCCTCCAAGACCCCACTCACTTATGAACTCATCTACAGCCTCATCCAGTGAGAAGCTGAGCTTCTCCAGGGCCCATCTCTGAAGACTCCGCCTGAGAACCAACGGCTGTGTTTCCCGTTACTGAGCACCTTGTAAGGGAAGGTTTGTTTTGGCCTGTGGTTTAAGGTATACAGTGAATCGTAGCAGGGAAGCATGGCAGCTGGGGCAGCTCTGAGCACATGGAGGAGGTCTCTCACATCTCGGTGGGTCAGGAAGCAGGGCCAGGCTCTCCCCCCACCCACCAAGGCCTACCCCAGGGAACTTCCCAAAGACTCCATGGCCTCCCAAACACATGAGCCTTAGAGGCATGCCTCAGATCTGACCCACAGCAGGAGCGAAGATGTGATTCCCAGAATCAAGGTGCTCTGGTTGCCAATCTGGTCTCCACCTCCAAATAGTTTGTCTTTTTAAAAATACTGTATAAATGAAACCACGCTGTATAGCCTTCAAGATGAGTGTCATTCATGCAGCACTGCCCCTAGAAAGTCCTGTAGGCTGCTACACTAATTTATTATTGAGTTGAAACATTACCCACTGCAGATGTGGACTGTGGCTATTACAGGAA
The DNA here is from genome assembly GCF_903995425.1 of Onychomys torridus. Classification (NCBI taxonomy): domain Eukaryota; kingdom Metazoa; phylum Chordata; class Mammalia; order Rodentia; family Cricetidae; genus Onychomys; species Onychomys torridus. Next base: position 114,717,983 of record NC_050449.1, on the reverse strand, counting down.
AAGCTACTGTGAACATTTTTGTGCAGATTTTCATGTTAATATAAATTTTCATCTCTCTAGTGTACATGTGATTGGTCTATGTGAAGCTGTCAAACCGTTTTCTGGGACAGTGTCAATTCAGCACCGAGTGCACATACATGTGTTTGTCGTGAGTGTGCATATCAAGCCAGTCCCTTCCACTGTGGTTTTAACTTTTGTGTTCCTGGTGGTCCAGGATGTTGGCATCTTTTCAGGTGTTTGTTTGACATTACAAAGCTCTTCAGTAGGATGTTTGCATCTTCCCTGCCTTTTCTAACTGGACTTTTTACCCCTGTGTTTTAAGAGCCTCTGCTGTCTAGAGAGCAAGTCTTTGCAGAATGGGTGGCCCCCTGTAGATTGATACAAGCTGAAGAGGTGGTGGATTTCGCTAGAACCCTCTTCATGGCTTATTCATTACTTATTGTTTTTTGAAATATCAGGAGAATTACCTCTGATACAATTGGAACATCATCCCATTATAATTGTTTTTATACTTTTTTTAATCATTGCTTCCTTTCTCCCTCTTTTACTCCCTCTTCAGAAATTGGAATGGTTTCTTAGCTGTGAAAAATATTAAATATTATTCTAATTATAATTACTTTCCAGTGTTCTTCAGTAAGTGTTCTATAGGGCCTATGCTCTGCTTCTCCACATGACTCCAAGGTGATTTGAGTAATTCTTTTTTTCTCATTAGCATTTGTGTAGCAACTGGAATCTCCCTTTGTCTTCATATCCAGAACCACATGTGAATGGCATTATATTTTGTCATAATTATCGGTGGCAACATGCCTCTTGGAGACCCTACAGGAATTCCCAGATACTATGTATTCATGTTCTTTGGTTCCAGTGAGCCTGTCCTCAGCTGTCAGTGTGCCAAGCCCATCTTCACTCAGCCATGTCTCAGTGCCTCTTGAGCTCCCTTTCTACCTCTGTCCCTCTGTCAGGATATCCTAGCTGATGCAGCCTGGGTATGGACCTGCAGCTGCTGGGTCATGGCAAAAGCAGCCCTGGGAGAGGGAGGAGACTAGACCAGGCAGCTCAGAGCTCTGGTCCCAAGTTGGCTTCCCTCCTCTGAAGGAGGAGTTGAGGAGGCTGCCTCCCCTCACAGGCATTGCAGGAACATTTTCTGCTGTATGCATGGAGAGAGTGCATCTCTCCATCCTCAGATGTGGGAAAGGAAATAACACAAGTCCACTCACTTAGAACATCCTGGAGCACACTTGTTCTCTCATAAAAATGAAATAGCCCATGAAATCCTCCAATAAGTAGGAATTAGAGCCCACTCAGCTCCCTCTGTAAGGATTTGATGTATTGACACCTGTTTGGTGCCAGACACTCTTGGCATTGGTGATCTGGCAGCGAGGGAGAAGCATTTCTGCACTCATGGGATGCATATGCTTCTGAGGAGGAATGCACTGTAATTAGCTGCATAAAAATGCACTAATCAGTGACAAGCACTCGGAGAACAGTCAAATGAGGGATTGAGAAGGGACATTTCATGGGAATAGCCAGACAGCTCTAAGGAAGCCGTGATGAGAGGGCTTCCCAAAGATGAGTGAGACTTGAAGAGAGGAATGGGGTCAGAGTAGCATGGGCAGAGGCAGCACAAGCAGCCAGCTTCGAGCAGCCAGGCCTGGTATGTGCTGGAAAGCTCTGCATCTTGAGAAGTAGAGGAGAAGATTCCAGAAGCATGGGGAGTAGAGGAAAGGAGAGCAGTTATTCTGAGATGGTATGACCTATTGTCTAAAGCAGACAGGGTCTGGATAATGCTGGGAGCATGCTGGACCAGTTCTGAAAGTTGAAGGTTGTGGGGTATCACATACATTAAAATGCTTAGCGACAGTGTTTCAGGACTCGAACACATTTATTACCAAATTTTCGAAAAGAGTCTTTTTTTTTTTTCATTTTCCCCTTAATTGCTGATATCTTAAATCTCTTACCACTTCTAGCTATTCTCAGAAGGAAGGCATGTCTGCTACATACTGAATGTGATATTCATATGTTCCATAAGACTCTTGTCTGTTCTGAGCTCACAATGTCATAGCCCTAGAGGAAGAGAAAGTCCAACTGGAGGGCTAGAGAAGTGGTTTATTGTTATTGCAGAGGACCCAAGTTCAGTTCTTAGCACTCACATCTGGTGGTCCATTTCACACTTTTGCAGAAATCTCCATGCACTTTGCGTTTAGTAACACTTGAGTATAAAGGGCCTGCTGTGCAGTGTACTCCCTGACAGGGCCTTTGTTCTCGTGTTCTGCCTTCATTTTACCAAAGCAATTCAGAACAGTGCTTCAGGATTTCAGAGGAAGTTCATTAAGATTTTTATCATCAGGACCAGGGAGATGGCTCATTGCCCACCATGAGGACCAGGGATATGTGGTGGTCCACCTACAATTGCATGCCATGGAGGCAGAGGCAGGAACTCCCCAGAGCAAGCTGGCTAGTTAGACCAGTTGAAATAGCTAGTTCTGGGTTGGGTGGGAGACAATGCCCCAATATATAAACTAGAGAGAGAATAAAGATGACACTTGATACCAATTTTAGGCCTATACACACACACACACACACACACACACACACACACACACACACACCCCTGCACATATATACATGTACCTATACATGCAAACATGCATACACATATGAAAAAGGTTTTTACTATCATCTGTGTTAGAGCTTTGGGAGTAGTCCATGGTTTTTTTGTTTTTGTTTGTTTGTTTGTTTTTGGTTTTTTGAGACAGAGTTTCTTTGTGTAGTTTTGGTGCCTGTCCAGGATCTCGCTTGTAGACCAGACTGGCTTTGAACTCACAGAGATCTGCTTGGTTCTGCCTCCTGAGTGCTGAGATTAAAGGCATGCACCACCACCACCCGGCTAGTCTATGTTTTTGTGTGTTTGTATATGCATGTGTGTGCAGGTGATGCACTTTGTGCCTGCATGTGCAGAGGACAAAGGCTCTGGAGTCTTTCTCTGTTACTTCCCCCGCTTTTTAGAGAGGGTCTCCCACTTAACCTGGATAGATGACCTGGCTAGCCAGCCCTCAGGATCTGCCTGCCCCACTTCTCGGCACTGGGGTTACAGAGGCACATGGCAGCACCTGGCTTTTAGGTGAATTCTGGGGATTTGAACTCTGGTCCCCATTCTGGCACAGCAAGTGATTTACCCTAGTCCACATTTTTAAGACACTGACTTAAGAATGATTTTTCTGTCATTTCTTGTTTTTCCTTCTAAACTGAAAGAACTAAGCTGATTTTGTAAAAAAAAAAAAAAAAAAAAAAAAAAAAAGATTACCTCTATCTATGACAGTAAAAATACATATTTCTAGGTTCAGCTCAGGACCTGTTGTACTCACTGCCTGTCTGTTGTAATTGTGTTTACAGTTTTAGTGGCACTATTCTATTCTTGATACTGCCCTGGCCTTCCTCCTTGTGTGTATCAGTTTTGTTCATCCACCCATCTAGCCCAGTGCTCCAGCTATAACAGGCTTCAGCTGTGGTGTGAACAACAGCCTTGTTCAGGTTTGCAACACAGAATCTTTCTCAGTGAGCCGCAGGATCATCTGAGCAGAAGGCAATTTTAATAGGCCAGGCGACTGAAGCTATAAGGCCTCAATGGGTCCTCATTGGTGGAGCAACCCTGGCTGCCCAAAATCCTAGGCAGAACTTGGCCAAAAACTGTTTAAATCAAATTATTATTTTTCCCCTGACTGCGATTTCACAGCACAAGAGAAAACTGATTTCTTACCTCAGGTTTGAGCCTTGCTTTTCTTTTGCCTCTGGCCTCTCCTACTCCTCCTATTCCAAAAACTTGGGTCAGGCTCTACCGCTGGACTCTCCACCACTCACAGAGTTCAGGTCTGGGAATTTGCCCCAACACTCAGACTCTTGAGTGGTTTGATGGTGAATGAGTACCCACTGTGTGTGTTCATGTGTTACTGTGAGTGTGCAGGGGGTGTTCTATATGTATATGTCCTATATACATGTAGCAAGGATTAAATAGTTACATAGGAATGAGGACAAGAGATGGAACACTATCTTACTTTTTCTGTAGAGTGCCTGATTTGTGTGTTGATTGCTTTTTCCTTCCTTCTCCCAGAAATATACAAGAATGAGAGCAAGGGTTATATGTACTGAAAATGAGGGGATGATCTTAGCAATGTCACATAGTCCAGGCTGGAAGGTGCAGGGTAGAAAATGGCTGATTACCTCTGTGCCACACCATGGTCCTAGAATCTTTCAGGCCTGGTGTTTATTCCTCCCTGTGCATCCTGTGAAAGCTCCTGTTTCTTCCTGGGACATAATAGGAACAGGTCCCTCCTGTGGCATCATCACAGACACAGTCCCTCTCAGGAAGGCTGTCACGACCGCCTCGACCAGCAAGAAAGACGCAACACCAAGCTCTTCTTTCAGCGGTTTACTCAGGAACCTTGAACAATCTTCTGACCCTGGGGAAAGCCCGCCCACGACCTAAATAGTCCCTGGGTAGCCAACCCCAGCCTGCCACGTGGGCACTGCGGATAGGTCCAGGTTCACGGAAGCAAGCCAGATCCTAGGACTAAGCCAAATATGGAGTTGTTTACTCCCGAGAGCACTCCCATCGCCCTTCCCCCCCCCCCCCCCCCCCCCCCCGCCATCTTACAGGTGCAGCTGTGCGCAGCTCTCTACAGAAGGCTCCTGTCCCCACTGTACATTCTCCTTTAGTCAGCTGGACTTGGAGAGATAGGCTGACCCAGGGGCTTTCCTGTAAGGCAGAAATGTCCTGTCATCCTCCTGTTTACCTTCAGCTAATCAGTGGTGGGCCAGTCCTGCGTGCCTTCCCGAGCTCACACACAGAACAGGGCTGTACCCGAGTGAAGGATTCTATACCACTTAAACCCTATACAGTATTACCAGATTGTTAATGCTTGATTCACGACTAGGAATTTTCTCTGGAGGCTCAGGGGCTGTGAGTCATTCTATATAAGAAGCGCAACACCAGGAGGTGGTGGCACACGCCTTTAACCCCAGTACTTGGGAAGCAGAGGCAGGAGGATTTCAGGGTTCAAAGCCAGCCTGGTCAAAAGAGTGAGTTCCAGGACAGCCAGGACTACATAGAGAAACCCTGACTCAAAAAACAAACACAAAATAGCAAAACCAAAAAAGAAGCACAGTCATTATGCAACAAAACTGGAAATTAATCAACATCAAGATGTCCATGTTGACGTTAACTTGATTTATCATTTTATATGTTTTCTTTGATTATATCATAGTAAAAAATGTTATCAAAATACTACTTGGAGTAAATTCTGTGTTTCTACCAATGAGCCCACAGCCAGCCCTCCCAGTTTCCTCTGCCATAGCCACAGTCCCACATAAACATGGGCTATGAACTTGGTGGGGTGCCCAGGATCCTCTAGAGGATGGGGTTTCCTCCCCTTCCTGGGTGAGGGACCCAGGCTCTTCAGAGATGTCTGTCTTGGAGCATCTTCACATGGGGGTCTAGGGAAAAGGAGTCTGAACTAGCTGTAGCCCCTCTATCTCCTGCCCAGCATGTTTCAACCTGAAAGGGAGACCCCTCCTTCCTTTCCCAGCAGGGGTTTCTATGACCAGGATAAAGACCAGCCGCAGTATATGCACTCTGTCCCAGGCTGGAACTCCAAGGAAGATTTTTCCAGAGGGAGGGGAGGTGGCAGGCAGAGTGGGAGGAAGGGTTGAGTGGTTGGAGGATGTTTCCATTTATTTTGTAAACTAATTAGAGTTCCCCATCTCTGCTTTTCCTATTTACTGCAATCAGATTCCCAGGCATGTTCACCCATACATTCTGACGCTCATAGGCAGGTTCCTTTTTTCCTTTTTCAAGTATAAGGGAGCAGAAATTGTCCTCACATCTTTGCCCACAGTAGGTTCATTGTTCCCACTTAATTCAAACTCAAGAAAACCCTTTGAGATATGACAGAATTCTAAACAGTGAGGCAGACAGCTTATATGCACCGTGCATCCCATCTGCCAAAAATGTCTGCCACAGGACAGTCTTCGCTCTCACCCTTGAATCTGAAGCAGGGTTATTCTTTAACTGTGATGATGCCAGAAATAGACAGGAGAGTGTGGGATTGCAGAGCCTGGGGGACAGGGCCTAAACTGGAGAGGAGAACCATGAGCCTTATGTCTTCAGATGCAGGGAGAAGTGGAGGGTGGAACCCAGGGCAGTGTCTGGGTTTCAGTTGGGCTTGCTTTTGCCCCATGCTGCCACTGATGCCAGAGAGGATGAAGGGGCAGTTAGAGGAGTCAATGTGAGGGGATGGGACAGTCATTAAATATTGTGCAAGAAATGTGAATAAAGGGTATAATTGCTCATGAGTTACATTTTGGTTTCTGTCCTGTGTTTCTGAAGTTTGGCACCCTTTAAGGACAGACTAATGGGGAGTTGTGTTATGCTATAGCTGGGACACCCGTGTCCGATTGCAGAGAAACAACCCCCTCCTTAAAACTACAAGATATTCCACCAGCCTACCTTTCCTTGTTGCCAGGCATTTGGATTATTTTCAGATATTTTGAATTACCACCAGTGTTAACTTTTGTGTACCCCTCTATCTAGGGTGTACATTCCCAAAAGCAAAATTGCTGACTCAGAGAATAAGCACACGCTTTGCTGTAATGGCTGCAGCAAGGTAATTGCACACGAAGTACCCTGGCCAGAGCCCTATTTCCCTATACCTTATAATCTAGCACATATATATTCCCCTTCCCTTTTCTCCCTTCAGCCCCTCCCAGGTACCTTCCTTCCAACCCCTTCCATGCCTCCACACTCTCAAGTTGATAGTCCTTTTTCTTTGACTATTATGGTTTTACACACACACACACACACACACACACACACACACACACACACGTATGCACAGATATATAAATATAACATGCTAAGTGCATTTTTGTTGTTTGTTTATAACTGGTTTCATGGCTGACCACTTTGTATTAGATAACCAATAAGGAGGCTCCTCCCTGGGAAAGGCTAACTCTCCTTCCCCTAGCAGTCATCAGTTGCTTATAATTCTTTGTCAAGAGGTGGAGACCAGGGAAAATTGCCTGCTTCCACTTTAGCATATCTATTGATATTGCCATTGTTCTGGTCTTGTTTATGCAGCTATTTTTAGGAGACATTGTTTGACAGCTGACTTCCTAGCACTCTTGCCTTTTCAATACTTCTTCCCCCTCTTCTGGGTGTTCCCTGAGCTACTGATACAGGAGCTGTGATATAGAGGTGTCTCCACTGGGGCTGGGCTTCCCACAGTCTGTTGATCTCTGCATTGTGTCCAGTTGTGGTTTTCTGAGGTTATCTCCATTGGCTGTTCTTTGATGTGAGGTGGTAGCTGTATTTATGTGTGGGTATAAGGACAAGACTTCTAGTGTAGTTAGAAATTATGTTGGTCTAGCAAAATGGTGGTAATATGTTCCCTTCTGAGAGCCATGACTTCACTAGCTCCAGGACATGGCTTGGGTTCTAGTACCAGGCTGACTTCCCTCCTATTGGGTGGGCCATAAGTCCAATTAACAGCTGTTGGCTCCCGTCAACATGTGAATGCCACTTACTGAACCTTTAGGCAAGTTCTTGTTGTTGAAGACACCACACATGTAGGACACATGTCTCAGATGGTTGGAGCGAGATCTAACCTGAAAGTGGGCTTCCTGTACCCTAGCTTTCATGGTACCAGAAAATACACAACCTGTCAGGGGAGAGAGACGTTAATAGTCCTACCCGACTGCAATGCCTACAAAGCACACCACTGACCAGCATGGCAAGATGCCCATTTAGGTTTATTTTCTGACCTGCAGGGAGAATGAACTCTTAACTATCAGTCTGAGTGGCCATTTTTCCATTTTCCTTTTGAACAGTTTGCCTTTTTCTCATCCACTGCAGTATCACTGTGGTCTGAAAATATTTTTAAAATAGGAGAAAAAGAAATTTTGCTAATGTTGGTAAATGAGCCTACAGTCAGTGCACCATCTGAAAGAAGAGCTGGCAGTCAGGCAAAGAGCTGGGCCTATGAAGGTGCTTCCTCCCCTCCAATAGCGAGCTACACCGGAAGACCAGGTCAACTGAGGAGCAATCTCATTTGCAACTGTTAGGCAGGCAGTTATTGATTTATTATGAGCTTTTTCTCCTCTCCCTTCCTTCCCTTTCTTACTCTTTAAGTCAGGACCATGAGAAAGTAGACTCTAAATTAGGTTCAGTAATCTGAATTTTAAGGCTGTTACATTGTATCCCAATGAGCTAGCCTTGTTTGTCACCAGGAGATGTTGTTTTGTAGTAGAATAGTCCTCTAATTGAAAGAGAAGAAAACCAGACTCCTCTGGCATGTGTCACCATCCCAGCTAACTGAATTGCACCTAAAGAGTTGCTGAAGATCCATCTCCCTGCCAGACTCTGGTCTCCACTTAGGGGAGAACTGTTTGGGTCATTGTGTCTTCTTCCTTGGTGGTCACCCTGAAGTGCATATCATCAGCACATATGGGTCCTCCTCAACACTCTGGTGGGATACAAACACACAAACCACAAGTGCATGGCTGATTGGCACCCTGCCCCCAACAATCGTGAAGAAAGCTCTGGCTTCAGCATGTTGTGAGCAGCAGGCATACTGGGCTGGTTGCTTTTAGTCTTTGCTTTTTTTATTTAAAAAAATTTTTTTTATTATATGTCTGTGTGTTTAGTTTATGCACACGTTTCTCACTGAACCTAGAGCTTGGCTGGAAGCCAGCAAGCTCCAGAAAAATGCCTGTCTCTGCATGCCACAGCATGCATGCATATGGCCATATCTGGCTTTTTACGTAGATGCTGGGGATTTAAACTCGGGTCTCTGTGCGCACATAGCAAGCACTCTATCCACTGAGCCATCTTTCCAGCCTGCTTTTAATCTTCCTTGCCAATGGCACAGTTAGGAACCCGGCCAAGTGTGCATTACCTTCAGCTACTCCAGCAGGAACTGTCACTGGGAATATATTTCTAGTAGTGTGGCTCCTTCCTTCACTGTACAAACAACAGTGACGAAGCCACAGCAGCTGGACTTAAGCTGCCTGAGATCACAAAAGCACCTTAAAACTGTGTAGTTACCAAACTCATTGAGAACAGGAGGACTCATTTACTTCTGGTAGAGTCACCCAGGAGATCACACAGAGCCACAGAAGAGTGACAGAGAAAGTGATTCATCTTGTTGGACTCTGTGCATCCTGTGTGACTACTGTTAGGGTCCTAGTGCACAGGAAGCAGCCTGCATACACTTAGTAGTTTCTAAGAGAGGATGTCATTAAATAGTGCTTAAACATGACCAGAAATCAGATCTCTTAAGAGACAAATTTAATAAGCAGTCTGTGTCTTCAACACTGGCGTCCTGTTGATTGGATTGCCTGCCCATTACCCAGCAGATGGCAATGGGTGTGCTCATGGCTCCTGTGGAAACTGTGTCCTGTCCCACTCTGTTCCCTGCCAGGTAGTAAGCACCCGAGCCTCCAGCTTGGGCTCACCATCTCCAGTCCTTTTGAGGGTTTGGAATTGCTGCAAAGGTGTCCATCTTTGTCAGCTGCAGTCTTGGCTGGAGAAATGTAAAGTGGGAACTCTTGGCTCTGGCCTAGTGGGCCATACAGTCTGAGAAACAGAGTGGCTAGCAGAAAGAACTCAGACATGGCCTGGGGTGGGGAGTGGGGGGGCAGGAGGCGGGTCTCACACCTGGCCAGGGGTTAGCTGATGAGTGTCAGCTTAGTGGTATTATTATTGTCCACGTGGAATTATTGTTGTTGTGGGGCCCCATCATCTTTCTGGAGACTTCAAATTTGATGTTAGGCCTGGTTATGATTTCCTGCAGAAAACAGAGACTTGTAGTACGAAGCTTAAATGGTCTTATTTATAAAAACAAACCTGGAGCCAGGTATTGGGGTGAACGCTGGAAGATCAGAGAGGCAGAACAAGCCACATCTACCTCACCTTGCCAATTCCTCAGCTGATCCTGTTTTCTCAGACTGGAAGCTTCTGAGTCCTCATCCAGAATGGCTCTCTGCTGAACTGCTATTCAAAAAGCATAAAAGCTTAACCAGCCAAAAGCTTCTAGTTTCTGGTCTTTGCGCCTTATATACTTTACTACTTTCTGCCTGGATTTAAAGCTCACTTTCTTGGATTAAAGGCGTGAGTCGCCATGCCTGGCTGTTTCCAGTGTGGCCTTGAACTCACAGAGATCTATGCCCCCAGAAGGCTAGGATTAAAGGTGTGAGTGCCACCATTTTCTAGCCTCTGTATCTAGTGGCTGTTCTGTTCTCTGACCTCGGATAAGTTTATTAGGGTTCACACTATTTTGGGGAACACAATACCACCACAGAGACTTGAACACAAAGACATGTATAGGCAGCTAATTGAAGTGTTTTTCCTAGAATTAGTTAGTACTCTATATGACCATTAATATCTTAACCAAGTTTAATATATATATATATATAATCTTATAAATTTTGATATAAAATTCATACCTTAAGAAAAGTTTAAAGAATCAAAATAGAATCAAAGAATTGAGATTAGTAGCAATAAAATAGTCCCTTAATTTTTTTTCTCCTGTTCTGTATCAGAAGATAGCTCTTTCTTCTTGCATGATACAGGGAGTTTGCATTTTCCTTTTAACAACATGCTTGGGTTTAAAGAAGGAGAGAGCCATTCTCCAACTCCAAAGCCAGCTTGAATTTTTAATTAAACTGGGACTACAAGTAGACTATTTGTGTTAAGTGTCTTTAGAGAATAACAGAAGCAAACATTTAGGAAGACTTATGAAATTGTATAGATGATATACCAATAGGCCAATTTACTCTTTTCCTTGGGACATTTTTTTAGATGATTCATCCTTTTTCTTCAGATGTCTCATTTGTTCAGTGTTCTTCAGATTCCTTAGCCTTCATTCTCCTAAAAGACAAAAACAAAAACTTTTCCCCAAGACTAACTTTGGGGAGGTTCCCTTTTGGCAAGTTATAGCTGATTAAATAATTTATCATTATATGGATGATATTTTACCAGCTGACTCAAATGCAGATACTTTAGAAAGAATGTTTAAAGAAGTAAAGAAAATTTTGCCTTGTTGGGGATTACAAATTGCTCCTTAAAAGATAGAAAGAGGAGATCCTATTAATTATTTAGGATATAAAATAGGTCTGTAAAAAATTAGACCACAAAATGTACAAATTAGGAGAGATCGATTACAGACTCTTAATGACTTTCAAAGATTATTTGGAGACATTTCTCATCTATGAAAAATTGTTGGGGTGAAAAATGATAAACTGAGTAATTTGTTCAAAACCTTAAAAGGTGACAAAGACTTAAATAGTCCAAGAAAATTATCACCTAAAGCTGAAAAAGAATTGGCCTTGGTAAAAAAGAAAGTACAGGAAGGACCCGTGGATCATGTCGATCCAAAGCTGGATAGCATTTTGGTTATTTTACTCTCTAGGCACTCTCCTCCAGTTAGTACTGAAAGCTGGTATGTCAGGGAGCTGTAGAAACAGTTTGTCTGTGTATTCCAATGTCCCAAGTACTAATATCACATTTTCCTTTAAGTATTTGGCAATGAATCTCTCCTATTTAGTGTATGTGATGCTCAGTACTTAGAAATGTGGGCAGCATGACTTTGGCTCCCTCCTGAGAGACAGCTCTGCAAAGCAGACATGCCTCTCACACTTGACTCTTTTTCCAATCATTGAGTCCTGTGAATTTGATCATTTCTGCTGATTAGTGAACTTCAGGCTCACATCTGAAGTGATGTCATAGGGAAATACTTAATTTTAATTTTTGTTTTTTCTACTTTAGGAAAATCACAAAGAATGAATACAAGTAAGGTAACTCAGCATGGACTTTGCAGAGGTCAGAGGTGACAGGGCCTTGGTGTGCATACACTGTGGAGTACCGAATAGAGCTGGGCCTGCCTCTGTCCTCAGTCTTCCTTTCAGCTCAGAGGAGAAATGTAGAGCACCTTGGGTTTCTGTTTTGGGTTTTTTTGTTTTCGATTTTAATTTGATTTTAATTTAAGAGGGAGTCAAATACCCTGGAGCTGCGAGCTCCCATGCAGATGTTGAGAACAGAACTCAGGCTCTCAGTAAGAGCAGCACACATGTTCCTAAACATTGTATCATTTCTCCAGCTCCATTTTCTTTGGTTTAATAAGTAAAAGAAAGCCTAAAATTCATCTTTAGACATACATTATTTAAAATGTAAAGGAATTTTAATTTATTTATTTTTATTTTATGTGCATTGGTGTTTTGCCATGGGTTTCAGGTCGACTGGAACTGGAGTTACAGATGGTTGTGAGCTGCTATGTGGGTGCTGGGAATTGAACCCAGGTCCTCTGGAAGAGCTGTCAGTGCTTTTATCCACTGAGCCATCTCTCCAGCCCCCAGAAGTACATTTTTCAACTAAACTCAAATATATATTTATATAATTCTTTGGATAGGAGCTTCGATTTGCATGATGATACCCGCTGTCAGGGGCTTAGACAAGTGTGGTGGAGCCAGTAAGATGTGTCTGAGCAGCAGAGGCTGTGGCAGCCTTACCTTGGCCCTTGGCTTTTAAATGCTTCAATGTTGAGGGGCAAGGGGAGTGAATTTGGATTGTTAATAATCTACTAAACTTAAAACAAATGGCTTGACTTCTTCAGCCTTTGCCAAATGTCAGATCACATTCAATATTGTGCTATCTACTATATATGCAGAGTGTGTGTGCTCTGTGTTCAAAGTGGTACTGCAGCGGGTGAGACGGTGAGCATGTGTAATAGTGGCTCAACACCCCATGTCAGCACGCTTGTGAGCTCTCTGAGTACAAGGCAGTTTTCCTGAGCATAAAATTTCCTGCTATTTTGACTTCTCACATATAGAGGTGGTGTCTGTTACACCCTTTGGGTCCCGAGGAATTTACCTGGTGTAGCATGCAAGGGAGAGAAAGACAAGATAGAGCGACTTCAGGAGGACACTAAGAACCAATCCATGTTCCCATCCTGAGAAAGTTGGATCTGTACCCCAAGGATTAAATGTAGTAAATATGAATAGATCACCACAGACTGCTCATTGGAAAGCCAAAATGGGTCTAGGAGAAGTAAGGACCCTTTCCAGGGCATAGTGGTACCCAGAGACCGGGCAGAAGGATGCTACAGCAGAGACTGCCACTCAAGACAGCCTTTATCCACTGGCAGTTATTTTGTGGGATCTTCTTTTGTTTTTGAATTTAATATGATTAATTACACAGTAACTAGACACAAGGTTTCCAAGAAGAAACAGGCACTGCAGGAGTTCAATACTCAGCAGAAAGCAATGATGGACAGCCCTAATGAAAGTGTTGCTACAGCTACCTGCATCTGGGTCGGTGAGCATTAGGCATTCGGCAGTGGGCCGCGCATTCTGAGATCATCGTGTGACGGTAATGATATACAGATAATTACACAATTGTGGAATCATCACCCTGCCAAGTACTTTACTTCCCTGTCAACTTACAAACCTGTTTTTACTGGATATGGCAGCCTCTATTGGCAGCTGTGTAAGTCTTAAGTGTTCAGTCTGTGCTGTCATAGCTCTCAGGGTCTGCTGCAAAGTCTAATGATATTGATGTTTGCCTTTGCATGTACTGTGCTTTTGCTTCTGTGCTTGGCATCCTGGTGTCTTGGCTAGAATGTCATGCAGAGGTTCTTCTCGAGTTTGTTGGAGTCATTAATTCCTCTTGTGTCTGCATAGCCATTGCTTCCCTTGGATTTGGAGGTTTCTGCTGCTGTTGGTTTGCTGAGTTGGTTTTCTGCACCTTTGGTTTTTATTTACACCCCTTTTGTACCCCATGAAGTCTTAAGTTTGGTCTGCTGATCATATCCCTGCATTCTTGAGCATGTGGTTATGCATGTTTATTTATTTTTTTCTGTATTGATGTCTAAGTGTAGTTTGTTTTTAAGTGTTTCCCTCCATCCCTGAGTCTTTCTTGTGATGAATCAAGTTTGTTGTTGACACTCTCTACTGTATTGTTTGTTCGTGGTCAGGTTGTGCTGACGCTTGTGGTGGGTGATATTGTGTTCCCCAAAATATTGTACACGCTAATAAACTTATTTGGGGTCAAAGAACAGAACAACCACTCGATATAGATATAGAAGCCAGAAAATGGTGGCACACATGCCTTTAATCCTAGCATTCCAGAGGCAGATATCCTTTTGGATCTCTGTGAGTTCAAGGCCACACTGGAAATAGCCAGGCATGGTAACAAGAGCCTTTAATCCCAGGAAGTGATGGCAGGAAGCAGAAAGGTATATAAGGCATGAAGACCAGGAACTAGGCTGGTTAAGCTTTTAGGCTTTTGAGCAACAGTTCAGCTGAGATTCATTCTGGATGAGGACTCAGAGGCTTCCAGTCTGAGGAAACAGGATCAGCTGAGGAACTGGCAAGATGAGGTGGCTGTGGCTTGTTCTGCTTCTCTGATCTTTCAGCGTTCACCCCAATACCTGACTCCAGGGTCGTTTTTATTAATAAGAACTTTTTTTGTGTGTGTGGTTTTTCGAGACAGGGTTTCTCTGTAGCTTTGGAGGCTGTCCTGGAACTCGCTTTGTAGACTCACAGAGATCCACCTGCCTCTGCCTCCCGAGTGCTGGGATTACAGGTGTGCACCACCACTGCCCGGCTATTAATAAGAACTTTTAAGATTTGTGTTACAGACACTCTCTACCATATCATTTGTTCATGGTCAGGTTGTGCTGACACTGTCTACCATATTGTTTGTTCATAGTCAGGTTGTTGCTGATGCTCTCTACCATATTGTTTGTTCATAGTCAGGTTGTTGCTGATGCTCTCTACCATATTGTTTGTTCATGGTCAGATTGTTGCTGACACTGTCTACTATATTGTTTGTTCATGGTCAGGTTGTACTCATGCGTTCTACTGTATTATTTGTTCATTGAGCTTTAAATGTCCAATATTTTTCTTTCTTATCAAAATTTGATTTTTCTTGATGAGTTTCTTTCCCATGACACTGGCTTCTTCATCACATTACATCTACCTTATCTGCCACCACTTTTTCATCCATGTGATATTCTTCTCCAGGTCCTGAATTAGTTTCCTTATTCCTTCCTTTACTTGCTTTCCTCTTCCAGGAAATCATTGACCATTTTTACAAGCAGTTTTGAATCCATCATCTGGCATATTACCCATTTCAGTGTGGCTAACTTATGATTTATGATTGAGGAGTTACTGTATTCTGAAGGAGTCATGTGCCATGATTTTCATGTTCCTTTTGTTCCTGCATGTGTTTTTTACATCTGATTGAATATCTCTTCCCATTTTATTTGGGAATCATCTTACTCTTGAGGGTTCACTTGCTGGTACAACTCAGAGTACAAAACAAACTAAAGTAGCAGCAGCAGCACCCACCTGAACAAGGTATAGATATACTTAAAGTCTCTTAAATCCTGTAAGCACACCGCCAACCAGCACAGAGCAGAAAATTGCAACAGAAGTGTGGAGTGTGCTCTGAAGTTAGAAGTCACTTAGGTAAATACATCAAGTAAATAGTGTGTGAATGAGAGAAAGGAGTGGTAAGGGAAAGAGAAAACAGAGGAGAAGTAGAGTTCAATAAAATGAAAGGAAAAAAGTGGTCCAAGGAGTCTGCTGGGTGGAAGTGAGGTGGGGTTGGTATTTGGGACTCTTCTCTCCTGTTGATTTAGGCTGGTGCTGAGATTCCCTTGTTTGCAGACCAGTGGCCTCCGTTGGCCACAGTTATCTTTGTAATAGTTGGTGCATCAGGCAGGTTCTTCCACCTTCCTTAGATGCCCTGGTTTGTATGTGCTTAGATGGCTAATATTAGCTGGCAACTGTCTTTCTAGGATGGGTAAAGAACACAGAACCGTAAGACAGACCAGTCTCTGTACTTTCAAAACCCTACTGGGGAGATATGGTTCTTAATTCACTTATCAAAATGCACATTCATTTCTACACTTTACTATGTGTCTTTTGTTGGTGGATGGTGGATGGTTCCTCATGTGTTTATACATTCTAAAGGAGAGGGATGCTTCAATGCTGTTTAGTCTTTGTGACTTTGAATCAAGCTACTTTCTGTGAGCGTTTAAGTTTTCATTCCACTTATGTAATTACGTGAGAGTGAAATTGTCAAGTCAGATATAAGGGAACACTTGACGTTAAACCTCCACTGGCTTTTCATCCGGGCATGCATTCTGTGTTCCCACTAGCAACATGCGACTCGGTTGAACCCAAGTCCTGACCAGGACTTGGTGTTGTCGGTTACTTCAGCTTTCTCCTGAGTGTGTTATTGAATTGACCTGCCTTTGGATACTGACTTGCCATCTGCAGTCTTCTTGAGCAAATGACTGTGTTCATTTTTGAAGATTCTGGGTTGGTTGCTCTATGAATCAATTCTATACTTTGTCTGCATGCTATTTAGAGAGTGACACATGGTATAGGGATAGAAAGAATGCATTGGTTCAGAGTAAAGCCCCACTCATTGTTACTCAGGTGCACAACAATGACTTCCTCAAGAATGGGGAGCTAGAAGGATGCTAAGCAAGATCGTGGATGAAACAAGTAGGGACCTTAAACCTCTAGGTTGTGGAAAGGAAGTAGAGACAGTGGATAACCGCATAGACCAGGGGAAGGCAGCACAGGGCAGGTATAGGAGCCTCCTCAGGACCAGAGTTTCAACACAGTAATGGACATTGTAGTTCTCTCTTCATCTGCTGTAGGCACATTCTTATCGCCAGAACAGTGTCACCAACTGCAAGCTTTTATGGGTTTTATCAGCATGGAAATGTCAAGGAACTTGATTGCAGAGTAGACTATGTCCTCATATACACAAAGGCCATGAGCCACCCATCCCTGTGGTGAAGGCTATGATGAGGTTTCAGATCAAATGTAAAAAAATTGATTTGGAAACAATATTCTGTTTCCTACACATAGAACTTTTAATTTTTTAAAACTTTATCCTTGCCTCAAAATATAAGATATTGGATCTGGAGAGATTGCTCAGTGGTTAAGAACATTGGCTGATCTTTCAGAGGTCCTAAGTTCAATTCACTAATATCCTAATATCCTTTTTAATTGGATGCACTTTTACTGTTAGTTAAACCTGAGGTGGTTTCTGTAAATAGGTTTCCAACTGGGGAAAAGCATTTTTTTTTTTAATACTTGCAGGTCATCCCAGTGGTGTTATGTAAGAGAAATCATTAGTGTCTCCTTCTAAAAACACTTAATGAAAATTATTGTATAATTAGAGTATGTCTGTTTAGAGATGTAACCTTAAAATTCTTCAATTTTGACTCAAAGAATAACTTAAGTTAATTAACTTGCGTTTTTAGAGCAAACTTATTTTTGCAAAAATGCACAGAAAAGTAGAGTCACCGTGTGCTCTCCACTCACACAGTTGCCCTGTTGTTGCCTCTTATGTAGATAGCGGGTGCCTGCTTCAATACTGACGGACTCCAGCTAAGGTCCACTTCACAATGGAGTTCACTTTATGCCATGTTTTTTCCTAGATTTTGACAAATTCAGAATGTCAGATTTCACCATTACGGTAGCACCAGAAGCTTCTCCAGCCTTCTGGGTTCACCAGTGACACTGCCCTTCCTTCCTCTCAGAGTACCTTCACATCACTCACTTGTTACTGTCCCTGAAGTATTGTGTAACTAGAATCCTGGAGCCATTTAGACTTCGCTCCTTTTGTATATCAGCATTCTTCTTTGACTTTCTGTGGTTTCCCGTGGTTTAGTAACTCATTCCTTCTCGCTGAGGCAATATTTCATTGCAAAGGTGTAACACACTTTCTTTATCCCTTCACATATCAGAAGGGTTTTCTTTTGGTGGTTTCTAGTTTTGGTCATCATAAATAAAGCTGTTATCAACTATGATTTAGTTTGAAATACGTAGTTACAGTTGATACACCACTTAGGATGAGAATCAACCACATTTGTTGCCCTCACTGGCTTGTTGCCCACCTATGCAGAAGACGATTTCTAGAGTGCACCTGTTAGCCGTCAGGTTCTTGGTTGCATGGAACTTTCTAGCCTGATCTAGGAAAGAGCCTGCGTTATGATTAAGTATATGTGCACATACAGAGAGTAACACATCAACCAACATGTGAATGCCTGTAAGAATTTTTGGATACTGTAGTCAGTGGATGAGGATTAACAGTACTTACTCTGTTGTGCATTAAATATGAAATGTTACCCATAGGCTCCTGTTTTGAATGCTTACTCCACAGCAAGTGGTGGGAATTGGAGAAGCCTGTAGAAACTTTAGTAAGTGGTGCCATGCTGGAGGAAGTAGATCACTGGGTCGGGGATTCCTAGGTGTGTCCTCTGGCTGCTGATTGTTTCCCTCTCTGCATCTGAGCTTGCTGTGATGTGGACTGAGCTGTCCCACCATGATGGCTAAGCCTCTGAATGCATGAACCAAAATAAACATTTCCTCACTTAAACAGTCTACCCCAACAGAAAAGTAACTAATACAGAAAACAGGTTTCAGGTCCTCATTTCTGTGACCAAACCTGAGACTGTGTGGATCTTAAGCCTGTTTTGTGGGAGGAATTGGGAGAATTTGGAAGAGCTGTGAGAAAGCTCAGGCTGCTGAGAGCCCTGAATAGGTGAGTCCAGAAAACCAGGATGTTGTTGGCACTGCGGGACTGCTGATGGACTGCAGCAAGTGCTGGGCGAGACTTAGTCTCCATTGTGCCCATGTTCTGAAACTTTGTGGGAAATGAATTGGAAATAACGGACTAATTAATTTGGCAGAGGAAATTTCTTGTCAGCACACAGTTCATGCTGTGGCGTAGATATTGCCAGCTGCTTTTAGCTGTACAAGCTCCCAGAACTCTAGAATCTTCTTCCTCCTCCATCAGCCTATGTGCAAGTAAGCCAGGTGCTGCTCAGGTGCTCCATGCAGCCTCTGCCACCTCAGTGCACCTGCTATCCTTCAGAGCTCACTGTACAGCAGGCCAGTGTCTGAGTCAAAGATGGGCCCATGGCCAGCACTGGATCTCACCCTGGGACACGATGGTGACCAGAGCAATAGTGGAGTTACAGAGTAGACTTGTGGAATATACTGATCACTGTTTGAATCGTTGAGAACTACCCACCACCAGCACACCCCGCAGCTTCACTTTAAAATAATACACAGTGTCTGCAACTGTAAAAATTAGTGCATATTATGGCCAGAACAGGAAAATAGTGAACTCTACTATAAGAAAATCAGCTTATTAATGGAAAGGATTCACAATCAAAGCCTGAGGTGTGACTTAGAGTGCTTGTCTTATGTCTCTGTGAGCACAGATGAGAACTGGGATGCAGAATGCCATCACTGTGATGATGTAGGGAACTACACTGTTTCTCCTTTGAGTTTTATGGCATCATGTTGATGGGAAAGCCCTAGTTCCTCTGCTTCTGAACCTAGTTATCCCAGCGGTTTGGTTGGTGTACATCTCAATCTGACAGTTACCACGACTGCAGTTAAAATGAGACCAGTTGGGTTTCACTGTGTCATTCTGTTTTTCTGAGATCTTCTCTAGTTTTATGGGGTAATAACTCACATAGGATAAAGAGGATCCACTTCAAATGTTTGGTTTGATGGGTCTTGACAATCATAAGCAGCCATGGCCACAGACACACTCAGAACATTCCATCACTCCAGGGATTCTCCCATGTCCCTAGACAGTCTCAGCACAGATTGTTACTGTTGGGTAATCTGTTTTGGTTTTTTTGTTTTGTCTTGTTTTTTTAAAATGCTGTCGAGAATGATCACTCTACAATTCTTCTCAGTGGAATAACAACACATACAGTTTTATATATCTGATTTTTTTTTTTAATTCACCACAAGGCTTTGGAAATCCATCAATGTGTGTAGTTTGTTTTTATTCTAAATAGTCCATGGTGTTGTATGAACACACCATAATTTTTTATTCATTCATCCCATATGGAACTCTCAGGTGTTCATGGCACTGTAGATGAGGCTGCAGAGAACACATCCTCTGTGCTGTCCACGTGTCTACATCTCCACAGTGGAATTGCCATACAATGGTACATACATTCATGGTACATACACCCTCAGCTCTGTGAGAACTTACCAGGCTGCTTCCCATGGTGGCTTCAGCATCTTTCCACCAACAATCAAGAGTGCTGTGTGCTCCAGACTGTTTTGGTTTCAGCCTCTCTTGTGGGTGTGTGGTGATTCTCTTTGTGGTGTTAGTTTACATTGGCTTGATGACAAACAGAGTTGCATGTTTTTCCATATTCTCACTAGCATTTTATATGTTGTGGACACTGTCTTAAAAAATTATTGCCATCTTAGACTGTTCTTTCCATAATTGAGGTTTTAGAGTTCTTGTTTGTTCTGTTAGTGTGACCAGTGCCAAAGTAGACATTGCAGGTGTGTCCCCAGTCTGTGGCCGGGCTTCTCACAGACTTGATGCTATGTTTTGATGACAAGTTTTAGTTGTTAGTAAACCTTAATTTGTCAGTCTCTGTGTGTGGTTATTGTTTTATTACATCTTGCTTTAGAAATGTCTGATTACCCCTCACTCCCAAAGACTTTCTTCTAGTAGCCCCCACAGCTGTAGTAATTCTATTATGAGCCATTTCCTGTTAACTTTGGCTTGCAGCTGGGATAGGGTTGGATTGGGTTTTATCTGGTTATTTCTCTGTCATTTGTTGAAAAGACCTTTGTACTCCTTGTTATCTTTTCCCTAACTGAATATGTGTGACTCAGTGTTAGAACTTTCTTTTTTCTCTCTTTTAGTTTTTTTTTTTTTTTAATGTGTATGTGTGTTTTTTCTGCATGTAGGTCTGTATATTGTGTGTATACATGTCTCTATGGAGACCAGAAGAGGGATGCCCTGGAACTAAAATTATGACAGTTGTAAGCTGCAGTGTGGTACTATGAATCGAACCTGGGTCCTCAGGGAGAGCAGACAGTACTGTATCCTATAAGCAGTCTCTCCAGCCCCAATTTTAAGACTGTCTAACATATCCACTGTTTCATCTTTTTCTTACATTGTAATTAATGTGGCTTTGGGTCTTCCTATCAAAGGGTGTAACCTCCCACACTTTGCTGTTCTCTCCAATTGTTCTTCTAGTCCACATTCTCTGCATTTTCATGTGAATTTTAGAATTAATAGGCCTACTTTTTTTTTTTTTTTTGCCAGAGCTGAGGATTGAACCCAGGGCCTTGCCCTTGCTAGGCAAGCGCTCTACCACTGAGCTAAATCCCCAACTCCAATAGGCCCACTTTTATCCCCAAATTTTTTAAGAATGCATTGATTCAGCAGTTCCATTTGGAGAAGATGATTGGCATTTTAACAATACCAAATCTTCTAATCCAAGAAATTCGTGTGCCTCTTCCCGTAGGGCTCTTTAGCCACACAGCAGTACCTTAAAGATTTTAGTTTGTTATGGTTGTGTATATATGCATGTGCGAGAGAAGGAAGGTGAGTGTGCTTGTGGACTTCAGAGGACAACTTTCAGGAGTCAATTCTTTCCTTCCACCATGAGGTCTGGGCCTCTGCTCAAGTGGTCAGGCTTGCATGGCAACATGGCAAGCACCTTTACCCACCCAGCCATTTCTTTGGCTTTATAGTCTTTTCTGTAATATTTTTGCTAAACTCACCAGTCTCTCTCATAGATGAGTACATGATAATTTTCAATTTTAATTCCTTGGCTGAAGACTGTATTTTTGTGTTGATTTTGCATTCCAGAACTCTGCTGGCTCTGCCAGCAACAATAGTAATGCAATCTATATGGGGTGAAACATGTGTGCATGTGTACCTGTGGGTGCATCCACCTGTGTGTGTGTGTGCATGTGGATGCCAGAAGTCAACATCAGGAACTCTTTCTCTTTCATTCTTCATCTTGGTCTTTGGGGCAGGTTTTCTCACTGTTTTAGATAGACTGGCTGGTCATCAAGCCACGGGATCTGTCCTGCACCTTGAGCATTGGAGTCACAGATATGCAGGACCATGGGGTATTGGGGGACCTGAACTTGGATCCTCATGTCCGCACAGCAATTACTTTCCCTACTAAGCCATCTACCTGGCTCCTTTCTCTCTGAATTATTTCAGTGCAGTCAAAGCCACACTCCTCATTAGAGTTAGTTTCACTATTGCTGGCTTACCCTGGTTCCCATTAAATGACATCCACAAATTGAGATAATGATGGTGCCAACACATGCCAACCTTACAAAATGGTGATGTTCTGTTGTGTGCCTCATCATGGTATGTTATAAATGGCTCTAAGCAAGACTTACAAGTAACAAATACTAGAAAGCCTTGACCCTTCTATTCATTCATAAGAATGCTGTATATGCCTCTCCCTTAGACCACCACCTCCTTAAATATGCTGGCCCAGCTGGCTCTGCTCCTTGATCTGTGGCACAGGCATTTTTGCCTGTTTCATTCATTTCCACTTCTGTGGTCCTCTCCCTGTATGGGCACCCACATTAGTGCACATAGTGCACAACCTTTCTCTCCATCTTCCATGCATTTATTTAAGTTCTGTGGAGGCAGGGAAGATTGGATATGTATGACCAGGATGTAGGGCTCTGAGTGACTCATTCTCCACTCAGTATCATGTTTATCATGTATACATCATTGTGTATAAATCTGGTTTGTTGCTTCTCTTGGTTGCACTTTTCCATCTTCCTGCACCAGAGTCCACCCTTTCTGCCTCTAGGCACAGCCTGGTACACTTCCTTATGGCTGTGAGCAGATCTTATATCTGAGTTTAGGTGAGGAAATACTCTTAGTGAGCAGACTTTTAGCATCCTCAAGGTAAACCTCTGTGTGCTGTAAAACTTTTGGAGCCTTAAATAGTTATATTTTAACTAAAAGATGGCATTCAGAAGCGAGGTAGAAATTGCCATTAATTATAAACTCTGGCGTCTGTGAGTCTATTTTTATAGTATCCTTTCCTTTTCTCCTAATGACTCTGCAGGTGTTTGTGGCTTTTCTGCACCTGCTGAGCACCAGGTTGCTAGGAAGAGAGCCTACTAAGTTATCTGAGGAGCAAAGTGATGCACATCCATTTTTATTTAAAGAAATTAATTAGTTCAGCATATAGCAGATATTTAAGTGGTTTTTAAAATGTTGAACACACCCCTTTGCTTCTCCTCATTCCAGTTTCATGAGTTAGTGGCTCCATGCTTTGAATTTGCCTGAGAACAGTAGTGCCTAGAGGACTCTGGAGAGTACACACTTCTCATATGCTGCAGGATGCTGTGACTCTTGGGTTTTGTTTTGTTTTTCCACTTTCATGAAAGGACCTAGGATCAGTATGGAATACAAAAATGAATAAATAAACATCTGTGTGTGCAGATGTCAGTGTTAGATTGAAGACTTTCAAAGGTGGGGCTTAGGAGGCAGTTCAGTCAGTGAGGTGCTTGCCTTGCAAGATTTAGGACCTGAGTTCAATCCCTGCAGCCCACATGGAAAAACTAGGTGTGTAGGTGTCATCTCAGTAGTGGGGCAGTGGAGATGGGTAGATCCTTGGGGCTTCCTTGTCAGCCAGCCTAGCCTACTTTGCAAGCTCCAGGCCAGTGAGCTATACTGTCTCAAGAAAGATGGACAGTCTGAGGAAGACACTAAGGTTAGCCTTCATGTGTGCACACACACAGTCACACATGCATACACACACACAGTCACACATGCATACACACACACAGTCACACATGCATACACACACACACACACACACACACACACACACACACACACACACGCACATGTACCCCCTCACACAAAAACTCAGAAAAGGAGATTTTTTTTTACTTCCATTTTCTTGCAGCACTTGGTATCAAATTCAGGGTTTTGTGCATGTAGAACAAGCACACTGAGCTGTGTCTCTGGCCCACTTTCTCTCTTATTTATAAACAGACATGGTTTGATTTTTAGGGGTGCTACTGAAGAATATAAACATTCATTCCAGTAATACTTTTCTTGTAAAAGATAGCTGTCCCTCTAGAGGCCCAAACTGAGCTGCAGTAGCCATGTGGGTGGATTTGACAAGACAGTAGAACAGTGATTTTGTAGATGACCACATCTGTATCTTATACCATGTAGGAATGACAGAAACATGAGAAAAGAAGATTCATGGATGCAGCGTCCTGTGGGAGGGTCTGAGCATAGGTGCTGTTGTACCCAAGACTTTGCTCTCCTGTGGTCACTGGTCACTGTCCAGTTGGTGTCACCAAGAGGGCTCCAGGAAGCACAAGGAGAATGAGGGACCATGGATGCCCTGCTGTGCAGCCTTGGAAACCTTTAGCTCTGACACCACTGCATTCCTACACGTGTAGCAGACATGCAGCAGTGTCTTTGCATGCAAGGCTGCTGCCTCTGCTTCCCTCCTTGCATGCTCCTGAGATTCTTGGGCTCTGTGTCATGGACTGGGAATGAAGGGGATGCAGGAGTCATAGAACAGACAAGGTCCAGACAGGGCTGTGAAAGTATAGGCTGGTGCACAGTACCCCAGAAACAAGGAAGGAGAAGAGTTGCCACATGTCACCCCATCAGTGCACAGGAAGTTTGATATGCCAGGTCATCACCAACAGATTTGCTAAACAAACAGGTTTTATGGCTACTGCTTATAAATGAGAAGGATAAAACAAAAACTAGAAAGAAATCAGAAAAGGAGTCAGCTAGTCACAGAACAATCCTAGGGTACAGAGATGCCACCACCCATGAACAAAATTTGCCACAAGGGCTAACCAAGACTCTGCAACCCTGATGGCACTCAGAGATAGGAACTCTACCATGGCACTGCCAAGGCTTTCTTAGTATCCAAGAACCTTCTGTTGCTCACTGTGCCTGAGCATTTTTTAATGGAAACAGTATGGGTTTGAAGGGATGGGCCAGCTAGCCTGGCCACTCTACATCTGCTTCTTCTAAGATTTACCTGGCAGGGTCTCCTGAAACTCACTCTCCTCCCCGTGTGCTACTCATCTTCTGGCCCTGTAATGAAACACCTGAGAGACTTATTCTGAATCAGAGTTTGAGAGATCTTTGGCCATGGCCAAATTGCCTGCTGCTATGGCTGGGCTCATGGCAGCCCAGGATGGTGGCAAGAGTATATGGTGATCTGTTTACCTATCTTCTTATTACTCTCTCACCTCCCAGTAATGCCATGGACTGGGGAGAGCATTCAGTCCCATGGGCCTCATGGGATGCACAGGTTCAGACTTCCACACCACTCTGAGTTGGGCCAAGAGCCAGCCACTGGTGAGCCCACCATTGGCCTGGGCCTTTGGGTCAATTACATGTCCCCTTGCTTTGCTGTGGAGCTGTCCCACTCATGAGCCCCAGTAGCACCCCAGCTGTCTCTTTGACTGAAATTTTAGGGATTACAAGTGTGTATTTTTTGAGTGATTCAATTAAGAGTAAATGAAGTATCCAGTGAACAGGAAGCTTGATCTTCATGTCACTTTGCTTCTAGCTCTTGCAGAACATCCCAGCACAGTTATTAGGGCTGTTTGTTTTTTTGTGTTTTGTTTTCGTTTTTTACTTGTCAAATGATCAGAACAATTGTTGAAAACACAAAGCATGAGTTAAATAGAACCTCCCTACAGGCTCCACCCTCACTCCCCACCCCCATTCCCAGCTGATCTAGCCCAGAAGCTGCTTTGAGCCCGAAGCATGGCTCTGGGTGAATAACACCTTCACAGCAGGCATCGCTCAAGCTGGTTAGGAAGAGCTCTGAGCTAGCACAGCTTTGCCAAAGCTTTGAGAGCCAACTTTCTCACCCCAGGGACAGGTGGCAGCCCTGTCACCCAGAGCCTCTGGTTCTGGCCCCTTAAATTAGCCATTTTTCTCCCTTTGTTCTAATGGGCTTTCCCACCTCAAGCTGTTGTTGAATGAGCTATGGAAGTGGAGAGAGAAGGAGAAGGCTTCTGAGGTTTGGGGGTAGCCACTGTGTAGTTTACCATTGGCTCTCCTAACATTGTCTGCATGCTCTTCTCCTGGGCCTTCTGTTTTTCAGTATCTTGCTAACCTTTCATGCCCAGCTCCTCACTTACTTGACTTCTTTTGGGAAACTGTCCAAATAGCTAACAGGAGGCCTATATCACTTAAGATAGCTGTCACTGGTGGTGTGCCTGCTTGGTGTGTCAGGAGCAGAGAGCTTGAAGAAAGCTGTGTGTTGGATCACAAATGCTGCCCTGGCCTCTGCCCCCTGCCCCCTGGCCCTGCCCCCTGTTCCCTGCCCCCTGCCCCCTGGCTCTGCCCCGTTCCCTACCCCCTGCTCCCTGCCCCTTGCCCCTTGCCCAACAGCATCTATAACCAGGTAGAAGACACCATGAAGACCCCTTTTAAACTTCAGAGGAGCCCTATTCATTATCTCACTGAAACAAACTGTGTGATGCTTTGTCATGTGACTTCTCCAAATGCCTTTCTGCACTCCCCAGATGGGTACAGCAGCAGCCAAAAAAGTACAGTATCTGATGAGCCAGTGAGTTTATTGGGTAACTTATAGGTGCATAAGTGAGGAGTGACTTACCAGGAGTATGGGTGGAGTGGTACAGGAAAGTGGAATTTAAAAGACAAAACCAAGGACTGGAGAGATGATGCAGCAGTTAAGAGCATTTACTGCTCTTGCCGAAACCTGGACTCAGTTCTCAGCCAGCCATTCACATGGTGGCTCACAGCCATCTGCAATTCTAGTTTCAGGGCATCCAATGCCCTCTTCTGACCTCTGGGGGCACCAGACCTGCATGTGGTACACAGACATTTATGCAGACAAAACACTTATCCATATTAAAATAAATCTAATGAAATTAAATATATATATATAAAACTACAAAACATTACCAGTGGGTAAAGAAAAAATTAACCCATTTGTTGTTTTTCAAGCTCTTTTCCATTAACTGTTTTTATAAATTAGCATTTGTCTGGTAATTTTTGTGATGATCAGAGGGTTTTACTTTCTGAGAAAGTAGTTGGGGTTAGGTTGAGGCTGCTGTACACACAGCAAACTCTGTAGGAGTCAAATTCCCTTCTCAGGATCCCAAGAGTCCGACTCTGATTTGCATTTTGTTTCAGAAGCCAAGGGGCTGGGAACATGCTGCTAGGAAAACACAGCTGCCGCTCTTGATCATACCAAAATTTTCTAGGTTTCACAAAATAAAATGGCTCCACTCCTTGTGCTCCTGGCTTGAGACTCCTAGGGTTCCCCATCCCTGCAGTGAACAGAGGCAACCTGCTAGCTGGTGGTCCACAGAGGTTCCCCCAGGAGGTGTTGAACTCAGAGCTGATTTCCTGTGGCCTACTCTTTCTGCTTTTCCCTGCAAAGACTGCTTAATCAAACTGTTGTATTGAACCAACTTTTCGTTTATTAGTTTTAAAATTCCTATTTGACCCCCCCTTACACACTATTTCTTTTTCTTTTGTTTAGGGTACAGTGTTATGAGTTTTACTTTTAAGAAAATGCTGCTGGAGTCTGGTATGGTGGTACATGTGTCACCTCGACCAATGCTTGAAACTCTCAAGCAGTGGGGTCATGAGTTTGAGGCCAACATGGCTATGTAATAAAACCTTGTCTCTAAAGATCAAAGCACCCAACTTAAAAACAAAGGATACTGCTGATGGATAATTATAGTCATGACTCATAAAAATGCCTTCTCTTTCGTTGGACAGGTTCCTTTCACCCAGCTCTCCATTTTGAGTGCATTTTTCACCAAATTTGAGTCTTGTTTCATATCAGCTCTTCCTTTTAAGTAAGTCAGAATGTCTGTGGTGCTGATGCAGGGAGTCCCTGGCAGATTAGGAAGGAAGTGAGGCCAGAGGCCCCATTCCAGAGGTACTTCATTCTTGGGTTCCAGATTCTTCAGGTTCTAAGTTGTTTTGGGGGCAAATGGGCAATCTTGATTAGGTAAGGCAAGGAGCCTGGCAGAGCATTATCCTTTTTTATGTAAACTTTCCTCCCTTATAAAAGTGATGTATGTCAGCTGTTAAAGTCTAAATAAAGATGGGGAGCTGGCAGATGGCTCCATGTCCTTCCAAATGCTCTGCACCCAAGGGAGACAAGGCCTCACAGGAACTTTGTTTCATCTTGTTTTTGAATTGATTCCCAAGACTCCAAGGCGTACAAAGGTGCAGATTTGCTAAGAGAGGCAGGATGGACCAGGGGTGGGTGTGGCTCCAGCTGCAAATTCCAGAAGGTTTCTTCTCATCCATTAACATGTTTCTTATGTAATGCCTTTAATGATGTTATCTTATATAGAATTGTATCCCAGTCCACTAATAGAATAATGGTACAATCTAGCCTCGTTGTTTGTTTTTCCTTTATAGATTATATTGAGAGTCTTATCTCATCTACAGCACATGAGAATATCCAATCAGTGCTGTTTTTAGTTCTTGTCTGCCTAAGCATGTACTAGTGTTGACCTGGGCAGCCACAGTGAGGTCAAGGCCACCCATCCTCCCATCCTGGGTCATTCCAGCTCACTGTTAATATGGGATCTGCCTGGGAACCGCTAATTTCTAGATCTTCTGGTTTCTGCATACTCAATCCAACATGATGCTGACTTCTGTGCCCCTATTCTCCTCCCACTCCTGTGCCCCCTCCTCCCAGGAGTCACTGTTTATTTCTCCTACATCTTTTGAAATCTTGCAGTCAGGATATCATTTCATTTTCCTCCACCTATCTTTTTTTCCTGTCAACAGTAAGTGTAACTCATCTTGAGCTGTCTCTTGTTAATGTCCTTACCACCTTCTAATTCTTCTTACCTTTAAAGACTGAACGTTGTCAACCATACTTTTACCACACAGGTTTTGTTCTTTAATGGTTCTGATGTCTGAGGGTGTTGAACCTCTTATAAGATACCAGACAATGCTGGGTTTCTAGAAAATCTTTTGGGTGGGGCTTTGCATCTGCTGTGTGGGATTCATTTGAGGCAATGCACTCTACCCACCTGATTGAAAATCTCATGTTATATTATGAGGCATTTCTTAATGATGCTAGAGGAGAAGAGATTAATCCTTGATTGCTAATGTCTGAAAGGGCACTCTGTAGTCTGTCCCTCACTGCTGTGTGTGGAGAGAACAGTTTAAGATCACAATCAGCCCATCAATGTTTAACAATTATCATGTCATGAAAGAAACCACTCCAGACACCACAGGGTGTGGAGAATCCAAGGCATTTATACTGGCTGTAACAGTACAGCTGTGTGGTGATGGGCAGAGAATGCAGCTGATGAAGAATGTCAGGCACCAAGCATATTGCTTGTTAATGTGCAGGTCAAAACACTTTGTGGAAGTCTTTGGAATAAACTTTACTTTTCTGCAGAGCACCAGGAGTGGCACATGGTATCAATTTATGATAATAACATTTTTAAAGAGTAAAGCAAAATAAGCTAGTAACTGTGGGATGGACCACACAGAGTGGGCTAGTACAACTACTGACCTGGCTGGTTTTGATGTGTTAGAGGCCACTGATTTAAGAGTCTCTGAAAATCAACAGAAAGGGTCCCAAGTACTTTAAGATTGAACTTGTCTCCTGGCAAAGGTAGTCAAGTGTCAACACGAGGTCTTTCTCTTTGTAGCATGCCCTCTTGGCTTTGAAGTTCATACTTGCATTTGCCATCCCTGATAAACCACGGCACATCCAGATGAAGCTGGCCAGATTGGAATTTGAATCTTTGGAAGCACTCAAGCAGCAGGTAAGAACCATGTACCTGGAAACACTGTTCAGACTGTGTTCCTCTATCTAGGACTCAGGTCACTCTGTGTTTCCTTCAGCATTGAATTGCCAGTTAAATAAACACAGAGGACTCCAGTAGAGGATGGGAGAGCCCAACCCAGATCCTATAATATCAGCAAGAAGTGTGTTTAAAGGTCAAGGCATAGCCAGCAGAAGTATCCAAGCAATGGAAAATGATGAATGGAATAAAAGAGCAAAGCAGGTTTCTAAGAATCACACCGAAGCTGCTCCCACCATTTCTAATTGTACCCTTTATAGAAACACTAGGGACGAGAAGCCAGTAGATAGGATCCTGAATAGTATCTTGCAAACTGAGACTGGAAAACCTGTGGGCAGAGCCACAAAGAATGCCCTGAAGATTGTTTCCATGTTCTACCAGATGAGAGAGAGAGAGAGAGAGAGAGAGAAGCTCAAGCTGGAATTCACCATGGTTGATCTTCTGTCTGTGGGGAGAACAAACAGAAGACAGTGAGTTCCTGGGTGCTCAGAGCTGTTTACCCCCCGTGAGATATCTTAGTTTAAGCAACGAGGTAATGAATTGGGCAGTGTCTTCCCAGGGACCAACTTTAGGTTCGGCACCTCTTGGACCACACAGTGTTTGGAGAATTGGAGGGGGAAATTTAAAAAGGCCCCACCCTAGCTGACCTCTGATAGAAGAGAGGACTCTCAGGGCAGTGATGCAGATGGGGACCCCATGTTAGAGTGTTGTGCCTGATGTGGGGGTTCAAGAAGAAGAAGAGATAAGAGAATCTGGTCCCAGTCAGCTGGGCTCATTGTCCCATGATAGGTGATAAGACTCAGTTCCTGGGTTTGCTAGAGAGATGGGTCTGGTGTCTTTACCCTAAGCTCAGCCTCGTTCATGCTCCTGACACTCTAGTGAAGCAGCCCTGTGATGGTTAGCTTCATTCTGGAGAACTAAGAAGGTCACATACTGCATGACTGCAGACATAGAGGCTTACATATTTAAAGTCCATAAGATAAATATTAAAAGCAATAGAGAGCTAGACATTTGGCAGGTGGGTATCTGTGAGTGTTAGGCCACCCTGGACTACATAACAAGTTCCAAAACAGTCAGGGTTACAGAATATTGAAATCCTGTCTAAAAAAAAAAAAAGTCAGGAGGCATATTATAAATTTTATAAACAATCATTTGTTTTCTTTCATAAGAAATAATAAATAATTTTAAATATTGTAAATTTCCCATTTACAGGAAAAATTAGAATATAAAGTCTTTAGATGGTAACTTATTAAACAATATGGATAATCTGTATGAAGAATGTTTTTAAACTCTCTTGGAATCAGAAAATTCTATCTTTGGCTGGGGGGATGGCTCAGTAGTTAGAGTATTGGGGCCCAGAGTTCACATCCCTAGAACCCACACTGCAGCCACCAGTAATTCCAGCCTCAGAAGATTGAGACAGGGCCCCCCAGCACAAGCTGGCAAGAGGCACTACCCATATCAAGGAGGTCTGAGTTTGACTGAAAGATTCCGCCTCTGTGAATAAGGTAGAAAGGTGATTCCTGACTTTGGACCTCTGCATGCACTCCCACACAGGTACACATACACACACTAAACACACTACACACTACACACACACACACACACACACACACACACACACACACACACACACACAAATAGAAAAAGAAAAAAGTACTCGGTATTGTGGAAATGTGGTATCAGTCAAGTATGCAGAAGCAAGCATGAGGGAGAACTTGTCTTCTCCTGTAATTGGAATCTTAAAAGTCTTATTAATAAAATCAAACCTCAGGCCAGTTATTGGGGTGAATGCCGGAAGATCAGAGACACAGAACAAGCCACAGCTATCTCACCTCACCAGTTCCTCAGCTGGTCTTGTTTCCTCAGACTGCAAGCTTCTGAGTCCTCATCCGAATGAGTCTCAGCTGAACTGCTGCTCCAAAGCTTGAATGCTTAACCAGCCAAATGCTTAACCAGCCAAATGCTGCTAGTTTCTGGTCTTCATGCCTTATATATCTTTCTCTTTCTGCCGTCACTCCCTGGGGTTAAAGGCTGGATTTCTGGGATTAAAGGCATGTGTCACCATGCCTGGCTGTTTCTAATGTGGCCTTGAACTCAGAGATCCAGAGGTATTTCTGTCTCTGAAATGCTAGGATTAAAGATGTATGCTACCACTGCCTATCCTCATGTTTAATATTGTGGCCGCCCTGCTCTCTGACCCCAGATAAGTTTATTTCGGGGAACACAATACCACCACATTTCCCCTGTTTTTGTCTAAAATTAAAAAAAGCTTATAACTAATGCAAGAAAAATCATATCCAATAAGTATATATAATATACATAGTCAAGATTACATTAATGATGTCTAGTCCATTAACATTTGACAGATTCAGACAAAAAAACTCCATTATATATATTAACAATGTCCAGTCCAGTAACATTTGATAAACTCAGACAAAAAAATTTTCGTTACTTATCCTATGTAAAACAAGTAGTTCCTTTTTAAAAGTAGATTCCATAATCTCCCTTTTTATCTTATCATATCCATATTTTTTCTATTCATAATAGATTCAATAATCTACCTTTTGCCATTTTTATATTTTTCCCTTTTTCTTTTTAGTATAGATTCAATGATTACCCATTTATCCTATTATTTCTTTATCTTTTTTCTTAGGGTAGAGTCAGTGGTCTACCTCATATCTATATTCTCCTTTTTCTTTTTTAAACCTCAACTCTATTTGCTCTGACCTCTTGGCTTTTAACTCTGCAATTGGCTATGTGTTGTTGTTTTTTTTTAATATTTATTTATTATGTACAGAAGAGGGCACCAGATCTCATTAGAGATGGTTGTGAGCCACCGTGTGGTTGCTGGAAATTGAACTCAGGACCTTTGGAAGTCGGTGCTCTTAACCTCTGAGCCATCTCTCCAGCCCTGGCTATGTGTTTCTTATTTAACAAGCCAGTTACATCTACGTTCTCCTTCCCCTTTAGCCTCACACTAGGGAAGGGGATGTCCTGGAGTGCTCAGATCAACCTGTTTGTGCCTCTCAGCACTTCAGTCTGCAAGGGCCTTTCCAGAGCTGTGTCTCAGTCTTCCTCAGCCTGGCATTCCACCATCTGTCTGCCTTGTAGCTAAGCGTGGCCTCAACTCCCTGCTTTGCCCTTTGCCACAAATAAAGAGCCTTCTGGTCGCATGGCCAGTTTTGGGACCCAAGTTAAAAATGTAGCTGTGGAGAGTGTGTCTAAGAACTCACTCACATCTGGCTGTCCAGCACTTCCCTGTGAAGTGATTAGAAGTTAGTAGTCAGGGCTAGAGAGATGGCTCAGTGGTTTAGAGCATTGACTCCTCTTCCAGAGGACCCAGGTTCAATTCCCAACACCTACATGGCAGCTCACAACTCTCTATAAGTTCAGTTCCAGGGGATCAGACACCTTCACACAGATATATATATATATATATACATCAAACCAATTCCCATTTTAAAAACAAAATATGGTTAAAAATTTTAAGTCATCTGTTCCTTATAAATAGGCTGTACATATTAGGCATAGAACGTTAAAAATACTCATGTGCCTGGACCATGGGCCTGATTTACTGAATCTAAGGCAGGATCTCAGGACCTACATGTTAAAGCCCTCTCGTTACCCTACCTTCTCCCCAGTTCCCAACACAGAGCTAAGCACACAGCTGAGTGCCTTGAAAAGCAAGCTTAAGCAGCTTCTGCCAGCATGCCCTTCAGGTGATCTGTTTGCACTCAGTTTGGGATTGACCTTTCAACCAGCATGCCAGATGATGCTGACTTGGAGACCTGGAGACAGCCCTGTTGGAGGCTCTTGGAGCCCCTGTTGCGCCCCCAGGGATGAGCTGCCCTGCAGTGAACTTGGAAGGGAAAGTTCTAGAAGCAGAGCTCTGTGCTCCCAGTAGGTAACTGGAGTTCCTGAACATGCAGGCAAACTGGACACGTGTGAGTTAAGAGCGAGAATCACTCAGCTCAGCTGAGACCTCTAGGAAGAGCTTAGATGGGGACTACCTCCACAGGATGCTCTTGTGTCTTTACAAATTGTCTTATTCAGTGTCCAGTAATCTTCAGATCAATGAAAAATAGAAAGGAGTATTAGCCAAGAACCATTTGGTAACTGGAGTCCAGTACATACCTGGGAGCAGTCAGTAGTCACTTAGCTAGCCACTCTGGGCAGCCAGGCCTGCACATGAGTCAGGGAGCAGGGACAGATGTCTAGAGCCTCTGAAGTCAGCTCAAGGAGCAAGACAAGGACCAAAACCAGAACAGGACCATGGTTCAGAAGGGCTGGTGATCAGTCCTCTCCAGACCCTGCCTGTCTAGCTGGGATAGAGCTCAGGGGTAGAGAGAGCTTGCTAGTCATGATGGCACCCTGGTTCCTTCCCCAGCACAGGAAGAATAAACATTGTCTTGGTTTTCTGGGGTTAAATACACTTTAACCATTTCTCTGAGTGCACCCTTTCCCCACTTCTGTATCCTCACATAATGAGAAAGACACAACATTTTTAACGGAGCATGTAAGATTTCACAGCAGAGAATGAGGATGTGGAGCATTTCACTCTTAAACATGGAATGATGTGATGATCTGCAAACACCTGGCTCAGAATGGATTGTTTGAAACAGGGTGTGTGGAGACTCTGCATTGCCTGTTTGTGTCGTTCTAGAAATCTAAGACTTCTAAAAGCTAAAGTTTCTTAAATGAAAAATGTTTGTTTTGACCCAAATAAAGAAATGGCAGATAAATAAAGAGGTGAGAGCAAGGAAGTCAGGGTGCCAGATCCCGCGGCCTTGGCAGGGCCTAAAGGTAGATCCAAGTCCAGCAGGGGATCCCAGCCTTAATGGAGTTCAAGAGCTCAGGTGCCCTCAGAGACTCTCTTCTGGGTCCCGTAGCTCATCTTACAGCCCTGTGAAGCTGCTGGGTAAGCCGCTTAAACCTCCCTGTGAATATGGTCTTCTCATGATTCCAGGGCCAGGGGAGATGGTGCCTACCACACAGGCCATAATGTCACAGTGAGGATGTAATGAGGCAGTGTCATGAAAGGGCCATGGGGATGCTGAATGGGAACAAGGACCTCCTCATGTGTGACCCAGCGAGGACTTCCAGGGTAAAGCGACACCTGCGGCCACTTCTGGCGCACTTGTGGGTGGTGTCTTAAGAGTTCCTATTGCTGTGATTAAACAACACCCTGACCATAAACACTTTGGGGAGGAAAGTGCTTCTTTCAGTTTACAACTCCCAGGTCACACTCCATTGCTGAGAAAAATCCTGGAGGCAGGAGCTGAGGCAGAGGCCATGGGGGAGTGCTGCTGACGGGCTTGCTCCGTATGGCTGGTTCAGCTTGCTTTCTTACAGCACCAGAACCAACAACCCAGAGGTAGCACCACCCACATAGAGCTGGGCCCTCTCACAATAATCATCAACTAATAAAATGCACCACAGCTTTGTTCACAAGCCAGTCTGGTGGGAACATTTTCTCAATTGAGGTTCCCTCTTCCTAGATGACTGTAGTTTGTATCAGATCAACATAAACTAGCCACCAGAGAGGCAAGTAGGATTATACCTTGAAAGCAGCCTGACCTATCTCCATGGCCCTGCACAGCTGAGGGAAGTTCTAGGTGTTGACTGTGGCAGCTGGTGTGTACTGGGGAGAATATGATGGCACACTAATGAAAGCTTTGCATACCAGTGACTACACAGAGGTCCTCAAGTGTGATCTGTTAGCCCTTTGCAGGTGATCCCTTCCACTTGACTTTGTTCCAGCTAATAAATCAACCTTGATCCTCCTGCCTCAGCCTCTTCAGCATATCCCTCTGGTGTCGCCACAGCCAGTGTGGTAACTGTCCTCACAGGTGTCTGGGAGGAGAGGCTCCTCAGCGGGTAAGAGCGCTTGCTGTGTGAACACGCCCTGAGTTCAGATCCAAGTACCCACAGAAAAAAAGGTCAGATGTGGCCATGCCAGGCTTGTGTCCCAGCACTGGGTCACAGGAGGCTCACCAAGGCTAGCTGGCTGCAACCCTAACTCCATGTCCAGTGGGGGATGCTGCCTCAAGGGAGTGAGGTAAGGAAGTGGTAGATCAGGGAACCCACTGTTCTCCTCTGACCTCTGTGTGTGTGGAGAGAATAGGATGGAGAGGGAGGAGAGGAAGGGAAAAGATCCGCTCCAGCAAATCTTGGCTTCTTCTCCAGTCACTCTTCTCTCACTCTGGGCTCTAGTCTCAGGTCTCCATTTCTGCCACTGTGTGGTGTGGATCACTATCCTTAGGCTTTGTCTCTTCTGAGAGCTCTGAAGTCCTCAGGTCCAGGCAGTGTCCTACCCAGTAAGACCTGGCATCTAGTAGCTTCTTGATAAATATCTCAGACTTTGTTGACTTGCACATAGTTCAGAAGCCAGTGTTTTAAATAAATGACAAATGATGTCCTTGGACAAAGCATGAGTCTTAAAATAGACACAGGCAAAAATGGAAACAAGTCATTTGCCTTTCTGAGATCATTAGAGGAAAGAATGTGTTGGGAGGATTCCAACGTGAGCCCTGCAGAGCGACCTCAGCTTCTCCCTCCCCATCAGTAATAAGAAAAGCTCATGAAGTCTACAGTAAAACCCCAAATTAAGCCAGGTGGGGTTCTAAAAGCATTGCCCTTAATCCTTGTGCTGAAAACTAGCCAATTCATGCTCTGGAACTGCCCCATGTCCTGCTCTGACTCCTTTTCCTCTGTATTTCCTATTCTCCCCAGCGAAGTCTTCAAAGTGCATGCGTTCCTTTAGCTATGGCCGTAGCTCTTAAAAGCCTCATGACTGTGTTTGCCTTTCCCAGTGAGCAGCCTGTGTCAGTAGCCACTGATCTCATTGTCTTATAAACAAAATTTAAAATCTTAGTATATCTTAGTTTTCCCACCAAGATATAGGAAACATGGCCAAGGTGAAAAGCTTTTCTACAATCTGTTTTACTATGGTAAAAAAGAAATTATTCAAGAAAAAGATTTACTGTTGGTGACCATCAATTCAGAGGTAATTTACCTGTGACTATTGAGCTTGAAGCTTCCTAGGAAAGGATCACCCCAGCCATGGGCTCTGTAACCATCAGGAGTGGAGCATGAAGTAAGCACCAGTGGGTCAGAGCCGTGCCTGGATGTGTTTTCACACCAAATGCTAGTCCTTGACTTTTCAATTACCCTCCACTCATTACATCTACATACTGGATTTAAGTAGTCACTGTTAAACACTCTGCATGTATAGGACACATACTTCATTGTTGTTTTGAGAAAGAATCTCAGTGTGCAGTCCAGGCTGCCCCCAGCTCACCATTCCACTGCCTCAGCCTGCCAAGTGCTGGGGTTACAGATGGGCCCAACACACCCTGTGAAAAACACATTTTTAAACTTGTAATTGCTAAGATTCAAGATCCTTTAAAATGGAATAAGCTATGTTAATTTTCCTACTGATTCAAATGGCCTGGGGGGTCTCAGAGATATGACCGTGTATTTTGACATGTGCTACCACAGACAAGAGATTTTGACAGATGTAGTGTTGATCGACTAGGGAACAGGGGTCATAGAGGAACCTCTAGGAACTGCACATTTGCTCATTTCTCTCTCTCCCAAGAATAGAAGGCAGAACACAGGGAATGTTTGAATTCAATAATTATTTGAAATACCACCTAAGTAAGGGGAAATAATCACATTAATAATGCTTCTAGAAATATAAATGACAATATTATAATGCAAAATGAAAGTATGAGTAATTAAAATTCATCCTAAAGATACTCATTTCCTCTAGCCCTCTGTGTGTGTAGGTTCAACATGTTTCCCTAGCCATTGTTCCCTAAGCAGTACCACACAGCTGTTTCCATAGTGTTCTCATTATATGGGTAATGGTAGTTCGCTAGGGGAAGATGTGTGGGTCATTTGTGCAAGGACTGTGGTGTCCATGAAGCCAATCCCTCTCTGACACTGAGGGATGACCATATGTGATGATCAGAGCTTAACCATGAAGGAAATCAGACATTATCTCTATTGTATAACTGGCAAGTGGTAGGAGCCAGAAAAGCCCTGCTGAAATGACCTGACTCAACCCCTGATGTTAGAGAGTAAGAACATCTCTGGCTGTGCTGTCACCTTTCAAGATGGTCCCCAGTGATCTATGCCTCCCAGCATTTATATCTGTGTGGAGTTCCCATGTCCCTGTGGTTCTCTGTGCCAGAACAGTACTGCATCATGATGGTGTAGCTGAAGAGTTTCTCTCCAGCTCCCACCAAGCCCCGGCAGTCCCGTAGCCCACTTATAAAATAAACACATAGACTCTTACATTATTTAAACTGTTTGGCCTAATGGCTCAGGCTTCTAGCTATCTAGTTCTTATATCTTAACCCATTTCTATAAATCTATACCTTGCCACATGGCTCGTGGCTTACCAGTATCTTACATGTTGGTACTCATGGCGGTGGCTGGCAGTGTCTCCTCACTCAGCCTTCCTGTCCCCAGAATTCTCCTCTCTGCTTGTCCCACTTATACTTCTTGCCTGGCTACTGGCCAATCAGCATTTTATTTATACAGAGTGATATCCACAACATGATGGCATGTCTCTTCAGAGGCAAGGTTATTAGAACAGAGCCTCTTGCTTTCTGCCCTTGGGAAGTGATAGTTGCCATGTCATAAGGACACTCAGGTAGCCAGCAGAGAGACCCATGTGACAAGGAACATGGCCTGCTGCCAACAGCCCCTGAGCATCTCAGATTTTCTGCACGGGAAGTTGGCAACATTTTTTCTGTGAAGAAGCCAGATAGAAAATAGTTTCAAGTGTATAGGCCATGTCATCTCTGTCACAGTATTGAGTTCTACAGTGTGTCAACAAAAGAGTAGCTACACTTACAAAAGCAGGTTGCAAACTGATGTGTCTGATTGCAGTCACCTCCTTCAGCCTCATGCCAGCTTGGAGGACTGTAGTCGGACTCCATGCTCAGAGGCTTTTCAGGAGCTCTGACTGACCAAAGCCCCCCCAGCTGCGACCCACCTTAAATGTGAGATAATGATTTGTTAAGCCACTGAATTTTGGAATGATTTGTTATGCACCAGCAATCCAGCAAAAGAGGCTAGCTGGGTGATCCATGACCCAAGTTTGGCCGTAAGTTAGCTGTTGAAGAAGCTGGACAGTGGGCACAGTGAGGGTCTTTCTCTTTGTAATTAAACAGGACTCTTTTGTCTAAATTCAACACCCCACCCCAGGCCTCTGGCTCTAAGGCCTGTGTTCTTAGCTGCCCTCCCTTCATAATATTCATAAAGATCACATACCATCACTGCTGTAGTGTTTGGGATACACAGACCACAGAGACACACCACCGAGGTAGGGCAGGCACCCCCACTGAGGCATAAATACCAAGAGGCACTGATCACTGGGGACTATCTTGGAAGTGGACAAGCACAGCCAGAGATGTGTTCTTATTCCGTGAAGTCAAGAGTTTGGACAGGATCGTTTACTGTATTTTCTCCACCATTCTGTGCTACCCTAGGCCCCCAACTTCCATCCAGAGGTCTTTGAACTTAGATGCCAGCACTGCTCTTGAACCATCTGGGGCCTGTCTCTGCCTCTTCATGCACTAAGCTAGTCAGAGCTGAGTGCTGGAGACCTGCCCACTGCTGACATACGATAATCTATGAAGTTTACAGTCCAGTCCCTCTCTCTACTGGTGGTACTCAAGCAATCCATCTTCATCTTCACAGGCAGGGCCTGGAAGGACAGACCTGTCTCTTCCCAACCTTTATTTCATTCTATGTCATTTTATTTGTTTATTTAGAGACAGGATCTCACTCTGTAGCCCGGGCTCACCTTGAATTTGCCCTTCCTGTATCAGCCCCCTTAGTGCTGGGATTGCAGGTGTAATAACTAACTTTATGGTGAACTGAGAAAAAGAGATAAAAAGGAAAGACAGGACTGCTCCTGGGGATGGTGGAGGGAAGGTTTATTGTGGATAAAGGAGAGCACAGAAAGAGACAGGGGCATCTGGAGGGTCCAGAGTGAGCTGGACCATGTGAGGAGAGGGGCACAGGAGCCAAGAACGAAGAGGGCAGCCTGGGCCAAGAGACTAACCAAGAGGGCAAAGGGTAGACCCAAAAGAGCCAGCCAACCAAAATGGCTGGATTATATAGGGACAGGCACCTAGAGGAAGGGCAGCCCAGTGTCTTCTAACCCACCTGGGCTAGAAAAGTTTAGTGTAGAAGGTGGGTTATGCCAGCCAGGAGGGCCCTGTAACAGGTCGAGACTGAAGGACACAGAGAGAATCTGGTGGCCAGTGTTTGCTTGGATATGTTAATGGGCAACTCAGCCATTTGCCCTGGGGTTGAGACCTTACACTGAGCAAATAAAAGTCTGCCTGCTAGGTATACAGAACGGGTATTTGAAGTCATCTGTCTTTTGATTTGTTGTGTCATCCCACATATCCACCTCCCTGGACTGGCCTGTGAGTGGCTGGTGAGTTGCCCTGTTTAAATCTAAGACCCTAGTTGGAGTAGGAGACTGGATAGGGTCATTCTGAAGTAAGATTCAGGTTGTTTCACTATGACAGGTTTCCTAGGCAGTTAGGTGACTGAGACCACCTAGGGGACAGTGTGGGAGCAAACATTAGGAAACCTGTGCTCATCTGAGGAAAAGCCATTGTCTCCTGTCATCTGTGAGGTGGTTTTGTCCTGCTTTCTTGCTGGCTCTGGTTTAGAGCCTCAGGGCAGTCTGACCCCAAGGGGTTGTGTTATTTGAAAAGTAAGTGGTCCCTCCCTCACCCAGGTTCCATGAGCCTCAGTCTTGCTGGGAAATTTTAACTCTTCTGTTTGCGTTGTCTTGGCAGAAACTGACAGACATTTTTAATTTGCAAGTCTGGGCTTCCTGACAGCACAGAGAAAATTAACTGCCACATGTCTGAGGGGCAGCTCCTACCCTGTCTGTTTTCACGAGTGGTAAAGATTGTTTTGATTAGAGACAGATTAAATCTAGGTTGGTTTTTGGTGGGGGTAGGGGGACATGAGGAAATGGAACTAATGTGTTGACTTTTTTTCAAGTATGCACTATACACAACTTTTGCTTTTATTTATTTGTATGTTAATGTATGTGTGCAGGCTTTTCTCCTGGTAACATCAGTCAAGGTGAAGGCTGACAGAGCCAACCCTGATCCTCCTATTGGATTCAGCTCACTGTGGATTTGAATGTTCTCAAAAGAAAGCATTCTTTCTCTGTGAATGACAATGATGTGTGCATGCATGTGTGTTCATACATGTGTATGTGTGCCCATGCATGTGTGTTCATGTATGGGCGCATAGGTGAATGTATGTGTGTTCATGTGTGAGTGCGTGTGTGCCTGCATGTGTGTGTAGGTATGTGTGCATACATACATGTGCATGGGCCAGGGATGGAACTGCTACACTGGACTTCTTCACTCTGAGACAAGATCTTGCTAAGTTGCCCATGCTGGTCTCTGACTTGAGCCCCTTGCCGCAGGAATGAAAGTAGCTGGGTCTGGGTCTGCACAGCCTCTCCTAGCCCAACTCACTTTTAAACGTTGCTGTGTTATAGGATCACTGGAGTAAATGTACCCTAGGGGGTTGGGAGAAGCGGCAGGAAGTGGAGAGGGGGAAGGTGAGCACCCAGTGCTGCTTCCTGCATGGCCACACTGTGGTTTCTTAGTGCAGCCCCTTCCCTCTTAAGCTGCTCTTCCCAGTTAGGTTTCTTGACAAGTGCACACAAGGAAGGGAAAAACGTGTGTGGTTTCTTTCCTTAGAGAATCCACCAGCTATGAATGAGAAGTGAGGCATGCAGGCATATCTGGGGTGGCATGATTCCCCTTGACCTGGTGAGGTGAGCCTCCCCCAAAAGATGAGGTCACTGTTGCTCCCACAGCCCAGTCCTGTCCTCTGGGGAGATCCCAGGCCTGTACCAAAAGTCAGAGTCTGGCAGCCAGGGGAAGAAGACCTGCGTTCTTTGGCCAAGGGCCTCTGGAAGTCTGAGGACTGGGTGACCCGGAGGTGGTTACAGGAAGGTCAGCTGTGGGAGAAGTCAGCACCACCTTATTATAGGTACCACGTTTCCAAAGGTGGAGAAGGAGTTTGGGATGTTGTGGTAGAATGAGCATTTTGACTTTCTGGGCAGTAAGGAAGGACAAGACAAGTGTCCAGATTGTGTAAGCCCGCCAGTGTCACGCATAGCTGATGCTTGCCAACCACGAGCTGTGCGCAGGACGCAGTTCTCCTTCGCCACTGACTTGCCAGTGTAACAGCTTGACTTCTGCTCTAAACTTGACCCGTGAAGCTGATGTCCTCAGCATTTTAAACAGTCTCCAAAAAGTGGCCACAGTTAGTTTTAACTGACTCCAGTGTTTGCAAATGGGTTGGATATGGAGAATGAAAGTACCTGCATGTTCTGGCTTTTGATATGTGGTGGCTGTGCTCTGTGCTCTGAGTCAGCATGGACCACAGCAGTCCTCAAGACTCAGCCTGGGAACAGAGCCCCATGCCACCCCAGGCTGCCCAGGAGCCATGGGAAGGAAGCATGGAGCAGTTTCCAAGAAGATGGGATTTGTCCTGGAGCCCAAGAGCTGTATTTCTGTAATTCTGAATATGTTCATGCTCTTCATAGAAGCATGTGGGGGTTAGCCTGCTTTTATCCTGATGGTGAGGCAAAACTCAAAGACAGGCAAGTAGAGCACTCCAGAGTCAGAGGCAGGAGGATGGCTGCTAGTTCCAGGCTAGCTTGAACTACATAGTGAATTCCATGTCAGTCCAGGCTGAAGAGTGAGTGCCTGTCTAAAAAGAGGAGAGGGAGGAGAAGGAAGGAAAGGAGGGGAGACGGAGGAGGGGACTTGTAGCAGGAATCTTAAAAGTTCTTATTAATGAAATCAAACCTGAGGCCAGTTATTGGGGTGAACGCTGGAAGATCAGAGAAGCAGAACAAGCCACAGCCACCTCACCTTGCCAGTTCCTCAGCTAATCCCGTTTCGTCAGACTGGAAGCCTCTGAGTCCTCATCCAGATGGATCTCATCTGAACTGCTGCTCAAAAGCCTAAAAGCTTAACCAGCTCTAGTTCCTGGTCCTCACACCTTAAATACCTTTCTGCTTCCTGCCATCACTTCCTGCAATTAAAGGTGTGAGTCACCATGCCTGGCTGTTTCCAGTGTGACTTTGAACTCACAGAAACCTGGATGGATCTCTGCCTCTGGAATGCTAGGTTTAAAGGCGTGAGTGCCACCATTTTCTGGCCTCTGTATCTAGTGGCTGTTCTGTTCTCTGACCCCAGATAAGTTTATTAGGGTGCACAATATTTTGGGGAACACAATATCACCACAAGGACTAGGGATACACAGAAAGGAAAAGCCCCTCATTCTAGAACTCAGCCAGGAGCCTGGAACTTTAACAAAGCTGAGGAAATGAGAATTGACTGTGGGGCTAATCCATTTCTTCTAAAGGAGACATCCACCAAGGAAAAGCACAATGTTTGCAGCCTTAAGTTCCTGTCACCATTTCTTATCCCTGAACTCCAACAGTGCATTTCATTTAAAGAAACTCTCCCCATCATCCCTCCCTCCCTCTCATCCCCTTTACCCCCCTTCTTCCCTCCGTCCCACATCCCTTGCTCCTGATAAACCCCATGGCTTTGCTTCACTCTGGTTCCTCCTTAGACTCTTTCTATCTGCGCAGTTAGGGGCTCTGTTTCATGGTCCCCAAGGGAACCCTGCTAAAGGTACTGAGGGCAGAGCTGGGAAGCTGACAATGGAGCCGTTCTGGTTTATGGTTTCATTGTATTTTCCTTCTTTTTTCACATCACACCTTCAATTAGATATTTCACCTTAACTACTATGCTACTTGACGTAAGTAAAAGAAAATTGATTTTCTCCAGTTCCAAAGAAGTAGATGATTACCTCTGGCAAAGAGGCTATTGAGAATCGAGCAGTGTCATATGAATTTGTCAGTAATTAGGCAGTGAGAACCATATATTTTAGGCTAAAATTCTAGCTTTGAACAAAAGACTAGGGATTAAAATGTGCTAAGGAATAATTTGCCAGTTTCTCGTGAACTGAAGGAAAGCTGGGAGTCCATGAAGTCACCACACAGTGAGTTCCT
This sequence comes from Onychomys torridus, assembly GCF_903995425.1. Lineage (NCBI taxonomy): Eukaryota > Metazoa > Chordata > Mammalia > Rodentia > Cricetidae > Onychomys > Onychomys torridus. Next base: position 114,674,179 of record NC_050449.1, on the reverse strand, counting down.
GGAAAGTCGGGGACACTTCCTCTGGCCCTTCAGTGTTATGACAAGATGCCTTAGTATGAATAATTTATAAGCAGTGCACTTGTGTTGCTTTAGTTCTACGGACCAGGAAGCCCAAGGTTAAGGCACTGTTGGACTCTGTATCTGTCGAGGCCTTGCTCACAACTCACAGCTGCTGCAAACTTACCTAGTAGAGGGCAGAGGGGGCTTGCTCAGGTCTCTGTCTCTGTGTGTGTGTATGTATGTCTCTGTCCCCGCAGGCCCCACCCTGTGTGTGTGTGTGTGTGTGTGTGTGTGTGTGTGTGTGTGTATGTCTCTCTCTGTCCCCGCAGCCCCCCCCTGTGTGTGTGTGTGGGGTGTGTGTATGTGTGTGTGTGTGTGTGTGTGTGTGTGTGTGTGTATTGCTGTGAATTCAGGGCTTCAGCCCTCACACATGCTTGGGGAGCACTGTACCCCTGGCACTTAGCAGTGTTCCCAACCTGCCAAGTCTGTTTTATGAGAATACTGATCTTTTTCATGAAGTTCTAACTCCTGATGGCTCAGCAACTTCCCCAGGGCCTCACCTTTTTGTATACCACAGTGGTGTCTGGGTTCCAACTTGAATGGTGGGACACCAACATTCAGCCCTTGGACTTTGTGGGTCGAGGTGGTTACCATCATATTACCTCTCTGACCTCCCATGGACTGTGGAAACTCACCAATCCTTCTAAGTAAGAATGTCAGTCTGTTTCCCTAGGGTCCCCCACCCCCACACCCCATGAGTTTGTGCCTCATGGGGTTCACTATGTTTGGAGTTCACCAAGTGGCAAAGTTTCTTGAGACCAGAGCCTGAAAACCTAGAAACAGCTTGCCAGAAGATCCAAGCAACACATGGGAGTTTGGGTTTGTTCAAGGTTAGAACACATTAGGTCAGTTTGCAGCTAAAAGCTATGGTACAGATCTTAACCATTTTTTAAAGTCTTCATTTATTTAAAACAATAAGAAACTTTGGACCTAATGTTTCCTTCACTATTTGGTGTGTTTGCTGCATCGAGAGTGTAGGACAGGGCATGGCAATGCAGGCTTCCAACACTCAGAAGCCTGAGGCAGGGGAATCACAAGTATGAGGCCAGCCTGGGCTGTATACTAAGACCTCTCCTCAAAAACCAAAACCAAGAAAGAGGATGGGGGAAAGAGCCATGGAAGAGAGCCTGATACTTGAAAGGACCAAATAGTCTCATTCTAGCGTTTAAACTCTTGTCCACCAACAACAGGCTTGAGACTAGAGATGCATACCCAGGTTCACTTTCCTTCCAAGAGACAGGCGGCAGGCTAAGCCACCGTGAAGGATGGCTAAGGAGGGCAGAGCCTCGGGCAGGATGGACTGTGACTCTCCTCTTCCAGCAGCATCTGCAGCCTTGACTGTGGCTCCATCCATGGGCCTAGACCACCCCCATTTCTCCCTCCTGCAGGGCCAGTGTTCCTCAGGAGAAACCTTTAGTTTAAGAAGATCTCTCTGGGCTGGAGAGGTGGCTCAGAGGTTAAGAGCTCTGTTTGCTCTTCCAGAGGTCCTGAGTTCAATTCCCAGCAACCACATGGTGGCTCACAATGAGATCTGGTGCCCTCTTCTGGCTTGCGGGGATACATGCAGACAGAACACTGTATACATAATAAATAAAGAAATCTTAAAAACAAAAACAAAAACAAAACAAACAAAAAAAACCCAGTGCTGGGTACGAGTCACCTTTGGAAAAAAAAAAAAAAAGATCTCTCACAGCTGCTGGGTTCTTTCCAGAATCACTATCCTCAACTATTCCTCCATTAAACCATTGTGTTTTAAAAGGGGAAATGTATGAAAACATAAATCCATTAAGAATATTGAAAAACAGGACTAGAAAGATGGCTCAGGGGTTAGGAGCACTGGCTGCTCTTCCAGAGGACCTGGGTTCAATTCCCAGCACCCACATGGCAACTCACAACTGTCTGTAACTCCCATTCCAAGAGATCTGACACCTTCACACCAATGCATATACAATAAAGTTAAATATATAAAAAAGAGAATGTTGAAAAACAAAAGTACTGTCAGCTAACCACCTAAATATCTAGAAGTTTCTATGAAATGGAAAGCAACACAGGGCTGATAAGAACCAGAGCTGAGGGGTAGTGGGCCTGAGCTGCTGGGAGGGGAGAGAGCCTTCCCAGCAGAGCACTCACAGGAGCAGGTAGCACCAGGAATACACCTCCTATGCAAAGAAAGGTTTGTGTTTACACGGATCATAGCACGTGTCATGTGCAGATGAAGGTTTGTGTTTGCACTAGTCACAGGCTTTGCCTTTTAGCACCCATCACAGAAGTGCTTCTGTAGGCCACCAAGGGAAGGGCTCCTACTTTGGCCCCAGGTAGAAATGGTTGCAGAGTCACTTAGATCTCACTGTGACCCCCATGTCTAGTGCAAACTGAGGCAGCCCTGGCTGGGGCTGTGCTTCCAGCAGCTGCTGTATTTATTCAGTTGTAGTCATCAAGGCACTGTGTAGTATTCAAGATGGCTGCTGCTGACACAGGCTTTTAATTGACAGTCCTTTTGTTCAAGGGTTAGAGCAGCAAGGAAGAGGCCAGTGGTTCTCATTAGAGTCAAAATACCCAGCCTCTGATACTTACAGGAGAATGAATATCAGGAGTACTTAAATAATTTAAAGATCTTGTCATTAACTTGAGAAATTGAGCTTTACACCTGCCCAGTGCTCCAGGGACAAGTGGACACCCGTAATCTATCTGAACCCAGGCTTTCCACCTTGAGGAGTCAGGGAGGCCAGGGCTGTAGAGGATCCCAGGACAGACAGAACCAAGGAAGAACTGGGTGTACAGAAAGCCCCAGAGGTCCACCCAGACTGTTCCATGTCCAGCAGGGCATGTGCAAACTGACCAGTGAAAGAACCGTCAGGGGTAGAGGGGACTAAGCCTGGTATGCAGGGCTGGACACTGCTATTCTATAGAAGATAGAAAACTCAGAACTCATGGGGAGCCGGGAGGACACTCAGGAAAGCCTGCCCCGTCAGTAGGGAATAACTCCTAGCTGAGCCCTCCTGTGGACCCACCTGACAAACCACAAAGACATGACCTTATAACCGTATAACAACACAAAAATTTACATGAATATAGACACACACAGACACAGTTGTGAGGAGGACTGGTCATCAGTTTGAACTGACTCAAAGCTGAAGCACGTGACAGAATTAGTCAGCAAGGATGTTAATGGAGTCATTAAGCTATATTCTATCTGTTATAACAGTTACACAAAGACATGAATGATTAAACATGTGGGACTGGTTTCTAAAGATTAAAGCCTCAGATCAGAAAACAAATAGGATTAACGGCAGACAAGATGGTAGACTGGGGAAAATTAGTAAATTTAAGGACACATCAATAAACATAAAATGAAGCCAAGAGAGAGGACAAATTTTTAGAAATGTATAGTACATCTCTGAACTGTGGGATGCCCAGCTACAGGAACTTTCTCAACCTGATGAAGGACGTCATCAATGGTGAATCTATAAATGATCTCATTAAGGAGTGGGTGCCTGCTGGACCTTGCTGTGAGGACCAACAGGAGGGAAGTCAATATTGTACTGAAGAGTCGGGCAAAGTCAAGCTAAGAAATGAAGAGGAAAAAGACACACAGGATATCTACACAAAGCAGCACAGGTTCTTTGTTCACAGATGGCCGACTGCACACTTGTGCACATGTGTGTGTGTAAGTGTGTAAGCTAAGCCTGCAGGAGAGCACCAGGAGCCTGGAATACGGCTGCCCGTTCATGATAGGTTGTGCTTATGTCCCTTCATAGAACAGCAGGGCCCTCCTGTGACAGATACTGGAAAAGATACTGTCTTATCATGAGGATTTTGGCAGCCCCTTACCTGTGTTTTTGTAGAAGCTGATAAGTCTGATTCTAAAACTGACATGGAAAATAAAGGACCTGAAACTAGCCAAACTCTGAAAGAGAAGAACACAACTGGAGACTAATGTCTTCAGAGTGTAGCAGAGTCACAGTGAAGACAGTCTGGGAGGAGAGGCAGGGCAGAGCAGAAGTGACCTGCCTATGCCCAGTGCTGCATTTGGCCTTGTCCAAAGACTTGCAGGTGAGCAGGGTGATGGTTGCAGCAGATGCCTCTGGAAGGACTGGATGTCTACAGGCAGGAAGTCAGTATAGACCCACATTTGATCCCCAAGAGGATCATGACCTGAGTGCAAGTCCTAGAGGAAATAAGGTCAAATCTTTGAGACCTCGTAGCAGACAGGATTCCATAGAATTCCTAAACTAAGGTATAGGTATCAGTCATGAGGGTACTTCAGATGTTGTCTGTGTGCAGAGAAGCCACAAGCAAAGGAAGGGATCCTGGCACTGGGGAGGTAGAGGCAGGAAGAGCCAAGGTTTGAAGCCAATCTGGGCTGCATAGTAAGATCCTGTTAGAAAGAAGGAGAGAAAGAGAAGGAAGGGAAAAGTGGAAGGAGACAGAAGAATATGCAGGAATCTGCCTGGGTCACCTCACCTGGTGGAGCTCAGTGCCCCTGCCTTGGCATCCTGTGCATTCTGTGTGCCACCACTGCCTTCTACACACTGGTGGGAACAGAAGCCCCATAAAGACTATTCCCACAGATTTCGGTTTAGTGAAATCCACAGAGGAAAGCCAGAAACCACAGATAGCAAGGGAGCTCTGAGGAACACCCCTTCCTGTACAGAATTTGTAGCATGGGAAGCATTTTGAGGCCTCTTTAGAGAAAGAGAGGCTTGACCTGCCCTTAGATAGGTCCATGTTTGTTCATGGTAAAGGAACATTTTGTTACGTGTGTGTGTGTGTGTGTGTGTGTGTGTGTGTGTGTGTGTGTCCCCAAGTCCAAAATGCCTACAGAGGAAGATGGGATGTGGTTCCTTATAGGAGTGGAAACAGCTTCTGTAGTTCATGGGAAAGCTGGGAAGTATGGTCTTTCAGCAGAAAACTATCAAGGTGGGAAATTCAGGGGTTGGTTGGTTATTATTCCCCTTAAGTTCTAGCCAATCTTGGTAGAAGGGGGTGCCCAGCCTCTAACTGTTTTGAGAAGATTATGTATTCCTTTGCAAGATGGAAAAAGTTCATAGAGGAAGCCAGGAAAATAAACATCCAGAAGAGGGTAAGGGTCAAGAGGCCAGGAGAAAAGAATACAGAGGGAAAGAGAAAACTCCAGAGCTGCTGGGAGGGAAGCCACTGGCTCTGTAAGGGGAGGTTGAGCACAAAGAGAGGCCCACAACCCCTGCTGGAGGAAGCCTGGGGATGACCATCAGATGCCTGTCTGAGGACCAGGACAAAAGGCTTCCAAGAAAGGCCCAATGGGAAGTCAGTTGGCTCCTGGACAGGGATTTCTAGAGTTGACAGCTAGTCTGCCAATTTACCTAACCACCCTGTGGTAGCAAGTTTGTGTCTGGATCCAGCCCCTGGGAACTCCTATTCTGCTTATGAGGCTGGGTGGAGTGGGGAGGGTGCTGAGCCAGGCTTCATCTCCTTGCAGTGGAAGCAAAGATGGGGAAAGAGCTCCAGCCTGTGGAGTCTGATGAGGGGCCCGGGAAGGTGCACAAGACCCCTGGGACCCAGGGCAGCTAGCTCACCAGTGAAGGCCTGAAGTGCTAAGAACTGTGAGAAAAGGTGACCTGGAAAAAACAGTTACATGGAGTGGATGACAAAGAGCACAACGTAGGTTTCTAAGCTAGGCCTAACACCAGTGAATAGAAAGTATCTCAGAGTCCCCAGGACAAGCTTTTTAAAATCAGCAATTACTGAGGACTTTCAAGTTCTAATGTGGACAAGGACAGCACAATGCCAGACAGGCGTTCCCACTCCATGGAATTGTGCCTACAGGCCCAGTGGAGAGGGTACCCAGTAATTTCCAGAAGAATGAGATGTTTTAGGGCTTTGACAGCCTGGAATCGCCCTGGGTGATTTCCATATGAAGAGTCAAAATCATTAAGTGAACATGACTGGAAACAAGTCCACACACCAACCCTTCCCAAGGTTGGGAACCAGATGAGCAATGAGTTTAAGGCCCAGGAAGGCCTTTCCTGTTCTCACATCCAGCCGTCCTTGGCATGCTTGTTTCATCATGGTGTTTCATCATGGTATCACGGTGGCTTCCACTGCTCCAGGAGAGGGAACCTGGCAGACCCACACTTAACTACCATCATCCAGGATCCAGTGACTGTGGGGAGACTGGGAAGGCACCTGACAGTGTGACTTAGAGTGTGAAATGTGGGCTCTTTCCTCCAGGGGGCAAGCAGCAGGAGCGGCAATCTTGTTCTGAGAGGCACAAGCTGATCAGAAGTTGTGGGTGTCAAGAAAATGTGCACACAGTGGGAAAAACCTGAAACTGAAGACAGAATGTTAGGGCACAGCCAGCAGGAGAGCAGGGGACCTGGAGACCTGCCGTGCAGGCAGAGTGAAGGAAGAACTGGCAGGCTCCAGAAGGAGCCAGAACAGAACAGGTTACAACCAGTCAGGACCAAACATCTCGTAGTATTTCATTGTAATTATTTCATCAGTCACAAGAGTTGAGTGAAAGGGAGGGACGTGAGGAAGAGGGGGGAGGGGCGGAGCAGAGCAGGCCTGTGCACGTGCACGGTGGGTCTTGGTTGCAAGTTGACCAAAGTCAGAAGTGAGGTTACAGCAGGGACAAGGGAGGCCTGGCAAGCCAGCCTGGTCCTCTCCCACCTGAATCATGGCTTCCTCACAATTCCTACACAGCTCACCTTTTAGAAACCCTTTCCGGATGCACGGACATACTCCTTCACTTGTTTGTATGCTTCTTTTTTTTCCTCCCTCCCTCCCTCCCTCCCTCCCTTCCTCCCTCCCTTCCCTCCCTTCTTTCCTTCCTCCCTCCTCCTTTTCTCCTTTCCTCTTTTTTTTCCTCCTTTGGTTTTTTTCTGGTCGGGATTTCTCTGCGTAGCCCTGGCTGACTCTGTAGACCAAGCTGGCCTCAAACTCTGAGATCATCCTGTCTCAGGCTACTCCAGGCTGCCTGGTTCCTGATGAGCTGAGCCCTGCCCTGTGTTCCCATTGAGTTCCTAGACCCAGGCTCTCAGCCTGACTCCTTATTGCAGGAATCCAGACTCCACACTGAGTGACTTGGGGACCCTAGTGTGTTCACAGAACAGGGTATAAGTAGGAGCTACATAGTGCCCTTGGGTTGGCCGGTCTAAAGACTTAGTAGAAAATGTTCCAATTCTGGGAATCTTGTTAAAATGGAGATTCTGATTCAGGGTCTGGATGAACTCCGCATCCTGCCATGTGTCAGGTTCCCAGGCCATAGTGAGGCCCTGGGCCTTGGAACATACATACCTGAGGATGGTGGGTAAGTCCAGACCTGCATCTCTCCACTGAGGCATTCAGAAGAGGCGGGCCCTGCTCTGAGACAGAGGTCAAACACTGTCCCTCTAAAAGCAGAGGAAACAATGATGGTACCCACCTCATGGAGTTAGGAGAGGAGGGGTCAGTAGTCTCGAAGAGGGCTGAGTACAGTCAGTGGGAGCTGCTCTCTGGGACACTAGCCAGGAGCTCAGGGGACATATGGCAAAATAATGAATACCTTTCTTATCATGTTGACCAGAACCTGCTTTGGTGGTCCTGGTGGTCCTACTTTGGGACAGTATCCCCCATAACTGGAAATGTTTGAAGATACATGCTTCAGGAAGGCTAGTAGAAGATAGGTTCCAAGTCCCTCCCGACTCTACTTTTTTTTATGGAAGGGACTTGTTTGACAGATGCTTAGGGACAAGGTCATGAGCAGGGCTTTTCTTGTTTGGTATCCTTCACTCATCAGCTTTCTGGGAAGCACCATGGTGTAGGCACCCAGGATATAAAAGGGGTAATGGAAACTGGTAGAGAGACCAAAAAGGAGGCCATCAGACCCCTCCACAGTAGCTGCAAGGGACAGAAGGTAGCCAGCATGGCTGGAGGGGGAAACTAGGATAGAGTTAGCCTGAGGTTAACAGAGACCAGCCTTGCGTAGAAGTCCAAGTTTTAGATACCCATGTACATATGGTGTGAGCATCAGTGCTGGCCAAGGCCATGGGCACAGGTGATCTCAGCATCTAGAGCTGCTGCTGACAGGAGCCCTACTTGTCTGCAGCTGTTGACATGGGAACTAGTTCAGATGGAGCCATACTAGACATTGGGCTCTCAGTTTTATTATACAAGTTGTAGGTATCTAGTAGAACATCCCATCATCAGAGAGTTCTGATGGACACAAGTGAGGCCTGGAATAGGCTTTTGAGAGATGCCATTTTCTGAGTGCCTGCTGGAGGAGTGTGAGCCTGCAAGACAAGCCAAACAACCCAGGGCAGAAAGAATTTCAAGGAGATGGACACACTTGGTGGCACATAACTGAAACCCCAGCACTCAGGAGGTAGAGGCAGGAGGATCTTGAGTTTGAGGCCAGCCTGGATTGCAAAGTAAATCTCAAAGGGGGAGGGGCGGAGGAATGCCAAGGGCTGTAACATAAGATGGTCAAGAAAGACCCTTGTTTGTACTAGTGTGGTCATGGTAGGGTGGATTACCTTATGGGGAGCCATTTCATTGAATTAAGGCCAGGAGCTTATCTGAAAAGACTTTGGGAGCCAGAGAGAAGAAAGCAGCACAAGAGGACAGAAGTGTCTATCTATGTGTGGTTGGGAAGAAAGGGGAGGAGAGGGCAGGAACTTAGGACACAGATCAGTGTCTTGGAACCCACCGTGCATCATATCCCACTTTCTTTTGGTTAAAAATGAGTGGCTGGGTCTAGCTCACACTGCAGGATAGGGAGCTCCACAAAAGGCTTGAACCCCAGGGCAGGGTCATGATGGTCATGATAGTCATGATAATCACGAGGGGTACCTGACCCATGTCCTAAAACCTAGCTGTGGAGACCAGTCAGTCCTCAGGAGTTCCTGTTTGTTCCATCCAGTTCACTAAGAGAACTTTAAGAGCTCAGTCTTCCTGGGCCCTTCTTTTGACTTTAGGGATATTGGTCTGGAATTTTTTTGTGTGTGTTTTTGTTTGTTTAGTTAGTTTGGTGTGGGTTTTTGGTTGTTTTGTTTTTTGAGGCAGGGTCATGCTATGTAGCCCAGGCTGGCCTTGAACTCTCCATCCTTGTGCCTCTGTCTCCCCAGTGCTGGGTTTATGGGTGTGTGCCACCACATCCAGCTTCACTTTTGTTGTTTTGCACTTCCTGGATTCTGACAATTTGATACAGTTTGGAAAGTGTAATACTTTAGGAAACCAATCATTACTTCACTGTTGAGAATCACTAAGTGAGGGCTGGGGATTTAGCTCAGTGGTAGAGCACTTGCCTAGCAAGCGCAAGGCCCTGGGTTCGATCCTCAGCTCAAAAAAAAACAAACAACAACAACAACAAAAAAACTAAGTGAAAATTTTCTTTGTGAATATAAGAAAAAGTCTTGTTTTTAGGACCCTACACTGACTCATGTAGGGGTAAAAGGTGGTGATTCACTTCCTTGGATGGTTTGGAAAATGCGATGTCATGAGGCATGAACAGCTAGCACACCCATGTGTGGAGGTTTGGGATCCTTGTGCTGTGTTACAGTTTGAAACAATACCACATTTTAAGTTGTGAAAATACATTCTTTAACTCTTTGGAAGACCTACTTAAAAGAGAATTATGGGTTACTTGTTTTACAGACAGTCCTCAGATGATCCCTCGGTTTGGGACTCCGTAGTGAGGGGACACTTCATCCTGGGTGGAGCAGCGGCAGTTGCCCATTGCACTCTGACTTCTTAGTGTAAAAAATTGTCCCCTGAGATCATGTGAACTCCCAGCTGCCACCCTGTCCCTCCTCCGGCTGAAGCACTGGTCTCTAGAAAGGGGGAAATGGGTAAATGGGAGAAGCAAGCTTACTCAGCAACCTGAGAAGACGGGGATGTCAGTGCCACCCACGTAAGAGCAGAGGCAGCTGTTCTCACGGCACACTGCTGACAGGGCCTCTTTGGTCTGCTTTTGGCTCTCTCCCAATTCTGAACGATGGTTCAGGTGTGAGAAGAAGGCCAGCAACTAGGTGGCAGGCACCTGTCACCTTGTACACCAGGACTGGGGATAGAGAGCGTGGCCTGTGAGAGCACAGAGTAGATAGAGTGTGCATAGCCCAGCTCAAGTACTGTTCTCAGAGTTGGAGTCGATGGCTTCTGCACAGACAAAGAACTCAAGGAGGCCTGGGACTAGAGTGCTACTGGTGTTCCCAGGAGAAGATCGAGAAAGCAGGAGGGGTCCCAAAGGGGCCTGCCTGCACATGGCCCTGCCCTGAGATTCCCAGCTGGAGGGCAGAGACAGTGGCCATAATAGTAATGGGAGAGGAGGCCTGAGAGGGAGTTGGAGTCCATTCTTGCTGTGTCCATGTGGTGGCTATGTGTGTGAAGGAGTCTTCAGCACCCCACCTTACCCCCAGGGCAATAAGTCCTCATAGCTCCTGTTAAAATACCATGGTGGGTCTGTGAGATGAGACCCATCCCTGGAAGACAAACCCCAGAGACTTCTGCTGAAGTGTGTGTGGTTTACATGCACATACCTATTAGATGGATCAGATTATCTATCTGAAAAGCAAGGTGGAACAAGGACCTGGACGTTGTGGCTTCTGCTTGGAAACATCTCACCTGCAGCCCAGCTTCTCTTGGCAGCAGTGGCCATGGCATAACCCAAAGTGTCACTGTAATCTCTTGGCCAAAGAGCAGATCAAAGACAGCACTCTTCACATGGTTGAGGTGCCATTCTAGAATGTTCCAGCTTTACAAAGCATGGGATGGAAACAGACTTCAGTTCTGGGGCACCTCTCCCCTTAGGAGCAGTGAGAAGCAGCCAGTGAAGTTGGCATCAGGAGTTTTTGGAAATAGTCAAATAGACTCCATCTCACCCACTCAGGACAGTTGTCATCAAGAAAACAAATGATGGCCAGGATTGGGGTGTGTGGCTCCTTCGTATACTAGAGGGAATGTACAGTAGTGTAACTACTAGGAAATTAGTGTTAAGGTTCCTTAAAAGACTAAAAACAGATATCACTCCTGAGCATAGACCTCAAGAAATCAGTCAATATACAGTGGACACACATGCACAGCCATGTATATACCAGTCAAGGAGTGGGACCTGCTCCCGACCCATCAACATAGGAACAGATAAAGACACACACACACACACACACACACACACACACACACACACACACACACGGGTGGAGGTGGGAAGGAGAGAAGAGAGAAGGGGAGAGCCATAAAAAATGAATGAAATTGTCATTTACAGGACAGTGGGTGGAGTTAAAAGTCATTTAGCAAAACAAGCCAGACACAGACAGACAGATGCATATTTTCCTCCTAAGTGGAATCCAGCTTTCAGAAAAGCAGGAAGATAGAAGTGTTACTGAGGGGCTGCTGTCTGGACCAGGCAGTTTGGAGTCTTGGGGGTCTTCAAAGAACTACAGACGGTAGCGGTGCAGTTTAGATGGCTGCAGTGCGCTCCTTAAAGGGTCACGCTCAAGAGTTACTGTTTGCTAAAGCATGTATGTAGATGGTTCTCTTTTTTGATTGACAGCTTTGGATTATTCAAGCTTTTATTCAGTAAGCATGTTTTTTTCCCATAATGCATCTGATTTTAATCATATGCACATCCAATTGTGCACAGTCATAAGATACTAAGTGGGGAGTGGGCTTTCCCTAAAAGTGTACTCATAAGACACAGATTGTCTTACTGCACAAACACCCCAAATCAATTCAGGCTCAATACCCCCATATATACATACCTCTCTTAAGCCTAAGTAGGATTCTCAGAACATGTTTGAGTGAAAATTGACCACAAATGGGCACTTACTAAAGGTTGCTAGGAAAGGGAAAGTATTCCATTGTTGAAGGAGGGTGTGCACACAGCCCAGTGCAGATGAGGGTCCAGCCAAGAGGAGCCTCGGGTTGCTAAGCTTTCCCTAGGCTCACCCCCTCGGAATGGGAAGACCAGCATAAGAGGGCTGAGAGGTAAGTGAAGGATGGGTGTGGTCAAAGGATGGGTGTGAGAAAGTTAGAATGAAAGCCACTGTTTGAGTAGATGTTGGACACCAGAAGAGATGCATGGCTTTTGGAAATGTATTTGGGACGAGAATCTCACTCCGGTGACTTGAGGCCTTGTGAATCACACTTAGCACTGCTCTTCCTATGGTTTAGCCCTAGCTCCCAATCGTTCTAAATTTATAATACTTTCTTAGTCATATACCACAATTTGATGATCCTGGCATCACCTATGTTCACTGTGCATAAGGAATATCCCAGCCTCCTGTTCCTCTCAGGTGGGCAAAGGTGGTGTGTGATGTCTCATCTGGAATACTAAACAAGCTGCCACTGTGTTACCTATTTGAAAAGGAATCATAGGAGCCTTTAGGATATGGTCAGAAGCCCAGACAGCTGCCCCTGCCCCAGATCAGTTAAATCAGGACTGAGGTGAGCATTGAGTGAGTGTCAACTGAGATCCCAGGCTAGCGCCCCTGCTCCTGGAAAACCTTGGGGGAGCCAGATTCTATGTCTCAACTAAGCAAACTTCCTCGAAGACCTCCTTCAGAGTCTACTGTTCACCTAAGCCCCTGGAGCCCAGCTTCATCTAGTCACGGGGCTCTGTGCTCTAAGGGAATGGAGGTCCAGGAGGCCATTGGCGTGTTTCTCTCCTAACAACACTGAGCTTTGACCTGTCAGCCTAGGGTTGCTCAGATTCCTTCAGAATGTGATTGTTGGGAGCCAGGATGTTAGGGTGCTGAGCAATTTTAAGCTGGGCAATAGCTGTGACAAGAAGCAAATTTCCAAGTGCTCTAACAGAGGTCCTGAAGTTCTAGTGTGGGCTTAGCTAGGGAAGAGTCTGTTGTGGGTATGGGAGGCCAAAGGGGCTGTCTGAGATCAGCGGGGTCCACCATAGCTGTCCAGGTCTCGGGGAAGTATAGGCAGTCTCAGATCTTTCTGTAGTTCCTTACCGGGAAAGGGGGACCCAGCTACACATCTCCCTCAGGCAAAGCTTAGGTACAGGAAGCTACCTACACTTGAAAGGACCGTTTGGAGCATGAGTGTTTGAATGAGTCACAAGTTTTTAAAAAATTCCATTCTTTCTTCACTCTTGCTATTTTATAGGGAAAGGTCAACTCTATTATCTTATGCTGCCTGACGTTTATGCAGGCTTTAATTTCAGGGTCTCCAAAGAGTCCTTTTGATGTCTACAGAGGTGACTTTGCTCCCATCCTCCCCACATACCTTGGGCCAGAGTTGCTACAGATAAACTGAAGAGCTGAAGAGTACCCTTGAGATGCCCTTCAGCTAGGGCCCAACTAGATCTCCAGCCACAGAGGGAGGCACAGGCGTGACATTGGCTTAGCTGGGATCCGTTGCTCATGGCCCTGCTCTAGGGCAAATAAAGGCCAGACTGTCTGTGAAACCTGACCACCCTCACACCAGAGCAGCATGGCCCTGAGATCTCAGATACCACTGGTCCCTTAGGACAGTCCTGAGCCAGGCAGGCTGTAGGAGAACCCAGTCTGCTAGATTCTGAGCTGACCTTGGGCCTGAGAGAGCGACTGTGGTCGTTGGGGGACACCTCCATGGGTACAGCAATGACAGGGTCAAATGGGGACAAGGGTCTCTTAGGGTGTGTCATCCAGGGAAGAAATCCCATTTGCCTTGGGCTAAATCCTAGCAGGGACTCCTTCTAGGAGAGCTGTGGACTCCTGTGTGTCCTGCTACTGTCTGTCCAGTCATCTGTACCATGAGGGTCTCTGTGTAGCCACAGATACACAAGGAACAGCTTGTACCTTATAGGAGCCTTGGAGGCTGCCCAGTTCTCTCCCTGCCTGAAATGAGAGGGTCTGTTTAGATTCAACTGCTCTACTCCAAATTAACACATCTTCCATTTCTTGTGGTTACTTGTCAACCAGGAAATAGATGCTTTCCACCCACTCTTTCAGTCAGGTCATAAAGACATTTTAAATATTCATGGTTATTTGGTGACACCAGCCGGCAGGATCATGGTGAACTCTACTGTATGGTGAACTCAGGCTATAGTGTTGGTCTCCCTGACTGGGGCAATTTCACATCAGTAGCGGACAGGCATGGTGGGCTGTGAGAAGCTGGATGTTGATAATGGAAAAGGTGACAGACCAGGGTCTCACTTAGGAGAAGGCATACAGAATGTTGTGGTTTGTGGACTAATTCAAACCAACTGTGCTACTCTTCTGTGAGGCCCTGAGCCAGCCCTAATCCTGTGTCTACCCAGTGCCCAGGTGCTTGCACAAAACACATGCCCTGCACTGGCTACTGATCACCCAACTCTACCTGCCTCTCCCCCATCAAAAACTACTCTGTTAGCTGGGCGGTAGTGAGGCAGAGGCATGCAGATCTCTGTGAGTTCGAGGACAGCCTGGACTACAGATTGAGTTCCAGGACAGGCTCCAAAGTTACACAGAGAAACCCTGCCTCAACCCCTCCTCCACCCAAAAAAGCTATTGTGTCCCTGTGGATGTAGAACAGTTCTGAGGAGACTCCAGAGCATCTCTGAGTCATGTGGAAGAAGATAGACCAGGCTAGAGGAACAGGAAGCCTCAGAGAAACACACATGCCCTGGATCTGTCAGAGCAGGCGCAGAGTCTTGTTCGTGGCCTTGAGAGGCCCTTCTGCCCATGTGATGTGCAGGTCTGGGGGAAAGCCTGGTACATGCAGGCCAGCCCTGTTTATACTCGAAGAGTTTGGTTTTCATAGGTAAATGGCTATTATCAGCACCCTCTGTTTTAAGCCACATTCCAGTCTTCACTGATTAGCAAGTTGGACAGAGCAGAGGAGGCCATGCTCTCCAGTGCTGTAGGAAGAGGTGTTTCCCAGAGAGGCTATGGGTTTTGTGGAGGGTAGCCCCCTGGCTATGGGAGCAGAAACTGAGCAAGGTGGTAGACCTGCCTGTACCATGGGCACAGTGCTGTCTGCACAGATGGGGTGCCTGGGTCATGAGGCCAGACTTCCCAGTCTCTCAGCTCATAGGGACAGAGTAAAGACTTGGCCTTACTTTGGTGTCCTGTCTTTTCTGGGGCCCTGCCCTCCCACTCCATCCAGGGAAAAGCCAGATGTTTCTCAGACCCCCAATATTCGGGCTCACAGCAGCATTCTACCTATACTTAACATTCTTTCCACGCTAGGTGAGGAATTCAGGAAGTAAGCTGTGGGCAGTGGCCTGGGGGCACCTCCTTCCTGGAATTCCAATCTTCTGCCTGAGGATCTGCAGATTCTCTGCCCCTGCCCTATCGATGCCACCCCGAGACCTGCACACTTCATCAGGTGTCCTGTGTTCTCTCAACAGCAAATGAAGCTGGTGGTGGAAAACCTGAAGGAGGAGTCCCAGGAAGGTGAAAAGGAAGCTACCTGAGTCCCAGTGTGCTGGCCGCCTGTCCCCAGCCTCCCCTGAGGAACCTGCACCACACCTGCACGGGGCAGGGTACCAGCCTGATCTCAGGCCAGATGCTTGGCTGTGTGAAGTGGCTAAAACACAGTGGGCACACTTACCCTGCAAGGTCTGGCTCCATGGGAGAAGAGGCTGGGACCCTTGGTAGCTCCCTGGTGCCCTCTCACCTGGACCCTCCAGGGCCACACACACACCTCCAGCTGCCTCACTTTGCTCCAGAGCCTCAGACTTCATCCCTAAGGAGTCACCAGCTTTCCACATGGCACCCATAGCAGGTGCCAGTCACTTCCAGCCCCACCAGGGCCCCAGGATGGGGTGGTGGCTTAGGGTCTGTGCCCATTATACCAATTCACAGGAGCCAAGCTGAGGGGGTCCCCACACCTGACTCTTTCTGGTTCTGTGTGGCAGTGTGTTAACAGACTCTAACTGAGCTATTAAAAGCAGCTCTCTCCTGACTCCTGCTTCCTCCCTGACTCCACAAATGCTTCCACTGCCTGCAGAGCTGGGTGGTGAGATGGGGATCCCCAGAGCTCACAGCCAGGCCCAGTTCCTGCCTGTGGTACTGTCTGCCTCCCTCATGAACCTACAGTGTCCACTGACTTGAGGTAGGACAGCCCACCCAGGAAGCAAGGCCCATAAGGGTGGGAGCTGGACCCTTGCTGGGAGTCCTGGCAGCAGGCTAGCTGTCCAGCTCTTCCCCAGCAGGAGCTGGGACAGCCTGTTCCATACAGCTTAGTGGTCTGCACCTGCATGCCCCACTTTACCCAGAGAAGAGGTCGCAGCGGCTCAGTATCACTTGTGTTTGGAAGCCCTGACTTTGACCTTTGTCCTCACCTTGGAAGAAGATACACTTCAGGGCACGGGACTGCATTGGTTTGCTGGGTTCCTGATGGAACTTTCTCGATCAGGCTCACATTTTAAATAGCAAGTAAATGGCAGCCACTTAAAGAAACCCCTGGGATCCCAAGATCTTCCCCTTAGTCCAGTCTCCTTGGCCCTGGCTCCTGGTTCTCCACAGAGCCTGAACTAGGAAGAGTCGCAGGAACAGGGGTGTCAGTCAGTGACTCTCTGCGCTCATGTGGCCCCAGCCGCCCTTTTCAGATGGACCCCTGCTGTGAGGGGCTGAGCAGCTCAACCAGGCTTCCTGTGTCCCCTCTGCCCTCCTTTGTGCCCAGTCTGGTACCAGGGAGAACAGGACCCTCCCCCGGGCCTGTGACCACAGAAGGAGGTGTATTTGGGAGCACAGCAGGTATGGTCTGGTTGTAACTGTGCCCCGTGTGTTTCTGTCCCCAGGACACTGAGCAGGTGGTGTGTTGTATACAACAGCCACTCGAGACAGTGTGGTGGGAGTGAAAGAGCAAGTGTGGTAACACTACTAGGCTTCCACACCCTGTGTCTTCTGTCACTGGACTGGGGGAGGAGGCCCACCAGGTCCATTCCCTCTTCACCTCAGCCCTCAGATACCAGCCATGACATTGCCCTGTGAACCTGGGGTCCCTACCCTACTCCAACTGCCACCCTCAGCCTCCACGATGACTCACACCCCAGAGAAACTGTCCCATTTGCCATCCCATGGCCTCTGAGGATCACCTGCGTGGAAACCCTCTGCTTTTCGTTATTTGCCCACCCTTATTACCAAGAGCTGTGGGACCCCCAGCTCTTATCAACAGGCTCAGACAACATGATGTCAGCCCCCACCTGGCTGGGATAAGGAGTATTATGAGTCAGTGGTAGCTACCAGGGATAGGTATATAAAGGCCAAAATAAAGTTTAATCTCTTTTTCTCAGAGCAGGGTGGTTGAGGCCCAATGAGGAAAAGGGACAGGTCCACCCTGGGAAATGAGAGAGGACTTTGGACTCCACACCTGGTATTCTCCCAGCCACCCAGAGTCTTCCACAAAAGTCATTGGGAGGCACACCATGTAGGCCGGTTAGTCGTGGGAAAAGAGCCTTGGCTTCAAGAGCCCCAGGCCAAGGGAGGCAAGTGTCAGCTCATTCTCTCACACAAGCCTGCCCCACAGGTCCTGCTTGGAAGGCTTCCCAGCAAGATGTGACATGAAAGAGCTGACTCTGGATGCAGCCCTCACCAGGAGGGAAGTGCTCCTAGGGACAGCTACCTCAGTGTCCAAGTCCTTGTACCAGAGGTTCCAGAAGATGCCAGGGCTGTATCCAGGGTCCCAGGCTCTGGATCCTAGATACAAGGAGACCTAACCCACTGTCCCAGAGGTGTGGAGCCTGGGTCTCATTTTGCCTAACTAAGGAAGGTCTGGAGGATTGGTTCCTCCCATCATGTGCAACTCAACTTGCTTCCCTCAAGTGTGAGATACAACTGCCACCAAGTCCCACAGGTGAGTAGAACTGGATGGCAGTGGGGTTGGCCCTAGGACAAGTCACTTCACAGTCAAACTCCCATAGCCCAGTGTGCATGACTAGATCTGTTTCTGAGCCACAGACACACCCTGGGCACCTCCCATTTCACCCCTCACTGAAGCTCTTTCTGTTGGGCATTCCAATGCATTCAATGGTGGTTCCAAGGCAGACTCTACCTGTGCTGGCAGCTCCAGGTGGTCCTAGGGTGGTAAGGGTAATAGATGGGGTGTCCCCATCCCTCCCGTTTGTATGTCTGTCTATATAGCACTCTGCTAACTCCCTCCTAGTAGCTAAATATCTCAGACTCAGAACAAACTTGATATGATAAAAGCAATGTTGAAAGAAACCCAGCCAGACTTCAAAGTAGAAAGCCAGGGTCCCTCGACGTGCCTCACACTGGTTCCATTGGATGGGCAAGGAAGCAGGCACACAGAACTTGAGTGATCTACCCTTTGCCAGCTACCAAGATGGTGCCCATTGCTTACAGCATGCCACCTCACAGATTTCCTTCCCAGCGTCTAGTGCTGTGTCCCCAGCCCTAAGCCCTGCAGCTCCTGTCTCCTTCCAGCAGGAAACTAACATCCAGGGGAAAGACTAAAGGTCACAGATGAGGGCCAGACAGTCCCTTAGTTTACAAACCCTGCAGCCTATGAGGACCATGCCTGAAGGTGCTTCCATCCATGACCAGATGATGTGGGCCCTGGGGACTCCATGCCTGCCTTCATGCTCAGGGGTGGTCTGAGGAGAAGGGGACCTGACAATCTAGAGCCTCTGTCTGGGCAGCCATGTTTCTCTGCCTTCAGTTTGGGAGCACACTTCTCTCCAAACCACAAAACAGAAGGAAGATAATTTTCTTAGCCCTGGGAAGAGTCTTGTCCAGGTTTTTTGAAGTGGGCACCAGGGCTGCACATGGAGGTCTCCCCTGTCAAGGACTGGTAAGGAGGCCAAGTGGAACAGGTGAGCTGAGAGAGGGCAGAGGAGAACTGGGTGAAGAACCAACTCAGGTGCAGGACACCCAATGTTGCACACAGAACATTTACCAAAACAGGCTGTGCGTTGTCTCAGAAGAAAGTTTTGTGCATTTTAAAAGACTGAAGCCATTGCATTCTGATGAAGACAGAATCCAGCTAGAAAATTCAGCATGGACTGATATGGGAAATCCCAGTACTTGGAAATTCAGCACCTCATAAAACATCACAATTTAAAGGTTTATTTTCATGTGTGTGGAGTATTTGCCTGCATGTCTATCTGTACACCATGTGTATGTCCTGTCCAAGGAGGCCAGAAGGGGGCACTGGATCCTCTAGAACTGGAGTCACTGATCGTCTGCAAGAGCAGCCAGCGCTCTTAACCATTGAGCCATCTCTCTATCCCCGTGGCTTTCTTTGAAAAGATCTCTGACATTTCTGGGTAGAGAACAGATGACAGAAATAGAGAAACCCACAGGAACTTTCAGTGAGTGGAGTCACAGACCGAGTGCCAGCAGTAGGAGCCCCAGAGGGGCAGCACAAAGGGCAGGTAAGAGGCGTTCATGGGTAGAGTGTTGGGATGAAAGAGGAGAGGCTGTGTGGGGCTAATGTGATTGTTAACACGTCTAGAATCCCCAGGAGCCTAGAGAACAATGAATTTTAGTGCTCAGCATTAAGGTGGGACCCCCGCCTCGGCCTGTGAGGGATTGTCTAGAGTAGGTTAGGTGGGAAGATCACCCTAACTGCTAAGCTGAGAACCAGCAAGTATTGCTCTGCCTCCTGTCTTCCGATCCGCTGTAACCACTTTCCTAAGCTCCTGAGGCCATGACATCATGGCTAGGACAGTGAACTAAAATAAGCCTTCATCTAAAACTGTCTTTATCAGATATTTTATCTCAGCAACAATACAAATGACTACAGAAAATCAGTACTGAGAATTAGGCTCATTGCCATGATCCACCTGACAGTGTGCTCCTTAGGTCTTTGGGACTGTTTTGTGAGGGGAATGTGAGTTTGAAACTTTGGGCCAGAAAGTCTCTCAATTCCTATAAGCAGAGATCAATGGGCTATTCTGGAAGGAACCTGGAAGACATTCATGCTGAGAGAGATGAGGGCAGTGGAGGCCCCTTCGTGAGGTTCCAGAGGGACAGGGACTCTCCTAGGAACTGGGCTGGAGACCATTCGAATTACATTCTAGCAGAGAATCCTTTTCATTCTGTCCATCTCCCAAGATCTTGAGTGCAACTGAACTTAAAGGACATGAACTGATGTGTTTGATGGAGGAAAGCTGGAGAAAGTAGAGCATTCAACCTGTGGCATGGCTGCTTACCACAGTTAGCATACCCAGAGTGAAAAACGAGCAAACAAGGCAGAAAGATGGGAAAAATTCACGGTTCGAGGGGAAAAATTCAAGCAATTTTAAGTCTCAGAAAGAGCATGCCTATAGCAATACTGCTGTAGCTGCTGAGCACTGAGGAGAAACTGGTGCTCTAGGTAAGGAGCCCCAGGGAAAGCCCCCACCCTGGGAAGGGTCTGTCTCTCGAAAGGAGAGTGTAAGCTTAGGATGCTACTGAAGGAGGGGTCCCCTGCTCAGGGTCAGCTTACAAAATTCAGTGGTCCAAAGGCCCCGAGCTACATAGCTGGCTGGCAGCATTGTTCACACTGCACTGCTGAGGCCAGGCAATCTGTGGCAGTTAGTGTCTCTAAAGGCGACCGTGGAGCTGTGAAGATGAGACCCGATTTGCAGTGAAGACTCAAGGATGCTAAGAGTTCAGAAGCATAGGACCTCTGCTTCTGCAGGAATGGAATGTAGCCTAAGAGAGAGGCTGTATGTGCAGCAGGGACAGAGCTGGAAGCCCTTTGGAGCCCAGAGATTTCATTACCAGCCCCAGCTGCCAGACATGGAGCTGTGTCTGTCTGTCTCACTCTAGTTATGCACTCATGCTTCTCTTTGGGTATGGGGATGTTTACTCTGAACCACTATATGTTGGAAGCATGTAACTGGTTTATAGGTTAGATACTTTGCGCCTCAGATAAGACATGGGCTCTGGACCTTTGAAAAATGTTGGAACTGCTAAAGACTATGGGGACTTTTGAAGTTGGACTAATGTATTTTGCATTGAGATAGCCATGAACCTATGGAAAGGGGTAAGAAGTTATGACTTAAAATTGCTGTTTGGACATCAAGTTGGCAAGGGGTAGACTTGTAATGTCAGACTGACAGGGTCCAGAGTCACCTAGGAGACAATCCCCTGTCCATACCTCTAAGGCTTGTCTGTACTTAGCCTTTAGGGAGGTCTGTGAGGAATTACAGATTAGCTGAGGTGGAAAGACCCACTCTGACTGTGGACAAGTAAAGGAGAGCTGAGCACCAGCATTCAACTCTGCTTCCTGGTTGTGGATACAGCATGATCAGCTACCTCAGGCTCCCGCCTGCATGCCTTCTCTGCCATGGTGGACTTTACCCCTGAGCCAAAACAAACCCTGCCTTCCTCAGGCTGCCAGCCAGGCATTTTGTTGCTGGATCAGACAGGTCACTAATGCAGGCTGCTACCAAGAATTCTGGTTCACAGAACTTTTGCAGCTGCTATTTAATGGACAGGAAGAACGTCAAGGGACAGTCTGTTTGGGGCTTGGGAGACTGCAATGCTCTCTGGATATATCTAGGTGTTCAAAGAGGGGTCTGAAGTGTGTCCCTGGGAGAGAGGTGGGTATGTCTGGAAGATTTGCTGGCACATAGCTTTGAGCCTGCATGAGTTGGTGAAAGTAAACTTTGACTCATCCCATTCTGAGGAGGGAAGAACAGTCTAGAAAGATGGGGCTTTTCTAGTCTGAAGAGCCCAACTTAACATTCTCACACAGGAATGAAGTTGGACCCTGGACAGTGACTGCCTATGTGCCAGTGGGAAGGCTGAGGAAAAAGATATTGACAAAAGACCTCTTTTTGGATGTGTGAAATGGATTATGGAAATGGCTACACAAACCACGGAATGTTCCAAAACCCACTGAATTGTGGGAGAGTTAAATAGTGTGTGCGCTGAGGAGCCTCTGAAGCCACTCTGAGCTGTCCCCTGGGTTTTGCAAGTGGAGGTCATGGTGACTCAACTGTCATCTGCCCAGGACACAGAATCAAGAGCTACTTGAGTAGGGAGAGGGACCAAACATCCACCAACGTGAGGGGAGCAGGCTGCAGGAGAGCAGAGAGGCTGACAAGGAGGCAAAGGCACATGGCTGCCAGCGAAAAAGCAGGCCTGGGAACCACACTAGCTGAAGAAGGGCAGAACATGTGCAGAGGCACAAAGGAAGCCTGCATGGCCTCGTCGTTTGCTAAGTTAGGGATGAGCTATGTGAGGAAAAGCAGACCAGATAGCTACAGGTCTGCATTCCTTCTTCCTTTTAAAGGAAATACTGCCCTCTGGATAGTATACTAGGCCACTCTCAGGCCACCTGACACTGGTGGACAGGACACTTTTTCCAGCCCCACCAAAGAAGCGATAGGAATGCAGGCCCATGGGAAGCAAACTCCATCTCCTTGTGCTGGACTGGCATGTACACAGCTATACTCATGAGAAAAACAACACAGACTCAGCTTCTATTGCTGAACACCAGTATGTCACTTTATTATCGGATTACTTCCCACCTGTCACATACCTGTCAGTGTTCACACAAGGAGAACGGCTGGCCAGAACAGAGGCAACTGACCAATCAGCCAATGAGTGTGTGTTCTCAGCACACACCAACTCTAACTTGGTAGGACATCTTTGTTCAGTCTCATGACTATTAAAATCGGTGTCAAGATTGTCACATCTTTAAATACAGATAGAATTCCAGAAGTACATAATTATATATATATACACACAG
Organism: Onychomys torridus; assembly: GCF_903995425.1. Taxonomy (NCBI): domain Eukaryota; kingdom Metazoa; phylum Chordata; class Mammalia; order Rodentia; family Cricetidae; genus Onychomys; species Onychomys torridus. The sequence goes on along the minus strand of NC_050449.1, from coordinate 114,651,535 downwards.
AAAAATACAAGACTAACTTTTCCCACAATATTTAATTTATACACTACTGTAACTCTATGTGACTTCTGAAGACAGGTTAGGGGACAAGTCACTTGGTTAGAGCAAGAAGTAGTTTGGTCCACTATTGGTGTGATGGTGTTCTGCTCCCTCCATGTGACAACATCCCATGACATACAACACATGCACAGACATCCACTTGTCAACAAATGGGTAAGACACCACTCAACAGACATGTATGTACCCAAAGGGTCACCAACCACACACAACTAATAAGGCTATGATACAGCTCTGCAGCATAAATGGCCAACACTGCTGATCTAAAGTGAGCACCGTATATACACCTGAATATAAAAACCACTGGAGACCAAACGCATACAGTTGAGTTTAGAGGCGCCACTCCGAGGCTGGACGTGACCACAGAGGAGTATGTACATTACTTGGAAAACAGCTGCGACAAAGTTTATTGCAATGCCCCTTATGAACGTCTCTCCTTGCTCACACAGACGTGGTTCTCACTGTCTCTGTGAACCACACTGGTTTCTGGCCCTTTGAAGATCCCTGCTTAAGAATTTCAAGCAAATGTGTTCTATGGCTTCACCCACACATCTATCTTCATCGCTTTCAACTATATAAATGTCACGCTGAATGGGACTGTAGCTTAAAGCACAAGCAGTTAGCCTAGGTCTAGGAAGTATCTAAGTATCATTTTACTTAGTCAGGTTATACTGAAAGTTCTGAGTAACATACATTAACCCTAGAGTAGCAGAGTCTGAGCACGGAAGAAAGGGACGGCCTGTGCCCTGCCGCTCTGAGGTACACGGTCAGCTGCACCTCTGCTCTCACTCAGAGTCAGGAAAGGACGCTGCAGAGTGGGAGGGACCCTGGGCCCTGGACACCTACCCCACAGGTCACTTAAGCACTGCTTTCAAACCCTCTAGGGCACGGTGAAAAAACAAGACCAGCATCTGGGCTTCCCAAGATCAGGGAAGACAGTGCATCAGAGAAGATGCCTTGGGAGATGATTATCAGTCCGGACTAGAACTCTGATCAATGTGTGGCAGGAAGGCGGCACAGTGCCACAGACAGGCTCCGGAGCACCACCCTTTCCTGCGTAGTTTTTCTCCTCAGCTGCTTTTTGCAGCTGAGCCCAATGCTGCCATGGAATGGAAGAAACCCGAGGCCACCTGCCACCAAGCTCCTGAACAAACCCCAGGAAGTTCTGTTTCATGTCAGCTTTGACTTTGCTGCCCTGTGGCTACTGCAGCAGGCCCTCCGGTCTCTCTTCTCCACACAGGTCTGAAGGAAAGCCTGCTGCGTGTCCTGCAGGGGAAACTTACACAGAGCCTCTTTCTGTTGACAGACAGACACACTCTAAGTAGAGTTAAGACAAAGAGTTCACCTCATCACCTCACAAAAGATTGTCTCCTTGTATTCTACCGGGAAGCTGCCTCACAAAGCTAAGTGGCTGACCTCACCTACTACATACAAGAAATCTTTGTCAATGAAAATGTAAGAGCCCCAACTGTTTTCACACTATCGTTTAAGACAAACAGGTTTGGGCGCTCAAACCGTGGCTCGGTTCTTGGTGCACAGGCCCTGGGTGGCTGGCAGCGGCTGTTGCTCCTCCCAGGCCTGTGGGCATCACCACGTTATTGCTTTGGTTCTGTCTCGGGCACCAGTGTGCCTCAGAGCATGGAGTTTCCCTATCACCGGAGGTCAGGACAGGAATTTGGGCTTTTTCACAAGGAAACGAAAGCATTTTCCCTCCAGGTTAAGTGCAGAACATGAATTTCTAAGCGCTCCATTTACGTTGGGTTCCAGATATACAATGTCATCCTGGTCATCCACACTGAAATCATGAATGTAAAATCACACAGTAGACTTTTCGGCTGGAAAAGAAAAGCAGCGTGTAGCAGCATGCACAAAGACCATGCATTGTCCCGTCAGAACAAATGTAGTGAGCGGAGCGCGCTTTACAGATCAGATGACGTGGCAGCAACTGGCAGGGCTGGAAGCGCAGAGCAGCCCTTCCTTGCGGCTGCGCTGGATGTTCACGGAGATGGTCTTTTCGCACAGAGGTAGCTGGAGCACGTTGTTCCGCAGCTTCTTGGTCCTCACCGGGTCCAGGTCAGCAGAGGGGCCGGGGCCTGGGGTGCTGATGCACATCTTCCATGTGGACTTCTCCTGCACCTTCACGCTGGAAAACAAGGCCTTCTGCGGGTCCAGAATGTACTTGGCGCCGTGCAGCTGCGAGCCGAGGCACAGGCTCACAAGTTTGAGGCTCTGCACAAGCTCTGCACCACGTGGAGCGGCGGAGGCCGAGGCTGGGGAGGATGAAGAGGAGTCGGGACCCGCGCAGCGCCTGGAGGAGCCTGCTGCACCCGATGGGGTCCCGCCTGAGCTGCCCTGGCCGCCACCGCCCGTGCCCTGCTCGCCCGGGCTGGTCTTGTCCACCCCACCGCCGCTGCTCGGCTTACTCTGGCCGCTGCCGTCGCCCTCGCTGCCCGGCGGCCCCTCGCTGCTGTCGCGTCGGTGCCAGGAGTAAGCGAAGCCGCTGTCCTTGTCTAGCCGCCTGCGGCTCTCAGAGTCGTCGTCGCTGGTCTCCGAGCTGCTGCAGCTGGAGCCGCGGCCCTGGCTTTTCCTGCGGTGGTAACGCTTGTGCACGGTGCCCGGAGAAGCGATGTTCATCTTCAGTCGGCTCAGCTTGGGCGGCAGGTTCTCGTCCATGTCGAACTCATCGTCGGACTCGCCCTCTTCGAAGATCTGGTTGAGCACCGGGGCACTCTTTCGAGACGTCAGGCGGTTAGTGACCGACGGCTTCCGGCGCAGCACGACCTGCGTGGACAGGGATACGGGCCTCTTGTCCTCCTCGTCCTCCTCCTCATCTTCCTCCACCCTGAAGAGGCACTTCCGCCCACTGGCAGCAGGCTTCAGGCTCGCGGGCGGCACGGTGGACAGCGCTGGCCCAGCCAGCTCTGGGAGCTCGTCTTTCTTGGCCGAGTCGCACAGGCCTTTGCCCCTGTGTCCATTAAGAACATTGTCAGCAGCCCGAGCAGGGGACTGTGGGACTGTGGCGTGTGACAGAGGGGTGGCAGTGAGGTCATCCTCAAGGTCTTGGGGCACATCGATTTTGGTTGGCCATGACTGCCTGTGGGACAGAGGAAAAACAACCGTCATGTAGCCACTGGCGTAGCCGCTGGCCTAACCGGAGGACAAACTGCTCCCCAGCGGGTGGTGTGTTTGCTGCCCAAGTGTGAGGACCTGTCTTCAGTGCCAGCCACCACAGACCAGTGCGACAGGCTGAGCACCCCTGTGATCCCAGCACCATCGCCACAGTGGATGGAGGCTGGATTAGCTCCAGATCACTGCCCTGCAATCCCTGCACACACAGCAGAGAAAACCCTGCTTCAAACAAGGTGGAAGAGATGAGGACCTCCATACACAAGCCGTGGCACACATGCCCTCACACACACAGTTGTGAAAAGCATTTCAGGTCCATCATCAAGGACACCAGAGGGGAGATGTGGCAACTTCATCACACCACAGCTGTCAGAAAAGAACATGGGGCACAAAAATGTTGGGGAAACACAAGCTCTCCCTAAACCTCACAACACACTTCTACACATACCTGAATACATACACCCAGACACATACACATGCACACATGTATACATGATCACATATGTACACCTTCATACATGCTCATATACACACATACAAACATGCTCACATGCATATACTATCATCTACACATATACACACATGCACACCTAAATACAAACATCCAGATATACTTTCTCACTTAGACACACATGCATGCATGGACAGACTCATGCATACATGCTCACCACACATACCATCTACACACACACACACACACTCACACACTCTCTCTCCCTCTCTCTCTCCCCCCCCCCCCCCTCGCTCTCACAGTGCAGATGAGATTCACCTGGAATGCCCAGCACAGACTTCATGGATGGTATGAAAGCTTGGCATTGATCAGAGTAAATGGAAATGGATAATAGACTTAAACGCAGAGTACTGCAGACAAATCTGTAATTAACAGCCTCACTAGTATAAACACCTAATTCTCAATCCCCACACGAGGGTCCCCGATAGCAGAGCTGTTAATTAGACATTGTCTTTCAATCTGGAGGTGCCCCGTGTGGGAGGCTCTAGACTGCCTGAGGTTCCTGACGCTCTTCTCTGTTGAGGGAAGGTGGATACCAGAGGCTGTATTCACAGACAGTGACTTCTTCATTTCACACCAATTAATACTACAGGTGTAAAGTATCTTTGCACAAACTGGTTCTCAGCAGCTGTGGGGAGGAGGAACCACCAGCTGCTCCGGCCACTGCTGGAGGTCAGTAGGGCTTAAGGCCACCAAGTGAGGGTGCAGGAGGAAGAGCAGCATGGCAGGACTCACGGAGGAGCCACACCCAGAGAGAGTCTCGGCAAAGATCCTCTCTTAATGGAAGAGAAGAAAGACCACTAGAGAAAATGCAGATGAAACTGAAAAGGACGATGGAGAGAGCATGGAGGCTTACTCATGTCAGCATCTGAGGGCCTGTGCAGGCCCTTTCTGAAGTCCACAGGCCACAAGAGGTGTTCTAGCTACTTCCTGCTGCAGGTAAAGAACTCAAGACTGGCCACACAGGCGTGAAGGACAGTGATTGCTGACCCTCAGGGCAGGCAGGCTTCACTCCATCAGTGAAGGCTCTGCTCGGTGGCTCCAACAAGGAGCCCTGCCTAGTCTAACTCACTGAGCCCCGCCTCACCTCAGGAGGTCAACAGTGGTACTCAGCTAAATCAGAGATGTTATACCTTCCTGAGATCCAACAGCTAATAAAACAACTAATTGATCTAGCTGTCCAATCTCTAACATCCTAAATTCCCCCTGTTTAAAAAATTTTTCCAAGTAACTAAAGTCACACTGCTCTTGGAAGGAAGTCTCAAAGGACATAAGAGGTGAGGCACCAGGTTACTGGGAACTACCCACCTCCAGCACACAGCAGAGGAGCATGGAGTTACCCCCGTGGAGGCAGCTGTCATACCCTCCTAACCCACAGAATTATGAAGCATCAACAGACAGTTCCCTATTTCAGAATGTTAACTTACTAATATCAAACAGGTGTTTTTCTCACCTAAACTGGGCCTTGATGTTGCTGGGGCTTGAGGATCTGGTCTGTATTTCTTTCTCTTGCTTTTCTCTCAGGATCCTTTCAGCAAGTAAGAAGTAAGTGGCTGTGATGTGGTTGTACCTGTTGGTTTCCAGGGCTCTGAAGAAACAAAGCAAGAGCAACCAGAAGTCACACAGCTAGGTTTTTACAAGATTATAGATGGATGGATAGATAGATAGATACACATACATACATACATCCTAATGAAATCCAGTATCTGGGAAGCTTTTAAAACAAGACAAAAATATAAACTAGAAAGAACTAAACCCTGTAGTTACTTAGGTTGTTACTGAAATCCAAAAACAGCAACTGAATAAAAATGTTCAGATCAGTGAGAAAAGAGCAAACTGCTGTTGTAGCTGGACCAATATCAGCATTCCAGACATAAGAATAGGCAACAGGCTTCTAAGAGCATGTGTGTTTTTTGAAAACATGGCTGGCATGTGGAGCTGATTTTTGCTGAGGAGGATCCTTTGCTTTCATGAGAAGAATGGACTAAAGACACCCTGTGAGCCATGGTCAATCAGAAGGTTGGAGGTGTTTTTACTTTGAATGCAATCTAGAGGGTGCTACTCTCTCCCTTTCCTTGAGTAAAATCATGTGTCTGTTCATCCATTTAAACAACAGTGCTCATAGGACACCATGTCAGGCTCCATGGTGGCTAGGTGCTGGACACATAACAATACAGCACATGGTCTTGCCCACCTCCTGCAGCTGGCTGTCATGGGACAACCTCACAAGGCTTAGGAACACACAGTTCTGGTTTCTGGAAGCCTCTGGATTGGGAAAACTGCAGTATGCATGAAAAATAGAGGTTCAAGATCACTCTGAAACATACAGGGCACAGCTGGTGGGGCAGGGAGTCCTGGGTGAGACTCAGAAAGAGTGACGTCTCAGATGGGTTCTTGAGAAAGCAGTTGTCTGTGTTCAGGGGATAGCCTTTAAGACACGTGGGCCCTTCAACTCAGGAACTGCTCTCAGAATAAGCAGATTCTCAGAGCGTGAGCAGTCAGCAAGAAGTAAGACTGGCTGGGAGCCAACTGCTTGGCAAGCAGCGGTCACCTATGGGCTTGTAATAGTTTGCACTGAGCATGCAGGTCTGACACACCACTGCACACACAGCTACATAAGTGACTCCAAAAATGGAAAAAAAAAAATGCTTTCTACACATCCTGAGAGTGAGTGTCCTGCACTTGTTCAGGTCACTTAGGTGGCTGGACACCAACCAGGGAACACTCAGAAGCACCTGGGATCCTGCAGGAAACGAACAGCAAGATTAAAAGCCTGGCTTTATTTCTACAAATCTTTATTTTTAGTGTACTAAGCTACTCTAAAGGGGTATGTCCTTTCTTAGATATCTTTCTCAGAGACAAGAGCTCCCACTGGACACGTCTGTTAACAGCCAACACACAAGGTCTCCATGTCAAGCCTGTGCCCACCTCTTTCCCAGGTCAGGGAATCTGAGATCCACAGCAGACCTAAGTGGCCACCCCATGGTTACTTCTTTCTTGCTTCCCTGAGTTGGGGCATCTTTTTCATTAAACACATTACGTAACTGCTGCTCTTCATCTGTGGAAGTGCTCTATTATTTTCAGACAGGGCTTCTTACCAAACTGACTCATCACTAGAACAGAGCAGAAGTCCTGTCACTCTGCACTTTCTTGAACTGCACTACTTAAGTCATTAAAAAGGCTCTTGTTTTGATGGGTTTCATGAGCAACGACATGATATGCAGGTTTCAGGATGCTGCAGAGAGGCCCCAAGGACTAGACAGAAATCTTTTAGGCTTGGGGCTACTTTGTCCTGTTAAGTACAATGCAGTCAGAGAGCACATAACTCAACAATCCCAGTGGAGCCACACACAGAAGGCATGCCTGAGCCTACCATGATCTCTGTACTCACAATGGGACAGAGGAACAAAGGAGACACTTCTGTGGACACCACCCATCCTCTTCCACGCCACTTCTACGGGCGCTGAGAAAGGCCAGGGTACCTACCCACTGACACCATCTGGCAATGGCTTACCTGTCCACTAGAATAAGAGAAAACAAAGTTCAAGTGCCAGATCCTAGGCCATGAATGCTGGCGGACAATGATACAATGGCTGCCAACTGGGAACTCCATCCATGCTGTGGTTTAAATGTGGAATGTCCCCATAGGCTTGTGTTTGAACACTTGGTCCCCAACTGATGGCATGTCTGGGAAGACTATGGCATCTTTAGGAAGTGGGCCACTGAGGGCAGACCTTGAAGTGTTTACAGCCTGGCCCCAATTCCTGTTTACTCTCTGCTTCCTGATGGCAGATGCAGTCAGCCTCCTGAATCTGCCACATGCCTTCCGCACTGCAAATGCTATTTGTCAGGCACTACTCAGTCACAGTAACGAGAAAAGTAAGCAGCATGACCTGTCAGTGTCTAAAGTCTATGGAGAATTAAGAATCCTAGACCTCTGTCTCTAGTACTGACAAACACAGACGTACTCTACGATGGCGTCTCGGTCTGCAATGTCCCCGAGCACCATGCGCTGGATGATGCTGTTGTGCTCCTCTTCTGAGAGGTTCTTGTAGGACACGAGAGGGATGTTATACTTTGTGGCTGGTGAGGGGTCCACTCCCTGGAGCCAAGGGTGGCTCTCGATCTCTTCCAGAGAGGCTCTCCTTTTGGGGTCTCTCTGCAGCATTCGTGTGATCAGGCTGTGAAGAAGGAAGCAAACTGTTTGCAAAGACTAGTAATGACGGGTCACCAACAAGCACTGTTTCTTACATAGTCACAATTTCTAGGTCCACTGACAGATGAGAATCGGGTGCCACCATATTTATAGAATAAAACAATCTCAGCCTCCTGGTGTACTGTTGAGGAACACCACTCCCTACAGTTTAAAAGTACCTGGAGCTATCACCCTCTGCCCCTTAATAGCCAGCTGGCCTAGTCTACAGCAGACACGGCACTCCAGTCTGTCTCACAGGGATGAATGACTCTCCTGATGAAAATAATGCCATGTAAAGACTTTTAAGGAATGTATTGACAAAAAATAAACAAATACTTGATAACTAAAAACAATGCAAACAGGAATCATAGGGACAAACAGCTGTTGCTTCAACTGTTCCCTGCTTTGCGTGGAAGGCTACACTGGGTTCATACTACTGAATACAATGGTAGGTCACGGAAAGCTATTGGAAAGCAAGAGGACTCCTCCTCAGTGCCCAGTGAGAAATGAGAGAGAGCCACTCACTCTTTAGAGCAGGGTGAGAAGGAAGCCTGTGAGCGCAGCACTGGCTCTGGAAAGCACACAACTCTTTCTGTAGAATGTAACTTACAAGAATTTCTGAATAATGTTTAAAAAATTAGTGCGGATGAAACCAACAAAGGAAATAAGGAGTCATCAACAAGACCTCAACAGCCAATCAGAATGCTGAACAGGCAGCACAGACTTTCACTGTTCAATGTGTTTTTGATATAAACAAAACTTGAAAATAGGACCAGCAAACAAGAATAGGCAAAATTATGCTAGACAATCTTGAGAAAAAAAGGGGGGAGGGCTTCTAAAAGTGAAAAATAACCACTGTAATTGAAAAAAGTAAACAACGGACACATTTAAGAAATTAAATGTAAGAGAATTCATGAGATGAAATACAAAGCCCAGGAGATACTTTTGTCTGTAGACTGAGATAGAAAATACTAAGAATGAAACATGAGACAGAGTGGGAATAGCTAACAGGCATAAACCAGAATTCCAAGAGGACAGGAAAAAAGAAAAAAAGCACATTTGGGAAGGTAGTAGCTGAGAATTTTCCAAACTGATGAAAGCATGTAAATCATAAGCTAGGGAGCTTAACACAGTCTAAGCACAACACACAGACGCGCCAAGAGAAAAGCATAACTCTGAAGCAGGAGCTGTAAGGCAGACAGCTGACTTCTCCATGCTGTAATGGATTCTAAGATGTACTGGAAGGACATCCAGAGCAAAGAAAGAAGAACCAGAGTCCAGGGCTGTCTAGTCAGGGGATGACCTTCATGGACACACAGCATAAAGACACTCCTAGGAAGCATTAACCACCAACAGCAAAAGAAAATATGAAGGATGTAATTTTGGGGGAAGAGCATAATTCCAACTGAGAAGGGGGTTAGCAAAGCTCATGTTAAACATCTAGAAGATTGTCAACAATTTCTGACTATGTAAAATAATTTGTAGAGTTAGGAAAAGATTACTAAAGTATTAGATGATAATTAAAATATTAGGAGTTTAAAATGTCTTAGAATAACGAGAAATATTAATTGTTGATTTTTAAAACTAAAATAATAGCCTACAACTCCCCAGCTAGCTGAAACATGAGATAAATGACAGAAAAGGAAAATCTCCAACACCCTCCAGGGAAGAAGGTAAGGTCAAAGGAGTCTACAGAGACAGACCCACACCTACTTCTCCCCCGCCTCCCCCGACCGCAACAAATGCCAGTGGAACAAGCTCCAAAGCTGAAAAGACAGAAGCTGCCATGAGATTCAAGGAAGTCCGAGGTCCAGACTATTCAGAAAGGTGAGAACGCACACCCAGATGCTGACCCACAGATGCAGGTGTAGGTGGTCCTTGAAACACTACACACAGAACAAGAAGCATTATTCTCTGATAAAAACTAATACAGAGGGCTGATTCAATTCATCAGGAAGACAGTTTTCAACCTACCTGCATCTCATAACTTTACCTCAAAACTCTCAAAACAAAAAATGATAAACCTTAAGGAATAAAATAAAGCCACAGTCACAGTGGACAATTATTTCAGTAGGTGAAGAAAACTCTGGATGCAAACAATTTCTTAAAATATAACTAATGAGCTTGACCTCAAAGATGTATACAGACCTCTGACCCCAACTTAAAAATACTCTATCAAGAACACGACTCTAACAATTATCTTCATGATAGGCATAAACAAGCCTCAAAAACTTGAAAACATGGTAGCACACAGACTGTACTCTTTGACTATAATGTAACTTGGAAATCAAAAGCAACAGCTGACTAGCAATAAAACCACCTGTAAACAAGACAATGAACAGAGGCTACTGACCAAATCCAGTATGGTGAAGCTAACCAGTCCCAGAAGCAATTTATAGTCCTAAATATTTTAATGGTAAAAGAAATTCTGCAGCTGAATAACCAAGGTTCTGAATACCAGAGTCAGCTCCTGGGTCAGGGAGAAGAATTAGCACCAACAGGACAAGCAGGAAGCATCAGAAGCCAGTCCTGGAAAGAGAGACAGAGGAAGCCCTGGGCTTCAGCCTGATGACGACAACAGGAAGCCACACAGAGACAACAGCATTCCAGTTAGTAAAGGCACCACAAACCCTCAAGGCCAGGACCTTGAAAAGTTAATGGTCAAGTTCCTTAAAATACACCACTTAGCAAAACACACTAGAAAGAGTTGGGGTTTTTGGTTGGTTGGTTTGGTTTGGTTTGGTTTTTCAAGACAGGGTTTCTCTGTGTAGCCTTGGCTGTCCGGGAACTCACTCTGTAGCCCAGGCTGTCCTGGAACTCAAGAACTCCTGTCCCTGCCTCAGGAGCACAGGGATTGAAGGTGTGGGCTGTCGGTTTGTCGGTTTGTTCTGAACGGTCTTTTAGTTATTAAAAACAATCCTTCTAGGAGGGAGACATGGAGGCAACATCTCAGATCTTAGGAAAGGGAGCATCCATGTTGATTTTATAACCTGTAGGCTTTCAAATGATGCAGTTGATGTAAAGCGAGATTTGTTTTGTTTGTTTTCAGCTGGGGACTGAGAAGAGAATCCTGAGCTACAAATGTCTAACCTGCACCTGGTGTACATCTGCTTCCTGGGGATAGTAAGAGCAAGAACCTAAAATCACCACCACCGCTGTTGTGTTTTAAAATGGTGGGAAGGAGTCACACCATACAACAGGGCCCATGGAGGAGGTTTATTGAGGGGAGGGGAGAGAGAAGGGGGCAGGGACCAGGGACCGAGAATGAAGGAAAAGGGAAAGAAGAGACTGGAGGTGGGCAAGGCCTGCCTTTTATAAGGAAACATACTAAATGTACACCAGGGAGCTCTTACTTGCTGCGGCTGAGGTATATCCTGTCAGGACCCTAAGGGCAGGCCAGTATAGCTGCCTGAATGCTAGCCACCACCACCCACATGCGCACGTGCACATGCACACACACTCAGCTTCCCTTGTCCTATAGCACAAAATCACCTACACACACATGGCCTGCCATTTTTGACATCCAAACATCAATACCATCAATACCACCATCACCACCACCACCACCACCCACTACCCTCCCCACATACAGATTCCTGTGTGCTCCAACCTAAAATCACCAGACACCAACACACCTCCAGTATGCTCCAAATGAAATTACTGCCAACATACATAAACAGAGCCTCTCATGTGCCCCAGCCTAAAATCACCAACACACACACACACACACACACACACACACACACACACACACACTCATATGTGAGCTAACCTAAAAGCAACAACAACAAGCACACAGGACCTCCTGAGTACTTCAGTGTAAAACCAACATACATATATACACAGCCTTCCATACACTCCAGCCTAAAATACACAACCACCAATACAGGAGACAGTGCTTCCCATATGAGCTGGCTAAAATCATCATCATACCTACACACACACAGAGCCTCTCATGTGCTGCAACCTACAGTCACCACCATCACACACACACACACACACACACACACACACACACACACACACACACACACACAGCCTCCTGTGTGTTCCAGCCTAAAACACCACCACCACCAAACAGGAAGAGCCCATGTGATCCAGCCTAAAGCCATCACAACAAACACACAGAGAGCCTCCTATATGCTACAGCCTAAAATCACCACCATCACCAACACATAAACAGCCTCCGTGTGCTCCAGCCCCAAGTCACCACCACCACCACCACCACCATCATACACAGAGAGCTCTGTCTATGCTCTAGCCTAAACTACACGCTTTATTCTACTTCACATAATTTTCATAGTAACCCTGTTAAGGACATTGTACCACGTCACATAAGCAGTAAGCAGAAAAGCCAGTATTTGAATCCATAGAGTTGAATGCCCAAGTTGGGACTCCACCTAAAAGTGAACCCTCAATCTGTCAGAGCTCTTCCTTACAGCTGGCAGGAAAAACTCAAAATGTTGTTGATGCAGAAAAAACAAATGTTTTAACTGGTAACTCCAATCTTAGCTGGTTCATTAAAAAATATCACAAACTTCAAATAGCTCTTTTCCATGACTGCATCTCTCACTGCACAGGTGATGGCACTATAATTCTGGAAACTCTAAGGGAGAAACCCCAAGCCAGGCAGTGCCGGTTTCCCACAGAGGAACATACCAAAGCACAGCATTTACTCTGCTGTAGGAGGATGCATGCTTACAAGATATGCTGCTATTAAGACATGCTACCACAAGACAGGAAGAATCCTGCCAAAAAGGGAAGCCCAACTCTTTTCTGGAATCTCAAACAGTTCCAAACAGTTTTGCTTTTTTTTTTTTTTTTTTTTTTTGTGGAGCTGAGGATTGAACCCAGGGCCTTGCGCTTGCTAGGCAAGTGTTCTACCACTGAGCTAAATTCCCAACCCCCAGTCTTGCTTTTTTGTCACTGAAGAAAAAGGTAGCTGCCAGGAAAGGTCTTAACCACCACTTCTGGAGGCTGAAAAGGCAAAATGGATTTATTGAAAACATGGGTAAGAAATAAGCAAGATTGTTTTGTACTCTTCTGTTGAATTTCTTATCAAACACTACTGGTTGGCCCCAAACAGTAACAGTAGAAACATTAATTTCAGAAAGTAAATGAACTCAAATCCTTGCATGCTGAAGGTATGTCAGGTGTTCTTGTTGAGTTGGTGAGTCAACAGTTTCTGTTTCATGGTGTGGTGCTATGTGCATATGCTTTACTTACTCCCTGCACCCTGTAGACACACGGGGCGGCACAGTGTACTTGCAATCCATGATCATGGTCAGTGTCTCGCTGTCGTTGGCCTCTTGGAAGGGTGGCTGCCCACACACCAGCATGAAAAGGATCACGCCCAGGCTCCATATGTCTACAAACCAAAGGAAAAATTTAAATACCAGAGTATCTAGAAAACCAGGAACATTAATTAGGATGAAGAAAGGTAGGCTAACAAGTATTTTATCCTTCAAGTAAAAATATACAAAGCACACTGCAAAACCTCAATAGAGCCAGAGGGGTCAGCCTGTCCAACAGGAGGAGAACTAGGAAATTAGTGTGCCCAGGCTTCTAAGCCAAGGGATAAGGTCTGCTTTCCCCAACTGACTACAGCACACCCAGCATTAAAACATTAAAACTGTGAGGCTAGAAAGGATTTGCCTGAGGTCAGCATTATCTCAGTTGTTCTCTACCTCACTCTGGGGTGGTAACTGGGTCACACAATTCCTTAAGAGTTATAAACTGCAGCTCAAAGACAAGCAAAAGAGGGCTATCACACAAACCAAACAAAAGCCCAAACTGGGTCTGTGCCACATACACAGTAGAACAAGGCTCAAGGTTTAAGTGCTCAGCCTGCACACGGTAAGAGCTGCTCAACAGGAAGAGTAAGACATGTGGGACTGGAAGAGACAGCTCAGCTGTGAGGAGCACTGGCTGCTTTTGCACAGGACGGAGTTTGAGTCCCAGCACCCACATGGTGGCTAATAGCCTCCTGTAATCCCAGCTCCAGAGGATCTGATGCTCTCTTTTGGCCTCTGTGGGCACTGCACTCATATGTGCATCCCCCAACACACCTTATTTAAGAAGTGTGTGTGTGTGTGTGTGTGTGTGTGTGTGTGTGTGTTTGTGTGTGTTTTAAAGGAGAAGGTATTTCTTGTCATTAAACTATCCAGGTTTTGCCCAGCTTTGGACAAGCTGTTGTCCTGATAGGACCCTGCCCAGTGTGAAACTGCATGAACTAACATCTGAGGACTCACAACAGTAAACAACTTCCTACCTCTTGTCTTTAAATAAAATACAAACTTAACGATTAGAAAAAAAAAGTGATGCTTTTTTTTTGGATTTTTTTTTTTCAAGTTGAAAAAAAGGATTTAAGAAGGGCATCACAAATTAATTCATTCCAGAAATGAAAATATATTTGTGGTAATATAAACACACACACTCACACACACTCACACACACTTCAGGCAGCTTTTTGGATACATGGGTTCAGAGGAGAACTGAAGCACTGTGGGATCTGCCATGCCATCATACCTGCTAATAGGCAACTGCTATTTTCATGTAAGCTTTAATCACCCCAAATAACGGAAGTTCCAAGTTAAGAAAATTAAAATTGTTAATCAAATATCATTTCCTTGGTCCAAATGAAAAAGGAGGGCACCAAGTGAGAATCCACCTCAGGTGTGTGTTGCACTTTGCTATGGGTGTGCTCATGAAAAACCACTGAAATTAAGGCACACACACAGACCACTCAGTCTAATCCTTAGGACATGTCTGGACCTGCTTTCAATACTGGCTGTCTTGGTCTTGAACCTCATCGAGATCTCTTACTTAAATAACTTCAGAAATGACAAATAGCCATTGAGAAGTATTGAAAATCTTCATTCTAGTCAGATCTTAATTAGGTTTTTAAAGGAAATGTAATGTAACTGATTTTTAACTTAAACTTGTACAACTTTTAAAAGATTTATATGTATGTATATGAGTGTTTTACCTATATGTATGTATGTATACCACATACATCAGTGCCATGGAGGTCAGATGAGTGTTGGATCCCTTGAAACGGAAGTTACAAACAGCTCAGCGTCATGATAGTCAAGGAATCACCCTCTGAACTGTAAGCCCACAATAAAATCTTCCTCCTATAAGTTGCCTTGCTCTCTAGCACATGAACACTTTTTGTCTACTGCATGGTTAGAGGAGCTACTAAGAAAGAGAACAACACAACAAGCAGACCCCAGTCTAGTGCTTCTATCGTTTCTCCATACAGAACCACTTAGAAGCCGAGGAACCTAGAATACAGCCCTAACTAGGTAATGTGCAAAATTTTGAAGCATTTCAGTAAGAACCACGTGGTAACACAGCAGACGGCTTCAGAAGTAGACAGCCCCTCCCATGAAGAAGAGGGATGCCCAGGTTTGTCCTTATCACCCACAGGATAGTAGCATCATGTAGGAATCTACAGATCCCTACAGTATATACATGGGAATGTCTGTGAAGGCACTGTTCTAGTGCCTTCTGTTGCTGTGACAAAACACTCTGACAGAAAGCAACTTACAAGAGGCCAGGATTTATCTGGCTGACACTCTGGGTTACAGGTCATCACTGAGGGAAGCTGGAGCCAGAACTCAAGCAGAGACTTGAAGGCAGAAAGCCAAAAAAAACCCCAAAAAACAAAAAACAAAACACACACACAACAACAACAACAACAACAACAAAAACCACTGCAGGCTAGCTCACTCTCTGGCTCATGATTAGTTAGCTTTCTTATACAGCCTAGGGTCACCTGCCCAGGTAATGCCACCCACAGTTGGCTAGGCCCTCCCACATCAATTAATAAGACAATCCCTCACAGACATGCCCAAGAGCCTGACCCAATAAAGACAATTACTTAACTGAGACTCTTTTAGGAGATTCTAGGCTGTGTCAAGTTGACAGTTACTGCTAAACAGTCACATAGCAGTACTATTATCATAGAGACACAAGGACTTCAGTGTTCTAGAGCTGATATGGGGTGTCCTGGAACTGAGCCTCTGTGCACACCGAGGGCTGTGTTTCTATTCCAGATTTGTTTTTCTTTTGTCCTTGAATGATTTTACTTTTTACAATACAAGAGCCAAAGGAAAATGATAAGAACAGGCTACTACTGTTTACTGCACCTACCTAATATACCAGCACTCAAGGCTGATGCAGGTAGAAGGGCCACAGTTGAGATCAGACTGAGAGAGAACTCATCTCACAACAAAACAATGACAACAAATAGACCACAAAACAAATGTTGGAATATTCACAAATCATTTTAAAATGTGTGGATTTGGCTGGAAGGATGCCTCAGTGATTAAATGCTTACTCTGACAACATTAAGACTGGAGTTTGTATCCCCAGAACCTATACAAATGTCAAATGGGCATGATAGCCTTCCTACATCTATCCTTGGAAAGTGGAGATAGCATCCCCATAATAAGCTGTCCAGTGATTAGCCGTATCTAGAGATTAGCCATATCAGGGCACTCTGGTTTGATTAAGAGACCATGCTTCACTGAATAAGGTGGAAGAGCTATCATGGGTAATTCTGCACATCAACCTTGGGCAATCCACATATATGTGAACACACATACATACATACATACATACACACACACACACACACACACACACACACACACACACACACCACACAGAAAAATGGAAGAAAAAAAATGTGTGACAGTAATCTATATCCTATGGGCAGTGAAAGAATAAACACTGAAACCTTGCTAAGTGTTTAACACAAATGTTCAAAGGCACCGTTATTCATCAACAGCAGGCACTGTCCAGGGCACAGTAGAGGCAGAGATGAATGACTCTTGTCTTGACAAGATTCTCATTTCACTGAGGAAAGCCAGAGCCAAGTTCACAAAGGCACAAAGGCAACATGAGGAAGAAAAACCAATGGATGGGCATGTGAAAGGGGATGACAAGGAAGGCTTTGTGGTAATGAGTTGGAGATTTGAAGAGCTTTTGACATCAGACATGGAGATGTAGAGTTTGGAGTTTGCCCAGCTGGTTTCTGGTCTTGCTTTGGTCCGGTATTTCCTCACTATGCTCCCTTCCCTGTGTTTTGGAATGATAATGCAGATCCTGTGCTATTACATGTTGGAAGTATGTGATCTGCTTTTTGATTTTGATTTTACAGGGGATTACAGTTAAGAGATTAAAGGAATCTCAGAAGAGACTTTGAACTTTAGACTTTTAAACATTGTTGACATGGTGAAAGACTATCTAGACTTTTGAAGTTGGACTAAATGCATTTTGCATATGATATTATTACAAGTTTATGGGGGCCAGGGAGTGGAATGTGGTAGTTTGAATGTAATTAGCCCCTATAATCTTATAGGGAGTGGCACTATTAGGAGGTGTGGCTTTGTTGGAGTGGGTATGGCCTTATTGGAGGAAGTGTGTCACTGTGGTGGCGGGCTTTGAGGTTTCCTATGCACAGGATACTGCCCAGTGTCTCAGCCAACTTCCTGTTGCCTGCAAGATGCAGGACCCTCAGCTACTACTCCTAGCACCACATCTGCCTACATGCTGCCTTGCGCCACCCCAATTAAATGTTTTCTTTATTAGAGTTGCGGTGGTCATGGTGTCTCTTCACAGCAATAGAAACCCTAACTAACACAGGAACTCAAGCAGGGCAGGAACCTGGAGGCAGGAGTTGATACAGAGGCCATAGGAAAAAAAGCTGCTTACTGGTTTGTTTTCACAGCTTGATCAGTCTGCTTTCTTATAGAACCCAGGGCCACTAGCCTAGGGATGGCACCACCCACAATGGGCTGGGCCAGTCCCCGTCAATCACTAATTAAAAAATGCCTAAAAGCTTGCCTACAGCTGATCTTATGGAGGTGTTTTCTTAATTGAGGTTCCCTCCTCTCAGATGACTTCAGCGTGTGTCAAGCTGACATAAAATTATCCAACACAGAGCCCATAAGTGTTGCAGATGGTAAGGGCCACAAGAAGGAACACAGATGATGCCAGCACATGCTCCAGCTGCAGACATGGGGCTATCAGATTTGTTTTGCCTGCTGGGTTTCAGTCTTTGGTCCAAGCTTTCTTTTTTCTCCTACTCTTCCTTTTCAGACAGGGAATGTTCACTCTAAACCACTGCATATTGAAAATATTTCTTTTTTATTATACAGCGTTCATAGCTAAAGAGACTTTGAACTTTGGACCTCAGAACAGTGTGGGGACTGATATGACTATGGGGACTAAACACATTTTACATTAGAGATGGTCATGAGTCTTTGGCTTAAATCTGGACTATTCCCCACTGGCTCATGTTCTCAGCACTTATAGCTTATGGTACTATTTTGAAGGCTGTGGAACCTTTAAGGGGGTTAAGCTGGCAAAAGTCAGTCAGCAGGAGCAGGCCTTCGAGGGTTACAACTGGCTGCCTCTAGGCTTTACTCTCTCTGCTCCTGACCTTCACCATTGTGAGTAGCTCTGCTCTACACTTCCACCAGAGAGTTGCTAGGCCATACCTTCCCTGTTATGACACAATGAAATGCCATGAAACCATGACCTAAAACAAATCTTTCCTCACTTGAGCTGCTTTTTTCAGGTCATCTGATCACAGTGCTGAAAAAAACTTATTAGGTCCCTAGGAACAGATGCCTGGCATGAAGGCCACTACAAATGACACCAGGAAAATTACCTCTCACAAGTTGGAGAGGGAGGTGACATTATCTTAATAAAAATTCATTTGAGTCCTCTTTAATTTTTCATTAAAAATTTTAATACATCTACAAACTTTCAGGATGTAGATGACAGCCTGAGCCTGAGGTGTTGGTACTGCAAGGACCCACCATCCAGGTCCAGACTGTTGGAAAGTGGGACACAGAGGAGAAACACCATGCTGCCTTATTTAAAAAAAAATCATTGATGGGATTTTGTGCAGATATGTTAACAAACAGCAAGCATCTACACAACCAAATAAAGATATTATGACTTCAAGTGACATTTTGATTCAGACCCAGCTATAAAGGCTCTTAGCTAACAAAAATAGAAAAATAAATACTCATTTAGTAAATGTAAAACAATCTTTCACTTCATGGTAACACACAAAGAAGTGGACGAATCCAAAGTCTGATGTTACAGAGTATGGGAATCGCTGGCTGCTCTTAGAACTAGAAATATGGTTTTCAAATGAGTCCTGGAGTCTCTCCTACTGATACACAGAAGGATTATCTATCACAATGCAGCTGAATGATGTTGATTCTGAAGCTGGTGTAGAGTTTATATTAGAAACTCTTTTAGGCAGGCTACCAAAAGATCAAAATGAAAAAAAAAAAAAAAAGACAAAAGAACATGCCAATTAAAAAATCATTTCTAAAGTAAGTTATCTAAAATAAAGATTAGAAAGTAATAAAAATAGGAAGAATGAAAAGTTTCTTATAGAAACCACTATATTTTCCCTCAAGCTTTCTTTTAACAGAATTAGTCATGAGTCAATAAGTAAACAGAACTAGAATGGTCCAAAACCACTGCTAATGAAACAGCACCATCTATAGCATCACCTACCGCTGCTAAGGTGGCATTCTTTTCCTCCAAGAGCACTCACTAGCAACCAATATATGACCAGCGCAAAGACACCCAGGACTATTTTCAGAAGTACATGGACCCTGGGGACCCACAATAAATGCTGGATCCCTTGTTTCCTGTGTGACAGTCTGCAACCTAATTGCCTGTGGTTTACCACACTGAATTCCTATTTACCCAGCAAGAACTACTGGTCTGCATCCAAAAATCACCCACAGTGTTGGTTAGTAAAGACTCTTTTCTGCTCCAAACAAGGTCTGTGGTTAGTCCCAAGGATACCAGGGCTAGCACACAAATGCACTATCAGGTTACTTAACAGATTGCTAAGAGTGAGGATGGGCCAAGGCTGAAGCTCAGGGATAGGGTACTTGCCAGGCAGATACAAAGCCCTGGGTTTGATGCCCCAGCACCCAAGGGTAAACCCAAAGCAAAGCCAAAGAGGGGGAAAGAACCCAGACAGGTGTCTCACACATGCAGCAAGCTATCTGTCTCCTCCGTTTCAGCTATTCTCTAGTCTGAAGCATGGTGTCAAGGAGAAACGCCCCTCCTTTAAGAGAGCCAAAAGGAATTCAATCATCCCAGCCTACTTCTCCACGCTTCCTTTCCATTGAGACCTGAATGCATCTAAATATCCCTAGAAACTAAAAATCAGTGCTACCTGAATTAAGTTATGGACTTTGCCCCAAATTGTTCCCATCTGCAGCCCAGCCTCATCCATGGCACTTTTATACTGTGTCTAAGCTTAAGGAAGCAGCATTGACCACTACTCTAAAGGTCTTATGACTCCCAAGTCAAGAACACAATTCTGCCATGTGCTTAAATTCTCAAAGAGCTCCCTCTACAACCTCCATCTTCCCTGAGGTCCCTCACATTGCCCTCTAGCTTGGAGACCTAGCACCAGGAAATATCAGCTTTGGGTTGTCATTTCAATTTTTCACCATTGTGCAGAGGTCTCTGAATATAGAACACATCCCTGGACCCAGCTGAGCAGGCTACTATGGTGAACTTAAGACCATGGAGAACACAGCTCTGCAAATATCATGGAAAAGGAAGCCCCAGACTGCAAGGTCTGTGCTTATTCCTAGCTTCCCAAAAACAAGCCAAAGAGGGCCGGATGGTGGTAGCACATGCCTTTAATCCCAGCACTCGGGAGGCAGAGGCAGGTGGATCTCTGAATTCAAGGCCTGCCTGGTCTACAGCGTGAGTTCCAGGAAAAGGTGCAAAGCTACACAGAGAAACCCTGTCTCGAAAACAACAAAACAAAACAAAACAAAACCCAAAACAACAAAAAACAACAAAAAAAAACAAACAAACCGAAGAGAGGAAGGCGTCTAAGTGGACTGCAGCGACTGCAGAGGGTGATCAGAGAAGACCACTTCAAGTGTGCTTTAGTCAGCTGTGTACCACCTTGTGCAAACTTGTCTGCTCAAGTCAAAGTGGAAAAGTTCAAGAGGCCACACTGTAAGCTTGCACACACATCTACACCCCTCAAGCAGCAGACAACAACTTGGCATTCCTGCACATCCCACTTTACAAACCTAGTACCACCAGGAAACCACTTTCACAAATGAAGGTAAGATAGACAGCTCGGCTGTTCCTTTCAGCACGGCTTCCCGCTGCCTCCCACGGCTCTGGGAACCTCTAGGAGCTATCGGCTGCCTCTGGCTACAGGGCAGGACTGGGGGTAGGGAGTGACATTCTTTACAGGAATGAAAGGGGTAAAGAAGACAGTCTCAACATAGTCTGTATTCTTGGAGACAGGGAGTCTCCGTGTGTGACGGAGCAATCTGCAGGATCCCCTTAAAGGGACTCACAGATCAATCTCTCTATAACAATAGAAATAAGAATTATTTCAATTTTTAATGCAAGTAATTGCTTCAAAGATTAAGAAAACTCAGATGATAAACCCAGCTGTGTTCTGCAAAAATATATATAGCTGTCATAAAACATTTTTTTTAAACCCAGGACTATTGACCACCTTTGTATATATGTATACATATGAATGTGTCTATGTCTGTGTGTGTATGGGTGTGTGTGTACTATCTCAATACTACCACATGGAGGGAATTGATCCCAGGCTCATTAACCAGGGAGGCAGTAGGCAGTGCTGGTGGCTGCTTTGACTACTCCCATTTCCCTTCTTCAGGACAGATTTGCATGTTTTTGGTAAAGGGGACTGTGGGGTGTTTACCCACCAACCTCACAACTCCCCAGAGTTTTCTTGAGTGTGAGCAGTAGGAAATATTAGATAGAAAGATTTATATTGAGGAGATAAGCAGATACAAAATAAAGGATAGCCTCGAGAGGGCCTGGAACCTTTTCCAATGGGTCCTAAGACATCCCCACCCCACCCCAGCACAGCCAAGTGCAGATCATTTCAGACACCTGCACTCAGCCCAGTGGTCCAATCATCCCCTCTATGCAGACCTGCTGGGTAAAGCCACAAGGAATCTGAAAATGGGCTCCCACAGGGAACACCACAGCTAGAGCAAACACAGGAAGCCACCCAGCTACATTACCAGACAAAGTCCACCTGAATGCCTTGATTACTTCAAATTCTCTACCTATTCAGAATAACCCCTCAAAATATTTCTAAAGACTACAATGAAGAATTCAGTTACAAATTCATACTTTTTTCAAAATTAGACCTTTTTGATGACTACCTCCCTTTTACAAGCTCCAGAGGAAAATATCTAGCTACCACTCAATATTGTTGTAATACTGATCTCAAGAGTCTAAGAAGTCTGTATCATCAAAGTAAAAAGCATGGAGACAAGGGCATGGGCACAGCAACACACACAGAGCATGCTCTTTCATGATGTGTCAGTGTGGATGCTCCTTCAAAAGATACCCACTAGAGAATGCTGTCAGGACACTGTGACTTCAAATCTGGTTCCAGGGAGTAACTAAACACTTCAAACCCCACGAGTGCTGTGCAGTACAATCAGTGCGACTCTGAACACAAGGTAGAAATATTTCAAGTCAGTACAAATGTGGCTCAATCCCATTTGTCGGGTTGGTACAACACAACTAGGGTATGCATCATTGGCACCTGACAAACTTGGGAGTCTGTGCCAACTTGATACTTTGGTTTAACAGCTGGCGTCTGCTTCTGTTGAATATATTCTGCATAAAAGCTAAGGTGTGACTCAAGATGGCTGAAAAGCCAGTGAAGTATCAGTTGCAGAAATCCCTTTACATGGAAACACTCAGCTGAGACAAATAGGCTTCCTTTAGAAGTCACAAGTGTTCAACAAAATGAAGCTTGGGAAAACTGAAGCAGCCTTTAAAAAGGACACAGCATTGCCCTAGAAAACCTACAATGTTAAACTCATCAGAAGACGGCTTCCTTGTTTGAAGAGAAAGAAAAATAAACTTTAAAATAACCATGTATTACAAGAATCACACATCAATGTATTCACTCTTGAAATGTTTCTTTGGGTCAATTCTCCACACCTGACACCTTAACTAGACATGTGGCATACAAATGTACGTTGTTTGTTTACTCAAAAAAACAATCTGTATGTCTTTCTAGAAATTATAGCAAATATATAACCTGGTTGACTCCTTCAGATTATGTCTTCATATGAAAAATTTAGCTAGAGAGCTCTTTGAAAAAGAACCACCTACTTCTTGGTTGTAAAGTAAACATTTACTGTTCTCTGATTATGAAAGTAAAGAATATTTACTGCCAGTAAGTCAGACCTACTGGCAGCCTGTTGGGAGGCCCCAAGCTCATTTATGTCATAGACAATCCTGAATACTAGCCTATTAAAGATAGAATGTTCATCATTTCCCCCAAGTTCTTTAAGGTATAAATTACAAGCATCCCAATTCACCATTTTTAAGATACATTCAGCAAGTCCTGACAAATGTAGTTACATAACCATACCATAATCAGGTGTACAGCAGCTTCACTGAATCACCCTGCACAGTTCCCTTATGCTACCCTGTGGTCAACCCCTGCCCCCAATGCAACCCCACAGTCTATTTTGTGTCCTCTAAGCTTTGCAGGCATGTGGTTTCTTTAGAGCGTGAGACCCGATCAGGAGCACTCCATTGCATAGCTATTCTACATTTATCTCAGCCTGGAGCAACTGTGAACAATATAGCTAAAGGCATTGGTTTTGCTTACAGGCTTTGGGGGGGAGGGGCAGTGTTAGAGATTGAACCCAGGACAAGCACTACCACTGAGCCACATCCCCAGCTGTTTACAGACTATTATATTAACATAAATGCTCACCTGACTTGAGTAAAGGCCCAAGAGTGTGTTTGCTGGGTGCTTGCTAGGTAAGTGTAGACTATTAATGTGGGATAGTTCCAAAGAGGTAACGTGACTCTATGGTTCCACCAGAAATGTGCCAGAGTTTGGGTTGTTCCATTCAAGTCAACTCAAGCTGAGCTTGAGTGTTCCTTTCACTTCTATTATCAGTTTAAAACTGACAGTCATCCTAATAGGTGTGGTTTTCAGCCTGCATTCCCTGAGTGGCCAATGGGACAGAGTGCCTAGGTGTGTTCACTTGGCATCTCCTCTTCCTTGGTGAGCTGTCTATACAAGTCTCTGGTCTTTTTTCTGGGGGGGGGGGGGGGGAACACAGGGTTTCTCTGTGTATCCCTGGCTATCCTGGAACTTACTCTGTAGATCAGGCTGGCCTTGAACTTAGATCTGCCTGCTTTGTCTCACGAGTGCTGGGATTAAAGGTGGTGCCTTTGGCCCATTTTTAAGATCGGCTGCCTTTTATCACTGAGTTGTTTTTTTTGCTGTTATAGTGTTTTGAGACAGAACGTTGCTGTTATAGCCCAGGCTGGCCTCCAGCTCATGATCCTCCTGCTTCAGGCACCATGCCCAACTACCACTAGCTGAAAGTGTTTAATACATTCTGGAAACAAGTTCTTTATCAGATAAGCGATTTGTAAGTATTTTCTCTCAACTTATGACTCAATATTGTTTAAAAAGCTGGAGTAGATTTTAATGAAATCTGGTTTATATTTTTCTTTTATGGATAATGTTTTTTGTTGTGACATCTAAAACACCTTTAGCTAAGCTAAGAGTGCAATGAATGTCATGTTTTCTTCTAGTTCTTTAGACTTACATTTGACCTATGAGGCAAGCTGAGCTTATACAAATGGTGTAAGATACTATCTGAACCCTCTTTCATTGTTTGCAACCATAATGAAAAATTGTCTTTCTCCACTGAATCACACGGCACCTTTTCCTCTGAGAAAAGCTGACTATATATGTGTATTATTTACGGACTTTCCACTTTGTTCTTTCTTTATGTTTGCCCTTCACAACCTTGATCACTATAGTTTCATATTACATCCTGAATACTACAATCACTTGTAAGATTAAACATTTTCTTCAACAGTGCCTACTTACGTAAGTTGTTTAATGAGACTATCTGCTCAGAAAGGCCAAGCATAGATTAATGCTCCAATTTCCCCCTTAAATCTTCATATACAAACCCTTAATTGAATTAGGATTCATTTGACAGACTGCATAGCAAGGGGTCTAGTATTTCTTCTCTCCCAAATAAACTATCCTTCCAGTCAACTACTGCAGGATATTTGATCACACTGTGCAGAAAGGCACCTTCTGATTGGTTTAATAAAGGGCTAAATGGCCAACTACTAGCAGTAGAGAATAGGTGGAACTTCTGGGGAAAGAGGAACTCTGAGAAGAGAGGTGGAGAGAGATGCAAAACAAGTCAGACACAAAGAATGGGAGAGGTAAAAATCCATGTGGCAAGACATAGATTAACAAAAACAGGCTAATTTAAGTTGTAAGAGCTAGTTGGGAACAAGCCTAAGCTAAAGGCCAAGCTTTTATAATTAGTAATAAGTCTCTATGTCATTACTGGGGAGCTGGCAGTCCCAAAGAAAGTCCAACTACATTTGGCATTCCAACATGTGGCACGAGAATACAGAATAAGTCACGCCAGCCAGCACTGCAGTTGCCACCTGGGCCTCTCCACAAGCACTCACTACAGTTGGCTAATGCTCACATGGGACCACTGGTGCCCATGAACCTGAAGGGGGCAGAGTGCAAGCACCACCACGTACTAAGCAAAGCAGTCCAGCAGGTAGTCTAGCCACAGCTTAGCAGTTTAAGGCTTGGCCCACATGGTCAAAGAATGCTGCAGGTGCTTAGTAAACCCAGGTCCCCACTGGAAAAAAACCTCTAAACAGGTGCAGTATGCTTAAAAATGTGCTCAGATGCTGAAGAAAGAAAAGAAATTGGGTATAGACAGTCGTAGAAAAATAAACATTTTAAAAATAAAGTAAAATCTTTAAAGAAAGAGTAAAGTAATATAAAAATAAGCCACAATAAGCCATGTAAGGATAGGAAATACACAGGTCATCTGGATCCTGTATGGTGTTTTGTTGACTTTGAATTTTTTTAATGTTAATGAACAAAAAACAGCAGCTGCTGAGAGATACTAGATTGTGTGGGGGGGGGAACTACTAAATTAGATCAACCTATATATTTTAAGAATGTGTTAACTTCAGAGTGGAAGTCTGTTATAGTGGAAAATGTGTTACATTGGGGAAGAGGTTATGCCTTTGTTTTCACAGGAAACAAAGAGCTATGGATTCCTTCAAAATTAATAAAGACCAGATTTGATCTTGGCCACAGACATGAAGGAAAAAAACAAGAAAAACTACAAGACAGGTGATGTATAAGCTGATCCTTTGACATGGGAACAGCTCTAAGACTGAATGAGACATGATACATCTTGTTAACTACAGAGTCTTCATGACATTATTACATACCATCCTTTCATATTGAATGGCTGTAAATTTATATTATAGTTTGGTTATGCAGTCTAAACAGACTTATATAGTTGACAGATGCCTCTTATCTGCTCACACATAGAAAATTATCTTTAGCTGATTTGTACACACTGTACATTACATACTTGTGTTAATGTAGATGTTTTTTTTCCCCAGAAAAAAAAGACCAGACACCAATGAAGACAAGTAGCCCAGGTGATCCAGCCTCCCAGAATGCCTCTGCTGCAGTTTCCTCAAAAACCTGCATCCAGAACAACTTCAAAGCTGCTAGCTGAGATGGTTCAGCCTCAGACTATGCTAGCCAGAACTTTGGATAAGCCTTACACTTTCCCATTACACAGAGACTGAACAAAAAAACAATACAGCTGGCTCTCCCAGGACTTGACCATTATCTCAATTTTCTCAGAGTTCCCCAAGGATGCCATCATTTCCAGACAATAGGAAGTAATTTTAAGAACACAACGCCCACATTTCCAAGAGGCAGAGTGGGTGATTCTGGTTGTTCAGTGGGAGTTTGACTTTTTTTGGGGGGGGGGGGGGGGATGGGTTGATTTTAAGTTGTTATTGGTCACGGCCAGGGAAAAAAACTAAGCAAAGGAGATTAGATTTCAGGGATCTCTTTCTGGAAAGAAAATAGGGGGATACAGGAATGACAGGATAAAAGTGTAAATTTATTAATCTACTTTTAAACTTAAAATCAACTATTAATCTCAAATATTTACATTGGATAGATTTCTTTATACTGATACAAATTTAAGATTTTTTGTTAGAATATACTGTATTTATGTTTCTACTCTTGTTTAAGGTATTTTTGTATATCGATACAAATTTAAGGTTATTTTTGTTAGAATATACTGTAGATATGTTTCTACTCTTGTTTAAGGTATTATACCTATGCAGCTCATTTAAAAATGTAATGTTAAGTTCTAGTCTTTGAAAGCTATTTAGGAATAATAAGAAATTCAGGTTAGTAGTTAGTCATCTATAACAATCAAATCTGTGGCCATGTTAGGTATATTTTCAAGGTCAAATAGAGATATATTTTAGATAGATAGATGGTCTTCGAACACTTCAGAGAACTACAAAATATGACATTTCAAATGTTTTAATGTAATTGTTCTAACCACTAAATTCTTTGTTTTACAAGCCAGTTTTTCTTTGTCAAATTTTCTTTGTCAAAAAGCTTACATTTCATACATAAATATAGTTTAAAAAACCAACAACAGAAAACACAGTCCCACTCTTACAATCTCACACTCAGAAAGCTGAGACAGGACGGTTTTGAGCTGGAGGTCAGCCTGGACTACATACCAAACCCATCTCAACAAAGGCGTGTGTGTGTGTGTGTGTGTGTGTGTGTGTGTGTGTGTGTGTGTGTTTTGAGCATGGGACCCAGAATGAAGATGTGTCCATTCTGCATCTAAGTTAAAATGGCTGCTGCCTTCCTATTCTGAAAATGCTTCTGAAGTTCTGGCCTGCCCCGTATCCACACTGATATGGAATAGAAAATTGGGGTGCAGAGGTTATGATCTTTAACTTTTGAACCTCACTTCCATATGTTGAGTGCTGGGATTCCAGAGTACCTTGTCAGGACAAAATCCAGTTTTACATAGCACTGGGGGTTGAACCCAGGGCCTTGTGCACATTAGGCAAGTGCTCTACCAACTAAGTTACATTTTTTTTAAAACACAAAGACTAGTCAAGTATGAAATAAATACCAGCACTTTCATGTTTTAGTTTACATTTTTTAAAGAAGAAGAAAGATATCAGCTTTAAAAGCTGACCTAGTATGCCTATGTAAACAACCTTCTGAAAGTTAAATATAACTAAACCAACATGTGGGAAAACATGTGTGCAAAGGTCCCAGACTCAGCCTTTCTCCCATTTTCCCATGGCAGCCAACATTGTAGAAATTCCCTTGAGGGCAGGTTTCTAAAGTAGAGAGCATCTCAGATACTCTTTCTCCCACAGCCAGAGGCAGCCAGGAGCTAAGGCCAAATGTCCCCATGGGACAGCAGCCACAGCACAGAGCAAGGCATTCTGGGACTCTCCAAAAGAGGAAGCTCTGAGGCAGTTATATCAGTGGTCTTGAGAGCTTTTATGTCAGGAACTGCAGGAGGTAACAGAGCCCAGAGAGCTGACCATGCAGGGGTCTCCACCTATGGGGAAGGGCCTCACAGACCTGGTAAAATACATTCAGGAGAATCCTAGACAAGACCATTCTGTTCCAGGCAAAGGAACAGGAGAAGAGAAAGTCCACAGACATACCCAGGCCCAGAGTATGACCAACAGCAGTAACTACAGCAGATCCAATCTGAACCACCTAATAGACAAAGAGTGAGTGAGTGAGTCAGGAAGGAACAGGAAACCAATCCCGGGAGTTGTGCTGACCACTCTATAGCTCAGGATGGCCTGTGATTTACTATGCAGCCTAGTATAAATTTAGCCTTAAATTCACCGCAGTCCTGTCTCAACTTCCCTAGTCCTAGGGATTACAGGCATGAGCCATGATGCCCAGAAGCAGTCTGCTTTGTTTCTGACTAAAAGATAAAGTCTCTAAACAATGCCCAGGATCTAACAAATTTTACAAGAAATGGATCACACTGTTTTCACATGATTGGTGGTTGCCTGAAACTACAGCCTCAACCCAGATCCAGGAATCCCCTCCATGTGAATACTTGCCTTCAGCGAGAGACTCTGTCTTAAGAATAAGGTGGAGAGAGTGGGCATCTTTTATTGCTGCACAGACCCCATGGTGTGGGTGGTGTAGCTCTCCTCACTAGTGGACTTGTGGGTCTATGTGAGCATAGCTATGTTCTCCAGGGCACACCAGGAGTAACTACAGGGCTGTATGGCTAAGTATACATGTTGTTTTCTAATAAGCTGCTATAGTTTCCTAAGTCTGGTTGTATTAGTGATTCCTCCATGATCCTGGTTACGACTTTTTTCCAGGTAGTTGTTCTAGGCCCTCTGCCTTTCCCTACAGACTTAAAGACTGTCTTGATGTGTAAAGAGCTGTGTGGCATTTGCTAGGAGCTATGCTAACCCTATCACTGTGGACAGGGTGGACATCTACACTGCACTCCCCAGTCAGTGAAAGGAGCATGCTCTTCACTTACTCAGATCTTTGGTTTTTCCCATTAGCATTTCATAACTTTCAGTTAGATATATTGACACACACATATGCCTATGTATTTCATCATAAATACTACTATTTTAAATTTTGACCTACATGTGTTGTTTTATGGAACTGTAGATTTCTATGATTTTTTAAGCCTTGTAAGCTGAACTCATTTATTAGTAATTTTTCCATAGACTTCCTGAGATTTTCTAGGTAGTTAACCATGTCAACTACAAGTAGACAGTTTTATTTCTTCCTTCCCACTATGCTTTGGGACACTGTTAGGAATAGCAGTTAGACATCCATGCCTTGTTTCTGAAGACAGGAACAAAGCATTCAACCCTCACAGTAAAGGACCTAATGCACAGGTCTCTGGCTGAGGTTGCTCCTGGCTATATCCCAGTTTACAGAGAGCATGTAAAGCCAGTACTTAGATGCAGGATGGAGCACAGATTTAGGAAGAAGTCTACCTTTTGTTTATTAATATGTATGAGTATACACATTCGTGATGGGGTGGTCATTAAATGCAGAGCCATGAATATAAGAAACACTGCAGAGTATACATACACAGGTATTTTCCCCCAAAAGAGCTATATGCTTAATCTGAAGCTAAACTTTTGAATTATATTAATATGAAGCCATGCTTAAAGTAATTTAGATTTCATTCTATTTACTCCACAACTGGTCATAATAAATTAATGCTGAGACTAGTTATTTTGTTTTTGTCCATAAACTAAGAAACATCTAATATAGAGGTTTTTGTTGTGGAATATTAGTTTAAGATGTGTTACATTCATTTATGCTGTGGAATATTTGTAATGCTGCAAAGTAGTGTTGTATTCTTTCATGTTACATTTGTTTAACTATGTAAAGCTGTGTTACTTTGCATGCCTAAAACATCTGATTGGTCTAATAAAGAGCTGAATGCCCAAAAGCTAGGCAGGAGAGAGAAATAGGTGGGATTGCTAGATAGAGAGAATAAATAGAGGAGAAATCTAGGCTAGAAAGTAGAGGAGGATCAAGAAAAGGAGGAGAGGAAGACACAAGGGCTAGCCACCCAGCCAGCCATGGAGTAAGAAGAATGATTATAGAATAAAGAAAAGTAAAAGGCCCAGAGGCAAAATGTAGTTAAAGAGAAATGGGATAATTTAAGTTAGAAAAGCAGGCTCTAAAAAAGCCAAGCTAAGGTTGAACATTTAAAAGTAAGAATAAGTCTCTGTGTATTTGCTTGGGAGTTGGGTGGCAGGTCCCCAAAGAGTTAAAAAAAAACAAAAACAAAAACAAAAACAACTACAAATTTTCAGATCAAGAAATATAAAATTCCAGGAAGACTCCAAACCTCAAAAGAGATTTTAAAAAGTCTCAATGCCAATTTTAATTTTAACTTGAAACTTTTAGAGATGTTGAGAAGTCCTAAGCAATGTCAGGGTTTCACAGCTTGGAGCTCTAAAACTTGAAAGCACAGTTTAAAGAGTAAGTGCTTTCCTAACACTGTTTGGGGAAATAAAACATATCCAGAAATCCCTGTAAAGCCCCACTTCCATACTCCCAGCAGCCAGGCCCCTCCTCCCCATCAGTCCCAGTGTACCCCGCTGCCTGAACAGGGTAACCCCACTCTCCACTGCTGCCCTGCAACCTCCCCACAGTTCTCCCAAGACTTCAACAAGAGATTTCAGAGCTTTCCTGAACACCATCATTTTCTTTCCTCTACAACAAGAAGTCACCTTGACACCACTGTCTGGAAGCCCACAGATGTGAGAGAAGCATTAGTTTCTAGAATGTGATCTAGTCAGTCCTTGACCCCAACCCCACACTCCTAGACTTGGAAGAAAAGGGGCCATAGGTGGGATCCAATGAAGAAAGAATCCCAAATCTAGCTCACAGGACTTTCTATAGTGTTCCTTTCTAGAGACTTACACTGGACACAGGAAGGAATTGAACCAAGTGATGGTGTTCTGATTTTTCTACCTTCCAACTACATAGGAGCCCTAACAGACCTATGCTCTAGGCAAAAGAAATGGACCGTGGGCACTGGCAAAAGAGGATGGCATCTAAAGTATACACCGAATCTGCCACACAGTAAGTCCAAAAACCAACACTTCCCACTTAGGTACACAACCTGCTTTTCTCTATCCACTTCAAGGAGAGTGTAACACTAAGAAAACATATTCACAGGTAAGCTATTTGAAAATCCCAGAAACATCAGAAAACAAACAACTAAGAAAAAACGAGTGTAAGAAGAATCAGGGTCACAAAGTAGAAGACTAAACACCCAGATAAACCCACTCAATGGAGCGCTCACAGACAAGTGAGAACACAGCACAGCTGAGTAACACAGAACCAGTGAAAAGAAACAAACCAGTCTCACACCAGACACCCAGCAGGTACTTTAGAAGCAAAAGGATGGCAGGAAACATCTAAAAGTTAGGAGAAAAATTAATTGGAATGTGTTTCTATGTCCAGCAAAAGTATCAATCACTGTGAGTACATTTTTAGGTAAGACAAAGATATGGAGAACCAGTCACAAATCCTCCATGAAAGGATTATGAAAAGAAAGAAAACAAAAAATAAATATCCAAGTGAAGGATAGAGAAGACAAGACATTTGTAGAAAATAAGTAAAAGGTAACATTGAATAAACAGAAGCAACTCAAAATTCCACCACTAAAGTTTCTTAACAGCAGGGAGGAGCAACAATACAGACAAGGAGAGACTTTGGCGCAGACAGTAAAAGCCAATGAGAAGGAAACAAAAAACAACTAAGAAGAGAGACCCGGGTAATCGAACAGAATGGGGGAAGACGACATAAGAGAACCACAACAAAACATGAAGTCAGTTCAAATATCCCAGCAATAGCACAGACTACTCACCCCTTAAAGCACTCACAGACTATATGCAAATATCCCAGCAATAGCACAGACTTCTCACCCCTAAAGCACTCACAGACTATATGCAAAGAGAAAAGCCATATATTACTGAAAGGATATAAACCTAAACACCAGTAACTAAAGCACAGATGAATAAGCAGAACTGAGGTGTAGCTGAGTAACCATACAAACAAGTTGTTTTTGTAACAGCAAAGGTGTAGCTCATCATGGGAAATAGACTTATAATTCAAACTTCACACAGCTTAAAAACAGCATGTACAAAGCAAAAGCTAATCATAACAGAATTCACAGATCAGAGTGGGAAATGCCATCATTCCTTCGGGAAAGACTACAAAGGAACAGATCACACAATGGACACCCTCATGTATAAAACTCTTCATGCACCCGAAACACAAACACTTTAATCACATAGGGAACTCTCAAGCAACCATTGTAAAAATTACTATGATCAAGCCAATGAGAAAAAAAAAAAAAAAAAAAAAACCAAAATATTCCCCAAAGCAAAACCCAACTGGGTATATTCATTAACTTCAATGAACTGAAATTAGATATTAAAAACCAATAAGCTAAAAGGCAAATTTTATGCCCTTGAATTAAAAAAAGAAATTCTAAATGGCTTTAATGCACAACAGGAAATCAAACAGTAGAACAATATCTCCAAAGTGAGATGCGTGGGAGGGCAGATACAGCAGCAGAGGGCAGCACCAATTTAATGCGTATCAGAAATGAAGGCACTAAAGAAGTTTCCAAGATACCATAAAAGAGGGGCAACTTGCCAGGCGTTGGTGGCGCACGCCTTTAATCCCAGCACTTGGGAGGCAGAGGCAGGTGGATCTCTGAGTTCGAGGCCAGCCTGGGCTACCAAGTAAGTTCCAGGAAAGGTGCAAAACTACACAGAGAAACCCTGTCTCGAAAAACCAAAAAATAAAAAAAAAATTAAAAAAAAAAGAGGGGCAACTCAAGCCTAGAAAGTATCTGGGAAAGAAAAATTTACATAGAAAATGAAGGTGTAGCTAATCTGATTCCCTAAAAAATAAAATGAAAATAGAGCTAAGCCTTAAGGCAAAGAAACCGTGTACCATAAAGAACTGCAGAGTCAATATCTTCACCAAGCAACACCTGCCAATTTCACAGTGACAGGTTTTGCCTATGATCATTTTGCTAAAACATCACTAGTTTTGGCATAACAGCATATTAACAGAAAGAAAACTGTTGGTTCATTTATGAGAACAATTTTGTATTTAAAACCAACACAAATAATAAAGAAGTAACCTATGAACCCAAACCACTGCACACTTCACTAACACAATGTAACCATCAGCCAGCATGGACAACATTCTCCCAAATGTTTTCTTTTTGTTTAACTTTTCTTAAGTTTCATTGTGCAATTATTTAGCATAAAGGAAGGAAGACAAAGAAGAGAGGAAGAGGAGGAGAAGGGGGAGAAGAAGAGAATACACAATAAAAATGCTAGAGCATCAGTGTAGAAATGCCAAATACCAAATAGAACAGAAATACAAAATTTCCCGTGTTCATTTTGTGGTATATGCATGGCCCCTCAACACATGCCATCACACTGTGCTTTACACAATTTGCTTTCTGCCCTTACATACACTTAAGGAAAGCCATCACTGTGAAATATGTGTTGCATTTTCACCAACCTACAGAATTCAGTGGAATACTAAACAATGTATTCAGCAGTAATGTAATCATGCTTCTTGAGTGGGGTGGGATGTGCTTGGGCCAGGCATGCACAAGGCTATGTTCCAAAGCCTCTCCCCTTGCACACACCCCCACCCTCCCAGACACGGTTTCTCTGTGTAGTCCTGGCTGTTTCTGGAACTTGCTCTGTAGACCAGGCTGACCTCAAACTCCAAGATCTGCCCTCTGCCTCCCAAGTGCTGAGATTAGAGATATGTGCACCAT
Source organism: Onychomys torridus (assembly GCF_903995425.1). Taxonomy (NCBI): domain Eukaryota; kingdom Metazoa; phylum Chordata; class Mammalia; order Rodentia; family Cricetidae; genus Onychomys; species Onychomys torridus. The sequence continues at coordinate 114,617,352 of NC_050449.1, read as the reverse complement.
TGCCGCCACCACCAAGCCAGTATTTCAACCTCCTGTGCGCGCGCGCGCGCGCGCACACACACACACACACACACACACACACACACACACTCTCTCTCTCTCTCTCTCTCTCTCTCTCTCACTACTTGGTCACATGATCTGTACATCTTTCTTTACCAAGGTATTGCCAAACTGTCTTCTAAATTATGTAACAGTTCCTGATTTCACAACATTTGACTTGGTCTCACTTCAGATGTGGAAAGCAGGAAGGCATCCTACATATTTACATCCATGCTATTCTGTCAACCCCACTTTATTTTCTGATTTATGGCTTTACTCACCAAAATCTTTGGCTCAAATACTCTAAGGTTGCAGTGAAACCTGGTTAACTCTGAAGGGAGAGGCCAACCACTGTCCCTTCTTTTCCAGAACACAACAGTCTAACAGGAAACTGTGTCTCACCAGTGTGTTTTACTACAACATAGGCAACCTAACGTGTCAGCATGTTGTTGTCAGCACTTACCTCTTGTGTGCAGTTCACACTGTAACACTAGTCTATGAAGTCTGATGTCATGTGCATGTAATGTCAGAATACACTTCTGAGAGTAAATAAAATTTAAAGCTGATGGCACCTTCAGCTCAACAAATTCTTTCAAGTCAAAACAATTTCTTGTATGACCTTTACAACTGATACAGTCCTAAGGGGACAGAGCTGATGGAACCTGAAAAGCAGCAAGTGCTTCCACCACAGACAGGTGATTCTGCACAAGGGTACAGGATACTAGGGGAGAAGGCAAGGGCGGCTGGGAATGCTAAGGGCTGCTCCTCCCATAACCCTACAGAGACAGGCATGTGGCACAGCAGTTTGCTGCTCTGCCCTTCGTTTCTGGGCACTGGAGCAAAGTTCCCATCTAAACAATGAGAAAGCAAACAAAATGGCGGCACAGGAAAGCTATCCATTTTACAAATGAAGATGTAAGCAGGGAGGTCAGTTATGTCGTATTCAGGGTCACAGTTAGCTTGAGTCCAATCTCTAAGTATTAATACTGTAATATTCATGTTATTGCCCCAATGTAGGTGTGATATGATTGTTAAAGGACATTTGTAGGAAAAGGACAGCCAGGGCCACTGCCAGAAAACAATCTAAGACAAGGAAATGAATTCAGACTTTAAGAAAAAAGCTACAATGGGTGCCCTGAGAGGTTCCCTTCAACAATACTCTATCTTTGTCTTGAAAATACTCTTAGACATTTGCCCTTATAAGTCTGAAATAACCTGCCTGTTGGCTTAGGAACACATGTAATTTATGAAACAAAATTTGTTAAGTAAAACAACACATAATCAAAATTCTCTTTGGAATTATTTTCAGTTATAAACTACCAACTTAACCAGCTAACAGCAGCTGGCAGAGCCTCAGTGGGTGGCCCTGGGCAGTCACCTACCTACTGCAGGGGCGTCATACTCATCGCCAAGCAGGATCTCTGGAGCAGAGTAGGCAAGAGATCCACAGCTTGTAGTGAGCTTCTTTCCTGGCTGGAATTTGTTGCTGAAGCCAAAGTCTGTCAACTTCACAAGACCTTGTTTTTCAAAAAAGACTACATTCTCTGGTTTTAAGTCTCTGTGAACCACATGGAGTTTATGGCAGTAAGATATAGCATGAACTATCTGAGCAAAATACTTCTTGGCCAAGTCTTCATTAAGACCCTCCTCGTGTTTCATTATGTAATCAAACATATCTCCTCCATCTCCAAGTTCTAGAATGAGATACAGTTTGGTCTGGGTGTCTATGACTTCATAAAGACGAACAATGTTTGGGTGCTGCACTAGCTTCATGCACCTTACTTCCTGGAACAGATGACCAGTGGCTAGGGTGTCTAGCTTCGTCTTGTCAATAACTTTCACTGCCACCTTTTCTCCTGTAAACACATGCCTGGCAAGCTTAACCACGGCAAAATGACCTCGACCCAAGGTTTTATCCAGGTCATATAATCCAGCAATTTTCCCATCATAGCCTCGCTTGAACCCTGCCATGCTGGTGCAGCAAAGGGAAAAACACTGAAAGTGCTTGAAGGGGGTCTTCTCATATGAGCGTGTCTGCTGGGAATAAGGCCTTCATGATCATCACAGCAATGGATACCTGTAAAACAAGAGAGACAATCAACACGGACATTTCTTTTCTTTCTAATTGTTTGTTTGTTGGTTGGTTTTGTTTAGAGAGCCTACATCAACTGAGATACAAAATGAATTATGGTCATTATTAAAAACCTATTTATATACTTAAGAGTTTACAGTTCAAAACAGAGGTTGAGAAGTTAAGTACCACATTTCCACAAACAAAAAGCAGCTCATTGGGAGCATTGGGCTGTGGGTAGAGGGGCATCAGAAATAAGAAACTGACAAGTTTGATAAGCTATGCTTAAATGATAAATATTACCCAGAAGTAAACTTCCATCAGTCTTTAAAAACATGGTGAGCATTCACAAGAAAGGGAAACACAGAATAAACACATAGTCAGACACCCAGCAACCATCCCATCATCCAGAGACTAGCCATACTTGCAGGAGGTGCACAAAGGCCCCTTCAGCACAGCCTTCTCGTACCTTCTGTCTGTGCATCTCCAATGATACCATGTAATCTGTGAGTATCTAAAGGTTTCTGAAGACCATTTTCTCCATCTCCTCAAATCTAAATCAATACTTATACAAAGAGGACAATCAAAACTATCTAATTACATTTGAAATGCAACTTATTTCCCAAAATGTTTACCAAGCAACTCTCTGCTTCATGACAGCAGGGATTAGACAGTCCTTAGACATAGCAGGTAGTTAATAAATAATTCTGGCTGGAGGTCACTCAACTCTTTGTGCCCATTACCATGAGAGTTTTCTAACTCACACATAAACTGCCATGGCTGCTCACTTTCCCAGAGTACATAGGCATGCAATTTTACAGACCATCTAAGTCTCAAAGAGTGTTTGGTTTTAGAAGCCAAATTTCATACCATGCTTAAAATTTTCAATCTTTCAAATATAAACCTCTAACAGAGAAATATGTTCTTATAAATTACCTTGGCTCAGGAAAAAAAAAAACAAATATATAAAATTATACCAGTTAAAATATCACTTTAAAGACTACAAGCTGAACCACCAGTCTAGAAATGAGTACCTGAACCCAGTGAAGAGTGTGCTGACCTCCTAGACAGGTTGTTGCCTATTAATGTGCACACATTACTTTGGTGAGCATTTTCCCAGCTGTGTGCTATAAAAACAGACACACTATCTGTGCTGTTTAATGATAGAGGTGTACATAACCTCAAACGAAAACTTAGGCACACTGGGGCAGTAATGCATTAAAGCACTAGCATTATATTCCTTTACATTTCACTGTTATTTCAAAGATCAGAAGAAAAGCCCATGCTTATTGAAATCCTACCACAGACATTCAAGGAAGTGAGACTGTATCGTGTCACTGGTACCTGAGGTCAGATTGTCTCATTTTGAAGCCAAGAAAACTCTACATACTAGTGACAGGTGGTATTAAAGCTAAAATCCAACATAACTCAGATTTCAAAGCCCGTATTGGAGATCAACCCCAAAGTCTAGCATTGGAAGGCATTCTGCCACTGAGCTACATCCTCAGATTTCAAGGCCCACTCTTGATGAATCTGACAACTCCAGTCACATTACACTTGGGACACTGAGACAGTAAACGTTTAAATCAATTATGAAAAAGATGCATGGAATCATTATCATATTATCATTGCTTCCAAAATTACCCAAATCACTTACTTAGGGCCACCTCAAAAATTTATAGAAAATAAACAATAGGCCAAGAATCACTAGCATGTTCCATATTTTAGAAGTCACAGTCATCACACTCAGCACTGCCATTCTGAATGAGCACTGCACAACAGTCACATACCAAGCTTTACATGGTCCTTTCCTAGTTTTCACGACTGCTTAGAGACAAGGATGACTCATCCTATTTTGAGGCAAAAAAAAAAAAAAAAGAAGAGGAGGAGGAGGGGGAGGAAGAGGAGGAGGAAGAGGAGGAGGAGAAAGAGAAGAAGAAAGTTGGCCTAGTTTGCAGGGCTAGGGTGTGGAGTTGGATCCAACAGGGCATCTGATACCTGTCCATGTTTTAAAACAATCTGTTGTGCTGTTTCTCTGTAAATGGACAGAACAACACTGAATCAGCCCTGTTTCTACGAAGATTTTAATTAAAAAGCCAGCATAGGAGCTTGAAAAATGGCTCAGCAGTTAAAAATGCTTACTGCTCTTGCAGCAGACCTGGGTTTGGTTCCCAAAACCAGTGTTAACTCCAGTTCCAGGGGATTTGACACCCTATTCTGGACTTCATGGGCACCTATACTCAGGAGCACAGACAAACGTACACACACACACACACACACACACACACACACACACACACACACACTGACTCACAGACAGACAGATAGATAAAAAAATAAAATTTTATATATACTATAAGAGTGCTCTGTCTGCATGTCAGAAAAGGGCACTAGATCCCTCGATAGACTGCTGTGAGCCACCACGTAGTTGCTGGGAATTGAACTCAGGACCTCTGGAAGAGCAGCCAGTGCTCTTAACTGCTATGCCATCTCTACAGCCCATAAAATCTTAAAAAACTAGTAAGAAAGATGTTAGAAAAAGAGCCAATTTCTTCTGTACTCTGTATTAACCTGGTTCATCTGAACTAATAATTTCAATGACCAGAATAAATAGAGAAATCTAAATTGAAGTGTTTCTGCATTTGGACAGCAGGTCCCCCAAAGAAGCTTCAATTCATAAATATTAGGCCAGAGACTCTGTTTAACTTCAATTAACTCTGCGGGTTCAGCTGTTCCTACCTGTCTAAGTGTATGCTGCATATTTTTGCAAATTCAACTTTCACCTTCAAACAGGCTTCTTGGGCTGTCTGCCCCATTTTTTTTCATCTTTATTCTTTCCCTCTATTATCTTTGCTTAGATGTATTCCTGGAAAGTGGCAAATTGATCAGATTAGATAAATGAATCTGAGGATTTTTAAAGTTAACCCTGGGGCTGAGGAAAAAGCTCAGTGGGTAAAGTGCTTGCACACAGCAGAAGGATCTGAGTTCAATCTCCAGCATCCACATTGAAACTGGACACAGTGGCTCACAATGAAACCTCAGCATGTCAAGGCTGGGGAGTAGGTGGGCAGACAGGTGGACCCTGAGCTCATACTCACTGGCTAGCTAGCCAGCCTAGCCAAATCAATGAGCTTTAGGTTCAGTGAGAGACTCTGTCTCAAACAATAAGGTGGAGAGGGCCAGTGAGATGGCTTCATAGAGGGTAAAGGTTTTTGCTTGACAACCATAGCTCTATCTTTAGAATTCACATGATAAAAATAAAGAACAGACTCCCAGAACTTGTCCTCTGACCTTCAAAAGAGACAGCTGTGGAATGTATGTGCGCACAGAATAAATAAATAATAAATGTTTAAATTTGGGGGGATCAGCTAAATAATGATCAAGAAAGACACTAATGATGACCTCTGGCCTTCACACATGCATACAGCAAACATGTACATATATACACACAACTTAGAAATTGTTGATCTCTGAGGGTCTCAGTGCCTTGGTCACATGGAACGTGGTAGTGTTGAAAGGTAGCTGTGAGAGGTGCAGGTGAGTCTGTGCCGGCTCTAGGCCATACCTTGCAAACCGCATGCCAAATTATTGTTACCACTACTTGTTAGTTGCTTCTTTCTCCTAAAGAAAAATAAAGAAAATGATTTTAGTGTATTCTATTTGTTTCATTTTGCTTCAAGTAAAACTATTTATTCTAGGACAGGACAAACCAGAAAACAGCCAATCTGTCCTCCTGTTCTCTTTCTCCCTCTATTCATTTCCCCCTTTTCCACTCCAGGAGGCTGAAGCTCACGTTAGGCAAGTTCTCTGTCACTAAGTCCCAAGTCCCAGCCCCAGCCCCCCAGCCTCAGTCCTAGCTTGAATCACAGCTTTAAGGAAATTGTGGCAAAGAACACTAGCCGTTTTCTAAAGACCTCCTCGGTAAAAGGTCCTGAACCTGCATCTGTTGAATCCTGACTATGCACCTGGCAAGGTAGGCACAACAAAGCTCAATTTATCTGAGCCATCTCTACCTACAATCCTGCTTAGCCTGCCTATAAAGTCTATCCCACCTCCAGCAGCCCCTAGACAAGCTCACCAAGCTCCCACTGTAGCAGCTGAGGAGAGGAACCTGTATAAGACACTCATCTAAGCAAGGCAGAAATACATTATGATGCCAGCAACAGGTATACCGCACATGAAACATCTTTACATCGACAACCAGACATAAAGGAAACTATCACTACAAGCAAAGCAGCTACACTGTTCCCAGTCCCTAGCATAGTAAGGGGTCCTTTCCAAGGTGGGCTTATGTGTTTTCACAAACCTGAAACATCACACAAATAAGTGAAAGGCCTGAATGTTCCTGGTAGGCCAACACAACTCACACTCCACGATAAAGGTACTGAGTGTCTGGGCAATAAGTGAGCCCACATGTGGTGATATTTTATTTGTGCACCCCAATAAAGCTTATCTGGGGATCAGAGGAAAAAGCCAACCACTATATTAAACATAGAAGTCAGGCAGTGGTAGCAATGCCTTTAATCCTAGCATTCAGGAGGCAGAGATCCACCTGATCTCTGTGATTTCAAGGCCACACTGAGAACAGAGCCAGGTAGTAGTGTCACACTCCTTTAATTCCAGAGCTACCTAACCATAGAGGTCTGGAGATCTGTACAGAGAGACCTACCTACCTGCATGCCTGCCTGCCCCTTCAGCCCCAAGTAGGACATGGTAGCTCCTCCCACTACCCCTGCCTGCTTCAGTTTCTGTGGCAAGGCAGCATTGTGGTTAGTAGTTAAGCACTGGTTCTGAAAACTATCCTACATGAATCCAGACCACCAATCACAAGCCACAGGCCCTCAGCAAGTTACCTGGCTGTTAATTTCTGTACAGTTAATTTCCTCACTAGACAATGTCAGTAACAAGAACACAGCCCTGTCTGTAAGCCCAACACCTCAAAAGGCAGAAGGAGGATTGAGAGTTTGAAGGCCAGCATGGTTTGTATAAAATGCCACCATGTTTTATCCCCAAATCAAACTAAATCAAACACACAAACTCTAAAGGCTGTGAAGGGGGCTGGAGAGATGGCTCAGCAGTTAAGCGCTCTTACTTACTTCTCCTGCAGAGGACCTAAGCTCAGTTCCCAAGAACTCTGTCAAATGGCTCACAACCACCTGTAACTCTAAAACCATCTGAAACTCAAGCTCTCTGTGGCACCTGCACTCACATGCACACAATTAAAGGCAATAAAAACAAACCTTTAAGGGCTGTTCAGTTCAAACAAGTTATACAGTTACACTGTTTAGCATGCTGAGCTGCAGTATTCCTGCTGTTCCCTTCTGGCTGTTCATCTACCACAAGAGAAGAGCTCACTCCACTCCTCTCTTGCTTTCCTAACACATCAAACTAGAAAAGCAGTGCTGTAAAATCTTGATACAGAAAATAACAATGCTAATTCAACACTAAAGTCTGGTTTTCAATAAAATGCCTTTTAAAAAACTAAGTATTTGCTTCTCCTGTTCCATTATTTGATTTGGTATCATTATGTAGCCCAGGCTGGCCTCCACTCAAGATCCTCCTGCCTCAGCCTCTCACATGCCAAGATTATAGGGCTGCATCATCATGCCATCTTAAAGTAATGGACTCTTCTAGCAAAGCTGTAAATACAGAATGGAAAGCTTTAACTTCAAGAGTAAAAGAGGGGGGATTGGGGAGATGGCTCAGCAGTTAAGAGCACTGGCTGCTCTTCCAGAGGACCCAGGTTCAATTCCCAGCACCCACATGGCAGCTCACAACTGTCTGTAACTCCAGTTCCAGGCTATCCAACACCCTCATATGGACATACATGCAGACAAAAACAGAATGCACATGAAATTACACTCTTTTTTTAAAAAGAGTAAAAAGGGGCTGCAGTGCTAGCAGCCACATCAGCACTGTTAGCTATGGCACTCTCACATTTATACAGCTTCCATTCTCCTTGGTCTAGAGCACTCACCTTTGTTCTAGTGTTGTAATTTCAATTATGAAAAAAATATCTGTTTAGTTTCAGAAAAATTCAATTATAATATATAGGTTGACAAAAAAGAGTGGGGAATATACTAAGAAAAAAAATCATCTGTATCTTTTCTCTGGTAATAAATCAGACAGGACAGCTTTGCAGCTGCTCTCTAGATACACAGCCAGATACAATTTTTAAAATAAACTGGCAGAAATACATAAGGCAACAGAGAATGACTGTCATGAATAGAGAGGGAGCTTTTTAACTATTTAACTATTTCTCTACCAAAAACAAACTGAATAAACTAATAGTTTACTTTATTAAATTTAGAAAATGCAAAACTGCAAAAGGAAAAACTCACCTGCAATCTATCTTGGAGGACACCAAACCTGACACACTCTTATAAAGCCAATACCTTAAATGCAATGACTAATTGTTCCTGTCTTTGTAGAATATAAATAAACTTTTTCTCATGCTAAGCTCTTCAAAATCAGTATCGTTAACAACTCCATAATTGAACTGACATCTTTCTGAAGAGCAAGTATCACTGAAACCAGCCCCTTTAAAGCAGCCTTGTTGCAAGGCACATGCTCACACATGTACATACCTAGGCTAGACCTAAATGAAGCAGGCTAACTAAGTCAAGAGTATTTGGATATGGAAACTCCTGTCTGAGAAACAAGTGCTGGTAGGTGTTACAAGAATATACTGATGCTCTCCCAGCTCAAGCAAGCAGAAATGACTGAGCACAGAGGTGTGGCTGGAGAGGAGGAAGGAAGTGTGGGTGGCCCTACACACACTTTGCAAGCTGCTGAAACAGTTGTAGAAGCAGCCTCTGCTAAACCGACTGTCAGTTTGGAAGCCACGGTTACTCTCACTGAAACGCTGAGCTTTTTGTGACATCACCACTGCCACAGTGAGGTCTTTGGGTCAAACAGACCTCCTCCAACTCTTCTCCCCTAGGAGAGGTGATCAAAGATGATACTGCACACAACTGAACAAACTCACAGCTTGCTGAGAATCAAACAAAATAGGCATGTGCAACAATCAGGCTACCCCTACGACTCTCAACATTTTGTTTAGAATATAACATTTTCTCAAATGAGACAATCAATAATCTGTATTCTACACAAAGTCTCTCACAAGTACTAACTACCAGAAAAAATTCAAAACAAACTAGGCCAGTAGTTCTTCACTTATACAGACAACCAAAAGATCTGTTTTTGCAAAGCTGAACTGACATTGAATTTAACCTTCTTTCCCATAGAAACAAGCTGGTATTTTTTTTTTCACAAATATCAAAAAATGAAAACTACAATCCTGACTCATAGGATCAACCAGACTGAAACATACACCTATAAAGAGCCAACTGAAGTCATGGTACAGATAACACTCAGTGAATATTACCAAGGTGATCTGCCTTTTTGTTACAACCTTATCAACAAAAGTGATACAGTGGTTAAGAGGAAGATGGTAATGAAATCCTTCATATATCAGGAACGTCAGATCAAGCACAGTGAGCACAGCCCTATCATATAATTCTCTACAGTTCTCTTTAACCAAAGCAAGCAATACTCCAGTTTTTTAAGAGTGTGCTTCCTCCTCCTGGGAATGACAATACAAGCTATAAATCAAAGACCAAAACCCACAACAAGTCAACGGCCCTAAGTCATGGAAGAACTAGAGTTCTGCACTGGGGTGGAGGGTGCTGAAAATTACTATAGGGCTGCAACAGCCTCAGGCTGCACTCACCGGATGGAATCTCTATGGCATTAAAATTAAGAGTTAAGCCAATAACTCCTATTAGAAATGTCCTAACAGGCAAAGTCATACCTCCAAATCTAAGGACTTTGCAAAGTAAGGTAATGAATGCCTAAGTATGCTCCAAGTTTTCTTGTTTGTTTTAATTAAAATACAATTACAATATTTCTCCCTTTCCCTTTCCTCTCCCCAACCTTTCCCAAGACTCCCTTTACTCTCTCTCAAATTCATGGCTCTTTTTTTTTTGTTACTGATACATTTTATACACACACACACACACACACACACACACACACACACACACACACAGCCTGATGAGTTCATTAAATGTTACTTGTATGTTATGATTTCTGGGCTGACAACTTGGTAATGAACAACCAATTAGGGGTCCCTGAGAAGATGAATTCTTCCGCTCATTCTCTCAGCATTCCTTAGTTGACTATAGTTCTTTGCCTAGGGGTGGGGCCTCATGAGATTTCAGAGACCATGACAGGAAACCACAATTGATCAAACTGCAGAGAAAACAACTGATCTTGAGGTGCCCAGCTCCAATGGATACATCTACAACACAACTCTTGCACAAGGCTCACGGAACATCATGGAAGAGAGGACAGAAAGCCGGTTAAGAAGACCAGAAAATCTACTCTGTGATTATGTCTCCTAGAAATGACAGGAAAGCTCTACTCTGACACCTCAACAATATGGCTGCTGAACAAGACCTGATCAAGAATGACATCAATAGACTTTTTATCATGTTCTAAATTTCCTTTTGAGTAGGTAACTGTAATGAACTCTTAGCCCTTGACAAGACAGCAATGCCATCTCAGAGGCCTGCTCCAGTCTCTCAAGGCAGCTAGGTGTGGTCAATGCAGATCAATCACCAAAGTGCCAGCTTAAGTAATCTTTCTCTTGTCTAAGCAGATCAAGTTGTAACTGGAACATTCAGAGGAGCCAGGCCAGTGTCAATAATGCTGAGCAGGTGAGGCAGAGCAGTGCTGGTACCTGTGGAGGTGGCTGACACCAAGTCACAAGCCTGTGAACAGCAACCACCTTAGCAGAACCTGCCTCTTGGCTAAGCATGCCATCACTTCCACCTGAGGGTAAGTGAGCTTAAACTGGTGTGGTGACAGATCTGGCATAGGTGCTGACATAACAAATAATGACTTAAACAAAAGCTTATGTGTGCAAATTACTACAAAATAGAAAAGCCAACCCACCATTACTCACTTTTCCCAGGAACACAGAATGTAAATTGGAAGTCAAAGGAAATTTTAAACTTAATATTTTAAAACTCCTCTCCTTTAAAGCCTGTACAAACACTGTCAAATTCATTTTAACTCTCCATCCCTTCTTTCTCTGATTTTGGATGAAGATGACCATTTAAAAATGGTCATAAAAGAATGCTGGAACAGAAAAAGAAAATTCATCTGCACACTAAAAGTATTGGCTGATTCTGACTTAAGAGATCACTAGAATTTTCGTGCAGGTGTAGGGCTGAATGCTAACTTTCTGAATAGCAATTTCATGGTGTATGTATCAAAAACCTTAGCAAAATTAATGTTCTTGATTTAATAGCCTTATCACAGGTCAGATATCCTTAGCCCCACAACTTGAAATGCTCTCAAACCATCCAAGTGGCACAGGACACAATTTCACACCATGAAACTAATTTCCACAAACAAACTTACAAATTTTGCAAAATTATCTTCAGGATGTGTCTAAATTGTGCATGAAACATAAATGAGTTTTAAGTTTAGAGTTGGATCTCACTCCTCAAATATGATATTTATTCAGACATTCTAAAAACCTTCAAACAAACAAACAAACAGGAAACAAACTCCAAAACATAGTTCTGGTCCCAAGCTTTTCAGATAAGGGACAACTAACTTGTTCTAAATATGTCTAAAATAAAGATGAGGACAAACATTTTACATTTTATAATGTTCAAATATGCCAAAACTAATAACATAGAAGTCTATAATATAGAAATGGTGAAAAAAATCAGTCTACCCAGTATTAACATTATGCTGTATATCGCTAAATAAAACAGTTCAGAGGCTACGCAGACAGCTCAGTCATTAAAGTACTTGTCATATAAGCACCATCAATGACCAAAACCCATGTAAAAAGCTAGATGTGGTTGTACATAAGTAATCCCAGCACCAGGAAGGTAAAAACAAGTGGGTTACTAGGGTTTGCTGGCCTGCCAATCTCTAGCTCCACATGCACATGCACGCCCCCACACAAAATTCATTCACTAAATCTCATAGCATACCATCCCAACTTTTAATAACTATGTACTTTGTTTGAATGTATATACTGTAAGAATCTAAAATATTAAATCAGTTATAGTCTTAAAAAAGAATGTATTTTCCTTAAGATTTCCTGTTCTTTTAGAATGTGTTAGTGAATATGTACTGCTTTTATAACCCAAGAAAGAGATTATTATAATTTTTGTTTTCTGTTTATAATTATTCATTCAATACATTAAGAGATCTATGAACAGGCCACATTCCTTGAAATATATTGTTGAAGGCTGCTCTCTGTGCTCTGTGTTTTGAGTGGTTACACAGCTCTTTTGGACTGGGGGCAAGAACATTGAGTCACTTTTATTAAGCGACAGTTTGGGCCGTAGTGGAGGACACCACACCATCCCTGTCATTAGAACCTTACAAATGGGTAAAGAAAATGGGATCCTCCAGAAAGAGTCCAGCAGCAGCTTTCAGATATGTCACAGGGTGAGAAGGGGGAACCAAAGAAGGTCCTGGGCAGCCACAGACCAAAGCTCCTGCAGAGGCAACAGAGCAGCAGAGAGAAGAGCATTTGCTGAGCTGACTCAGGGAAACACTGTTTGGTCAAGTTATAAGTGGGGATAAGTAAGTACCTTCTGTAGGCTAAGAAGAAGAAGGCTGATGCTGAAGGGTCCTCCATGGCTAACCATTTACTTAGTAAGTTGGTCAAAGTGTCTTAATTAAAGTACTGAAAATGCCCAGGAAAGGCAACTTGTCAAAGAGCTGATCTGAAGTCTTAAGAAAAAAAAAAAAAATTTAGGATCCACAAGAATAAGATCAGCAAAGGTTTCAAACTAATTTCAAAGGTTCATAAACATTAATTTTTGTTAATTTATTAGATCCCCCATTACTACCCGTAGACAGGACTCTACTCTATTACCTTATTCTGTGTAGATAGAAGTGAATTTTATGGCAAAACCAATGGCTTCTTTATTATCTTGTTTCAAATTTAAAAATGTCTCTTACTGCAACAAATTGCTCATATGAATTCCAGTTTGTTTGGAAGTGACTTAAAATGGTAAGCCAAGGGCCAACTGAGGTGGCTCAGCAGATACAAAGGCACTTGCCACCAAGCCTGACCATCTGAGTTCAATACGGGACAGACAGATTCAACTTCTGCAAGCTGCACTCTAGCCTACACACATGCACAAGCATGAGCACACATGTACACATAAATATAATTGAAACAATTAAAAAGAGGAACCAGGCCAGGCAGTGGTGGCACAAGCCTTTAATTCCAGTACTCGGGAGACAGAACCAGGCAGATCTCTGTGAGTTCGAGGCCAGCCTGGTCTACAGAGTGAGATCCAGGACAGGCACCAAAACTACACACAAAGAAAAAACTACACAAAGAAAACCTGTCTCGAAAAACAAAACAAAACAAAAAAAAAAAAAAAGGAACCAGAATTACTGGGAATCTATGTACATAAGGGTCTTTTTACATTTGTTTTATTATTAAAATCCTCACACTTGCCATCTAATGAGAAATAAGACAGAAGGGCCACAAAGGCAGGTGAAGGCCCCTCTGCCCCTCTTGTGCCTGGTGAGAGCTGCCTGGGGCTCCAGGCCCACTGGCCACACCCAGGACGAGAACTTCCCTATAACGTTAATTCCCAGAGAAACCAAAGTACCAAAGTGGGTTTCTGGTCTCCTCCAATTCTGACATGCCATGAAAGGGTTGGCCCTAGCAGTCACTAACCAGAAGAACTGCCGGTGCCACCAAAGGCTCACCTGATAAGCATTATTAACAAATAATTTTTGAGATGTTGAGAATCCATGTTTAAGTTAAGAAAGAAAGTTTAGAACAAATAACTGGATGGGTGATGGTGGTGCACATCTTTAACCCCAGCACTTGGGAGGCAGAGGCAGGTGGATCTCCCAGTTCAAGGCCAGCCTGGGCTACAGAATAAGTTCCAGGACAATCAGGACTGTTACATAGAGAAACCCTGTCTAGAAAAACAAAAAAAGAACAAACAACTGTGTAGAAGTTAGGCTTAGGTCATTACTGGTCACCTAAAAATGGAACAACTTGAAAACAACATCCTATGATTTCTTGTCCACATCTGTGGACAGCAAGAGTCTTCCCAAACCAAACAGGCAAGCAAGTCAAGAAAAGTTCAAGCAAGTTCTAGTTACTTCTTAAAAACTTTATCCTTTCCCAAAGTACAAATTTACCGTACTTTGCAAATCACATTTTTCTCCATTTGTTTCAAAAAAGCAGTTTCCTTCTTAAGGGGATTGGTAAATATTCATCAAGCAGAGGAATAAATTAATCCCAAACCAGACTAAACACTGTCATTCAAATCTCTCTGGCACTATTATAATCCTTCATGTCAACAGGAAACTACTTAACCTACAGAAAGCCACGTAAACCAGCACACCAGCTTTAAAATCCAATCTCTCTGCTTGTATTCATGTGTACATCATCATTAAAGAGACTCACAATCCTCTTGTACAATACAGCATCACAATCTAGCTATGAACACATTTTAGCACATTGTCCTAGATCCAGAATGAACTTTCACAGACAAGTCATCCTGAAAATGTTTTAAAAATCTAAACTATACTCTCCCCAACACAGAACCAACAGAGTTAAATAGTGAACCAAATTTCACGACTTTTTTCCCAGCTATCCAACACAGTGAGGGAAAGACAATACAAAGGTACATAGAGAAGGAGCTGGTAGTGGGTTTAAGATTCCATATTTTAAGTGTTACTTGGTAAGCTCTTCCTTCCTTCCTTCCATCTCCACAGGCTCACTTTAGGGATAGCCGGACTTCATGTCTTCAGCAACTATGCCGAGTCACATAGCAGAGCAGTGGGAATGGTGTCTAAGGCCCAAGGGCCTAAGAAGCAACGCAAGTTCCTTCAACACTGTCTGTACAGCAAAGTCACCAGCTTGGACAGTTCCACAGAACAACACAGAAACAGAGCATAAGAGGGATCAGAGCCACTCAAGGATCCCCTCCAGCTTCTCCGCCTTTCTCCTAAGAGATTCAAGTGCTGAGAACTGTAAAGTTAGTTCCCTAACCTACTGTTACACTCCCTAGTAACCACAACAAACTGCCCCCTAAACAACTCTCCATGACACCAACTAGGAAGATCTCTGCATCAGGCTGTTTACAACCTCTTGCAGGGATAGACATAAAAATTAATAATAATAATAATAATAATAATAATAATAATAATAATAATAGAGGTGCTATTTCCCTTAAATGTGCCTTGGAGGGAGGGTTCACAGAAGGCATCCCAGAGAAATCTGTCCATACTTGAGCTACTAACTGAAATCATGAAGTGGGAGAAGAGGCTTTCAGGAGAGATCCCTTACTGTGATAGAAAGAGAGCATGCTGTGATGGTATAGTATCACAAGTGAAACACAGATCCAAAGGGCCTGGTACCAAATTATCTTTCTCTCAGCTCTAGCTGGCCCTAACTCATGCTTTTCCTCCAGCTTAAAGGTCACTGATCATTTCCAGTGCTGTCCTCATCTCCTGTCACACACCAGCCCCCATACTCACTGGCAGCACAACATCCTATACCATTATCATCACAACTGTGTGTCACAAATTTGTATGACTATGTAGTCATTAATCCTCATCCTCACTAACTAGGTAGTAATTATGTCTGTTTTAATCAGTTCTGTAACCCAGGTATAGTATCTGTACGTAGAGTAACTGTTAGGTATAGCATCTACCCGAACACACTGACCATTTTATCACATGAACAAATGAAAACAGACATGAGCTGCCAACGGAGTCTTAGGTAAAGGAACAGCAATCAAATGGTGGCTTCAGAAATTAGTTCAGGTGCAAAATGAAGATCCAAATGAAAGAGCAAAACTGAGCTGGGAGACAGCCGAGACTACTAGAAATGTCTCCAGTAAATTATTATCAATGGCTTAAAACTGAGTGCTGCCAGAATCTGGACAGGGATGGTGAGGACGAAAGAGAAAAGACTCACTGCAGGGGCGGAATCCAAGAACACAGTGCCCAGGGGCAAGGCAGAGGGACACACGGAATGAGGAGAGTGAGAGGTGGTGGTGCCAATCTCAGAATGGAGGACAGCATCTACATACACTGGCAGAGTAGATTTCCTTCTAGCTCCAAAACTGTATGACTAAAAAGCAGGTAAAATCCAGCCTAACTGTGTTTAAACAGGCACGTTTTCCATTTACAGGCTTATAAAAGTCAGTTTAAGTGACCAAGACACTTTTTGAGTGCAATACTGTATCAGGCATGACTCCCACCTGGGGATATAAAGACAAAAGCAGTTAGCCTTCAAGGAGTTGCCTGAGAAAGTAACTACATGTCAACAACTGAGAAAATCAGGCCCACTGAGGCTGTGATTTGACCAGTTACCATATGTAGTCAATGCTTCTAAGAATACTGACTTCATACCCAACAATAAGTGGTCCAGGCAAATCTGCAATTGAGAGGTGAGCAGAAATAGATGCCCTCTTACTTTGCATCTGGGAGCACTTAAAGCATCATGTCCCATAGACAGATCATGCCTTGTCACTGAGTTGCCCTGGACTGAGCTGCTATTGGCAGCAGATTAGGGGTCACAGCCTAAGAAAGGGACAGAGGCCTGAACCACGTGGAAGAGCCTAACTGAACACAGGCCAAATTATGGAGGTACCAAGGTCATTGCTTGAAGTAACAATGTGGAGATGAATATTCAGGGAGCCTGGGTTCTCTCCTACCAATGGCAAGAAATGGTTTCCCAAGGGTTGCAAAGCCACAACCCAAAACAGATGTGCAGCAAAGCAGATGAGGAAATGATTCTGTGAAAATAACAGTTCAGAGCCAGCCCATCCCAAGCACACCACACTTCCAGTGCTCACTCCCAAGGCCACCAGACCTCATAGATTTGACAGGGTGGCTCTTCCCAAACTACAACAAAAAGCAAATACACCCCAAAGCTGGTGCCAGACCCTCCTTCCTTTACAAATGCTTAAAAGATTGTGCAGTTGTGTTGTGTCTACCTCGACTCCCTTCCACACACTTAGGTCTGAGTTCTCTCACAACTGACCTCATCCTACTCCCTGCCTGGAACTCTAGTCTTAAAGACTGGTCTGCTGTGGCCTTCTGTGAGAAGCACCCCTTGTTGTTCATGGCCTCATGCTCTGTGGGGTTCTCTACTCCTGTCCAAAGCCAATCCTGTTGGCTTACCTGGGTGGTTCTAAGCACCTAAGAGCAGAGACGGCCTCCCAAGCAGATAAAAGACCCCAGAATACATGATCAAAGGTTTATCCTCCCAAATCTACTCAGTCTTTCTACCCAAGTAGACCTAAGATTTTGCCTGCACGTAATGGGGAGTCTGCATTCTGAACAGCAGAATTTTGTTAAAAAACCCATGCCTCAAACTCATGATCCTCTTAACTCATTCTCCCAAGTGCTGGGATTAGATGTGTGTGTTATCTCACACTCTTGTTCTTGAGATGCCATACTCATTATGCAGTCTAGGCTGAACTTGAACCCTGGCCCCTCCTACCTTTGCCTCCCAAGTACCAGTACTGCTTGGTGCTGAATTATTTTCTTACAAAAACATTTCAGCTAAAAACTCCAGCTTGTAGCTGAGATGCTGTTAAATTAGGCCTTTAATATTTCTCACCTATGTGTTTAAGTTGGAAAATTCAGGCTGTTTGTCCCTTTTCAGCCTAGACAGTGTAATGAGCCGATGCTCAGAAAGGTGCAAAAAGGAAGAAATCATAATCTTATTTAATACCAGTGCTTAGAAGCATAGCCACTCACTGTCTCCCCAAAACAACCGTTTTTGTGTTTTGTTTTTTGTTTTTTTCTATTTAGTTTCACTTTCAACATGAAGGAGGCACCCTCACTGGTGTAGATGTGTGCAGTAAAAACAATATAAATGTCCTTCAATTTTAATTAAAAGACATTTAAAAGACTTCCTTTTATGATTATGTGACTAGGTCACATGACCACCAAATAAAGACCCAATCTGTATGTCTGGTCTATAAAAGCAAAAAATAAAAATTAGTACAACTTTCGAGTTCTTAGCTAGTCTAAACCCTTGGTTCGAAACCTATGGGTCATGACCCTTTAGGGGGTTGAACAACCCTTTCACTGAGTCGCCTAAGACCATTGGAAAACACAGAATTTACATTTCGATTCATAACAGTAAAAATTTACAATTATAAAGTAGCAACGAAAATAATTCAATGGTTGAGGGTCACCACAACATGAGGCACTGTATTAAAGGGTTGCAGCATTAGGAAGGTTGTTTAAACTAATGTGTCATACTGCAATCATTCATTAAAATACCCAGAATAGTATAAAATTTTACTAACAAGGTAAGAGAAATTTTGTGCATAACTGGCTGTGGAAAACTTTAAAGACTGAAAGTGGCTTTGAAAGTTTCTGATCTGAAAGCCTTAAGATGGGAATGTAAGTCTGTGAAGCCTTAAGATGGGAATATAAGTCTGTGAAGCCTTAAGATGGGAATATAAGTCTGTGAAGCCTTAAGATGGGAATGTAAGTCTGTGCCGTGCGCTTGACTTTTTACCCAGCTTCGATATGTGACCTTGGGAATGCCATGCAAGTTCTTTCATTCCTAGCTCTGTGAAATGGGACAATTTGACAGAACCACCGACAGAAGAACTGCTATGTATGCAGTGTTCTTTCAAAGAAAACTGTCTAATTAGTACGTTCTAATCACCACACATACAGAACATTCCTCTTCAAGAACCCAACTCCAAGAGAAATATTTAAGCAGACGTTGAAGACAGATTTTCTGAAGGGAATGGTTCTATAAATCTGGGAAGCACTGTAACAAGATTAGAAATTAACAAGCTGATTACATAATCCTTGACAACCTAGGCTTCGACTACACCGATACAGACGGTGATGAGTTAAGGACCGATTTGGGACAGAGTGTCCCAAGCCCTACAAAGAATCCAAACTGAGCCTTTTGATGTCGGACAGTAATCTGGGGAAAACTGCAGAAGGAGCCGTACACCTGTAGGTCGGTCCATCACTTACTTCCCCTTCAAGCGCCGAGGTGGCTTCACCAAGGCTCCTGAGACTTGAAGAATATGCTTTTTAAATGGAAGGGAGAATAAGAAACCGGACCGAGAGGCCCTATAGCCCTTGACTTCCATAGTCTTAGGAACCCGGAGCTAAATTCTACTCCAATGCGCACCTGACCCGAACTCACAGCGAAGCTCCTAGGTTGTAGCTGATCCCACTGTTAGTAACACAGCTCGAGGAAGCCTAAGCAAAAAGGGCTGCCACTTTCCTGGTTCCCGAATCCAAGCAAAAGGCAGCAAGGTGTTTGTTTTTATTTTAAATGCTTCGGAAAGAAATCAACAGGAACGGCGTCTCCCGACCCGAAAATAATCCGAGCAGTCCCCGGGGAGCCGCACTGCTGCCCCTTCCGCAGCTCGGCTCCCTTCTCCACAGACGACAACCGCGTCTCCTTGTTATCGTGAGGCGGCGGCCGCTCGCAGACGCCCTGCACAGCTGCCGGACCCCGAGGCCCACGGGGAAACTGAGGCCCGCAGAGCCTGTGCCGCCCCGGGCCCGCTGCGGGTACAGCGCGGGGCCGCGACGACTCCCGCGCTGCGGCAATCCCGCGGCGGCCGCAAGGGCAGGGCCGGACTGCGCGAGGCCCGCAGGCCCGGCGAGCTCGGAGCCGGGGTGGCGCCGCGGGCCGCGTCCTCCGCGCAGGGCGCCCCGGGCCGAGCGCGCAACTTACTTTCCGCCTGCGGCGGCGCCCGCCCAGCCCCTCTGAGGCGGCCGCTGATGAGAAGCGCAGGCCCGGCCCACGCTCCCGCCCGGCGCGCCGCACTCGCCCTACCTCAGCCGGCAGGCGGGCATCGGTCCGCAGCGGCCGCGGCGTCGACAACTCCCTCCCGACCGCTGGAACCCCGCACCCAGCGCTAATCATAATACCGAGCGAGCGGCCGGGAGTGCGGCCGCACTGCGCATGCGCCGGGCTTACGTCACCGTGACGAAAGCGGCGAGGTGGGGTCTTGTGTGGGGGCGGGGCCTGGGGCCGGCCGGGGCGGGGCTGGCGGGGCGCACCTGCAGGCCAGCGCCGGGACTGCTGGAGGGCGTCCTGGCCCGGGCCTGAGGACAGCCCACTGTGGCGGGCTAGGGCGCTGGAGAAGAATAGGGATTGCACAGGAGGAAGCACCAGGACGACCGACAGCGACAGGATTTAGCAGCTCCAGCTGGAGCTTTCAGGGTACATCTGAGGGCAGGCACTGCATCTTGGGGTGGAGGACAGGGAGCACACACGCTTTATCCCTGAAGGTTCACTCCATCTCCTGTCCAGCAATGCGAGACAACAAAACGAATATACATATGCACATGCATATATATATATATATATATATATATATATATATATATATATATATATATATATATATATATATATGCATATATATATATATATGCACATATGCACAAACACGCATACACATATGCACGTGTAGATACACACACATTTTTTTCTTTTACTGTTTCTTCTCTCTGGGGATCCATTTGAAGAATTCTGTTGATTTTGTTACTATTTGACAGAAAGGAGCAAAACCCAGCACCTAAATGGAAGCTTGCCTCCAAAGTGAGCAGAAGACACTGGCCAGTCTAGACAGCCTCTGTGAACAACATGAAGTACACATCAGACATTAACTTGACCATTCATGGTTCTGCTCCAAGGTGACTCAGGAAGGGACCTTAGTGGTGGTAGGACAAAAGGGAGAGGACTCCCAGCTGTCACTCCTGGAAGGATGGTGAGCCACAAAGACTAGTCCTCTAGGGTTCCTGAAGAGGAGTCTGTTCCCTCATCCCCTAAGAAAGGTCCCCAGTAAAGAAAGACAGGAACAAAAAGAGCTTCTTACGTTGTCTCACAGGGGACACTGTGGCCAAAGTTGTCTCAGCTGCCTGGATAAAGGAATCTAAACGGCTTTTAGCAATCTCTCTGTTGGTCAGAAAATGTCAAAAGTCTTTTTCCTTTATTTATTTATTACTACAACATCTACTTTGCATGCCTGAAGATGGCTGGGGAGTGGAATGGATGGGGAAGGTGGTCTCTCTGGGTAATAACAAAATCTTCTGCTGAAATGGGGATTTGTTTAGCATTGGGTGGTGGAATACATGTAGAAAAGCCTCAAGTTTGGCCTCTGCTCCTTCAGGCCCCACCTCTGCAATCACTCTGACTTAAGATTATGAAAGGACAGTGTCATTTTATTATGGAAATTCTTTCTTTTTCTTTTTCATTCTTTCTTTTTTCCTTTTTATTTTTCATGTGTGTGTGTGTGTGTGTGTGTGTGTGTGTGTGTGTGTGTGACAACATCCATGTAGAAGTCAGAGAACAACTTGTAGGAGAGAAAGAGACAGAGACGTAGAGCGTGCGCGCGCTCTGTCCCTCCATCCGCTCTGTCCCTCCATCCCTCCGCCACGTGGATCCCTGGGATGGAACTCAGGTCACCAATCATAACAGCAGGCCCTTCCACCTACTGAGCCATCTCAGAGGCCCTGACAGGGAGATTCTAATTTAGACGCATGTTGAGCAACTGCTCCTAACTCCTAACTCGGATTTGCACAACTCATTCTTTTGCTGAAACACCATGACCTTCCTCCTCTGGGAGCTATCACTAGTCAGGGGACACTGTGGCCAACAGCAGAATAAAAGTATCACTCTAATGGTCTCCCAAGGGAAGTCCAGTGGCCTTTGTCCTCAAGTCTGTACCCCAAAGGGACATCCATAATCACAGGACAATGACCACAACACATGAGCACTTTAAAGTGGGCTGTTCATGTTGCTGTTGTGTAACACAGACTCTGACCAAAACAATAGATTGAAGTGAATCAAAATTATAAACTGATTTCAGTGAAATCAGCTCCAGTTCTCTTCCTGAGGTGAACACATAATGCTGTCCACAGATCAGCCATTTACTCACCTACAGGATGTCCTGTGAAGCTGGGGCACTGGTGACAAAAAGTGACCCATTTTCAGTCCCATACCTTCAATGTGTTAGTTAACATGAGATGATTATGCTTGGGCAATATTTTAAAAATATTTAAATACAAATTAAGGTATTATTACTTTACTTGGCTTTTAATCAAACTTGCTTAGTTTAATGAAGAAACCCCTCTCGAATCTGCCCCAAGGCTGTCTTTGATATACACTGCTTTTTTTAATGTTTAGTCTTTTCATGAACTTGCAAGAAGCTTTAATTAGATACACAGTACAAAATGACAAGACGGAGCTTGCAGGCTTGTGTTACAGTCTCTGATTCAGATCTCAAAAACAACAGAGTGGCAACTATTTAAGGAAGATGTTGTTTATTAGAAGAAAACCAGGGAGGGGCAATGATTTGGATCAAGATGTGAGAACCAAGCAATTAATGAAGAATTACTGTTCTGTTCTTGACCCTCAAAAGCAATGTGTTTAACAAGGTTACCCTATCCAGAAAGTATTATTTTCATCAATTGCAAAAAATGTTGAAAGTAAGTATATTTAAAGCAACAAGTATTGATTATCCACCTAAAGTGAATATTTCAAGTTGTGATTATTGATTTTTCTCTTACATTTTCAACTAGTCATTTTGTACATTAATACATTTCTAAATTTCCTAATGCATTTGTAAATCCTGGCTTCATCCCAGTTCACAGAAATACTTCTTCATTGGAATAGCCTCAAGAGTTCCTCAAAGATTCCTTCCTCACTCTCTGGCATCAGTTAACACCTCCTAACTCTCTCATCCTGTGTGTGAATTAATAATTAATGCCGTGTGTGTGTGTGTGTGTGTGTGTGTGTGTGTGTGTGTGTGTGTGTGTGTGTATTTGTGTGTATGCATTAATGTGGGTGCATGCCTATGTTTTTGTGTGCATGTGCACACACATGTGCTCTCACATGTGTGTTTGTGTGTTACACATCAGGTGCCTTCCTTCCTCAGTCACTCACTCTCCACCTTGTATTTTGAAGCAGCATCTGTTACTGAACCTGGAGTGCACCCACCCATTCTGCTAGAACAGCTGTCCGGGAAGCCCCAGGACCCTCCTGTCTCTGTCTCCCCAGTGCTGGGATCGCAGGCAATGCACTATGATGCTTGGCTTTGTGCATGGGTTCTGAGGATCCAGACTCAGTATCTCCTGTATTCCAATACTTACTGACTGAGCCATCTCCCTCCAAGTCATGGTAATGGTAACTCTCTCAAAAGGTGATGTAAAACAGTTAATTCTTAAACCGGGTTCCCTGTAGCAGCAGAATCCGCTTCTCCTGGGAACCTTGGCTGAAGTGTGAATTCTCTCAGATTGACTAAGTCAGAAATTCTAGTTTTTCTGTTTGGAGACTTCCAGGTGCTTTTGGTGGAAATAAAGTTTGAGAGCAACTGTTGATGAGCTTGAGTTTAAACTTCAGACAGTACTAACATACTGTAAGCAGTCTATAAATGAGAATTTTATTTAAAACAACAACAACAAAAAAAAAAAACCCACAACGTGGTGTTGTCAAAATACACAGTTTTATTCCCTCTAATGACATGAGCGTTTTGCTCCTATAGCAAATAATCACTTGCCCAAAACTTCTATAGAGACTACTAAACCCCTTATGTCCTAGCCCCTGCCCTTCCTCTTCTTTCTTCTCCCTCCCTCCTTCCCTCCCCCCTCTCTCCCTCTCTGTAACACATCTTCAGACTGTGTTAGGTTGGCCTCAAACTCACAATCCTCTCACCTCAGGCTCAGTAAGAGATTATATACTCCTGGTGCTCACCGTAGTTTCTGTGAGCCTCCAACTTTCCTGCTTCTCAGAAAGAGAATTGCTGTTTCACCCCAAGCCTTCGCTTTTCTGTTCCCTCTACTCTAAAACACCACCTACTTCTGCTGCTCCCAACCGTGAATACTGTAAATCCACACCTAGTTTTCAAACCTAGCCACCTCTGGGATACCGACTGCTGTGCCACTCCATTCTGAAGCGGGAGTTCTCCGAAACTGCACATACCACTTACAGGCATTTTATTTCTTTTCCAATCCAGATGTCTTTAGTTTCTTTTGCCTACTTAATTGGCTGGCTATAACTTCCAGCATAATATTAAACAGAACTTGGAAACCGAAGGTAATTTTTGTCTTTTTTCCTCAAGCTTACATGCACCTGTAGGTTGTCACTATAGAGTGTGAAGTTATTGCCACAGACGCCTCTTATCTGGTTGATAAATTTCATAGTTTGTTTTAAGTTTCTTCATGAATGAATAATAGATTTTGTCATTTTTCTGTATGTATTCACATAGCAATTTGGTCTTTGTTCTTTATTAGTGGTGTGATACTTTATAAGGATTTATTATTTGTGTTCACGTGCTATTTTCCAATGTCTCTGGTCTCAGAATCAGAAAGTATGTGTCTCTTCCTCAACTCTTTAACATCTGTCATGCTTTCTTCTTCAAATGTTTGACAGGATTCACCAGGAAAACCATCGGGGCCCAGACTTTTCTTTATGGAAAAACTTCTAATTAGTAATTCAATTTCTTAACTTACTCTGTTCTGACTCTCTGTTTCTCCTCAAATTAGCTTAGATTGTTTGTCTGTTTCTGAAAGTGTCACCTATCTTCCCTTTAAGATACCTAATTTGTTCTTCACACCATCTCTTAGCAAGCTTCTTCTCCTCTGCTGGGCTGATGGTGACATCACTCACTTGCTAAGATTTTTAATTTTTTTTTTTTACATAATTGACTTGCTTTTATTATTTCCCATTTTCATGTTTTTATCAATCTCATTTCTGATTATTATCACCTAGCATCTGTTAGGGATTTAATTTGCTTTCTTCTGGAACCTATTGTTTTCTGAGTTAGTCATTAAAAACTACATTTACCTTGAAATTCTGCTTGGCCACATCCCCTACATTTGAGAGGCTGTGATTCTGTTTCTAGTCCTTTCAAGGAACTACTTTGCTGTGTGATCATCTTCAACCCAAAGGCTTATTTAAAAGTCTGCTGCTTAATTCCCAACATTTGAGACTCACAGTTATTTCTGCCCTTGAGTTTTGTTATTCTGTCTTTCTCAAAGAACATGCTGTGGTGATTTTGATTTTCTGAATAATATTGGGGTTTGTTTTAGGGCCTAACATTGAAAATCCCTTCCTTCTTAAATATTAATGAAACCTGTCTACATGAGATGTCACTCCTATGATTACATAATATTGAAACAGAAATTATATGATGATCCTCCTGGAACCATGAGTCCCCCTCCAACACGAGGGGGAGGAGAGAAAGCTTCTGGTTTGTGGGCAGAAGAAGAAATCAGGGAATTCAAAGCACAAGTAGGTTTGGTGGAGTACCACTTTAAAGATGGAAGAGCCACATAGAGGGACCAAAAGGAAGTCTCTAGAAGCTCTGTGATCCCTAACCAAGAGCCAGAACACATGACATCATTCCTGCAGCTGTGAGGAACAGAATTTTTTCAGCAACCTGAATGAGCTTGGAAGCAAATTCTTCTGGAGCCTCCCACCCCACTCTGACTGGCAGCTTGGCTTCAGCCCACCAGGTGAGACATTAAGCATCAAATACATGTTTTTACACTGCTGAGTTTGTGGAAATTTGCTTTGCGGCAATAGAAAATTAACATATCGGTAGGCACAGTGGTGCACACCTGTAATTGTGGTACTTGGGAGGCACAGTCAGGAGGATCAAGAATCCTAAGATCACCCTTGGCTCCATGGTGAATTTGATGGCATCTGAGCTCCATGAGACCTTGTCTTGAAACAAGCAAACAAACAAAAACAAACAAACAAACGTGAGGAGAAGAGAAAAGAGAAGTAATATTTTAAAAGGCAAATATGGTTTTACTCTGTCAAAACTAGAAGTCCTACCTCTTGGCAGAATTAATTCAAAAAATTAAATAAGATTCTAGATTCTCTTTAAAAGTCAGAAGCACCATACTTTGAGATTTAAATTTCTAGCAAGGTCTGATCAATGCCTGTTCACACCCTCCCTGGCAGCCAAGGTCTGATCAGAGACTGTTCATACCTCCCACCCCCATTAGCCAAGGTCTTATCAATAGCTGTTCATGTCTTCCCTGTTAACCAAGACCTGACCAGTGGCTGTTCACACCCTCTGTGGTAGCCAAGGTCTGCGCATTCCAGTTCACATCTGCCTATCACCTGGACATTTCCTAGGCCTGGCTCAGAACATGGAATACTACAACATCTAGTCAACACATGCCAACTGTTAGTGAGTACTCAATAAGTTTGATTTAGTGAACAAACAGCATGGGGAGAGATTTCCATAGGAGCATATGAATAAGTCCTTGAGATGGCCAAGCCCTGTGGCACCTAGCAAGACTGAAGGATGTAGTAACAAAGCTTTTCCACCTCAAGGAGTTATTTTTTAAGTCCCACCAAGAATGTCTGGTTACACTCATTGACCCAGTATGTCACATAACCAGATCTAGTTCCAAAAGAGGTTGAAAAATGTAGTTTTCAGGTAACCACATGCTTCCTTAACCCAAACAAGGAAAGGAGGATTTTGACAGGAAGAAGAGGAGAATGGACTTTGGATTCAGTGACTCACAGGTAATTTAACATCTAGGTCTCAAAAAGGACCAAGATAAGCATCCAAGAAGCTCTCAAGGCCCTTCCCACCAGTATCTACCTCAAGCAACCACCTGATTTTACAGAACAGATTTTGTACATATTGCCTTTTATTCAATTTCATATGGATGAAATCACTCAGCAGGTTCTTCTGTGGTTGCTTTGACTTACAGACTGAATAATGAAGACAAAGAAAATGAGATCAGAATGACTTAAGCTTTCTATGAAGGAACTTAATGATTAGCCTTGAGGAAATCAAGGCTAACAGTGTGATGGCTGGACAGCCTGTTTTGAGTCCATAGTCATGGGGTACTCTGTCATGCTGAGGAGCCACTGAAGCTCCAAGGCCATGTCTATCATGGTGAAGGTAAGATGGGTCTTTCCCAATACAGACAGGGGGTGATAGGGAGACAGGCAGTGCAGAGCCTGTGGCTGGAGTTGGCATCTGACAAGTGAGCAGAACTGAGCTGAGCCACCTGTACACAAATGTCAAAATAGCAAAATTCATTTCCTGAGGGTAGCCTTGCAAATACAGCTTTACTCATTTCTAGTTCATGATTGTGTGTGTGTGTGCATTCCAGTGTACATGTGTGTTCAGGTGTGCATGCTGAGGCCAGGACAAACTGACATTTTTCAGGTCCCACTTGCCTTGGTTTTTAGACAGAAACTCTTACTGATCTAAAACAGGCTAAGTGGTCTAGGTGCCTGCCCTGTCTCTGCCTCCCCGCCACTGAGGTTAGAAGCATGCATCACCACATCTAGCATTTTTTTACATGGGTCCTGGGGAGTGAACTCATCTTCACACTTGGGAGACAAGCACTTTACTGACTGAGCTATCTCCCAAACCCCAACAATTCTTTCTTAGCTTTCCTACTATACCTCAGAATCAGGAGCAAAGATATGTAAAGTATTAACAACAACGAAAAGCAGAATAAGGAAAGCTGATTCAGACCTTAAGAACAGCCTGCCAGACCAAACAGTAGTCCTGCATTTACTGTGAACACTAACTCCCTTGCCTGCCTGGGGTGCGGCACCAGAATAATTCATTGCTCGCTTTCCCAGCCTTTTTTTCTGGCCAGTATCTAGGTGGAATTCAGCTGTGGGCCATGGCGGTGGGTTTGGGAAGAGCTTTTGTTTTTCTCATACAAAAGGACAGCTGCCACTGGCTCTGGCCTTCCCTTCCACCCTGGCTGTGGGCATACTGCCTGGAACTGGGGCTGCTCTCCTGAAACTGTGAGAGAGGCTGAGAGACTCACAGTGATGCTGGCGCTGGACCTCGTGAGCTGCTGATCAAATGCTAACAGCTGCCTGCTCCAGACTTTCCATTCTGTGTCTAAATGGAAAACTCTGTCCATCGTGTTGACCTATATCTGAAAGCAATTCTAACCAAGACAACTAAGATAAACTGCCATGTGTCATGGATAAGCAGGAAGGAGGTACAGTAAGGGTGCTCCAGGTCTCAATCATGTGTCAGGAAGATGACATGGGTGCTTATGATGCATTACGATGTATTACAAATTAGTCAAAAATGGGTAAAGAGGGGGGAAATAGAATGCTTTCCCTGATTTTCAAAGCAAAGGCCTAGGGAGGTGTTCAGTATGTAAAGTGCTTTCCATGACAGCAGGAAGGCCTGAGTTGACCACCAGAAACCATGCATGAAAGCTGAGTGTGGTGGTGTATGCTTGTAATCCCATCACTGTGGAGACAGAGACAGGGACAGGGAGATCCACAAAGCTCACTGGCTTCAAGTCCCAAACCAATGGGGGGGTAATAAAAGATAGCACCCAAGGAATGACACTAAAGTTGTCCTCTAGGCTCCACACCCATGCACCCCCATGTGTACCCATACCTACACACATATGAACATGCTTACACGCACATACACACACACACACACACACACAACACACCACAAAAGTTACACGCTCTTAAGCAACTTAAGACAGGAAGAGTGACAGATTAGAAAGCCACCACTTGTAGCACCTCCTAAAATGGTGAACTAGTCATTAACCATCACTAACTACTGGGTAAAGTTAACAGAACTGTCTAGAGTAGATGGGACAAGCTGGGAACTAAAATTGTTTTGTTGTTTTTGTTTGTTTGTTTTCCTATCTCTTGAAGTGGGATATTCACAAAGTCCACAGCATCTCCCATGGCATTTCTTGACCAAGAGTCAAATCCAAATTACAGGAAATGGAAGAGTTAAATTACACCAGAGGGAAAGAGTCAAATCCAAAACAGAGATCCTAGTCCCCACATGCAGACACAGACACATAAATAAAAACCAATAAATCATAGAAAAAAACCAGGAACACTGAGGGGAAGAGTAGAGGTAAGAGGGACAAAGACTGGGGGCAAAGGCCAAAGCTGGGTAGTGGGCAAACAAACCCAAGTCACCGTGTCTTATATCCAAGGAAGTGTAGAGCCCCAAAAGATGAAATTCCTGGTCTGGAACAGGAGCATTTCCTGTGACCCAAAAATTGCAGTTCCTACTCCCATATCTGCTACTTCTGAATCTCATGCCTGACCCAGGGAACCCTCTTCTGCCAGCTCCAAGTATATCCTTTCTAATACCTCCTTCACCCCAACCTTAGTTTTCTCTAAGTCATGCTGGTCACTTAAGCCAAACTTTGGTCTAAGGATGCCGTCAGTATTACAGGTCACCAGCCTTCAGGAAGGACTGTTTTCCAATAGTCATCAAAGGAAATCCAGCCTATCTGTCTCTTACCATAGTTGTTTAGGTTTTAAGTTCCTTCAGGTCTTGGCCATCGGTGTCACAGCTATGACTTCCCATCTGGATTAGTGGCCTCTTTGGTACCTTCTGCTCTCATAAGCCATCACAGGCAGCTGCCACAGCTCTTCCAGTGAACTTTCAGGTGGCTCCTTAACTTCACTCTAGCCTGTGAACTCCTCAGCAGGTTAGGGACCGCCAGACTTGCAGCTCTGTGTCCCTGGTGCCTCATACTTGCAACAGTGGATTAAACATATTTTAGTGAATGGACTGAGTAGTTGAATAAATAACTTTGAAGTTCAAACATCCAGCAGACTACCCTACTTGTTAAGAAAGGAACTCATCCACATGTCTTAACTTAAAGGAGTACTGCTGGGGGAGACAACATAATAGTCTTCAGAAAGTGATTGAAAGGTCTGTGGGAAAGATGGCCTGAGTTGTGTGGCCCCTCCCCGAGCTCCTTCTCTTTCCATCAAGAAGCTGCCTTTTCTGAAACAAGCAGCCTGAGGGCTGATTGTCCTCAGCTAGTCCCCTCTGCCTCTAACACCCAGGAAAGGGCTGGAGGGATAAGTCAGCAGTTAAGAGCACACACTACTCTTGGAGAGGATCCAAGTTTAGTCCCCAGCACCAACACCAGGCAGCGCACAACTGCCTGTGACTCCAGTTCCAGGATGGGCTGACACCTCAGGCTTCCAAAGGCAGCTGTACTCCCCACATGCAGACACAGACAAATAATAGAAAATAACCAATAAATCACAGAAAAAACCCGGGAACGCTGAGAGGAAGGTAGATGTAAGAGGGCCAAAGACGGAGGCAAAGGCCAAGCCTTCTCTAGCATTTCCAGCCTTAAGGTACATGGTAACCTGACTCACCAGAGGGTGACTAAACTCTGATCCTAATCAGTGCCTCCACCCTCCTGACAAGAGCCACTGCCTGGACCTGGTGCTGGTTATTAAAGTTCACTCTGCAAAGGGCCCGAGTTATTCATGACAGCCCCACATTAAGCTCTCAGTTACTCAAGGTAAGAGAGCACTTGGGGGTGGGTGATCAGACTCAAGAGAAGGGACAGACCACGTTCAAATCCAAAGTGATGGAAACAGCTTTTCTTTTCCACACAGGGAGCTCTGTCTAAACCTACACCAAATGAAATCAATCAACTGTCCCAATCCAGAGCTCTCCAAGGTTGTTGGTCCTGGTATAAACTAAGGGAGGAAGGGACTCCCTAGACTAAATGAATGTGGAATGCACTGTCTCCACATGTTTATAAACCCAGGCCAGAAGAGTTCAAAGCATTACTGTTATGAAGAGTATCTTTTCCACAGATTTCAAGCCACTCATTGTTAGTTTTGGTGGGGCAGGCACTGTCCACTGCCATTTTAGTAACATCTACAGTACCTGTCCCACTACAGGGCCATTGGGAAAAGGAGATCCTGGGGACTCATGGGCTTAAAGTCATACTTAAGGCTCAGAGGTGGCTACTCCATAATGCTAAGTACTAGGATATGACAACTCTCAGCTGTCAACCAGATTCCGGTCCATTTGATGCCAATTCATCATAAACGGCAACATACAGTGTAGAAATTTAAAAGCTTTTATTTAAATGGAGATGGAAATGTCCCCATAAGCAGGCATATGCACTGCCTTTGACACCTCAGCATGTTTGGCTCTGCAAGGCTTGCAAATGTGTCAGGAGACAGACTTCAAGAGAGTTGTGTAACAGTCACTTATCTTGTTGCCGAGACAAAATACCTAACCAAAGCAGCTTAGAGAATGGAGGGTTTGTTCTAGACCAGGGTGTGGGGGCATAGTCCATCATGGCAGAGGAGTCATGGTGGCAGGAATGTGCCCAGCGCTTTCCCTTTTCCTGCAGCCCATGGGATGACGCCATTCAGGATGTGTCTTCCCTCTTGACTTCAACTTCTTGGAAATTCCCTCACAGACATGCCCAGAGGTGTGTTCCCTAGGTGACTCTAGAGACCCTGTGATTGACAATCTAGAACAACCATCAGAAGCAGGACCCTTGGGTAATTTTATCATCTCTGTATCTCCACACCTCTCTTCACTGGCGGAAAGCACAGAGTCCAGCACTCCCGAAGTACATGTGGACTTAAGAGACCAGTGTCACAGATACAGATAGACATGAATGACTGGCACTGTGTCCTTTAGATTTGGGAAAGGAAACTAAGGTGGAAAGGAGCAAACTGACTTGAAGTGAGAGCCATTGACCCGGCATTTAGCATGTGACTCCTTCTAATTATTCAGAACACAGTTGAGCTCCTATCCCAATGTCCCTCAGAGATTTTCTAGAAGGTAAGAAAATATGAAATCACATGATTCAATGACATAAATTCATAAAGCTAAAAATAATATTGGAATTAATGCTCCAAAAGAGGTGATTACTATTCACAAAACTATAGATTTCATAGGAGGAGTTGAAGTGGGACGCGGACATCATCATCTTCTCCAGTAAGAGAATAATCCCCAAGCTCCTTTCTGCTCTTCCATGCCACATCCTTGCTCTACGGCCATCATGTTCCCAGCTTGTGTCCTCATGTTGACAGAGGACATAAGAAACAGTTTATATAGGTCAGGGGTATTTTAAAGTTCTCCAGCTAATTAATTTGGTTTAGAGTGTCTCGCCACCAGAAAAAAAATGACAAACCTTTCCCAAACACCTTTGGCTGTTTGCTCATCAAGAAAAGTCTCACATTTTTCTTAGTGTAAAAAGTGTCAAAGGGAAAAAAATGAATGTGTCTCTGAAGGGCTGAGGATCAGGACTGTTTTAGAATTCAGTACATGGCATGATAGCCCCAGAGAGCCAGGAAGAAACTCTCTGGAAAATGTGCATCAGGTCAGTGTCCTTTAGTTCTGTGTCACAGAAACGTCACATTGTAGAGATTGAAATGCTGAGGCCTGAGTACACTCTCACCCACAGGGCCATGAAAGCCACAGCAATGGCTGTGTTGTAATAGCACTTAGGATGGCATTCCAGATATTTGTATTGTGGCTGTAGGAACTCTTACTCCTTTATAGACCTCCAGAGGAAGTTCCTGAAATGTAGTTTAGCCATGTGCCAGGACCTCCACAGTGTAAATCCTACCAGATTTTCTACAAGCTAATTCCTAATGAGTCTACTATAAATATGTGGAGGTCAAAATAGCCTTAAAAGCCAGAACGATGGCACATTCCTGTAATCTCAGCACTCAGCAATCGAGTCAGGAGGATTGTGAGTCTAGGGTAGTTTAGGCTATGTGATAAGACCCTGTATGAACCATCCTAAGTTTGGGAATACAGCTCAGTGTAGAGTGCTTGCCTAGCCTGTGAAAGTTTCCAGATTTGACCTCTACTACTGTAAGCAAAATTCAGTCTGTTCATTTTTTAAAAAAAGAATTCTTTATTGTTTTAATTATGTATACATGTATATTTCTATGTGGGAGTATGCACATGAACGGGAATACCCACAGAGGTCAGAGGCATAGAATCCCCCTGGAGTTTCAGGAAGTTGTAAGCTGCCTGACATAGGTGCTAGGAACAGAACTCCAGCCCTCTGTAAGAGCAGTCTGTGCTCTTAACCACCAAATCATCTCTCCAGCTCCTTAAACTAGTATTTCAGCGGCTTTATTCCAGTAGGGTCCCTGGCCCCTAAGAGCCATGAAGAGCAGAAAGGGCAGTGTCATAGTTAGAGTTTCCATTATTGTGAAGAGACACCATGACCACGGCAACTCCTATAAAGGAAAACATTTAATTGGGTGGATTACAGTTTCAAAG
Source organism: Onychomys torridus (assembly GCF_903995425.1). Classification (NCBI taxonomy): domain Eukaryota; kingdom Metazoa; phylum Chordata; class Mammalia; order Rodentia; family Cricetidae; genus Onychomys; species Onychomys torridus. Next base: position 114,584,160 of record NC_050449.1, on the reverse strand, counting down.
ATTCAGTCCATTATCATCATGGTGGGACATGGAAGTATGCAGGCAGACATGGTGCTGGAGAAGGAGCTGAGAGTCCTTATGTCTTGATACACAGGCAACAGGAAATGGTCTCACTCACTGGAAATGGCTTGAGTATATATGAGGCCTCAAAGCCCACCTCCACAATGACACACTTTCTCCAAAAAGACCACACCTACTTCAACAAGAGCACACATACTAATAGTGCCAATCCCTTTAGCTACCACAGGCAGGCATCAGACACCGACTGTGACAGACTTAGGTCTGTTTTATTGTTGACTGGCCTTAGTTCAGAGTATGCTGACAAGCCCTGCCTCTAAGCATTGCAAGGTGAATATTTGCTGAAATCCTGGGGACCACTGAGGAAGGTCAGTATGAGCTTTCCCTGGTCCTAGGGAGTGAATCGAAACCTCCTTGGAACAGAAGCTCTGATGCCAGCCCATACTGTTCAACCCCAGAACACGGGTTTAGACTGGGGATAGGAGGATTTGAGAGCTGCAGCTGTTTTACACACCGCACGAGACACCCGCCCTTCTGTAACCAGCAGCTCCCCTCAGCCTGCACAGTCTTAACCGTAAAGAAACCCACACATCTTGGCACAAGGGAGTGTCTTTGAGCACACTCACTAAAGCCTTACTTGTGCAATCAGGAAAATTGTAAATACCTAAACCCCCATGGTGTTAGTCAGTGTTCCATCACCACGGCAAATGCCTGAGATAGTCAACTTAAACAGAGACAGAGTTTATTTCCCGTGTTGGAGCTTCCAGCCCATGACTGCTTGGCCCCATTGCTGTCAGGCCTGAAGTGAGGCAGCAAATTTGCAGTAGGGAGTGCCTGGCAAAACAAACACCCTCAACTCCCAATGGGGAAGTGTGAGAGGAAGAGGCCAGGGCTCCACAGTTCCCTTCAAGGGGACTGTCAATGCTGAAGGCCTGCCATTAGACCCACTCCTTGAAGTTTGCACCACATCCAATACCATATACAGGACGATTCAAAACCAAACTCATAATGGCCACGATTCTGTGCCTCTGAATAGCTGTTGGTGGTGGAGTCTGTAAAGCTTAACTTCCCTATTCTCTGGCAGACCATTATTGTGTGGCTTTCCTAGGTAGATCAAATGTAGGGACCAACAACTGATCAATGGAACAATTCTACCCAAGTTTAGTTAAGTGAGCCAATGAATTTATTAAGGTTACTTATTTAAAAAAAAAATGGGTGTCTCTTGGGAAGTTGCATTACTAAGTCCCATATCCCCAAATGGGTGTTGACTCACAAAAGCTGCGTCCCACAAACTCCCCACTGGAGAGCTGGTCCCAGCAGTCGCCTGCTGTTTGTGTTCCTCCAGGAAGAAGCCTTATGAGTCTTGGAACATTTGCGTTTTCTGAGCCTTCTTCATTTCCTTGGCTTCCTAAGTCTCAGGAGTCTCTCCACACTCCCAGAAGGAACATGTCAGCACAGAAGAAATTGGTACTCAGCACCATGCTGCTCTTCCCTTGCAACAGCAGTATGACATGTCAGAAGCACCTTGGTCTACACTGGCAACTGCATAGTAGGGAACTATCACCATACAATCTGCTTTAATCCACCTGTTAGACACATATGCAGACAGTTGCATTAGTATTTGACCACCCAGCTCTGATTACAGAATCAGAGAATTGCATCTGCATGTGAATAGCGACATGCAAGACTGTGGGTCTAGTTCTGTGGTAATAAATTACAAGCTATTACCTTTGTCTCTTACAATTTGATTTTAAATGTTTCTTCAATTAAAAGCAAAACTGTTCATACATACAAGTCCTAAATCTCACTATTTATTTTTAATAAAACACTTTTTTATATGAAAAGAAATATATGCAATTATGGGAAACGATGAAGGAATAGGGAGATCATTAAAGACACTAATCATTCCTCTACCTAGAAACGTATATTTTGTGGCACTTGAAAGAAGAAACTAGGTAAAGTCTTTTCTTAAATTTTCTTCTGGATGGAGTAATTTTAGATTTACTTAGAAGTCTCAGGCATAAAATATCTCTCATTTCCTCTCACCTGACTTCCCCTGATGGCAACATCTTATATAACTATAGAACATTTTTCAAAACTAAGAAATTAACAGTGGTACAACACTGTCAGCAAAACCACAAAACCTGTTCAGATTTTGCCAGTTTTTCCACAAACATCCCAGCCAAGGTACACAGAGATGGACTCTGTGCTCCATTTTTGCCTCATGCCTCCCCAGACATAATGTCAAACTACTGAGAAAACATTGTGTTTGCATTGTTTGATATTTTTGAGCTGTAGACTGAAGTATGTTGTGTGTGCAATTGCTCCATTGGTGATGGGGGAAGTCCAGAAGCCTATTTGGAATTGTCTTTGCCCAGGACCACAGGGAGTTTGACCTGCAGATGATTAGGTGTGAGGCTGTAGGGAGGGGATGGCAACAATGTTACCCTGATGGGGGTGCAGGATTCTGGGGACCCAGGCATTTGGCCTGAGGAGGCCATTTATTATTTCCCTTTTAAAGAGCAAAGAGCAAAAGCCAAGTCAAGCATCATGGTACAGGCCACAGCACACAGAAGAGATGCTGGCTGGCTGCTCTGTGGCCTTTGCTCCCGGACTCCCTCTCTCTTCCTTCCCCTTCTCTGGTGGTTAGGCCTTGACCTTATGAGATACATGCACAAATAGGTCATATCTTGCCTCAGCCTAGCAAGGAAGAGAGGCTATTTTGAGTGACCCCACCAATGATCACATAATTCCAGCTCTGCTCAACGCTAAGAGGTAAGGTTGCAGAGTCCAGGAGACTGAATCTTGAGATTAAGGAAGCTGAGTTCCAACAACCACACATAGATGCTGCTCAGATGAGGCAAAAAGGGCAGTGTTCAAAGAGGACACAACCTGAACAAGGCTGAAAGCAGGAAGTGTGCTGACATGGTCCTGCATCCAGAGTCCCTGGGTTGAACAGATGAAGGAAGTTCTTGGTCATGGTGTAGTTAAGGGATATTTGCTCAAGAGACTATAAACCTGTAATGGTTGCAGTAGAGTCCGAAAGCCCACCATGGCCCTGCTATCTCCATGTCCCTCTCAAACACCTCTTGGGTTCTCCCAGGAATCCTACCTTCCCTCTGCTAGTCAATAGATGGCCCAGCACATAGCCAGGTGGCTTTCCTACTCATCCTGGCTGAAGTGGAAGAGACTGCTCTAAGGGCATGGGCTAAGTTATACTGACAATGCAGTGACTCTCCAGTGTCACACGGATCCTCCAAGCTGTCTGGTGGTCTTCTAAAACCATAGGTTTGTACATTGGGCCTCAAGAACTGGAAGCTGAAGGGGGCCACTTGGTCAACCCCCAGGAATAGCTCAGAGAATTTTTTAAGGTTTAAGGGCTCTGTATTTAACAGCATGCTGGGGAACCAATCTTGGAGCTGCAGGTGAGGCCACAGAAATGGACTTGGTTACATTGCTACTCTGATGAAAATGACCTTTATCTGCCCTGGTCCTGCCACATCCTGTAAGTTCCCATCAGTCTCTGGAAGGCGGCCTGGGGCAGAGAAAGGGGAATTCAATTCTCCCAATTTTCAAGAACACACAAAAGGAGACCCCCAAGAGTGGCTGGGTTAGAATACACAAAGGAAGTTGCCTGCAAGGCAATTGTACATGCCCACTACTCTTGTTCTATCTCTTCAGTCCTCATGACTGCCTGCTGGGATCCAAACCGATCTAGTCTTAAGAGTTCCCAGAGGAGAGCAAGACACAGAGTCTTGGTTCTTTCCAGGTGTGTGTGTGTGTGTGTGTGTGTGTGTGTGTGTGTGTGTGTGTGTGTTCCTGTGTCTGGTGTGTGTATGTTCCTCTTGGTGTGTGTTCCTATATGTGTGTTTCTGTGTGGTGTGTATGTTCCTCTGTGTGTGTGTTCTTTTGTGTGTGTGTGTGTGTGTGTGTGTGTGTGTGTGTGTGTGTGTCCAGGTATGTGTTCCTGTGTGTGGTGTGTATATTCCTCTGTGTGTGTGTGTGTGTGTGTGTGTGTGTGTGTGTGTGTGTGTGTGTGTGTGTCCCTGTGTGTATGGAGACTAGAGGTCAGGTACTGGCCATCTTATTTTTTGAGACAGGGTCTCTCACTGAACCTGGAGCTGATTCAGCTGGACTGATTCCAGGGACCCTCTAAGTCCCACCTCCCGGTTGTTAGGATTACAAGTACAGGATACCATGCCTGGCTCTTTTTGTGGATGCTGGGGATCTGAATTCATGTCCTCATACTTACATTGCAAGCACATTGCAGACTGAGCAAGCTCTCCCCACCCCCGGCCCCCAGCAGTGGTTTGACACTACTGAGAAACTCACCAGTACTCTGTGCCTGGGGAGGGCAGGGCTATGAGTAAAACTGATAAGCAGAGGCAGTATGGGAGTCACATCTTGAAATTTGGCTAGCAGGAAGCTTGTGGGCAAGTTTAGGCAAGATGAGAGAACATTCCGGGCAGAGAGAACAAGCAGATGTAAATGAATGATGGTGTAAAATAGGTACAACATTTAGGAAGCTGTAAGTCATTCTTATGGCCGGAATTCCAATTTGACAAGAAAAGTTAAGGCTACTTACATAGTGAGGGGTAGATCACTTCTGAAACATCAGGCTTCTAGTTAAATTCTCTAGACCTGTGCTTTCTGAAATGGTAGCCACAAGTTATAGGTAACAACTGAATTTAAATTAAAATACAGTTTAAAAATGTAATACCTCACACTACCCATATTTCAAGGGCTCAATAACCACATGTGGGCAGGAGTTACGCTGAGTGGATAAGGAACAGACAGAGAACCTTCCTACCAGCATAAGTAGTCCTACTGACACCGTCTGACTGGATGATGGGGATCGTGAAAGAATCGTGGGCAATGGAATACAATGTCCATGTTTGGGTTACATATTTGTAGTCACTGGAAAGGACATCAGAGAAGCTGGGGATCAGTCAGTTGGGAGGCACCTGACTCAGGGCTGTGGAGACAGTTCTGAGAGTGAAGTGTTTGGTATACAAGCAAAAGACATGAGTTAGACCCCCAGCACAGCACCTACTGGTAGGTCATTGTAATCTCAGCCCTGGGGACATGAAGACAGGTGGTCCCTGGGGCCTGTCTGTCTAGTCATTCTAGAGAAATCAGTGAGTTCATCTCTCAAATAATAATAATAACAATATTCATATAATATCTATTCATTGTATATTTATAATAATTATTATTATTATTTAGAAGGAAGGCAGAGATAGAGGAAGACACCAGGCATTAATCTCTGGCCTCTACACATGCACCATCACTCCCATGTTCACACAGAAGACAGCTGACACAGCTTGGCCAGTTGGCTGACACTGTAACAGATTGTCTCCTTTTGCCTGGAACATACAAAGCTGAGCAGCCAAGGTTTCACTCTGGCTCTGATATCCTCCTGCTTTGCTTTAGAAGACGGAGACTCCCAAGAACTCTTGAACTAGTGAATTTGCACATCAAACCCGATGGCAATGAGTCTCACATCATCTCCAGAAGGAACTGGAGATTGTGATGCAAAGCTAAGTGAACTCACAAGACAAGGGCTTCCCTAGCTTTCCAGAAATCACACAGACCTAAGACCAGCCTTGCTCACATGGAGAAGACTTAAGTTTTCTATATGGCAATATGTCAAATATTTTACTGAATCCCAGTTACCTATTGCTAGAAGTTGAGAGACCATGAAGGCTGAGAACTGGTAAGTCTGTGGACAACTGTCCTTTTCCCCAGCAGATGCAGCTGTAGCCATGAAATTGAGAAAGTTGTTGCATCCTTGTTGAGAGAGTAATTAAGGACAACATGCCCAGTGTGCCATTGACTCAGAGGGAACACCTGGCAAACACTCCACTCCAGGCTTCTGTGTTCTGAGGGTGTGGACATTCCCACAGGAACCACAATAGAAGGTGAGAACATCACCCCCATGCTCCTGGCTGAGTCAGAGATTGGGAGTCAGGCGGCCTAGCTCAAGACCCAGTGTTGGCAGTCAACTGCATACAGGCCTCCCTGCAACACTTATTTCACAGACCCAGAACTCTCACTGTAAGCCAAGCCCTGTTGTAAACTGACTAGAAGAACACATTCATCCCTCACAGCAACTTAGGAAGCTGTCCTGTTGCTATCTGTACAGAGGAAACTAAGATACACAGGTGAAGCCATTTACTCAGGCTTTTATGGCCATTGGCATTCAAATCAAAGATTTGCACACTGCATTCTCTGAGGAAGTATACAGTATGGACCTAAGCCCTGGGGACCCCCAATAATGCACTGGATGTTGTTAGTGTTATGCCTACTCTAATGACAGTAACCCTCTGAGGGAAAATAAGTTCCTCTAAATAAGGAGGTCCTACATGTTAGTGGATTCAGCCACAATAGGACTCCTTTCCTGGTGACTCTTATGTCCTGTGTGGTCACATCACAAGCTTTCAGCCACCTTCTGTGGAAAAATATCTCTTTGAGAGGTGTTGGTGATGTCTGGTGTCAAAGCGTGGCATGCAGACACACAGCTGGTGATGCATACCTGCAGGCTTTCCCAGCACAGAGCCAAACACACCTGCAGCAGGCTCTCCCACACAGCTCCCACTATGGGGAGCTGGACTCACCCTGGGTCCTCACCACCAGCTCCAGTGGTTGGCATGTGTCTGTCTAAGAGTGTCTTTAACTGATGCTCACACATCCCAGTGGGGGAATTGCTACCCAAGGCTGAGTCTATCCCAAGGACGTCACCAACCAAACTCTGGCCCTGGGATCAAAAACACAGTATCTGTAGAGATTACTTGCATTTTTTCATGGGCCAGAGGACAATAATGAGTATATTCCTTAACATCTTTCCACATTAAGAAAAAAATTACACTTTATTTAAAACATGTGAAAGAGGCGATTACAAAACCACATAAAAATAATAAATATATCTTATATTTTGAGCCAGGGTCTCTCACTGAACCCAGGACTCACCAATTTGGCTAAACTGGTTGACTCATAAGCCCCAGGGGTCTCCCTGTCTTTGACTACCCAGTGTTGGGATTACCATACCTAGCTTTTTCCACAGGATCTGGGGATCTGAACTCATGCTCACATTGCAAGGGCTTTCCCATAGCTGTTTCTGCAGACCCCATGCCTTCCTGTTTTTAGACTATGTCTGAACATGTAGTCTAACCTAACTCTAAGCATCCCAGTGGTGGGTCAAATGTTAGTGGGGAACTGAGAGGCTGCAATGCAGTGAACTGAGCCTGCAAGGGCTGGCATTGAGGATCTCTTTATTTTCATGGCAAAGGCTGACATTGTTTATGCATTTATTGTCTCCACTGTCCTGCTCTTGCTGTGTCTTCTGGATGACAATAGCCTTCCAACTCCCACACAGCTCTAGCTGTGCCAGTTTCAACCAATGCTGGCCATTCCTCTCCCATGTCCAATTCACTGGACACTGATTCCCTGGCCAAGGCATCATTATGTGAGGTTGAGCCATCAACAATGGCTTGAAGCACAAGTACCACATGGAATCAGGAAATATGACCTTTATCATTTCAAAAACTGCTACAAAGTTTCTCCCTACTGCACAGTGGATCTGGCCTTCCTCCCAAACAGAGCTGCACTGCACTTAGGGACACAGATGCTGTCCCTCTGGGTCACCCCTCAGTGTCAAGGACTTGCAGGGTTTCTGCTCAGCTGATCAGCATGTTCTACAAACCCTCTGCCCTCCTCCTCAGATGCTAACACCACTGGATGCTTAATCTTAATGTCTTGTCCCTTAGTAACAAATAATTGGAGCATTATTTTTCCCACTGTGTTCTAATTTGTGACTAGGTTGTTTTCAGCTTATAGAAAAGTTCCAATAGAAACTCTGTCTACCTACTGACAGAGAGGTAAATTCACCTGTATACTTTTTGCCCCAGGCCCAACAAAACTTATGAATTTTCTGGATCAGCTTTCTAAAATGAAACCCAGATGTCCATCCAAGACAGGGCCACCATGTCACTTTGGAGGTGGGGATAATTTGATTTTAAGATTTAAGGTATTTTAATTATAGTATCACAAGCACATGATAATGAAAATAAACAAACCCCTCCTCAAAGGAGCTCACAACGAAAAGCCAGCATCTCCTTCAGTTCTAACTCATTCTTATGCTTGTCACTGTGATAAAATACCCCACGAGAGCAGCATGAAGGAAAAGGCTTCTTTTGATTCACAGTTCAAGTGTTCAGTCCACCACAATGGAGAAGCCAAGGCTGCAGGAGTCTGAGGCAGGTGCTTACATCACATTCACAAAGAGAAGAAGAGATCCATGAGTGAATGCTTGTGCCCAAGTCACTTTCTCATTTTTATACAATCCCAGTACAAGGAATGTGCCACCCTTAGTGGGCAAGTATTCCCACCTCAACCAGCCTAATCAAGATAATTCCCTACTGGCCTTCTCAGAAAGTAACTTAGATAATGCTTCACAGATGTGTCCAGAGGCCTATTGTCTAGATGATTCTATAATATGTCAAGTTGGCAATTATCACTCTTCCAACATCTGCTTATTTACTCTATTCCCACGACTCTTCTAGAAGCCTTTTCCTGTGCCCTAGATCAGGTTTCCCAGAACCAGAGCCTGAGTGAGGATTCAGGCTCTCGAGGTATGAGGACAGAGGAAAGGAAGCAGTACAGAGCAATGATGGGTCTTCGCTGGAATCAGCTTCAAATCGCCTCTGCAGGGAACTCCGGGCATGGATGAAACCAGAGTCAACCCACATTGAGCAAAAAGAAAGTTCAGCAGGCCATGGGCTAAGAGATGTCCTTGGTGGAAGGACAAACCTTCCATGGTGCTTGATGTGAGCTGTTTACAGTGTTAGCAGAGGGGCCAGATGCTCTGGGCTGGTAATGGAGACCGAGAAAAAGCTTTGGGTAAGAAGTAGGATTATTAGATTAAATGGTGGAACAAGCATGTAACTCTCAAAGCATGCTTCAGGGGAAAACATGGGCAGGACATTTAGGCACAAGCTCAACATTCATATGTCACCATAAGTTAATCTCTCAAACATGACGCTAGGTAAGGCAGGCCCTTTGGCTGACAGAACGGAATAAGGCGTGGAAAGTTGGGGAGGAGGAAAACTGTACACTCTTGCCATGTCAAGCCAGGTTCTTTGCAGTGGCCTGGCAAGTGGCAGGAAGAGCATAAGGAGTAGCAAGAAGTCGAGAGGCATTTTGTGGAATAAAGGCATTGGAGACTTAGCGGGGTACTAGGCATATGACCCTGAATGAGAGGTGGGAGAATCTAGAAGTAAATACCTTCATGTTTACCAAGAAATAAGAATTACTCTTTCTTTCCTGTGTTCTGTTTAGCAAATATTTTGATTTTTTATATAGAATATCAGACAATTAGAAAAGTACAACACACACACACACACACACACACACACACACACACACACACACATCCCTCCCAAAGTCTATGTGTGAGCACTAGCCATTTGGTACTGAGAACCGCTCTTCTCTTCTGCTTGGCGTTTGGAGGAAGAGGAGTCTTGCTCTGTGAAGTCTGCAGTGTCTCCACTCCCAGACTCCAGAGTGAGAACAATAACAGGATGGACGGACTCACAGCCCAGGCAAAGGTTCCAATCAGGCAACAGGCCCGGGGAGCCCAGGCAGGAGACTCAGGGTTAGGGTCCCTCTGGGGAACAAAGTGGTAGGCTTGTGCCATCTCTCCACCACATCCTTCTTAGTCACATTGCCATTGTGCTGATAACCTCTCTCCTGTTTCCACTCCTCAAAATGCAACATCAGAGACATAGCTCAGTCTTCATTCAAAATGAAAAAATTATATATACACAGCAACTTGTCTGAGAAAGCCAGAAAGGAAACTCCTGTTTACCCCAAATCTAAATAATAAGAAGGCTCAAAGAGCCAGAAGCTGTTTGGCATGGCACAGCCCTGGGAAAGAGACAGACATGATGGAAGCTATCTGGATTGGAGAGTTAGTTCCCAAAGCCACTCCCTGTGGGCAGTCTGCAGCCTTGCTTCTGGCCCTTTCTGCACTGGCGTTGAGAGGCCATGTGAGGTGATAAGCATTGAAAAAAACAACCTGCCAGCTTCTGTTGCTTTAGCAAAACAGCTCAGGACCAATGGCTTGTCAAGAGTGGGGCTGGGCACAGTGGTAGGTAGGTGCCTGTGCCCTCCTCTTCCCAGTCCTTCCCTGAGGTGGGAGGACTGCTGGAGCCGCAGAGCCCAAGACAACACAGTAAAAAGGCCCTCTTAAGGAAAAAAGGTTTGAGCTCATTGTTCTGGAGGCAGCAAAGTCCAATAACAAGGCTCCAGCTTAGTGCGGCTGTTGTTTCCTTGTTGTTGAGACCAAATACCTGACAAGAAACCACTCTAGGGAGGAGGGGCTGGTTCGGGTTTATGGTTTGAAAGTTCAGTCCATCACCAGGGCAGCAGTGGCTGCAGGAGTGTGAAGCTGCTTGCTCACAGTCCAGCAGATCCAGGGCCAGAGGAAGAATACTGGGGCTCAACTCGCCTTCTCCTTTCTGTGCTTTTAATTCCCTGGGCCCAACTCACGGGACGGTACCACCCCATTCAGGGCAAGTCCTCTTCACTCAGTTAGTACTCTCTGGAAACTCTCAAAGACACACCCAAAGGTGTGCCTCGGTGATGGCCTAGGTGTTTATTAATCCAATCAGATTAACAACAAAAACTAACCCTCACTGTCAGCATCTGACAAGGGCCCTCTTCCAGCATCATGATACGGGAAGGTGCCACATGCCAAGGCAGAATGATGTGTTAACCCAGATTCTTCTATAAAACCATGGTGCAACCGTGGGGTGTCCCCATTTAACTCTGCAAACCTTGTTACTTCTCCAAAGTTGATCCTCCAGACACCAGCAGTACATACATGTGAGGATTCAGTTGACATCACAAAACTTTAGGAGGACATATTTAAATCATAGCAGCTAGGATATGGCTAGTGGAGCTCATCAGACTTCTGTCCCTTGCAGGTAAAATTTAATAATGGAAGTGTATACCGTGTCCACTGCATATCCACATGCCCGGCACAGTGCTAAGGTCTCAGCAGGATTTCATATAAATAAAACATTCCTACTGTTTGGTTTTGTACTCATGAGGCAGGTGTTCAAATCATAGTCAATACAGTGTTGTAGGTGCACAGGGCTCAAAGTTCAAGGTGGTGAAGGAATTCTCTGTGTTAGGGCTTCCTAGACAGGCTTCTGTGGAGGGCTTCTTAGAGGGAAAAGGGAAATATATAGAATTCTAAGGATGGGTGACAATTTGACAGGTAAGTATGGGGATGGGATGGGAATATAGAAGATAGACATTTTCATGATTGATAGTCAGGAAGACTAAGGCTTACAGTACCAGTGTTGTGATGGAACTTTAGGAGTACAGTACTGAATGGAGACACCCTTTCCTGAAGAGGTTCTGTTGCAGGATTCTATCTCATTTAAAAGACAAAGTGAACTGGAATGATCAGAAGCTGACACTCAGTAGATAAAAACTAAAGAAAACCCAGGCATTTCACCAAGATGCCCAACAAAGAGGTTCCCCATGGAGGGGCGGGGGCCAGGGATGGGGAACTGACCTGGGTGGTAACTACAGAGGTGTTTATTGTCCAATAATTCATGAAGTTTTACAGGCATGTTCTATGCTGTTGTATATTTTTATGGCTTATGGTGGCCCAATATGACCTCTTCTTTGCACGCTCTCCCAGAAGTGGAATGGCACATGTCCCATATCTCTGGACAGGGCTTTTCACCATTAGCATTTAGCTCACTTGGTTTCCTTGTGATCTGAGCTATCAGAGGACTTCAGTGAACTTGTGATTCTGCCTGAGGGAAGCAGAGGTCAGATGGGCTCCAGTTCAGAGACTGCCTGCTCTGGTTTAAATGTTCACCATCCACACCAAGTTCCTGTGCTAGAAGTGGAATATTCAGGTACACATAATGCTGATATTTGGAGACAGGCTTTAGGGGTGTAGTAAGGATTCAGTGAGGTTGAGTGGAGGGCCCCATGATGCCATCATTGCTTTATAAGAAGAGAAAGAGCAATCCAGACTAATGACTCATTGTTGGGGCAGAGGTGATGTATATTTGGATTTTTTTTCCCTATACCACTAGCGGGACTTTAATGTTGTATTTCATAATACAAATATTTTAAATAAGAAGAAGACAGTGGCAGTATTGGCCAATGAGGTTGAGGGGGCCTGCAAGGAGAGGGTTCTGGAAGGGTAGGCCAGGCACTGTGACTGAATTTGGAAGGTGGTAGGACTCAGTTGCAGGTTTGGCAGAAGAGGAGAGAGGGAAGAACATATGGCCACTGCTCATGGCCAGAGCAAGAAACCAGAGTGGCCAGCACAAAGGCCTGACCAGTGGAGGGCAGGAGAAGGAGAAAGAAAAGGGTGATGTGAGTAATGTAGCTGGCTGGAGAGGAAGGAGGGAAGGAAGGGCCTTGGTGGGACTACTAAGAGGTTCTCAGGCAGGGTTAGGCAGAAACCACACCATGCCAAGGTGATGAAGGGAGACATGTATACCATACTTGATGCTGTATGTGATATCTGCAGAGAGTCTCAGATGGGAGAAATATTAGAAGGCCCTCCCTGAGTTTCTGGGGATTAATTAAGAAATTGAGGAGGGCTCTGTAACACAACAGACCATGCTCCTCTTGGAAGGTGAGAAGCTTCGTCCAAGCTCCTGCAGGATTAGTTTGCCCCCAGCATTCATATTTAACATCCTGTCTTCTACTTCGTGACCATTTAGTACCATTTAGTTGGCTCCCACAACCACTGTCTGTTAGTGGCCATCTTTCCCTCCCTCCATCATCCCTTTATAACCCTAATGAAAATCTAGATCCAGTGAGCTCAAGAGAGCCATTGCTGAGTGTTAAGTCATCAGAGCATGTTTCTTCTGGTAGATTCTATCCCACTGACCTCCACCCATCATGAGTACAATGGATCAGGGTCTCATGTACTTCAGGTTGGCCATGAACTTGTGCTGTAGCTGGAGATAATCTTGAACTTGTGATCCTTCTGCCTCCACTTCTCATGTGCTGGAATTATCAGTGAACACCACTCCATCTAAATCAAGACTTAGCCTCATGTTTGAAATTCACACATATGGTCTGGAGGCACAGCCCTGAACCACTGTAACAAACAGGGCTGCTGAGCTGGTGACTCTTAGTGATACTAAACTGTAATCATAAGAGTCACTCAACTTTTGAATAGTTTTATTTTGTTTATTGGTTTGTGTGGTGGGGAGAGGATGCATGCTGGGTATACTAGCAAAGGTCAGAGAACAACGGTCTGTTCTCTCCTTGCACTACGGGCTCTGTCTGGGGATGGAACTCGTCAGGTCTGTGCAGCAAATGTCCTTACCTGCTGAGCCTTTCTCTGGCCCCTCGCTCAGCTCCTTATGTTTGACTTCCTTGATAAAGAATACCTTAGGACTTGTGTCAACAACTCAACCAAAACCATGTGGGTCATTCCAAGAACAACGCATAGATCAAAATCTTCAAAATATACTTTAAATAATAAATATGAATTTGTTAGTGAGTGAATTGCTTTCTGGTTTCTGGATTTAATTTGTAAATGTGTTTTACAGACCAGGGCACAGAACTAAAAAATATGCCATATGGTGCTCTGGGGGCTCCTGGGAGCCATAACAGGGCCTGTAAGACAGCTCCACCACCGTTCAGAGGTCTCTGGGAGATAGTAGCTACAGAAGTGTTACTCAAAGGGAAGCATAGAGGAAAACACTGCATAAAGTAAAGCGGGAATACTTGGTCCATGGCATCCTGACCTCTGGACCGAGCATGGACATTAGGGGCTGGGACAGTGATTACAGCCTTGTCAGAAATCAAAGTACATGTTTTCTGAAGGAGAGTCTAATTTTTATTCTGCCTGTCCAGACTGAGTGCACTTTCAAAAAAATGTTATCATTTATTTGCTTTGAATTTCTTTTCCTGGTCCTCATTATTTTCTTTTTATTTAAGATTATTTAATCAATAAGATATATAGAGCAATCAGTATAAAGAACATGGATCTTAAATATTCACCTCAGTGAGTCTTTTGCAAGGACAGCCAAAGGAAAGCAAGCAGAAGGTATTTATGAAGAATTTGCCCCTGCAAAGCATTCAGCACCATCACCAGCCGTTAGCAAAGACCTCAAAGAGGGCAGAAGATTGAGAGGGCTTTACCACACCAGAAGGTTTCAAGTGTGCCCCAGCGGCAGGTGGTGGGCTTGGAGAAGACGGAGGTGGGCTCCCTAGAAGATCAGTATCTCTGTGATTGGCTAGGGTACAGGACTAGCTGCGTCTTTTGTTGCTGTAACTAAACCCCTGACAAGAAGCAAATGTAAGGCAGATTTATTTTGCTTCACAGTTTAGGGTACTCCATCACGGAAGGGAGGGGATAGCAGCAACAGGAAGCAGAGAGTGGAAAGGGGATGGGCCCATCCACAGTAGCCCACTCCCCAAAGGCTCCACAACCTTCCAAGACAGAACCACTGATGACCAAATGTTCAAACACTTAGGCGCTTCATGTGTGAAGCGAATTAGTGGACATATCTGGTTTTCTGTGGTTCCAGGTTGGAAAGGTTGGGACAAAAAATGTGGGATCCAGAAGTCATGACTGTGCGGATGGCGCTAAGCCATCTGGTGCGGGTTTCCTGAGCTTCTTAGATCGTTCAGGTTTTGTTATCCATATGATCTGGCTTTGTCCGGTAGCCAGTAGGGTACTGTGTGTGTTTATCACCACCAGGGCAGCATGGTTCTTGATTTGTATGTTAAAAATATTATTTTTACACTGTGTGTGTATCAGGCACAAGTGCAGGCACATGGTGTGCACAGTGCCAGTATGGAGGTCAAAGGATACTTTACGGAGCTGGTCTTAGGAATCAGACTCAGTGGTCAGGCACCTTTACTCACTGAGCCAACTCAACAGCCCAGATTAGCATGTTTGAAATTTTGAGTGTTTGGTAATTTTGAGCATATAGATTACAGAAAGTGTTAGAGCCACTTCCCACTGACAGAAGACTCTTGATGCACAAAGGAAGGTGGTTGTTTAAGTCAAGACTGGGTGGAACCTCCAGGAAAGACTGCTTCCCAGATGCTCTTGCAAGACCCAACTAAGGGAAGAAGAGACTGTGAAAGAACAAGGGGCTGGTACAGACTTGGGTGTCTTAGTATGCGGACTGGGTAAGAGAAGGTCCAGGGGTGCTGCACGGGACTCAGGAGAGGAAGCTGGGGCCAGAGGAAGAAGAAGAACAGTTAGTGAAGGAGGGTGGGGAAGGAGACTTCTAACACAGAGCTAAAGACATGGCTGCCATCATGCTGTGCTCCTTCAGACTGTCTCTCTTCTGTTTCCACAGAAGCGCGCGCGCACACACACACACACACACACACACGCACACGCACACATGCACATGCACACGCACATGCACACGCACATGCGCACGCACAGATGTGCCATTTCCCAGCCTCCCTAGCATTAGGTGTGATCATATGATCATATGACTACTTCCTGGCCAATGGGATTCAGAAAGCAGAAGTGATAATTGAACTCTCTAGGTTTCTCTCTAAAGGCTCCTCCCCTTCTCCTTTCTTAGTGGAATTCAGACATGGAACCATAAAGCATTTTGGCAAGGACACCATGCTAGAGTTAGTGGAGAAATAAGATTGACGTAGTCTGGGTCCTCCCATCATGAAGCCATTGTGTTTGCACTAGATTGCTTACATCCAGGTTGTTGTATTGGAGAGTATGGTTCTCTCGTATGTAACACTGAATCACTGTGACTTGGGGTCTTGTTACACTGTTGCCTTTGTGTCTGCATCCATCTATCTCTGTCCAGCCATTCATCTCAATTATTGTTTAAGTAGAAGTTGGTGTGTTACCTCCTGGTACAGCCCTGGGAATGTGTCCCAAGACCACTCTCATAGCTCATATCCTCAGGGTATCTGGTGTGATCAGCCAAAGAAAACACAAAGAAACTGCATCAAAGTCCAAAGGAGCCTTTGGCCCTGGCTTCAGGGCACTCGCTAGCCTAGCACCTAGTTACCGACCTTGATCTCAGACTGCACACTAAGAGCCAGTCTCTCTGTCAGATTGGTGCCTAAGAATTAACTGGAGCTAGCTTGAGTGTTTTATTACTATTCTTGCACACAGATTGATAGATCTTAGGCACAGTACAACTTCTTCCTCCTCCTCTTCTTCCTGTTGTGGAATATTAGTTTAAGATGTGTTGTATTAATTTATGCTGTGAAACATTTGTTTAATGATACAAAGATGTGTTGCATTCTTTTGTGTTACATTTGTTTAACTTTGTGAAGCTGTGTTACTTTGCCTGTCTAAAACACTTTATGATATAATAAAGAGCTGAATGGCCAATAGCTAGGCAGAAGAAAAGATAAGTGGGGCTGCTAGGCAGAGAGAATAAATAGGAGAAAAAGAGAAGAGAGGAAGAGTAAGAAAAAGGAGAAGGAGAAGAGAATGACACCCAGCTCTACAACCAGCCATGGAGTAAGAAGGAAAGAAAGGTATATAGAATAGAGAAAGGTAAAAGCCCAGAGGCAAAAGGTAGACAGGCTAAGTTAAGGAAAGTTGACTAAAAATAAGCCAAGCTAAGGCTGGACATTCATAAGAGAGATTAAGTCTCTGTGTATTTATTTGGGAGCTGGATGGTGGGCCCCCTAAAGAGTTAAAAATAAACAACAACAACAACAACAACAACCAAAAAAAAAAACTACACCTTCCTCCTACTCCTCTTCCCTCCACATTCTCTCATCCTGATCAGAAACATCTGTTCTAAGCATCATAGATCTGCTGTAACCGCTGATTTTGCTCATCAGCTATGTTCATAATAACTTCAATTGTTCTTTTCTCTTCCTTTTGTTTTATTTTTTATGTTTTTCAGCAATTCATCGAAGGTCACTTCATTCTAGGGTCCTTGGTGAGCCTCAAGGACATCCAGCTCCCACATGCCTGCTATTGGGAAAACAAGGACTCCTTACTTCCCTGCCCTATTGCACAATTAAATTAGCATTCTTAAAACTTCCCAAGATGCTGTAGAAACAAGCTCTCACCCACAATGCATCACGGTCTCAATGGGCCCTTCCATTGCTCCTTGCTGGAGTTCCCCACTCATTTGCCCTTGGTTTGTGCAGAGGACAGCCAAACTGTGGTCTCTACCACTTCCTGTTGCTTGATTAATTATTGCCAGACTTTGCTGTTCTCCAGACTAGAAATCAAGCCAGCTGAACTGGCTTTGTGTTCAGGGCATTTCCCTTTCGTTATGCCAAATCCATTCTTGACCCTAATTATATCAAATATGCTTCCATAATTTTCCACTAGGTGAATTACAATAATGCCCGGAATACAGCTCAACCTCTCCTCCTCACTATGACTCGATTATAAAGCATCCACAGATCTTAAAACATATGGTAGGTTTCTTCCCATGCTATTATACTCTGGATCACCTAAAATGCTTCTAGGGCTCGAATCTAGTGCCAGGACCCCACCGAAAGCAACTGTGAGAGACTGTGGACTGAATTTTAAACTTGGAGCCTCCTCAACATCAGAACCTGGGGTGTTCTCTCTCTCTCTCTCTCTCTCTCTCTCTCTCTCTCTCTCTCTCTCTCTCTCTCTAATACACTCTTGAGCTGTTTTAAGTATACCATTTCCCCTTTGTTCCCTGACTCCCCTTTACATCTGTCATCCAGCAATGATCAGCCAGCCAGCAGCTCCTTCTCAAGAACAAGCCTTGGCTCTCTATCTCTGCAGTGTGAAGGGTTTTGTTTGCTTTTTGTTTTTGACTGTGTTCCAGATGAATGCTTCCGGCCTCCCTGTCTACTGTGAGACTCACACAGGCTCTTGCTTCCCCTCATTCTTCTTCGGGCACCATCTTTCTCTGAGCACCAGTGGCCAGGGAAATCTCTCCTTTAAACACATCCTGTCAGATACAAAGAGCAAAAACATCGCTGACTGGAAGTGGGAACTGGGGTGGCTTGGCTCTGTTTCCTACTACAGAAGTTCATCAGCATTTACACTTTCTAACAGGGTGTACTGTTAGCTGACAGGGAGTGGGGCTTAGTCCATGAAGATAAAACTGTCTTTTTATGTGAGTTCTGAGGATCCAAACCCATGTTCTCATGATTGTATGCCAATCATTTTATCCACTGAGCTATCACCTGGTTTTTGTTATTTTAGTTTAGTTTATTGGTTTTGTTTTTGAGACAGGGTCTTACTATGTCACCCAGGCTGACCTTGAACTTATGATCTTTCTGCTTCATCCTCCTGAGTGCTGGGATTCCAAGTCTGTACCACATTACCAGCTACCAAAAGTGTCTTAATAGGAGTTCTTTGGGGTTTTGCTGCTGTATTAGCTCTCCCAAGATGACTTTCTATGCCATCAGGTATCTGATTGTTCAGGATTCCAAGCCATATTCTGTGAAAGACCTAAGACTGAGCTTCTTTTTGCCTTTGATAGTTTAGTTGACACTTGACTCTGGACAGAGTATCACATCACATCCATAGGCAAGGCATAGGAAAAATGGAAATGGCTCTGTTCAAAATCTCAGCAGAATGGGTAAAAATAGTCCCAGTAGGTTTCTAGAGGCCCTTCAGAATCTGCTTGATTGTGGTGACTTCTCTAAGTAGAGCCTGACAGCTTGTTATACAAAAGGTATGTCTGAAGCCCTGTGGGCCAAGTTTTCCATCGTTTTGTGACACCAGGGTGGGAGAGAGGGAAGGAGGGAGAGAGGGAGGAAGGCTGGCAGACCAATAGAAAAATCAAAGCCAATGAAAATTGAAAGTCAACAGTTCTCACATGGGCAGGAACAAGATTTACAGCTAACAACCCAAGTGGGAATGCTGACTGGGATTTATATATCCACGCAAGCCTACATGCCCTCCTTACAAAAGCATTTCATGAGAGGAATCTAAGAACACATCTCTCCTCTTGTGCTTAGAAGCATGTTGCATTAATCCTTTTTTCATCAGATAAAGGAAATATGAAGAATTGCCTATTGAATATTCCTTAAAGACACTGTGTAAGACTAGAAATGAAATTATGTGAGAATGGATCACGATAAGGAACATTTGTATCAGGCTTGACAGCAAACTTCAGGCTTGGATAGTCATCCATTCTTTTGATCTTCACAACAGCCCCACAAGGCAGATAAAACTGACAGTTTTTATTAATCTCATTATGGGATAGAAGAAAGGCTCCATGGGTGTCCAAGACTATAGACTGCCCTGTGTCCATTTTGTGGCTTTCTTTACACCATCAAGGCATAGCAGAAGGAGAACTCTGGATTAATAACTAAAGAGAGTTGGAGTTGGAGGCATTGGCCTGTGTGAGGTCTTGAATCAAAGGCCAGAAGGACCCTAAATATAATCCAAAGCTGTGTGGTCTGATAAACATGAAATGGGGCTTTATAAGTATATAATGTATAAAATGGGGCTAGGCAAAGGGGGTTATTATGGGTAAGAGGGCAAAGAGGGCAAAGAGTGATTATACTATTTCTACAGAATCTGGGAAGGCTTAGATTCTAAGAAATCTTGTGAGAGAGAAGTCTTTGGTGAAGGGCTCAAAGCTTTCTCCATTTGCTTTGACATTTGAGTCAGGGCCAGGAATCCACTGATCAGCAGAGTCTCAAAGTGAAGTTTGTCTGGAGTCCTTAGTACAGAACTTTTTCCATTTCAGCAGTTTGTGTAGAAAATAACAACAAAAATCTCTACATTGGGCTGGACATTGGCTCAATTGGTACTGTGCTTGCTTCATGAGTGTGAAGCCCTGGATCTGTCCCCAGCCATGTATAAACCAGGCATGGTAGCATACACCTGCAATACTAGCACTCCAGAGATGTAGAGACAGGAGGGTCAGAAGTTCAAACTTATTCTCCTTTGGCTACATAACCAATTAGAAGCAAGCCTGGGATACACGAAACCCTGACTCAAAAACAAAACTGTGCATTTTAACAATGCTTGTCTTAGTAAAGTGAGAAAAAACAAACAAACAAACAACAACAACAACAAAAACCCTACACTAGAAGTGGGGTCCATGTCTGCTGGAACCAAATGCAGCTTCCCCTAGAGGAACCCAGTCATCTTTCCTTGGCATTGGGGATTCTGGATTTGTTTCCAGCATAGGTTTGTTTGTTTGTTTGTTTGTTTGTTTGTTTGTTTATTTAATTCTGGTTGACTGAGGCACATGGTTCAGATATTTTCTAGTGTTCCTGATCTCTTTGGCGGGCACATGTGTGTCATTAGGGCTAAGTATGCCCTGTAGTGGAACTTGACTCCAGCTGATGCACATGCTTTTCCCATGTTGCTTAAGGCATGCATTGCTAAATGCAGCTTTGTTTGTGTAGTTGGTATGAGAGAGCACCAGGTAATCATATCTTCAGACTTACAGGTCCATTAGGATTTTTTGCATAGATAATAGTTGTTTTTGTTGTTGCTAAGCAGAGATATTTTTTTCTCCTTCCAAATCTGTGTATCCATTAAATGTTTTATTGCATTTATTTTTATGTGTGTATTTGTGTGTCATGCACATGAAAGTCAGAAGACAAGGTGTGGGAGTTGATTCTCTCCTTCCACCTTTACATGGGCTCAGTATAGAGCACAGATAACCAGCCTTCTGCAATGTGTGCCTTTCCCTGCTGAGCCATTTCTGGGGTCACTGCATACCTTTTTCCTAATAAAACCTTCCTTATATGCATCCACACACTGCACAAGTCAGCAATTTAAGGCACTTGTGATAAGGTATAGGTGATTCTTGACTTTCCATCACATTTAGAGCGGTGTTGCCCCACACCAGAGAAAGCCCCACACCCAGCAGCAGTCACCCCTATTTCCCCTCACACTGATCCCTGGTGGCTACTCATCTGCTTTCTGTCACCGTGGATTTAGCCATTCTTGACATTTCATCCAAACTGAATCAGAAAATATGTGGCCTTTTGTGTCTGGTTTCTTTCACTTAGCCTCATATTTTCAAGGTTTATCTACTTTATAGCATGTACCATTAATTCTTCCCCTCTTTGGGTGACATTCCATTGACTGGATAAACCATATTTGCTTATTCAGTTGATGGACATTTAGGTTGTATACACTTTTGGCTCTTATGAATAATGCTGACAGTGAGCAGTCATGTGTATGTTTTTGTGTAAATGCTGACTCTGGTTCCATTGGGTGTATATGTAGGAGTGGGACTTCCAAGTTATGTAGTAACTCTATGTCTAACACCTTGTAGAAATGCCAAACTCTTTCCCAAAGTAGCTCTAGCTTTTTGTAGTTCTTTACTGAAATAAAAATGTAAGTTTTACTAAGGAGTTAGCAATTGGTTCCACAGTTCCCTGAATATTTGCTAGCTTTTCTGGAACCATTGACATTTCCTGGTTTCATACCTTAAAACGAACATGCCGAAAGTGCCATTTAAAATATATACTTCTCCAAAAGAAATAAAACATTCCCAGCAGGTGAAACATTGTCCAACTAAATTTTGATGCAGAGAATGGTCAGTAAAGTTCCAGCTGATCAGCCTTGTTGGAGTGCAGCTGGGAAAGACCAGAAGAAGAAGGGGAAAGAAACAAAGCAACACTGTGGAATTAAACTTCTTTTTCTAAGGCAGAGTAAAGCTAAGCATTTATCTTACTTGGAAAGACAATAGCAGATGTTGAACAACTGTCTGGGGTGGTGGAGCTCCATCAGGAGGATTTGCAGATAACTGTGCTGTGACTGCCCTCACCGAAGTGATGCTGCTAAAGGTGTACTTGGTACAAGATCTGTGGGACTGAATCTCAAAGCACAACAGCACTGTGAGGTGAAGCTGAAACCTTCACTTGGGTAGAATCAGGGTGCAGGCGCTCATATAGAGCTGGAACCCAAGAGACCAAGGGAGAGGGAGAGGGAGAGAGAGCACATAAAAGGTGGCCAGCCACAGATGATCAAGAGTAAGTTAGCACAAAATGTACCATACACACAGGGCTAAGGCTGGTCCTATTCGGCCCATTCACACACACACATGCCCCCCCTTCCTCAACCCCTTCCCATTCCCCCACCTTCCCCAACATTCTTTAGGGTCCAAATTTCTCCTTTGAAATGCAAAAAGATTTCAGGAACAGAGGCCTGCCCTAGAAGGCTGGCTATAAAATGCCTGTGCAGGCTGCAGGGTCAAGCTCTGATGGTCTGTGTGGCCTCCCAGAGGCTAACATGAAATCAAAGAGACAGGATAAATGGAACTATGTCCTTCATCTTGGCATGAGCCTGTTTTCCATCCAGGAAACTCATTGCTTCAGCTGGACTGGCTGGCCAGCAAGCCCACAGGATCCTCCTATTTCTGCTTCCCCAGAGCTGGGATGATAAGCATACACTACCACACCCACCTTTTTTTTTTTTTAAAGATGGGTCTGGGGAACAAACTCAGGCCTTGTGCTTGTAAAACAATCAATTGAGTCATGTCCCAGTCCCCCCAAATTCAAACTTTAGCCCAAGAAGGGGCTAGAGAAACCAATATAAGCAACAGAGAAAAAAATCAGTTACTGAATTGAGAAAAGCAGGCTGAAGGCTATGAACGTCAAATAATATGGCTGACGAATCCTTCAGAGTCAGGGGCTCTCTGGAAGAGCTGTCCCAAGTGACCGGTTGCTTAGGTGATGGGCTGTCTTCAGCTAACTCAATGGATGATGATCACCTTTTTCCCTTTCCTGAGAGACTCCGAGAGAATGAAATCCATATATTTTCAGCAGGTGCATGTATTTCCTTTGCGTATGAAATGAAACTAAGGAGATAATTTTAATGAATTATGGATGCTCACTTCTAATGGGGAGACAAGCGAGGCTGATTCTCTTTTTAGAGAAGTCTCTCCAGCTATCTAATCTATTAAGGAATAATTGAAGGGCAACAATCACTTCCATGAAGCATCTACTAATGATGCTGTTCTACAAACAGTCTCTGCATTCAGAAGTGCCAGTTGCTAAAAATGGACCATGACATCACTGAGGGTGCTGGAGTTTTTAACAACTCACAGATCCAGGAGCTTAGACCCTGAGAAATGAGGGCTGTTTCTGTTTTCTGTTCCCTTTCTTGACAGTGCCCCAGATCCTGCCTCATTTGTTCTGAAACATTTGCTTCCTCCCCCCAAATTCAAATCCTTTGTCTACTTTTGTGTCATGAATCTTATAATGAATCCAAAAATACACCATTTCCATTAACTGATTCACATCCTTTATCTCATTCAGCAAGCTTCCAGACAGCTGACAGAGTGAGCACCACAGCCTGGGTCTATCACAGTTCCTTCCTTCATTCTTAATATTGCAAATGAAAGGTTTGGATTATATATGAATTAGGGTTTGTTTCAGCTGTAGTAGAAACCAAAGCATCACTGGCTTTTATTAAATATAGGTTATTCTGTCTCCCATGAGTTAAACCTAGGGCAAATTATACAGGCAAGGTAGCTTCATGACCATCCAGGACCCAGGCTCCTTCTATATTGTTGCTCCACCATCTTCCAAACATGTCTTTTGCCTCTTACTCTAACATGGTGCTATTGCTCAAATGGTTGAGTCAACGTGTATGCCATCTGTCCAAAAGCATATGTCACCTATGCTGGTTAGTTTTTATCATCAATTTGACATAACCTTAGTCACCTGGGAAGAAGAGACTTCAATTGAAGAATTGCTTCAATTCAAGTTTGGCTTATGATCATGTCTGTAGGGCATTATTTTGGTTTTTAATTGATATAGGAGGGCTGAGCCAACCATGGGTCATACAGTTTCCACCCAGGTGGTCATAGATTCTATGAGAAAGGTAACTGAGCATGAACCAGAAAGTGAGTCAGAAAGCAGCAGTCCTTCAAATTTTCTGCCTTCAGGTTCCTGTCCTTGACCTCCCACAATGATGGTTTGTGACCTAGAAGTATAAGCTGAAGCAAACCCTTTACTCCCTCTAGGTTGCTTTGGGTCATAGTATTTATCATAGCAACAGAAAGCAAACTAGACCACCATCTCTTTAAATGGCACCACTAGAAATCACACTCAGCACGTCTAGTTAAAAATCTGTTTCATAGATGCAAGAGAGTCTGGCAAATAAGACCTATTTCTTATTCTGAGGAGCTCTTGAACCATAAAATTATTACCCTGAAGGAAAACAGAAGTAGATATTGAAGTAGATATAAGAAGATCTAGTTGTCCTTAGTTTAATTAGATTGGTGATTTTAAAATTGTGCTCTTTAACTTATCATGGGATGGGGGAGGACTTGTGGGCCCCACTCCTCCCTGAAAACTTATATGCAGTTAATGGTTGGTGGAGGAAGGAAAGACATTGTCAGTGGTATAGCTACTGTTATGTTGCTCATGCTCCTATAAACAAACCCTAAGGGAAAAATTGGGCCATACACATTAAGAAGAGATGAAAGGGAGCAGCTGGAAAGAGGAAGTAGATATCAGAAGTTGGAGGGGGACAAGAGAGGGCAATGGGAGGTAAACCTGGTTTCAATAAATTATATGCATGTATTGTCATGACAAATCCATCACTATGCATAATTAAAATGTGCTAATACAACATTTAAAATGGTTTCTTTCATAGTCCTAGGTTTTAGGGGTGTTATACAGAGACCATTGTGAATTTATGGGGCAGGAAGGAGTGGGTGAGTTTACATGTTTTAGAAAAATATTTCAAAATCAGGACATCTCCCTTTTGAAGTACAGTTGTGTTATGTGTAATGGTGCTTATTGAGTTCCCAGCACTCGCTCCTTACAGGGCTGGAGCCAGGTTACTGAGAGAGAAAAGTACCAAAAACATCATCTTCTTTCCATGGTAAAGTCATTACCATGAGTATGGTTACTGACCTGCTCCACAGCACCAGGCTCCTTACAGGCCAGGATCCCATCCCCCTTCTCATCACAGAACTCTTCCTTCTGTGTCTGCACTTCCACTGTCCTGCCTATGGCCACTATGTGCTATACTGGAAAGCTCCTAATTTTTGCTTTCAAGTATCTTTTGGGGTCAGCAAGTTGGTTCAGGGGGTCAAGATGCTTGCAGTTCAAAGTGTTGACCTGAGTTCAATCCCCAGGACCAACAAGGTAGTAGGAGAGAGCTGCCTTGGGTGTCCTCTGACCTAGCCCCACCCTCCCACCCCCACCTCTCAATGTAATAAAAAATTAAATAACTTTTTGCTTAATTCTGTTTCTATTGCTGTGATAATGCACCATGGCCAAAATCAACTTATAGAAAAATTTATTTTAACTTGAGTTTCCAGAGGCAGAAAGTCCATAATGGTGAGGGAGGCATGGCAATAGGCAGCCAGAGCAGGAAGTTGGTAGGTCACACCTTTATCAATGTGCAGGAAGCAGAGAGAGCAAACTGCAAGCAGGACAAGGCTATACACTCTCTTGGCCTGCCCCCAGTGACATACTTTCTCCATCAAAACTGCACCTCCTAAAGGGTCCATAACCTCCCAGACAGCACCTAGAAAATAGGTGTTCAGATTCACCAGCCTTTGATGGACATTTTCATTCAAAACCACACTTCTGAGCAATAAACAGCAGAGTAAATGCCAATCAATCTATCACAAAGGACTAGAAAACAAACAAACAAAAACATGTATTAATCTGTTTCTGGGATAACAGGGTTTACTTTTCATATAACTAAGAACATATAACAGGTTCATTTATGTTATAGTCATACATTTGTGTACATGTGTGTGTATAGTACAGTCTGGCTTGTTTATAGCTAGTTTTTTGTTACTTGGTACCATACAGTAGACCTTTCTAGAACAATAGAATCTGCAGCATTAGTCTCCATGGCTGATATTCCATTACAATATCGTGTTTTTAAAGTTCTGTTTGGGTGATATTCTTGATTATTCACTTAAGATAAATTCCTGGATGTAGACTATTGGGCAATTTCTTTATAATGTTTCAGATGGTTTGAGTGCATATGGCTGAATTAACTCGTAGAAAACTCATGTGTGTGTGTGTGTGTGTG
The DNA here is from genome assembly GCF_903995425.1 of Onychomys torridus. Lineage (NCBI taxonomy): Eukaryota > Metazoa > Chordata > Mammalia > Rodentia > Cricetidae > Onychomys > Onychomys torridus. The sequence continues at coordinate 114,558,164 of NC_050449.1, read as the reverse complement.
TGTGTGTGTGTGTGTATAAGGGACTCTACATTCTAGTTTATATGTGGTACTTTGTCTCTTTAAAGTTTGGAAAAATCAACAATATTCTGCAATTTGGGGGTCAGCTCACAATTACAGATCTGTCTATACAAAATGGTTGTTCACCTCACCACCCCAATTTTATTTTAGACAAAGTTTGTTATATCATTCAGGCTAGGTAGTCCAGGTTGGCCTGAAAATTACTAGATAGCCCAGGTTGACCCTGGATCTTGATCCCCCTTACTGTGGTGGGACTGCAGGTGTACACACTGCTGAGCCTGGCTCAGAAAGCTTTTTTTTTTTTTCCACAACTGCAAAAACTCAGGACTAGAGGTCACTGAGAAATGAGGCAAATTGAAACCAAATTCAGACGTGACTGCCTCCTACACCTCTTCTCACTTCCATGGCCTAACAATCCTCTATCATTTGTGACCTGGGCTGGATTGAACATGGAACTAGATAGAGAATGCTTTTTATCTCCTTACTGGCCCTCAGTACCACCTGGCCACACATGCTCCCCATGCAGTGGGAACACTCACCACTTAGCTGGCCCTCCTCTTGCCATTTCCCTAGACAGATGTTTCCTATCTTGATTTTTACACCTTTTGACCAGTGGTCGAACAGCATATTGAAAGTTCCTGATAGTCCTACAGAATCTATGGTAGTTCTTTGAACTGTGTGTGTGTGTGTGTGTGTGTGTGTGTGTGTGTGTGTGTGTGCGCGCGCAGTCAAGCAGGAAATACCAGATACCCCAGATCACAAGGCCTCTGTGTGCTATCAAGCTTATTTAAATGTTTAAAATATTTGGGGTTGGAAGGAAATGCCAATTATCCTAAAAGATCAGGTCCTGCTCTTGCTCCAAGTGTTTTTCCAGATTCCTGGGGTTGAAACTGATTGTTCTTCCAAGATCACATGCTGTTTCTATTGGCAACAAGAGGGAACCCACACAGCTACCTGTGGTGCACATACCTGCCTGCGGTGCATCTATACACTTGGACACTGTGTTCATGATGTGTGCTAAGCACGAAACAGTGCTAAGACTGAGTGTGTCAGGATGTATGTGGCAGTATATAGCCATGGCTGAAGGATGCAATTCCCTTTAGTTACTCATTTCCATGTGTGCAGGTACGTGTGTGCACATGGAAGCTCAGATGTCAGTCCTCAGGTGCCATCTACCTCGTTTGGAGAAACAGAGTCTCTCATTGGCCTGAAGACAGCTGGTTAGGTTAGGCTAACAGTCTGGTGAAGCCAGGGTTCTGCCTGCTCTTTCTCAGCAGAGCTGGGATTACAGGCAAGTGGCACCACACTCAGCATTTTTGTGTTGGTTTTAGGCACCAAATTCAGATCTTCATGTTTGCAAAGCAGGCCCTTGATCCCCTGAGCCACCTCCCAGCCCTAGGTATTTATTTTCTTATGATATTTGGGATGTAAAAATTAGTCATGTAAAACAAATTGGACCTATTTTTAGAACTCATCCGCACTCATTGTGTTGTGGCAGTTACAATTTCTACTATTTCATTCAGGCGCTTACTCATCATGGGAAGTATCCTAACTGAGGCCCTCTGGGGGCTATGCTGTATTCTGAGTGTGGGAGGGAAACATCAAGGCAGACTCCCCAACCCTGCTCTGTCACCAAGCAGCTGTCATGACAGAGTGCCCCTCGATCATGGTCTCAGTGGGCCCCATTATGACCAGCGCTGGTGCTGGCCTTCCTGGAAGGGGTGAATTTCCCTGCCCTCTTGAGGTGAACCTGTTCCAAACACAGATCCCTTTTACACAGCTCTTCATGCCGCAGGCTCTTTACCCACTGAGCCACCTTTCCAGCTGGTATCCCATTCTTTTGGTCAGATTATTTGTGCCCATCCCTGCCCCTGCCATTAAGTTATAAGAGTTGCTTATCTTTTGTATATTAGTTCCTTATCAGCTATATGGATTCTGAATCTGTCCATGGGCAGTCTTTCCTTTTCTTTCTTTCTTTCTTCCTTTCTTCCTTCCTTCCTTCCTTCCTTCCTGTCTTTCTTTTTTAAAGAAATTAAAGTTTTATTTATGAGATACATTTATACATTGTTGTTGGGGTTTTTTGTTTTTGTTTTGTTTTTTGGATTTTTTGAGACAGGGTTTCTCTGTGTAGTTTTGGTGCCTGTCCTGGATCTCGCTCTGTAGACCAGTGAACTCACAGAGATCTGCCTGGCTCTGCCTCCCAAATGTTGGGATTAAAGGCGTGTTCCACTGCCACCCAGCCGGGCTGTCTTTTCGTTGTATGAATTATCCCCTTAGCTGTGCTGGGCAGAAGTGTGGGTTGTGGTGGGGTCTTGAGCAGTCTGTAGCTGTGATCTCATGCCACAGGTCACTCTGGAAGTCATTCTGACCAAAGCCTGCATAGAAGTGTCCATATCAGCTGTGGACACCAGCAGAGACCAGCCCCACAGAGGAGAGATCACACCCCCAAAAAACTGTAGTTGTGAAATTGTTTGTTATCATTGAATGTTTTACTTTCAAAACTTTAGGAAGTATATGACACAGACAGAAACATATAAGGAAAACCCAGGTACTCCTTACTCAACAGATAATGTAATTACACTCACTATTCTATCCTCTTCCTAGGCATCCTATTAACTCATCCACATCACTGCATAGGAAGTTTATTATTATTATTATTAAAAAACAGAAACAGTTCCCACCTCTTTTGTCTTTCTTTTCTGTGTCATTGATTGTTAAGCAAACTAGGTCCTTTGCCTTACAGGACGTCCTACACTCTGGAGTGCGACATTGTAGCATTGCTTAGTGTGTCCTTCAGCCCTCTAGATTTCCTATCAGCTAGTAGAGGATCTAGACTCTTGATGAGATTCTGGGTCTGACTGTCTTTTTTTTGAATTGAGGATCGAACCCAGGGCCTTGTGCTTGCTAGGCAAGTGCTCTACCACTGAGCTAAATCCCCAACCGGGTCTGACTGTCTTAGGCAAGCATGGGTTCTTGTCAGTACTGTGCATGTCACACTTCTCCACAAGCAGGCATATCTGATCTTACAGAGAAAGACGGTGGGTTTGGGAGGTGCCAGCCCCATCTATCTTTGAGATTCATTCCCATCACTGTTTCTGAGACAGGCCATCAGGAAGCAGTGGGGTCAGAAGATCGGGGGACAACATTAATGGTTGCGTAAGGACTGCCTGGGCTTTTGCTGTTTATTCCTGTCTGCATTGTGTACTTTCTGAAGTTTTCATAATAAAGCATGGAACAATATCAGACAAGTTTATACTCTGAGCATCCAGCAGCAACAGGTTCCTAAAGCCTTCGTCTCACAAAGGATGACAAGTGGCCTTCCATTATTCTGTCTTTCTGTGTTTAATAGTAGGAATCTTTCTGTAAGGAAACAAGATGGTTGCCTGGAAACACTGCTATGGCACAGAAAGGGGGGTGTTTCTCTTTGGTTTGGTAACAATGATTTAAAGTCCTAACCACCACTAGTAGAGAACCATATTCTTTTCTTTTTTAAAGACATCATTGTGAATGTAAGGATTTTTATACAGTCGGTTCATTTCAAATCACTGTTATTATATTTTCAGTGTGTGTGTGTGTGTGTGTGTGTGTGTGTATGTATGTAGGACAGAGGTCAACTTTAGGTGTCATCCTCAGGAATGTCTACCATGTTTTTTGAAACAGGATCTTTGGGACCTGGAGCTCAGCGATCTGGCTAGACTGGCTGGCCAGTGAGCCCCATGGAGACTCCGGTTTCTACACCTCATCTCTGAGATTGAAAACACATGCTGCCAAGCTTTTTACACAGTGATGGGGCTTGAACTCAGATTCTCATGCTGGCATATGCTAATGGAACATATCCCCAGTCCAGATTACAGGGCCTTAATTTACTCTTATTCCACTATATTTACTCAGGTGCCTCCTCTTATAAGTTAGTGCCTGTCTCTCCCAGAAACTGGTTTCCAGATGATGTCTTAAACTTCGGTTTCCCTTGCTCTCAGCACAATGCCCAGAGCAGCATAATTCATTGAGTGGATGCTAGAAGGCATGAACTGGCCTGGGAACTCCAGTCTCTGACCTAGCCATAGCTCACCAAGTAACAACCCAGTTCTCTGTGTGCATCCAGAGGCTTAGCTGGCTTGGAAGGTCTAGAGAGAAGGCTGCAGTAAACTGGATTGTCAACTTCAGTGCTCTGCTCTTCTAAGTAGTAGGATTGCACATCTTTGCCAATTAGCCATTAAGTGCCCTGTCATCATAGACAACACACACTGCCTCACCCAGGAGTAGAGGGCTCACCATTTGACCTATTCAGTCAAGGGAATGTGAGTGGGGGAGTCAGATGAGGACTTTGCAACTGTGGTTGGTCCTGGGGCTTGTGCCTTCTGCCTCAGCTATGAAGCCTGGATGACACTGTCTTCTCTGCCTGGTGCCTAACAAACATGAGTGCAGCCAACTTGAGCCTATCCTACAGCCTAGAAGTGATCCCAGCCACCAGCTGGTCCCAGCTTGTGTGTGACACTGTCATATTTTGACCCACAGACATGGGATCAACTCTCACTGTTGGTGGCTACTGAGGGTGGCTGGTTAAGCCACATCACTTAAGGAGGCATTGTTGAACACCAGTGACAGAAGAGCAAGGGAAATTCAAGGCTAAAGAAGCCTTTGGCCTCCAACCATATACAAGGTTCACTCTATGCTCATTCTGTGCTCACCTTTCCCTCATTGTTCTCTGCCTGCCCCAGGCTCTTCACCTCTGAAGCACAGAGGCCAAGGAGGCTTCCAGTTTCCACACCTTGGGTCTCTGTCCCCCACGCACATATTAGAAGTGTTTTCTTCTCTTTCCCTTGGGTTTCACAGTGAATAGAGGGATGGTCATGAAGGGGTAATGAAGCAGTTCCAGACACCATGCTAAAGTGTTGGTGGTGGTGGGCACTTCTGTTTTTATTATTTTTATTTTTCATTGGTGTGTACGATGAGAGTGAAGGGTGTTTGTACAGATGCACATGTATGTCACAAGTGTACATGCATGTAGAGGTCAGAAGTTAACCTCAAGAGTCTTTGCTCGGGAGCTATCCACCTTGTTTTTTGGCAGGGTCTCTCACTGAGACCTAGAGTTTGGTGATTTGGATAGACTACCTGGATTAAACACCAGGGACCCTCTTGCACTGGAATCACAAGTGTGCTCCACACCCCACCATTCCAATAATATAGGCTCTGGGGCTTGACCTCAGGTCCTCACACTTGCATGGCAAGCACTTTGCAGACTCAGCTATGTCAGCGAGACTTCATTGTGTGATTTTCATGGGGAGATGCGAACACCTATTTCCCCCTTGGTAGGGCACCAGCAACAGACCAAAGCTGTGGTTCCACTCAAGTCCAGCTTGGTGAATCAGTTAGTTTACTGGGCTCACAAGAGAATGGGTAAGGGGTTATTCATGACTCAAAAGAGCTGCATCATTCAACTTCCAACTATCACAGGTGATGACCTTATGGATGCTGCATCAGAGCCCTGCCCGCAATTAACCTCCTATATACTCTAGCATCTTCGGAGAGCACAAGCAGCTATGGAGGCAAGGGCTGGAATCCCAGGTAAGAGTCTTGTGATCCTCCTGCCTCTCCTTTTTGAGGGAGTGTTAACATCTCCATTGCTACGACCATAAACCCAGCTATAACTGTTTCTCCCTGCTTATTATGTTGCCATGATTCCTGGGGCAAGCATTCTGCAGGTCAACACAAGCACCCGTTTTCCATGATACTCAGTGGTCATGTGATGCTCAGGTGCCAATATCTCTTTACTCATGGAGGAGCTCAGGTGCTGGGAGTTCAAGGAAGTTGGCCATCCAGATAACTGTCAGCCATCCAGATAAGATTCAGAGAGATAGGTTTTGAACTCTGCCAGCCAATAATAGAACTCACAGTCTTAGCCATTGTCCTATGCCATAGGAAGGGCACTCTTGTTTCTGTATTTGGAGTCCATGCATCCACCAACCTATACCACTTATCCCTTTCCAGTGTGAAGGCCTCAAGTTGCAAGCCAAGCCACAGAGAACACACTGAGAAGGAAGATGGCACCACACTTCTAAGCCGACACAGGGGCCTACAGACATAGCTTGTGTAGAGCCTCATTCCTCTCCTGAGGGTGGTGGTGAGAGGGTAAGAGGTAGTGAGGGTTCGGGGAGGGGCGCCTGTAGTGATCTCCATGGCAATTATGTTAACCTTTAGCCTTAAAACCTCCAGGCTCTTCTCCAAGTACACCAGACTCCATGGGAACCAAGGACTCAGAAGGAATATGTGGTTATTGTTGAGCAGGGGAAGTTTAAGATGATGTTCAAAGCAGGCCAGGGTTTTTGTGAGGCTTTCCTTTCCTGCCTGGTTACAAAAGTTTCTCCTTGAGATATATTAGGTTTTTCCACTTTAAAAGAGAAAAGAGTAGTTTCTCTGATGTCAGGAGTCATATATAATTTTATGAGAATATTAAAGAAATAGGAAAGAGCAAAAGGAAAGGAGTAATAGGAGGATGAGAGAGAGGAAGAGGAGGAGGAGGAAGAGGAAGAAGAGGAAAAGGGGAAGAGGAGAAGGATGAGTGAAGAAAAAGAGAGGAAGAGGAGGAGAGAGAGAGGAGGAAGAGAGGAAGAGGAGGAAGAAAAGGAAAAGAAAGAGGAGAAGGAGGAGGAAGAGGAGAAGGAGGAGGACAACCTTCTTTTGTCTCCTGCTGTTATGAGTTACATCGAAGACTTGGGTGACTTGGGTTTCCTTCTGTCTTCTTTCCTCCATCCCTTCTAGACTCATGACCCCCACCACTCTGTGCTAGAGCCCCAGCATCAGCTTGAACCTTCTCTCGAGCTGGTGTGGCTCCTTAGAAGGCCTGATTGTAGGACAGTGAGCAGAACTGAGCACTTGCCCTAGTGAGATCATCCTGCTAAATGTCACTACTCCTCAGGGGACTTGGGCACCTAACAAGCCAATCTGTGCTGCTTGGCTCTGGTCACTGTCCCCAACCTCCTTCTTTGGGCATATGGATGATAAAGCCTCTCTGCCACCCACTGGTTATGCCCCCGAGCTGCCCTTGCTTTGTAAACAGCCAGCCTCAGAGCCTCTTCTTTTGAGCATGCCTTCTGCCTCCTGTCATGAAACAAGTGTACTTACCTGAGGGACATTTAGATCACCCACTGTCAAGAGCCTCCTTGTGATTTCCAAAGCCATGCACAAAGTGATGAATAAGATGAACATGGGAGCCCAAAGGAAAGGTATCGAATGGTTGGCCTTGCTATACCAAGCCACATTCCAAGATACTCCAGATATGACTGCTTACAGTCTTCCATGAAGGCCATTCCTTTGTTACCACATTATCTCTAGAAGGTCCCAGTTGGGAAGGAAGTGGAGAATTAGGTACAAGCCATGGCTTGCCCAACCCAAGATCTTTGTGTATAATGCAACACTTCAGACACTTCTTACCTCTCTGCTCTCAGCTTCCATGAGGGCTTTCCCATGCTTTCACTGAGCTATGCACCCTGATCAGGGGAATCATTCTTCTGAGCATCTTTGGGGTTCTTCTGACAGTGCGTGTAACTCCCCTCCAGCCTGGGACCTCATGACTACACAGTATCCTGTTTACCTTCCACCTGGGACCTGCTGTCCAAGGTCACACCTTCAAGCCCTGCTCCAGCATGGCTTCCCCCGTGAGAGTCCTTCAGGAGTGTTCCCTTGACTACTTAACTTCAGTAGGCTTCCTAGTCCCCACAAGCCTTGACATGAGGGCACATCAGACAGGTGTGATTCTTGGAAGGTGAGGGTGGGCCATAGAAGAGAGAGTGGGGCTTTGTCAGAGGCCCTTATGGAGTCATTGACCCACAAAGGTACAGAGGGGTGTTAGAGAACAGCCAAGGAAATGGAAGAGAACTATCTTACCACTTCAGGAGCCAAATGTGGAAAGAACAATGCCAGCTCACTGACATATATTGTCATAGGAGAACCTCAGGTTCAGCTTCAGTCATCTGGGGTCATTTCTGAATTTATCCGTCTTATTGAACTTCACCTTCTAGTGTGGGACCAGTGGAGCTTTATGTATTCATGAACTATTTTAAAATTCCTTTCTAGAGGAACATGCATATCTTTCTAATTTCCATCAAAATATCACTGGGAGAATTCATAGGAAACTGATAAAGTGGCAACCCATGGGGAAGGGAATGTTAAATCCAATGGACTAGGCAGCAATGGAGCAATTTCTCTCAGTTAGTCCTTGAATATTAGTTTCACTTCAGAATCCTAAGGATTTGTGACCTATCCAAAAATGATATTACATATTTAAAATATTTACATTTCCTAAGGAAAGCAATAGACCTCAACTTAAAAAACAACAACAACAACAACAAAATACCTATTTAAAGTGGAGCAAAAACCTTAGGTTCATTTATTCTACTTTTATGCTGTCAAATGCAGAAAATATGAGACTTGTCTAAGTCTCTCTAATAATCTCATAGTATGATCAAGGCTTTTGTCAGGGAGAGATGTTATGTAAGTGTTTGGTCCTGTAACCTGCTGGGCATGGAGGTACCTGCCTATAATCCCAGAAACAGGAGATAGAGGCAGGAGGTTCGGGGATTCAAGGCCAACCTTGAATACATAGCAAGTTTGAGACTACCTGGACTACCCCTGATTGGTGGAGTGGGTAGGAGGAGGAAGAGAGGAGGAAGGGATGAGGGAAGGAGAGAAAGGAGGGAGAAAGGGAGGGAGAGAGGGAGGGAGGAAGGAAGGGGAATTAAATTATAGGACCCACCAGGAATGGCAATATAAACCTTTAATCCCATCACTTGGGAGGTAGGGCAGGTGCATCTCTGTGAGTTCAAGGCCAGCCTAGTCTACATATTGAGTTCCAGGACAACCAGAGCTATGTAATGAGACTGTCTCAAAAAAAAATTTACAGGGCCCTAGTACTGATGACATCAGTACTGGAAAATGACCATGGTCAGAAAGATAGGTAAATGGCCATTGACATGGTTTATACAGCAGTACCTGGTAAGCGAGGTCACAAAACCTGATTCTTCCCAGGCAAGGGCAGCCATCTACAGGTGTCCGTACCCACTGGGAACTTAGCCACCATACGGCAGGAATTGGAAGTAGAGCAGCAAATTCAAGTTCTCAGGTCACACACTACCTTGGGTAAACAAATTCCAAGTTCACCCTTAATGATTCTCCTGATATGCCACTGTGAGAAGTGCTTAGCTCTCTACAAAAATGACCATTGGAAGACTGTGGGATTCACTCAGAAGAACAGAAGAGTTATGTGTTTGGAGAGAATTGGCCACCACTGGCCTCAGAGGCCAGCTTAGAAAATGGCTTGAAATAGTTGTATTGCAGTATTGATAAACCACCACCCAAATCCTCAAGTTTTGAGATTTTGAGGCAGAAAAGTTCCTGTACCCAAATACTGGGATTTTGGTTGACCACCTCACTCTACCCCTGGTGGCAAGCAGCCCTTCCGATGATGATGTCCTTCTGATGTGTGGGCTATGGCATCTGTGGACATGTTATCACAGGAGGTTCCTGCCCCCATCCCAGGTTAACTCTGAAGGCCCTCCTTTCATGGTGTCCCGGTAGTCTCTACTTTTGTCTTCAGATCTGATCAGTGACTTCCCTTCTCATGCTGTCTCTTGGTTGTGACCCCTAAGGACATTTGCCCTTTGGACTCAGAATCTCCCAGCTTGTCACTGTGACTTGCACCCCCTCTCTTTTTCTTTCTACATCCATTCAGGAAGAGGACCAAAGAGGAGGAGAGAAGTGACCAAATGGAATCTTCAAGTCTCTCTCATCCAAGCACCTCTGCTCTCTGTCTGCCTGCAATTAGGCATTATGGACATTTAGTGACAAGCCTATGTCAGGCAATGTGTTATGGCTCTGCAGTTTTATGGAATTCAGACTATATATGAACTTTAGCTGAATTATTTCCATATCACTCTTGTAAGAGCCATGGTTCCCCACACCCCATGACCTGGACCTTTCTCTGGAACTCCCTGGCTCCTCCCTAATTCTGTGACTTGCTAGGGCCAATTTGAAAAGGAGAGATGGCATAGGTGAGGGTCAAACTGGATATCCTGGCAAACATTGTTTCTGATCGGTCAGTTCTGGTTGTAGTCACTCTTAAGTATCTGCCTTGTGTGTCTGAGCCATGGTTGTAGATTTTTCCATATTTTAAACAAATGTAAAGAGGAAATACCAGTCATATGACTACTGGGCCAGATGTTTCCAGCCTGTAGTCTCTTCTCTGCAAGAGATTAGAAGACTTATTTGCAGTGAGCAGATGACTTCATAAATTGTTCTTTGCCAGATCCTCAGAGGCCTTTGAATGCTGGGCACTAACAAAACCCAGAGTATTATTAGGCCTGTGGCCTATGTAGGTCGTTGCCCAGGACTGGTGTGGTGAAAAGCATACATATTAAAGTCAGATGGAGTGTGAAGGACTGAAACCTTTTTCCAAACAGAAAGCAGGGTCTTGCTTCTTGACTCCCAGGACCTGGTTTCCCACCATGAAAGGCATATTTTATTAGTGTTTCAGGATTTTTAGTAAATAGAAAAAGCTCTCTAGAAGGGGGGCTCCCCAGTGAAGCACAAAGAAGGGTGGTCTTAGCTTCATCATCATTCATATGCTGCATTGAAGTCCTTAGCTTTTGTTTTGCTTGGCAGCCCAGACCGGATGTGTTGTTCTGACTGTGCTGTGGAGCTTCTTCCATAGATGTCCAGGAAGGTGACCTGTGACAAGCTCTGGTCTCTTGGACAAGGTTCAGGACTGTGCTTTTGAGAGAACTTCCTGAACCAGGAGGGGCTCGTGTGCTCCCTAGGCATCCTGTGACAGTCTCTTCCTCTCCAATATGCTCCAGATGAAAGGTCAGGGTATGTGGGCTCTGCAAACCTGCGGCCCAGCTCTATGCCACTATTTAGCTGGGATGCATCACACACAGGAGTGTAAAAGGAACACTGGGTGGGGGTGGGGGACAGTCTGCCCTGTGCATTCACTCATCAGGTTCTGCTTGCTTCCTCGGAGCTGCCTCTGCCTTACCCTTTGCCTCACTCCACCTCACCTAGAGTAAGGCTGACAGCTGCCTCCCAGTTTCAGACTCTGCAGCCTTCCAAGTCTGTGGTCTCTGCAGGAGTACTCTTTCGTTAGCCCTGTGGAGAACCTGAACCCTGCCTGCCTCACACAGTTGGCTCACACTTTACTGACACCATAAGAGGAAGCATCCTTGTGGTGCAGAAAAGAGGCACATCCATTTTTATTTCTTTCTTTAAAAAAAAAAAATGAGATGAGGTAGCCCAGGGTTTCATATATTCCACAATGGCCTGGAACTCGTTTTGTAGCCTAGGATAGCTTTGAATTTCTGATCTGATCCTCCTGCCTCTGCCTCCTGAGTGCTCGGATTACAGATATCTGTCTCCATGCCTGGTTTTATACAGTTCTGGGGATTGAACACAAAGCATCCTGCCTGCTAGACGAGCACTCTACCAAATGAGCCACATCCTCAGCCCTGACACACCCCTTTTCTCTCTCCTGAGAGAACTCTGATCATCAAGATGTTTACACATGGGAGAAAAGCTCGAGATTATAAAAATATAACCAACCTTTTAAAACCGTAGCAACACAAGAGGCAAGAGCCTGCAAATTAAAGTGCATTTGAAGGATGGATTTGGACTTCGGGTTTGAAAAGTCTCAACATTAAAGGAGAGGAAGTGGAATCTGGCTTTGGCTGTTGCCAGTGTCATGCAGCTCAGAGCCTCATCACACTTGAAAGCCCAGGCTTAAAAAAGAGTTAATAAAATAAATAAAAATAACGAAAGCATGGCACACGTGCAAAGGTCAGAGGGCAACTTACAGGAGTCTTGTTCTCTCCTTCTACCATGTGGGTTCCAGGAACTGAACTCCTATCTGTAGGCTGAGTAGCAAGTGTCTACCTGCTGACCTCTTTTACTAACCCAACACCCAGTCCTTAATAACATCTGTTGACTGCTCTAGGGAGTTGCTAGTTCTGAAGGCACTTCCTAGCTGTCCTAGCAGGTCACATAGCCTGAACTCCTGGCTACCCCTGTCCCCTTTTCCTTGGTCTTTGCAGTTTGATGACATCAGTGTGGCTCATGCTGCCTGCCCAATCCTCCATGAATGGTCAGGGTCAATTTTTCACCTTTTACTTCATCTGCATTCTTTGCCGTGAGACTTGATATACTGCAGCACAGTCAGGGATGCAGAATTCATTCTTGTTCTTTAACTGTATTTAGCCATGAGGCTAACAAGCAGTGCATAGAATGCTTAGGGTTGTGTTTGTGTGACCATGCATGTCCCTCATGTCTCAGCCATTACCCTGAGAAAAGGAAGCACCAGCTGCCTAACTGGTCCTAAGAGAAGGCACAGGGGTGGACCTGGGAGCCCAAGCCAGCTGATCCAGGTAAACCTTACTGACCTGCAATGTGTGAGCAAGGAGCTAAGGCTGGAGTCTACTCAGGCATGGAGCTGCCCAGCCGTCAGCAGGAGCTGATGAAGCTCACTTCACCTTCCATTTGGAAACCTATGCAGGCAAGGTCCTGGGAAGAAGATTCCTCAAGTGAAGTCTTCTTCCTCTCTTTGGGAGCCTCGCTGGTGATGTCACAATCTCCATGACTCACCTCTCTCCCAAAGCAGCAGAGTATTAAAAATAATAGTCATTAGCACTCACCTGGGGTTTATGAGCAGCAGGTAGCTGCAACATGTGACCAGTTAAGGATGGAGGAGAGGGGGAAGGGTGACATCCATTTGGCAAAGAGAAAATAAGTTCAGACAAGTGTGGTAACTCATTGGGACTGGACCAGGAAGCAGCTATCTGAAGGAAATTTAAGATGAATTCCTGATACCATGGGAGATAACACCCATGTGTGTTTGAATTTTGAGAATGCCTTTATTGTCAAGGGAGTACATACTAACAGCTGAAAGTTTTTAAAAAATACAGAAAGCATAGAAGTTTCCCATAATCTATCTAGTAGAAATTTTGTTTGTTTTGAGATAGTGTCTCACTGTAGCCCAGGCTACACAGCCTTGAACTCAGGATCCTCCTGCATCACGCTTCTAAGTGTTGGGATAACAGGTATGCATCACACCTGGCTTCTTAGTGGTATTTTTATTTTATTTCTCTTCTTTATAAAACAAAGTAAACAGGGCCTCATGTAGTCCAGGATAGCTTCAAATTTGTTTCTGTATTTAAAGGCAACCTTGAACTTCGGGTCCTCCTGCCTCCACCTCCCCAGTGCTGTGATTACAGGCCTGATACCACCAGGCTTGGCTTATGCAGTGCTGGGCATTGAACATGGAGTTTTGTGCAAGGTAGAAAAGCACTCCACCTCCTGGGGTACATCCCCAGCCCTCTTTTGTTATTTTAATATATGTATATTTCTTATATTTATTCAATTAGAAACATGGTATATGGTTAAGGGCTATTCCCATGGCATTTAACAGTTTATAAGAGAATTTCCAATTTGAGGCTGGAGAGGTGGCTTAGAGGTTAAAAGCACTTGTTACTCTTGCAAGAGACCGAGGCTCGATTCCCAGAACCCACAGGGCAGCTCACAATCATCTTGAACTCCAGTTCCAGAGGACCCAGTGCCCTCCACTGGCCTTGGTGGGCATTCACATTTAAGTAGTGCATGGACATACATGCAGCCCAAATACTCACACACATAAAATAAAATAAATAAATCTTCAAAAAAGGAGTTTTCAATGTATAGTATTATATTCTGTGTACTAATTCCACAGTTGCCTTGGCAATCTATCACTGGACATAAAGTATATTTATAACTTTTTACTGCTAAAACAGTGTTTTGGTGAATATCTTTGTTGATATGAGAGAGAAATTCTCCACTCAGTGTATGGTACGTGGCATGATCATAATAGAAGCTAATATAAAAGTCTGCCTAAGTTCCTTATAACTTCCTTAGAATAACTTTGTAGATAAAATTCCTGGGCTAAGGGTTTTAACATTTAGGCCATGTGTTTTGTTGCTGGTGTTTTGTTGTGTTTGTTACATGCTGCTGAATCACTTTGCACGGTGTCTCCGTTGTGTTACTACTGAAAGTGTTGATGATCCCTGTCTTATGGCCTCCTCACTAGCAGTAAGAACTCTCCTTATAACAAAGTATTGCTCTTTTGATCAGTAAAATAGGACCATCCATCATTGCCTTGTTTATCTCTAGAGAGGTTCAGATTTCCTGCTTATTTCCTGTCAATAGCAGGATAACACAAGAGACCACTGGGCCAGGGCCTAGTCATGGATTAGCAGATTGTCCAAGTCTCCACATTGTGGATCCCAGTGGAATCCCAGGATCCCAGCTCATGGGATGGTGCTTCCTACATTTTGGATGGGCTTTTCCACCTCAGTTAACCCAATCTAGAATCTCTCTCATAAAAAATGCCCAGAAGTTTGTTCCCATAGTGATTCTAGATTCTGTCAAGTTGACAGTCACAGATTCTCAGCCCCGGAATGGTTGAGTGTTGACTTTAAGAAATTTATTTCTGGTCTTGTCTGGTGCAATTTAAAAAAAAAGGTTTTTGAGTTCTATGATTTACACCAAGGACTTGCATGTGTTTAGAAAGAGCTTGGCAATGAGCTAGGCTCCCACCCGCAAAGTGCTTTTAAATGGGCAAGGTTCTGAAGTGTCAGTGGAGTTGGAAGTTCAGGTGGAGATCTTGAGCTTTGGAGGGGCCCATCAATTAACCAGTGAGAACCCTGGACAACAAGAAAGTACTGTCAAGACAACCATGTCACTCTCTGTGGTCAGCTCTGCTGTCCTGGGTCTCCAGATCCACTCTGCCCTATGATCCATGGTGGCCTGGGGCATGCCTGCAGACCCTTCTCTCCAGGAGCAAGAGGAGCCTTGAATGCCTGTTTTTCATCTGACTATGTCAGCCACGAGACTGGTTGAGTTTGCTCAAACAAGCCTGTGCATCTTCCCTCTGCCAGGCTGAGGCTCCTCCCTCCAGCCTCCCTGGTCCTCCCCAGTCCACCCTGCTTTCCTACAGAGTTAATTACTCTGTATTTTATTTTCCCAGAGAAGTCACACTCCTGTCCTTGACACAAGGCCCCTGATCATAGAACTGGAATTTCACTATCTTTGTGATTTCAGCAGATAACAGTATGAGAATGAATGTAAGGCACAGAAGAATTCAGAGCATCCCACAAGCAAATGAGGGCCTTAGAAACTAATGAGGAAAAAGAGCCAAGTGTCTCCACTGCCAGGTTTCATTGTGGGTGGCAGGATTTGAGCAGAGGCGAGGCCATGCATCCCAGTGCCCGGATGGGCTCTGGTTTTGCTCTGATGTGATATTGCACTGAGAGACAAGTCTCAGCAAATATATAACCTTAAATTAAAGAAAAAAGAAGCTGCCCATCTGTCTCTTTGTGAACCAGTGGTTCTCTCTGTGGTCTTGGAGATGGAGCCTAAGGCATCACACATTGCCAGACAAGTGCTCTACCATGGAGCCACCACCACAGCCCTCTGAAGTGGTGTTCTCAAACTTCCTTGAGGCTCAGGATTATTTGAAGTGCTTCCTCAACACAGACAGTAAATATAGCTACCAGGGTTTTCTGCCTTAGTATTCTAACAAGGTCTCAGCTGCTACTGCTGTTGTCTGGGGCCATAGTTTGAGAACCTCTGTCTAATGCTTTCATCTGTCCCTAACAATACAGGATTGACCTCTCCAGGTCTGAGGAGCTGGCTGTTACAGGGCCAAGCTCTGCTCACCTTCTGTCAGTCTTGACTGTGTTTTCTGCACAAACTGCCTGCATAAGAAAGATGCCAGGGCCTCAGCATTGCTACCACAGGGTCTGACACCTTATAAAGGCACCTAGTCTCTTCCTGGTGAAGCATGCAGAGCTCTGAGGAAGTTGGGTTTTAAGTCCTGGGACAATTCCCAAGCTAGCTTTGTGCCGAGGCAGTAGCCAGGTGTCTCCTCTTCCCTCTTCCAGGCAAAGTTCCTGAACAGTCAGACCGGATGCCATCTGTGGACCATGTGCCCACAGGTGAGCACCCAGGTTAAGATTTGTTTTCTAGAAACTTCCCCCACCATACTTCAAGTCAAATCCAAATTCCTACCATGGCCCAAGGATGCCAGGTTCCTGGGCCATGCCCCTGATCTCATGTGTCCACTCTGGGCCTGCTCTCTGCTGTAAGAGTGAATCTATTTAGTCTTATCAATAAAATCTAGGAGTCAAATATTGGGGTATTAACCTGAAAAATCAGAGAAGCAAAGGAGCAGCCACTAGTGACTTCTTACCTCTCTGGATCCTCTGATCAAATGAGGCTGAGGATCTCCACCTCCCTAATGCTGGGTTCAAAGGTGTGAGCCTCCCAAGTGCTAGGATCAAAGGTGTGAGCCTCCCTAGCACTGGGTTCAAAGGAGAAGTGAGCCTCCCAAGTGCTGGGATTAAAAGTGTGAGCCACCACTGCCTGGCTCTATGATTAACTAGTGACTAGCTCTGCCCTCTGATCTCCAGGCAAGAATTATTTGTTAAAGCACAGACAATCACATAACACCCTGCTGCCCCTCAGACATCAAGCTCACTTCCCATTGGGGTCTCTGCAGTTGTTTCCCATTACATCTAGATCCCAAGTAGAACAAGAAGCTGGCTGACTCTTCTCACACTGCTCTGCAGGAAGAGCTTGGCTTGCCCTTCACAAATCACCCACCCCTCAGTGATACCTTCCATCCACATCTCCTGAATACTTGTCACTATCTGACCTAGGCTTACTAATTCATTCACTAGGTTGTTGTCTGTCTGCCCCACCCCAGCTTAAGCCCCACAAAGGCAGAAGCCTCATCTGCTAGCCCCAGGCATGGCCCCAGCACCAGCATCATGACCCACGAAGATACGTGAATAAATTTGTGGGCTCTACCAGGTACCCTATGGATGACAAAGTCTGAAATCTTTAAACCATATATCCTAGAATTTGGCTCTAAATCCAGAATCAGGTTCCAGGTTCACTTCCTCTCTACTTGTCAAATGGTAAGAGCTGGGCTGTGACTAAGGCTCTGTCCCACCCTCACTAGCCTGGACAGGCCCCTCCACTTACATCCCATGTCAAAACTGGATAATTTTGGTGCAACCTGTCCCCAGACTCAGTCTAGGCCCAAAAGCAATGATTCCTGGGAAATTTCCATGTTAGGAAAAAGGTTTGGAGCAAATGAGGTTTGGGGGAGTATTTTGCTTCTCTTTGGCACATGGCATTTAATTTTAGGTGAGCTTTTTGTCTTGTCATAGTTAAAAATAGTAAGCCATTGCTTATATCCATAACCAATTGTATCAGTCACTCTTATTGTTGTTACCAAATACCTCATAGGAGCAATCTAAGGGATGAAAAGTTTGTCTTGGCTCACACAATTCCAGGGATTGTGTGACATCATGGCAGAGACATCATGGCGTGGAGGTGTAAGGCATCTGGTCACACTGTCCACATGCAGGAAGCAGGGATCAGAGGAACAGGGCCAGCCTTTTAAATCTCAAGCACTGATCTACAGTGACCCACTTTATCCATCTCCTAAAGGCTTTTCAACCTTCCCAAACAGCCCTACCAGCTGGAGACCAGGTGTTTAAACTCAAGATGATAGGGGACATTCCATGTTTAAATTTCCTTTTAATCTTGGGGAGGGGTATATGTGTATGTGTGCATGTTTGTGAGTGTGAGTGAGCACACTGCTCATGTGTGGAGGTCAGAGACTAATATTGGGTGTTGGGCCTCACTTTCTATGTTTGAGACAGGGTTTCACTGTCACTGTGGCTGCCAAGCTAGCTGGCCATGAACTTCTGGTGCTGTCTCCCATCTTGGGTTACAGATAGTGTCTGGCTTTTATGTGGGTGCGGGGGATCTGAACTCACAGCCTCATCCTTGAACAACAAGCATTTTCCCACTGAGCCATGTCCTGGGTCCCACATCTCATATTTAAACTACAGTATCAATGAAGACAAAAATAACCTAAGGACGTCCTTTGAAACAGGAATTCTGGAACTATGTGTGGGTCACTCTTTGCCTCCATTTTACTGCCTTTTCTCCAGCCCCTTCACAGGGGTGACTTTCTGCTTGACGTCGGGGAATTTTGATATGACTTAATAAAACTTAAGTTTGATGGCCAAAATCCTCATCCTACAACACTTGGGGGAGGAATTTAAAAAGCCATCTTAGTTGACATCAGACTAATGTCTCAAGTGGGAGGACCCGAATCTGAGCTCTCTATGGTGATACTGCCCGTGCTCCACACCTTGGCAGCGAGCTGGAGGAGACAAGTCCTGCAGAAGGCCCTGGATGCAAGGTTGCAGACTGAGCAACTAAGGATGCAAGATGCCTACTTACTTTTGACTTTCAGATAAGAACAAGCAATATTTCAGCATAAGTACATCTCATGAGATATTCAGGGCATGCTTATACTTAAAAACATCTGTGTTTATTTGAAGTTCAAATTTAACTGTGCCAAAGTGGGGCCCCCACTTGGATCTTTAAGCCCCTGGCCCTGGATATAGACAGGCATGAAGATACTGGCATTTTCCTGACCCATCACAGCCTTGAAGTGAAAATGCTGAGAGTTCAGGCTTCTTGCCCACCTCCCGGGTCTTAATCTGGGGGTTGTAGTCACTAGACATGACCTTCAGCACCCCATGTGCTGCTGGGACGCTGCCCACACAGCCACAGTCCTTGGAACTAGCAGGGCATTTACCAAAGCTTGATGCCAGGAAAATGCTCAGGTCATAAAACAAACCAGGGCAGGAATGTTTTATAGCTGTTGGGAGCATTTGACAGATAAAAGGCCTAGGGGACCCAGAACACTCCCCTAAATGCAGAATGGGACTCCTGTACCAGCTTATTTATCTTGCTATTACTAAGCACCACTTTTATACTAATAATACATCACAATCCTGCTGGGCTTTTCATCTGGGGATATCTAGGTACTGTATTAGCATGAGGCAGCACAGCCCTCTAACCCCAGGTCATATAACTATACAAGCAGGTTTTTCAAGAGAGATATAAGTGAAGAACAAATGAGGCATTTGGTGCATACTCCCCACCCCACCCTTGTAGCTTCTCAAGGGTGATTTCAGGGTTTCCTTCTGCAGCCTGCAAATATCAACATTGAGCTCTATGTCTGGGACATAGTAAGTACTCCAAAAATATTTGTTTAATGAGAGATGAGCAGTGGGTAAATATGGATGAAAACTCTAGAGTCTGTCCTTGGTTTTGACTTCCTGCGGGTAGAGTGGGTGGCAGACATTGAGGGTCTCATGTCCACAAGTCCTCAAGCCTTTTCCCATCCTTGAACATACAAGCTCTTTGGGCTGATGGTACCTGTGCTTGTCATGGGGTGACAATAAGCTGCAGGAGCCATTGCCTGTGGACACTGCAGGCTTCCCTCACAGTGGGGATACAAAGTACCCAGCAACCCCATGCCTTATGGACCACCTGGTTATGTCATGCCCCAAGCTCACTGAGGGATTGTTTCAACATTCTCTAGGGGTCTTGGCTTGACATCAAAACCCTAGAGCAGTGATTCTTTTTTGTTTGTTTGTTTATTTTTGTTTTTTCGAGACAGGGTTTATCTGTAGCTCTAGAGCCTAGCCTGGACTAGCTCTGTAGACCAGGCTGGCCTCGAACTCACAGAGATCCACCTGCCTCTGCCTCCCGAGTGCTGGGATTACAGGAGTGTGCCACCACCGCCCGGCACATATATTTTTTTAAGATTTATTATTTTATTATTTATTATATATACAGTGTTCTGCCTGCATGTATGCCTGCATGCCAGAAGGCGGCACCAGATCTCATTACAGATGGTTGTGAGCCACCATGTGGTTGCTGGGAATTGAACTCAGGACCTCTGGAAGAGCAGCCAGTGCTCTTAACCGCTGAGCCATCTCTCCAGCCCCCCTAAGCAGTGATTCTTAAATTGTGGGTCTCGATCCCTCGGGGTGTATGAGTATGTGTGAAATGACCCTTTCACAGAGGTCGCCTAAGACTGTAGGAAAACATGGATATTTGCGCTAAGATTCATAACAGTAGTCCAATTATAGTTATGAAGTAGCAACAAAAATAACTTTATGGTTGGGGGGTCACCACAACATGAGGAACTGTATTAAATGGTCGCAGCATTAGGAAGGTTGAGAACCACTGGTCTAGAGTCATCTAGGAAAAAAGAACCTTAACTGAAGAATTGCCTCAATTGAAGATCGGCCTGTGGGCATACTTGTGGGGCATTGTCTTTCCAATTTATGCAGGAGAGCCCAGTCCACTGTGGGCAGAACCGTTCCCTGGGCAGGTGGTCCTGAACTGTATAAGAAAGCCAGCTGAACATATGCCAGCAAGCTGCATCCTTCATGGTTTGCTGCTTCAAGTTCCTGTTTGAGTTCTTGCCCTGATCCTCTCAGTGACAGAATGTGACCAGACACACCTTTTCCTCCCCTGAATTGCTCTTAACCCTTCCCAATCTCATTTCCCCAACTCTATTTTAGTGTTTCCAGAGAATACCTCCCAGAGAGTCATTTTCTCTGGAATCTTCTTTCAGGGTGTGCTTTCGGGAGAGACCGGGAGCACTGGAAGATTTCCACCCCAGCTCATTTCTCAGTTATGTCGACCCTTTCCTTCCTGAGCAGGAAGGACCTTCTGATAGAGAACAACCAGGGCTAGGGAGGTGACTCAGGCTCAGTTGATAGAGTTCTTGTACAAACATGAGGACTACAGTTGGATCCCAGGAACCCACATAAAAAGCCAGGCACAGTGACACCTGCTGGTAACCCCAGCCCTCCAGAGATGAAGTTAGTGGACAGCCTACTTAGCAAGCTCAGGCTGGTGAGAAACCCACTCTTAAAAATAAGTTCTTAAGTCGTGACACTCAAGTGTGTCCCCTGGCCTCCATGTGTGCATGCCCCTGCACACACCTGCACACACCTGTACACACCCACACCCACACCCACAGACATGCTTTCATTTCAACTTGTAATTTTCTTCAGCAAAGACAGCACAGCCAGGACTTGATGCCATGGAGACTTCAAGGTGAGCGGTCCTTCTTAGAGGCATCTACCTGTGAGTTATCTTCAGAAAAAGTCCTCACCCTCTGGGAGACCAGATCTGTGTGGTTAAAAGATAAAGTCAGGGTGCCTAAGGAGATCAGGAAGGCCAAAATCCAAATGTGTACTGGCCTCCTCTCCTTCAGATCTGGGAACTGGTAACAAGAAGGTATGGACGCTGAACTAGTGGTGATGGCCATGTTTCCTAAGACTTGCACAGGCGAGCTGCATTCATCCTGGCCCCAAGAGCTCTCATTATAGAAACAAGACCCAAGTTCTGGGAGAGGGAGGATGCCTGTTCCTCCTCAGGCAGACAAGGTGGAATGGCATTTGGTAACTTTTCTCATTGTACTCAAGTGACCATGGCAAGTCAGGTGTCCTCAACCTCTAACATTGTATTGGTTTGTGATATTTTCAGGGGCGAGGGTGAGGCTGCCCCAACCTACTTTGGAAAAAAAAACATGTAGTATTAACACTTGCTTAACACAACTTTCTAGGGTATTTGTGGATGGCACAGTCATACATCTGCCTTTTTATAGTACTTTGTGGCAGAGCACAAGACCTTCTGGCTGACACCTCATAGATCATCAAAATTAAGGCCTCTGGGCAAGCAAGGAAAGGAGGGTGGTGCAGGGTGCAGGGGGCGGGGCGCAGGGGGCAGGGCACAGGGGGCAGGGCAACTGGGAATGGCTCACACAGCTTCCAAGTTGATTTTCCTTTAGAGAGAAGCCATTTTCATTTCAGAGCAAATTATTCTTAAGATGTTCATGTTTCCATAGCAACCCACAACAACTTGAAAAGAATGGTCTTCAATGGCCATACAGCAAAGTGACACTGCCTGCCTCACGGGTGGCTGGTGAAGATCAGCTCAGAGTGGGGACCATCAGCCAGCCAGAGGTCAGCTTCCAATCGCTTGACACACAACGCCTCAGTCCTGCTGTGAGCCTGAGGAAACTTGAAATCAGCCAACCCTGACCAACATACGTCTCCAACGTAAGTAACCCATCACAGCAACAGAATTTTTGCTGAAGACTTAAATTATACTAACAGAAAAGAAAGAAAAAATGTTTTTAAATTTTTAAAAACTGTACTTCCATCATGGTCCAGCACAAGCTGACAGAATCTCTTTCATGTGTCTGTGAAAAGACAATCAAGCAGCTTAGTGGTACATGTTGGTAATCCCATGCAACACTCAGGAGGCTGAGACAGGAGGATCCAGAGAGTCCAAGGCCAGCCTGGGCTCCTTAGCAAGGCTATCTCCTGACACACATACATATGAACACAGATGCACATGAACACAAACACACACACACACACACACACACACACACACACACACGGACAAGCAAGAGATTTTCTTTTTGTTGTTTTGAGACAGGGTCTCATGTAGCTCAGGCTTGCTTCAAACTCCTTAAGTAACTGAGGGTGACCTTAAACTTCCAATCCTCCTGCTGAATCCTCTGGGGTACTGCAGTTTTAGGCATAAAACACCACCACACCTGGTTTACACAGTGCTGGAGATCAAATCCAGGGCCTCATAGCTGCCGGCAAGCAAGCACTCTACCAACTGAGCTACCCCCGCAGCCCTTGGCTCCATGCACTCTTAGACCTGCCAGCCCTCTTTTCTCAAAGCGACCAGTGTGGCAGCTGGGAATTGCTTTTCCTCTGCTCTTTGGCCGATCTGGTCTGTTGGACTTGATCTGAGACACAGACCCACTTTGTAACAGAGGATTCCAATGTTGAGAGGGAACGATGGATTTCTTGTTCCTGAGCCCTGGGCCCGGCGGATACTTCTGGTGAGGAAAAGGAAGACCAGTCACAAAATAGAGAACTCTGAGAAGAGGGCAAATGGCCACTTGGGGAGAGTTCTTGCTTGTGATGACATAAATCCTTGCGTGGTTCTGGCTGCGAGAGTGTCTGCTGTTGGCGCTGGGCTGTCAGGAGCCAATGTTTGTCGTGTGGAACGTGAAGCCAGTCTACCCACAGGATCGCTCATCTTTTGTGCTACATTAACAGCACAGTGGGATATCACAGTGGATCTGTATGTGCCTGTTGCTTTCCAAACAATATGTCCAGAGAAAAACAGCCACATAACCCAAAGGGGAGGCTGGAGAGGCGCAGGAGCTGCCCCCGTGGCCACTGGGCTAAAAAGTACCTCCCCGCAGGCAGTGTGGGGCACAGGACACCGAGGAAGAGGAAACCTGTGATCCAGAAGGATGTGACTCACTTGCTGCGATTAGAACAATGAGCACAATGCCTTCAGCAATGGCCTTCCTTCTTCCTTCCTCACTCCTCCCCCTCTCTTCCAGACAAGGGACCATCTAGAGTAGTCCATCTTTAGCTGTCTAATACTTTTTAACTCTAAGTGTTGGGCATTCAAATTTTTTTGTAAACACAAAAATTAATACTCCACCCCAAACTGTATTCATCAACCACTGAATAAGTCAGTCCTCGTAGGGCTGGTGACTGGGGTGTCTCATGACCCATGTGTGGTGGCAGACACTGCCCTCATCTGACACCCGCCTCTTTGAATGGTTAATAGGGAGCAAGGAGAATATCTGGCTTTGTTGTACATAAGGAGGAACCAATAGGAGAAGATGGGTGATGGGGAATTAACCTCACAAGATTGTGGAAAGCCACTGGGCAGGGTGGCCCTCAGTCTTCTCTGAGCTCTGGCCTTCCTCCACCCCCTCAAACACTTCTTCCTCTGCATACACAAGCAGCGACATGAAGTTGTCACTTCCCTCTGTCTAGCTGTCCTTCCTCACTGCTGACGTGGGCAGAGGCTGGGTGGTGCCTCGGAATGAGAGGTTTTCTCCTTTGACCCGATGAACCTGGTAAGTGAGGCCTCTTAGGCCAGAGGACAAGGAATGTTCTGAGTCACATAGAGAAAAGGAGAGATTTG
The DNA here is from genome assembly GCF_903995425.1 of Onychomys torridus. Classification (NCBI taxonomy): domain Eukaryota; kingdom Metazoa; phylum Chordata; class Mammalia; order Rodentia; family Cricetidae; genus Onychomys; species Onychomys torridus. The sequence goes on along the minus strand of NC_050449.1, from coordinate 114,534,209 downwards.
GGACTGGCTAAGGGACATTCAGTTCCTAATGTGAGGCCTGGAGACTGAGCTGTGGTGTGTGTGTGTGTATGTGTGTGTGTGTTTGCACATGCATGTATACATGTGTGTGCACTTGGGTATATATGTCTGTCTACATATGTGTGTATGTATGTGTCCACATGCATATGTGTTTGGTGTGTTTGTGTGTGTGTATGTATGTGTATATGCATGTGTATGTGCATATGTATATGTGTGTGTTGTATATGTCTCTGTGTATGCATGAACACATACACACATAGATACACACATGCATGTGTGTGTATTCTGTTTACTAAGGGATAAGAAAAATCCAGCCACTCTCAGGTAGGTAGGACCCCCACGCCCATCCCCCACTCTGTCCAGTACAAGGACAGCAGCTAGGGGGAGGTTCCTGGGGGTTCTTATTTGGACCCAGTCAACTTCAAGACCTCTCAGTACAAGAGCTGCCTTTTGCTGTTTTCCCTTAAAAAGTCTCTAATTCCCTGAGCTGGAGTGAAAGTAGCATTTGTTTGTGTGATTTATTGATTGAATGATTCCTTGTGTGTGTGGCAGGGTCGGGGAGCGCATACTTCCACCTCACTGAGGAAGGGTCTCTCTTACTGTTTCTGTTGCTTCCCGGCTTACTCCAGGCTAGTTCACCCACCTCACCACAGGAATGCTGGGACTGCAAATGTAGCCTCCACATCAAACTTGATTTCAGGCTTATGCAAACAGCTCTTTTGTCCATTGAGCTAGCTCTCCAGCTAAGATGTAAAAGAAGTGAAGTCATTCACTGGAAGGGAGAGATACCTAGAGCCTGACACATCAGCCTGGTTGTGGCATTAGGAGAAAGGAAGTGTGCATCTTCCCAGAGTTTCCTTGACCTGCCCTGAGCAGCTGGAGGTGGTTAGAGGTTAGAGCATGGACTCTGGCCAGGCTGCTTGTGTCTTCACTTGGGTGGGGCCAGTGACATGCTCTGTGACCTTGAGTGGATTGTTTGTCCTGCCAGAGCCTCAAGTGTCATGTCTGAGTATGGGTGAAAGCTTGATTGACGTGCTGGGCTGTCTGGATTCAGTGACTAATGCAGGTAGCTTTACCTACTTCCTGGGCACTGTAAATGCTCTAAGTTATCAGCTGTAGGTGGCTCCAGCTTCACAGACATGTGTGAGACCTATGAGTGTCTTGTTCTTATAATGCTCTGCTGTCACCACTGTGGAATCTTAATAATTTAATCTTCCATCTTGTGTTTTATCAGTGAAGTTCATGGCATACGCACAAGAGCAGAGATATATAAGCAGCAAGTATGAGCATGGACTCCAGGGGAAGTATTACCAAAGCAATACCAGGGAGTGTACCACCCATATACTGACAGCTGCTGGTGACCTAGAGGGGCCATGCTCCCATTCAGCCGTGATTTGTCTGGAGTGGAGAGAGGAGATGACCATGTTCTGAGTGTAGCTGAGGAGCCCCACACATTTCTCTCAGTGATTTCCTGTTTTGATGACATGGTACCCACTATGGTTTCTTTTCCTTTCTTCCTTACCTACTCAGCAGTAAAATGAAGGCAGCAGCTGATGAATTGCACACAGGCAAGGGAGTTGGGTAAGAATGGCTATAGGTGTTAGGGATGTGTGCTTACCTCTGTAGTTAAGAGCACTTGCTACTATTGCAGAGGATCGAAGTCAATTCCCAGCAGCCATGTCCAGCAGCTTACAACTTCCTGTAACTCCAGCTCCAGGAAATCTGATGCCCTCTTCTGGCCTCCACAGACACTGTACTCAGATGCACACACACACACACACACACACACACACACACACACACACATTAAAATAAAATAAATATTGAATAGCTCTATTGTTCTCACAGGAATGAGCTTTACACTCATGGGTAAGTGCTAACATACAGATTGGGTTATTCTGGAGATCCATACCTAGTTTAAAGACTGTTATAGGTGTGTTGGAAAGTAATATTGAGAACTATAAAGGCCAATGACAAAATGTAAATGGTGTGTTTGTAATTCAACAATATGTAGCAAATTAAAAACATGGCAAGTGGGGCTGGAGAGATGGCTCTTCCACAGGACTGGAGGTCAATTCCCAGCAACCACATCTGGTGGCTCACAACTACCTGTAATTCCAGCTCCAGGGAATCCCACTTCTCTGACTTCTGTGGGCACCTGCACACACACACACACACACACACACACACACATAATTTAAAATAATAAATATATTTTAAACTACATCAAGTCAGGGGAAAAGTGCAGAATGACAAAGCTTTCCATGAGAGTATCTTACACTGAACCTCTTGCTTTTTTCTGAACAAAGACTCCATGTCACTTTGCATAGGGCTGTGGAGACTGAGTAGCTGGGAGTATTTAAAGAGAAAGGTTGGAGAGGCAGAAGACAGTGTATTTCAGCTACTATCTGACTTCCTGGAACAGGGGCTTGATTCCCCAAAGAGTCACCTGGGCCCCTCAGTAAGCTGTGAACAGAGCTGAGATAATGACATGAGCACCCGCCAGCCAAAGCTGCTGTTTGCAGGATTGCAGGTTAAAGGGGAGTCCAGGCTGGAGGGAAATGGCTCTGGAGAGAGTCATGCAGCGGCATTGCCGGCCAGAGCTGCTCCCCCCCCCCCCCCCCCCCCGCCCATGTACTGCCGGTGGTGCCTTGCTTTGAGTGGCAGGAGCAGAGCTGGGTTGTCATTTTCTTCCCAGGATCAAAATCAGACAAATCTCCTATTTGGCTTACCAGGCAATAAGCGGATAACGCCAGTGACTGTCAGTGCAAATTACAGCTCCAACTTCCTGTCGTCAGCTTTGTGCTGCTTCTTGTCACTTTAATGCAAAGAGACAGCGGCGAGCTGATAACAAGCCAGAAGAGTGAGGGAGGCAGCTTCAGAGATGAATTCCAGGCACCAAAACCCACAATGGCACCTTCCTCCCTTGCCTGTTTAAGGGTAGTGGGCGGCCTCCTGGCTCCCCACAAAGCTGAGTAGCCACAGTTCCTATCTAGCCACTCACCACCACCACTGCCCCTCCATGGTGAACACCAGACTAGACCTCTGGGTATACTGGTGGTCTGGGGATCTATAAGCCCTCATGGTCAGTTCCTCAGGGCTGCTTCTTAGCTTGAAGAGCTCTTGAGAGGAATTATCCCATCTTAGAAAATAACAAAGAAATTGGGGGCCTTTTAGTTGTGTCAGAATCAGCCCAGAGGTGCTGTGGAGATGTCCACGCAGCATGAGAACTTGAGCTCCATCCTAAAAACCTATGTAAAAGGGTATGCTTATAAATCCCAGAACTAGGAAGGCAGAGACAAGTTGATATCTGGGGCTCATTGGCCAGTTAGTCTAGCAGAATCCAAGACTGCCAGGTTCAGTGAGAGACCCTGTCTCCACAAAATGAAGTGGACAGTGGCTGAGATTGATCTCTGGCCTCCATGCACATAATCTCTCTCTCTCTCTCTCTCTCTCTCTCTCTCTCTCTCTCTCTCTCTCTCTCTCTCTCTCTCCCTCCCTCCCCCTCCCTCCCTCCCGCCTTCCCTCTCCCCCTCCTTCCCTCTTCCCCTCTTCTCTCTCTTGCACAACCCTCCAGCCCAGAGTAGAACCAACTTTATTAAACTGCCATTTCTGAACTGGTGGGTGAGTGAATGACTCAGGGACCCCTATACTGAAAGATAAGACCCCACTTTCAGCCAGCCACCATTCTCATGGATTTGCCAGGATTTGCTTATATTCATCTGTCTCAGAGCCAATGAGAATCAGCACACACAAAAAAATGCGGTTTCACATTATCTACCAACCACACCACACATTTCAGAAACAGGCACAACAAAGACAACAGAGATCCAGAACTTCCTAGAGCTGCCGAGGTTCTGAGTGTCTCCAGAGACGCTTTGTCCATCTTCTTAGCTTCCACAGCAGCTCTGCTCTCTCTATGGCTGATGCTCCACCCAGCCTGGATGTCCTCCACTTTGGCTTGGATGAAGACACTGCCCAGGAGTGGAATCTGGCTTGTTGGGAAGACAGTGGAACCTGTAGAATTCAATGGAGTTCACCACCACCCTCCCTAGAGTGGTGGTTTTGACCTGGACGATACAAGACTGTGCAAAGATTTCCTACCTTCCTTTCTTGAGACTAGATGGTCTGGGTAGCAGCCCTTCCTGCAAGATTTCTGGAAGGTTCCCATGCTAAGTGAACCATCCCATCCCTGTCCCAGTGCCACAGCTCTGGGAAGTCAGTGTGTTGTCTGGAGTAACTTCTGTTCATCTTCTTCACCCCATCTTGCTTTCTGGAAGACATAGACCAAGGCAGACAATAATGTCTGATCTGCACTCGCAGACACTAGCTGTGTATTCAAACCAACTATGAAGCTGGGAGAACTCACTCAGAAGAGCAAGAGCTGAGTCCCGGGAAAGCGGTGGCAGAGTGGGTGTGGTGTGCATGAAACTGGACTGAAAGCAGCTGGAGAGAAAAGAAAGGAAGAAAGTGGGGACATGAAGAGGAGCATTGATGGGTCCCCTGGGCCTGAGGGGAGAAGAGAGGCTTCAGTTAGCCTCAGTCCCAGGCAACCACACCTGTGTGTGTGTGTGTGTGTGTGTGTGTGTGTGTGTGTGTGTGTGTGTGTGCAGCTGTGCACATGTATGCAGGTGTGTGTGTGCAGCTGTGTATATGTGCAGGTATGTGTGCAGCTGTGTGTGTGTGTGTGTGTGTGTGTGTGTGTGTGTGTGTGTGTGTGTGCGCGCGCACTGTGTGCTGGTTGCTTTTTGTCAACTTGACACAAACTAATCTGGGAAGAAGAAATTCACTCAAGAAAATGCGTTTTCCCATTGGCTTGTGGACAAATCTGTAGGACATTTTCTTTGCTAAAGATTGATGTGGAGCCCAGCCCACTGTGGTTGTAAAAGAAAGGAAACTGAGCAAGCCAGGAATTAGCATTCTTCTGAGGTTTCTGCTTCACCTCCAGTCTCCAGCTCCTTTCTTGAGCTCCTGCTCTAACTTCACTCAATGACAGACCTGGGACATGCTAGCCAAGTAGAGCCTTCCCTCCCCAAGTTGTTTTTGGTTGTGGTGTTTATTACCAAGGCACTAGAAAGCAAACTAAGACAACCTGCAAGCATCTATGTACTCATGCAAGTGCACGTGTGTGTGTGTGTGTGTGTGTGTGTGTGTGTGTGTGTGTGTGTGAGAGAGAGAGAGAGAGAGAGAGAGAGAGAGAGAGAGAGAGAGAGGTCAACCTCCAGCGTCATCTGTTCATTACCAATCACCTTTATTTTTTTGAGACGAGGTCTCTCACTGCCTGGAGCTTACCACACAGCCAGTGAGCTCGGAGAGATTCACCTGTCTTCCCCCCTCACTGCTAGAGTTTCAAAGGCCTCTGCCTGGTGTTGGCTTTCTGGTGTTGGGTTCTAGACAAGGCATCAAACTCAGGTCCTTGGGCTTACAAAGTGAGCCTTTTATCCACTTAACTGCCACCCAGCCTCTTCCTGTATTTTTAAGATAAGGTTTTTCTAGTAGCTCAGACTGGCCTTGAATTCACAATGTTCCTGCCTCAGAGTGTGCCACCATGTCCGTTTTCTGTATTCTTCACAGCAGAAACAACTAAGGAGGAAAGGAGGGAGTCTTTTGCTCCAGAATGTTAACTGTGGCCCCATAACAGATGATCACCAAGTAGAGTGACTAAGACAGCAATCCATTCTGTCTGTCATGGAGTCTGCAGGTCAGGCACTCGGGAGAAGTCTCCTGGGCAGCCACTGCCTGGGTTTCTCATGAGGTCAAGGTCAGATAGTGACTGGCGCTACAATTCACTGAACTCTTGACTAGAACTGAATGGTCTAGTTCCAAGACAGCTTTTACAGGAGTCTTAGAAGAGATCTTACTATCTGCCTGTAAGGGCTTCTCCTTAGGAAGCTAGAATGTCTCATGATGTCATTGAGGGTGTCCCCTTGCAGCAGGAAGGAGAGAGCCAGGGACCAAATGCAGGAACACCAGTATCCTTTATGACTTAGCCTACCTATCCACATTACTCTATTAGTTACCCATAGAGCCCCACTCAGTGTAGACAGAACCTGCATACAGTACACAGCCACCAGGAAGTAAAAATCCTCAGAGGAGGAAGGGCATTGGAGACTGGGCCTCAACCAGCTGGGAGGGTTATAGACAAGATCTATTCCAGTATCCTGTAGTAGTTGAGAAACAGAAAAGTCAGAGAGCTTATTCAGCTTGCTCCAAGCCCTTCACTCGTTATAACCCAGGATTCAATGGGGCCTGCAGTTAGCACATCTTATGAGGTCCCAAGAGGATCAAGGTCCATAAACTGGCATGAACTGCTATAAACTTCTGATGAAGAAGGAGAGAAGTTGTGGGGAGGAGGATCACTCAATGAAGTAATACAGGAACCCATCTATCCATTTACCCAACATCTATCCATCCATCCAACCATCCATTCATCCATTTATCTGTCTATCTATTCATCCATCTACTCATTCATCCATCTATCTATTCATGTGTCTATCCATCTGTGTATCCATCCATCATCTATACATACATACATACATACATACATACACACATACATACATACACACATACATACATGTTTCTAGCCACCCTTACAGAGTACTGACTTCATACCTGACACTGTGCTGGGCCTAGCATGGAGATCAATGAAAACGTGCTCTGCTCACATGGTCTTCACACTAGATGAGAAGACAGGTGTGAGTTGTGTAGGCCCCTCCCCATGACGGAAACACTTTGAAGAGGAGGCTGAGCACAAGAGTGCATAATACTGGGTTTGTTCCAGTCAGAGTAACTTCCCCCAAGAAATGATGGCTCATTTATCACCCGGCAGCCTAGAATTATGTTCTAGTATTCATGAAATAATGATTTCTATTTAGATTTTTCCAAACATTGTATTTTCTACCTCCATCGGTTCTGAGTTTCTTTTATATTATCCATTTCTCTCATAATTGACTCTGTGTTTCTTGGAACATCCTTGAATGTATTTATGAGATTTTGAATAGCTATTTCAATGTCCTTCCCTGCTAGCTTTATGGCCTTGGCCATTCCTTGATTTTTTTCTTTTCCTTTTCTTTTTTTTTCTCTCTCTTTTTTTTCTGGTTGTGAGTCATCTGTTCCTGCTTTGTTTGCATGTCTGATGCTCTCCTATTGGATGTCAGACAATAGAAAGTTTACAGAGTTGGCTTTGGAGTTTGTTTTATTTCTTTAAAGAGTGTTGGACTTCAAGGTGGTGAGATGACCTTAGTGTGTAAAGTGTCTGATGCACAAACATGAGGAACTGAATTCAGATCCCCAAAACCCACACAAAAGCCTGACACAAGGGTACATGTTTGTGACCCCAGCATTGGGAGGAGGGCTCAGAGACAGGTGGGCCCAGGAGCTCACTGTGTGGGTTTCAAGTTCAGTGAGCAGCAGGCAGGTCTGTCAGGCATTTTCTTGATTAACAATTGGTGGGGAAGGGCCGAGCCCATGGGGGGGGGGGGGTTGCCACACCTAGGCAGGTAGTCTGGGGTGGTATAAAAAAGCAGGCTGAGTAAGCTTTGGGAAGCAAGTCATCAGTTCTCCTCTATGGCTCCTGCTTCAGTTTTAGCCTCCAGATTAACCTCCTGCCTTGAGTTTTGCCCTGATTTCCCTCAGTGATGGAATGTGACCTGAGAGTTGTAGGCTAAAATAAACCCTTTCCTCCCCAAGCTGCTTTTGGCCATGGGGAGGCAATTGAAACTTAACTAAGACAGTGAGAGGCTATTTTAAAAAAAAAGTGGAGATCAATAAAGGAATACATCTGACGTCAACCTCTGGCTTCCATGTACACACATGCACACACATACACACTACATATATACATATACTATACTACATACACACACAGCACACCCACATACTACACATACACATATACAACACATATTCTCTCTCACACACAAAGCACACTCATACTACACATACACTACATACACACTATTCCATATACACACAGCACATTCACTACATATACACATACACATATACTTCTCTCTCTCTCTCTCTCTCTCTCTCTCTCTCTCTCTCTCTCTCTCTCACACACACACACACACACACACACACACACACGTCACAAGAGTGTTAAGAGTGTTATGCTGTGGGATGTCCTATATGCTGTGAATATATGTTGCTATGATTGATTGATAAGTAAAATGCTAATGGGCCAGTAGCCAGGCAGGAAGCATAGTGAAGGTGGGACAAGAGAGAGGAGAATGCTGGGAAGAAGAAGGCCGAGTTAGGAGACACTGCCAGAGCAGAAGCATGATGTAAGATACTGGTAAGCCACAAGACACATGGCAAGGTATAGATGTATAGAAATGGGTTAATTTAAGATATAAGAACAGATAGCAAGAAGCCTGCCATGGCCATACAGTTTAATTAATTATAAAAGTCTCTGTGTGTTTACCTGGGGGAGAGGAGTGGGAGAGATTTGTACTGACTGCCGGCAGGCTAGGACACAGGAAAACTTCAGCTACAGTGTTAAGCTTTGTCTCTGCACACAATTACTTTGACTGTGGTATTTCCAACACTTGTTTTTCCAACTTTATTAGGGCAGGCCCAGATCATCTTTAATTTAGACTAATTTATTCCCACTAGTAAAGCAATACTCTTCTAAACATGGAACCCTGTATCATACACTTTGGCTACATCTATGCTTGCCAAGAAATGTCTATCCTCACTTTCAAGTCTACAGAGTACTTTGAGGGATGTTGATATTAGTTATCTTTAAGGATCTGGTAAGATTCAGTAGTTAGTCTTTCTAGTCTTGGACTTTTCTTTGTTGGGAGCTGTCTTAGCTTCTTTTTCTGTTGCTATGATAAAATTTCACGGTAAAAGCAACTTAAGAGAGGAAGAGCTTATTTTGGGTTCACATGTACAGTGGTCATGAAAGAGAAAGTCAGCAACCAGAGCTTGAGGTAGCTGGTTACAGCACATCTAATGGAGTGGTGATTGAATGCTTCTCCTTTTTATACAGTCCAGGATCTCATCCCAGGGAATGGTGCCACCCACAGTGGGCAGGGCTTCCCACCTCAATTAACTTAGCAAGATAACCCCACATAGGCATGCCTGAGGCTAACCTAACTTGGATAGTACTTCACAATAGTGTCTGGAGGCTTGTCTCCAAGGTGAGTCTAGATTTCTCAAAGTTGACAACATTAATCATCACAGGACCTTTTTTTTATTACTAATTAATTGCACTACTTATTATTGATCTGCACTGGCTTTTTCATATTTCCTTGGTTCATACACGTCCAGAAGTATTCTCACTTCTTCAATGTTTGTCAGTTTAGTGATATATAAGTTTAAAAAATAATTCCTAGTGATTCTCTGGATTTCAGTGGTACCTGTTGTGATATCCTCTTTTTTGTCTATAAGTCTATGGTTTTGAGTCTTCTCTTCTGTTTGGTTAGTTTGACTAACAATTTGTCCATCTTGTTAATCATTGTAGATGAGATCAGCTGTGTTCAGGGTGATAAGATCATAGACTTGCTAATCTTTTCAAAGAGCCAGCTGTTTGTTTCACGGATCCTTTGTGTTATTTGTTTAGACTCTATCTAACTAATTTCAGCTCTGGTCTTTTTATTTCTGATACTGTCTTAGTGTTTTTCTTGTTCTTCCCCTGCCCAAGACCTTGAGCTGCATCATTATGTTATTTATGTGAGACTTCTCTGATTTTTTTAATGTAGCCTCTTGTAACTATAAGTTTTTCTCATAGAATGCCTTTGCAGTATCCTGTGGATTCCATTATGTTGTGCTTTTTCACTTGATTCCAGGATTTTTTTTTAATTCTCCCTAATACTCCACACTTAACCAAAAGTGTATTGTTCAATCTCTACACTCTTGTATAACCTCCCTTGTTGCTGATTCGAGGCTTCATTCCATTATGCTATGATAAGACACAAAAAATTATTGCAACTTTTTTCTTACTTTCTAAAACTTACCTTATCACCTATATTATGATCTATTTTGGAAAAAGCCTATAAGCTGCTAAAAAGGTATATTTTGTAGTTGTTGGATGGGATGCTCTGTACCTATCTCTTAAGACAATTTAACCTATAGTGTGATTTTACTGAGGTTGAATTTTAGATATTTTGGGCTAGATGGCTCATTTAATAATGAAAATGGTGTATTAAAGTCACCTCATTATTGTTTAGGTCTTTTCCATTCCTGTGGCATTTGATTTATGGAACTGAGTGCATTAACATTTGGTGCATATATGTTTACAATTGTTATATCATCTTAATATACTGCTTCCTTCACCAATGTTACCTGTCTCCATTGTCTCTTCTAATTTTATCTTGAAGTTGACTTTGCCAGATAGTATAAGTGCTGTGTGGTGGTTTGGATGAGAATGCCCCATAGACTCAAATATTTAACACTTGGTGGCACTATTTGGAGAGACTTAGGAGGTACGTGGGTCTTGCTGGAGGAAGTCTATCATGAGTGCGGTATTGTTTATAGTCTCACCTATCCAGTTTGGCCTTTGTGATGCCTGCTTGCATTTGAAGATGTGAGCTGTCTGCTTCCTGTTCCTGCCAGCATGTCTGTCATTTGCTGCCGTGCTTCCCTACCACAATGGCCTCTTATCTCTCTGGAACTGTGTGACCAAATACGTTCTTCCTTCTATACACTGTGTCTGATCGTGTTTCAACACAGCAGCAGAAAGGTAACCAATACACCCTGTTTGTCTCTGGGGTCCATCTTCTCAGAACATTATTTTACACTTTTCACCCAGTCTCTCTGTGTTTTTGCTGCTAAGATGTGTTTCTTGTATCTGTTTTTTAAAAAATATTTATTCTATGTATGTGGATGTTTTGCCTGTGTGTATCTCTATCCACCACATGCATGTCTGTGCTCACACAGGCCAGAAGAGAACATTGGATCCCTTGTGACTGAAGTTATAGATGGTTGTGAGCCACTTTGTGGGTGCTGGGAACTAAATTCAGAGCAGCCAGTGATCTTAATCACTGAACTATCTCCAGCACCATCTTTTAAAAAATATAGTCAACTGATCTCTGTCTTTTAATTGGAGGATTAAAACTATCAATATTTAGTTATAATTGAAAAGCGGGTGCTATTTCTTGTCATTTTGATGTTTTGTAAGGGATCAATTCTTTTGTTTATCCACTCTTGTAGCAGATTCTTTCTGTGCTCTTGTGTTTACCTTCACTTCTATATGTAAGATTCCTTTAAGTGTCTTTCTGCAAAGTTTCATGCTTATCTTGGAAGGTCTTTATTTCTCCTTCAACTTGGAAGAACAACTTTGCTATATATAGTAATCAAGGTTGGCAGATATTTCCTTTCAGAGTTTGAAATACATCATCTCCCTGTCTCCTGACCTTTAGAGCTTCTGTTGAGAACCATGCTGGTATTCTGATGGGTTCATATTCATAGAAGAGTTGGTACCATGCCCAGCCCCCCCGGAGAGTTTTGTTATTGGAAACCAGATTTCTTCCTGTAACCCAGACAGGCTTCACACTCAGGATGGTCTTCCTGCTTCAGCCTCCTAAGTGCTGTGATTGTAGGTGTAAGCCACAGGGCCGACAGGCACCTCTCTCTTGCAGTCCTCAGTATCGTTCTTTGTCTTATACTCTTGGCATCTTGGTGTGGGGAGGCTTCTAGCTGGTCATGTCTGTTTAGGGTTCTAAATGCACCACAGATCTACATGTCTCCTTCTCTACCAAGACATGGCTCTTTCTTCAGCCAGTAAGTACTTGCCTTGTGAACATGAGGTCCTGATTCTGATCCCCAGACCCATGTTTTTAAAAAAAGTCAGATGGGGCTAGAAGGATGATTCAGCCCCTAAGAGCACTTTCTGCTCTTCCTGAGTTTTGTTCCCAGCACCCACCTTGGGTGGTTTGCAACCGCCTCTTCAGGATTCATCAGGGAACCTATAAACACATAGTGGCAACCACTCACACAGACGTATACACACATAAATAAAAGTCTTGCTTAAAAGAGAAGGCTGAGACTGGAGGATCACAAAGTAGAGGTTAGGCAGTCCCTGATAAAGAAAAACAAACAAGAGACAGGCATAGTGTGTGTGTGTGTGTGTGTGTGTGTGTGTGTGTGTGTGTGTGTGTGTGTGTATTGGCAGTGACAGTGTGAAAATGAGCCAGGTTTGATAACACACACCTATAATCTCAGCATTCAGGAGGCTGAAGCAGGAGGATTGCCAATAGTCCTAGTTTAGGACAATTACAAATGAGTGGTCATATACATTCATGGAAAAGTTTTCACATGGGCATATGTTTTCTGTTTTCTTGGATAAATACCTTGGGATGGGACGGATGGCCATCTGGTGGTACATACATGCGATTTCAAGGAACCTGCCAAACTTCCCCCATAGCACTTGTTCTAAAGCCAGGTTTGTTTGTTTTCAGATTCATGTAGTGGTGGAATGGATAAGTCTGCGAGCCACTTGGCTGTGAATGTTCAGCTTTTATTTTGATGCCATGGCAACTGTCACTTGATAAGTGCCGACCCCATCACTGTGGAAAGTGACTCTGAACAAGAGACAGAAGAATTGGAAGGGAGAGTGGGAGGCCAGGCCAGACTAATGGCGGCAGGACAATCCAAACCCTTAGACTTTTTGCTTTGAGGCATTTAAATGGAAATAAAAATGAATTTATTCTTTCTGGATAGTTCATCTTTTTCTTGTGATTTTTTTTTTGAAAATATAAAATGTTAGGTCAGAACTGTGTCTTGAAGTTTTGATCTACAATCCTTGATGTGTGGGCTTTGAAGCGCTCTTATCTGTGAGTACATTCCGCCTTTGTCTCACCTTTTCCTTCTGAACAATGCCAGTGAGCAGGGAGGGACAGTCCTGGAGGGTAAGTCGCTTTTCTTGGATTCTTCACAAATCTGGCATCAGGCTTCATTGAGCTGTCACAGGCCAGGACTCACCAATGCTCACTTACTGTGGACCAGGCTCTGTGTGCCGCAGTGTGAACCAGAGACATGGTGGAGTCTCTCTCTTTTTAAGATCTATTTTGATTTCTATTTATGTGTATGTGTGTATATGATGCAGGCCTTGGGTCCCCTAAAGTTGCGAGCCACCCAATATGGGTGCCAGCAACTACACTCATCTTCTATAGAGTACTTGGTGTTCTTCACTGTTGAGTCATATCCCTGGTCTCTGAAGACGGGTTCTCTTAAAAGCATTTCCTTGTGACAGCCATGTCTTCCGGGTATCATTTTCATACTCTAATGCCTCTCTTAGTTGGTAATGTTGTTATTGATGTGCAGAGAGCCTCAGACGCCACACAATGAGAGAAGGGACACAGTGTGGAGGGTGGTGCCCACTTGCTTCTCTTCGTCATCCTAACATTCTTTGTCACCCTAACACCTAGAAAGAAACAGATGGAACCTTCTGCAGGGGCATTGGCCATCCCAATGTGAAGGCAGCAAGCAGTGTCTTTGTGCTTTGCAGCTACCTCCTGCCCATGACACTTTGGAGGAAGTGGCAGTTCCTCTGGAGATGACGGCAAATCTTCCTCAAAAGTGGCCCAAGCCATGTGCTGCACGTGGGGATTTCAAACAGAACACTCATGGCTGTGTCCATAGGCTAACTTTTGCAATTTTTTTGTAACTCAATTGCATGATTCTCAAGTATAAACTTCATAGAAGATAATATCTTGTGTCCTATTTTACTTTTCTTATTTTTAAAATGTTTGTCATTTGTGTGTGCGTGTGTGCACTCATATATGTGCCACAGTGCACACATGGAAATCAGAGGCAACTTTGTGGGTTTGGTTCTCTTTTTCTGCCATTACATGGGTTCCAAAGATTTAGCTCACGTCGTCAGGCTTGTGCAGCACACAGTTGGCCAGCCTGATAATGATGTTTTGCCATGTTGGAAGATTGGCCTCACCAGAAGGCTCCCCACCTGCCCTGCTTGATCACTGTTTTGTGACTAGGAGTTCAGCACTAGTCCCTTCTCATCCTCACACATAACTTGGCTAATGTATGTACAAGGAGCCCTCCCAGGCACAGGCACCACCTGGTGCTGGCCTTGGCTCTGTCCTTCCCTAGAGGCAGAGGTCAAGAACCCCAGCTGCCACTGAGCCTTCTTACCTGGGTCTTGGTCAGTCTCCATGGTCATATCCAAACTTGCTACTAGAGATAAGGAGTTTGACACAAGATGGAGCTGAAGGGTCATCACAGTTGGTGACAGACCAGGGAAAGAAAGGCCAACCCCTGCCTGGTGCTTGGTTTCTCTGGCTGGTAACAAGTGGAGCCCCAAAGATGCTAGTGATGCCCGAGAAATAAGCATCCCGTTGATATCATTGGCTCCCAACCCGTGGCACTACAGCTGAATGTTTGTGGTTGTCATGGCAGCAAGCATCATTTCATTATCAACTGTGGCCTTTCCCCTTTGCTGGGAGATATTTGACATGGTTCTTGTCGTTCACTCTGGTTCTGTTCTTTGTCTTCCAGGGCTGGATTTCTTTATTTCATTTAATTTGCATCTGTGTGGTGTATGCTGTGTGCATGTGGGGGTTGGGTGTCATGTGTGCCGTGTGTGATCTGACAAGGCCGGGGAAGATTCGGGAGTCCTGCTTTATCACTCTACCTTATCTCTTGGAACAGAGCCTCTCGCTGAACCTGGAGATCATGATCTGTCTGTTTGGTTTGGTTGGCCACTGAGCCCCAGCGAGCCCCAGCAATCATCCTCTTGCGGCCATTCGCCTCCTTCCCTGAGCCACCTTCCTCTGCTCTGGAGTTACAGGCACATGTGACTAAGTCTGGGCTTCCTTTTCTTTCTTTCTTTCTTTCTTTCTTTCTTTCTTTCTTTCTTTCTTTCTTTCGTTCTTTCTTTCTTTCTTTCTTTCTTTCTTTCTTTCTTTCTTTCTCTTTTTTTAAAGTAGGTGCTGGGGATCTGAACTCAGGTCTGTATGTTTGCACAGTGAGCATTCTTACCCACTGAGTCATGCCCCTAGATGAGTTATGATGGTCTGCGTGGAAGTCACGGTGTAGGGAAGTACAGGCAATAGTAGAAGACAAACTGTATGTTGAAGGAAGTTGGGTGTTGGGAGGGACGGTCACTGAGATATTTTAGCAGTGACCTATGTGAGGGAGTGGGTGCCTCAGGATGCACCTTCTTCAGATTCACAGGCCCCTCTGGATACCTCCCTGCTCTGAGTTTGTTTGATGGTCTGGTCCAGACCCACAGGCTTCTGGAGAGCAAGACCAGCCCTTGCTCCCCATCTCCCTCTCACAGGATCTCCCCCACATGCCTCGATGTAGTCAGCTATCCATTGCCAAACAAACACACGCATGAATAGGCATCCAAGCACTTTTGAAGGAGTTATTATTGGGCAACACTGGGAGGGATTAATTGATAGGACTCAGAATTACCAGAGACAGATGGTAAACTCACATGTCAGCCTGTAGACTTGATCTGAGGAGAGCAGCTTTGCAGAGCAGTGGTGGACACACACTGGCTGGCAGCAGGGATGTTCTGGAGGGATGTTCCTCCAGTTCTGGCCATTTCCTCTCCTGTACCACCCCTCAGATGAGCTAGTAGAGATGAAAGCAAAGCCAGTGTCCTCAGCAGGGTGGTGGCTCAGCTTCCCTGGTGTCTTTGGTTTCTGAGATACCCTCACTCAAAATGCTCAGGCTCCTTTCTGACTTTAGAAAATGGCTTCCTATCTGCTCAGGGCCACCCGTTGGCTCCCCTGATTCAGTATGCTCAACAGCGTGTGTGTGTGTGTGTGTGTGTGTGTGTGTGTGTGTGTGTGTGTGTGTTCCCAGAGCCTTCCTGTTAAAGCACACTTGATCTGTAGTTACTACTCAGCAGGGATATTTTCAGACCCATTGGAGGGAGCTCAGGCTGGCAGCACACGGAAGAGTTCAGATACTGACTGACCATCAAGGTCCCTGGGCCTGTTGTGTGCAGAACTCACAGGCCCTATGTCAATCCATTCGATATTTAGAACCACTTAGCCATTTAACAACTGTGTGTTGAATGCTTCTTCCATGCACCCTTCCAGGAGCTGGAGATGGACCAGGGCTCCTGGGGGAAGACTCCCAGCCCCACTACCATTCTGTGGGTAGGAGACAGAACAGTAGCATGAGAGTTAGGGATAGGCCCCAAAGAGACAGCACAGATAAAAAGGACTTCCAGGTATTGAGCTAGCTGTAGTTTTGGGGGGCCCAGGGAACCACCAAACAGCTGAGAGAGAACTGAGACACCTAACGAGTAAGGAGGAGTATCCAGAGAAAGGGCACATTATGTACAAGAGCCCTGGAGTGTTCTAGGAGCAGCAGGGAGATGGGGTGACATTGAGAAAGTGCAGGGAGGGGGTGTCAGAGATGACACAGGGGTCACAGTGTCTGATCACAGAGGGCTTTGAGGGCTAGTGATAGAATTTAGCTTTTCTCTAATTGAGAAGGGAAGCACCGTACATTTCCAGCTAAACTGTGGCGTCAACCACAGGCAAGAGCAGATGGGAGCAGGGGACCTGATCAGAAGCCTTTGTACTAACCTGGGTGAGAGATGGAGGCTCTGTGGGATATCAGAGAAGGGGAAAAGGGTGGAGTTGTGGCTTGCAATAAAGCCACTGTACATTGGAAATACTTAAAGTTCATACACCTGACCTTCAGAACTAACCTAGCAACACAGCCTACTGTGGAACATTGGTCCCCTCCTCATGATCACATGGCTGAAGGGAGCTTCGGGCTGCTGACCAGCACTGTGACAGAGCACTTGGTGCCATACTATGGCTAGTCCTGGAAAAAGTTTAAATTCAAAATCAAAGTATGGCTTCTTCTGGATGTTTATCATTTTTGCAACATCTTAAATTCAACAAATCATCAGAAAAACATGTTGCCAATCACAGACCATCATCTACAGCTACAGGCAGACCCAATGGGCTCCCCCGGTAGGAACATGAGCCAAACAAAAAAGACCAGGGACCACTCCAAACTGTACCACCCTGAGGCTGGAGACACAGCTTTCTGTGAGGTAGGGGAGACTGGGAAAGACAGAAGAAGTTGGTTTTAAAACACCAAGTTTAAGATGGTATGTAAACAAACAGGCTGTCCAGAAGGCCCAGCTGATTTTGGAGAGAAGCTGGGTTGAGCTATGAATGTGTTGTGTATATGGCCATCAAGGGCAGACATGTGGGCAGAAAGCAATCCAGGGAGCCAGCCTCCCAGACAGACTTACAGGAACCATACAGCTCCCAATGCCAACAGTCTAGGCTGGAGTGGTATCTTGGAGAAGTAGGGCAGGATAGGTTAAGGTATAGTAGGCAAAGAGATTGAGCTGAACTCAGGGCCAAAGATGAGAACACAACCTCAGAGAACTGGCACAAGCTTTCCCTGGAAGGCCTGGACAACCTGGGAACACAGACAAGTGGGTGATGGACGAGAAAATGGGAGCAGATTGCTGCTGAGCCCCAAACCCAGTTTCCTCTGGGGATTTACTGTGTCACAGCCCAGGACAACTTGCAGGGAGTGTATAATATAATTACTATAATATATATGCATATTATATAAATGGGGACAGCTCTTTCTGAGAAAGAACAGAATACAAGGTCCCACTCTTTGGGGACCAGTTACCTGCCTGGTACCACCACAGCTGACTCTCCATGACTTGACTCGGGTCAGAGCACCATAACATGGCAGACTCTTCTCCCTGGGGCCAGGGACCCCAAAGGTGCAAGGTAAGTCACACATCAAAGGTTCTACAGACATTTTTCCAATTTGTTTTCAGCATGCAGATGATTCGCTTGGCTAAAATAACAACCCACAACTGTTTGCAGAAACTTTCTCCAGGGTCTATGGCAAACAAAAGGTACAAGTAGGACAGGTCAGAAACCCTCCACCCTTAGAACCCACATTTGTCAATGGGGTTTCCTAGGGATGTGTTTATCACTCAACGAAGGACCAGCCCAGGGCAGGTGGCTGGAGGGACAGGGGGGACTTGGCAGGGACCACTGAGCCCCACACCAGGTGAGCGAAGCCACCTGCTCCTCAGTTTGCCTGGAATATTGCTGTGACTGCCAAGCCTTCACCCGATCCAGCTCCTGGTGTGTGACCAAAGCTGTCACTGTGCTGCCTGCCTGGCTTGGCTGTGCACAGGGAGGACACCAGCTGGGTGAAAGGTCACCCAAAGAAGCCTCGCCCATGGTTGGCACCTGATCAATGAGGTGAAAGGTCATTTTCACTGAACTGGTCACCTTGACTTCTCCAGGACATGACCTCAGGCCAGGAAAAAGAGGACACAGCCCCTGGAGGACTTGTCACCTGCAGGCCCATGGCTTCTAGAGAATTGTCTTATGGTGTACATAACTGCATCCATGCTTAGTTCACAGGGAGGCTACACTCTGCTGAGGTCTGAGTCTCTTCCTCAGTCCTTCCTTGGGTCTACTCTGATCCTGGCTAGTGGGAGGGGCCCAGAAGTAGAGGCCCTTGCCTCCTATCAGTGCTGTGCAGTTGGAATAATCTCCCAGGTTCCTGAGGGAGCCCTGTGGCTCATCACTAAGGAAGCACAGGTCTTCCTTAACAAGGAAGGGAAAAGGTGGAAAAGGACCTCACCCACTTCTACATGCAGAGCTGAGGAGATGGGGTGAAGGGTTTCGGTGTCCTCCCCTGTACCTCAGCCTCTTTAATCACATCTCAGATGTGAAATTGCACAACTTCATATCTAGCTTCCCAAAGTGTGTGTGTGTGTGTGTGTGTGTGTGTGGCACAAATATTAAAGGTCTTATTAATAAAAAGAAACCCGAATCCAGGTATTGGGGTGAATGCTGGAAGATCAGAGAAGCAGAACAAGCCACAGCTACCTCACCTCGCCAGTTCCTCAGCTGATCCTGTTTCCTTAGACTGGAAGCCTCTGAGTCCTCATCCAAATGAATCTCAGTTTAACTGCTACTCAAAAGCCTGAAAGCTTAACCAGCCAAAAGCTTCTAGTTTCTGGTCTTCATGCCTTATGTATCTTTCTGCTTTCTGCCATCACTCCCTGGGATTAAAGGCTCGTGAGTCACCATGCCTAGCTGTTTCCAGTGTGGCCTTGAACTTAGAGATCCAGGCTGATCTCTGCCTCTGGAATGCTAGGATTAAAGGCGTGTGTGCCACCATTTTCTGGCCTCTATATCTAGTGGCTCTTCTGTTCTCTGAACCCAGATAAGTTTATTAGGGTGCACAATATTTTGGGGAACACAATACCACCATGTGTGTGTGTGTGTGTGTGTGTGTGTGTGTGTGTGTGTGTGTGTGTGTATGTGTGTGTATGCATGTATATGTGTGTGTTCATGCATATGCAAGCAAAAGGACCACCTCACATGTCTTTCCTCAGGCACCATTACCTTTCTTTGAGACAGGACCTCTCACTAGAACCCACCAGACAAACAAGGCTGGCCAGCCAGTGAACCCTGGGGACTGGTCTGTCTCTGTCTCCCCAGTGCTGGGATTACTAAGTGCTCAGCTTTCGATGTGGCTCCTTGAGGACTGATTTCAACTCCTCACAATTGCATGGCAAGCAAGCATGTACCTTAATAACAAGCTGTCTCTACCCCTGACCTTGAGATCTTACAAAGGCCAAATCAAGGGTAGAGGATGGAGCCCCGGAGTCTGTTTTTAACAAAGCTTCTCAGTGTTTCTAATAGGCAGTCTGGGTTCGGTAACACTGGCCTGGAGAAGCCAGTGGCAAGCAGTATTTGCCTTCCTAGACCCCTCACTGGATCTGATGTTCCCATGGCAACAGAAGCAGCAGCTTCCTTCCCCCCTCCTGCTTATTCTCACCTCCCTTCACTCCTTCGATGGCCAGGGCTGTTTTTCCTTCTGCTCTGGGTGGAGATGACAGGCAATTCCTTGAGCATGGGGCTCATTCAGCCCGTCAGTACTGCCTGGCTCTGGTCACCTACCTGCTTGGAGGCTCCATCTTGGTCTCAGCTGAGGCCACCAGTCTGTTCCAAGGAGATGCAGAGAAGACATACCTGGAAGATGTGAGAAGTCTGGCTCATGTCCAGCTCAAAGTCATTCTACTCTGAATCTAGGCAGTGTGCACAGCTGGCAGCCCACCACCCTTCAACGTTACCAACTGACCTTACTCCCTAGCTGACCCACTGTTGGAACCATGCCTGGCCTCTATCTTGGACAGAGGAGGCAGTGAGGTCCTGTCAGAAGCAAAACCAAACTTGCTAAGGACCAAAAGAAGGTTCTGGCTCCTACTGTCTTTCTGAAGATAATGAGAGAATTAGAGAGACCACTCCCTGAGTAGACACATGAGCCAGAGGGAAATGGGAGCCTGGAGAGGAATGCATGCCAGCCCTAGTTGTGGGTCACAGAGAGGAGGGACCCAGAATGACTTGTAGGAAAGAAAACCTGAGTCCCTTTGGCTTGGAGTATGTACTATGGCCTTACCACACCGGTCAGCATATGTAGTAGGCTCCTCCAACAGCCTGATCCAGTGTGATCTGTGTCAGCACTATCTGGAAAGCTTGTTCACAGCCTCTCTTTCCTCAAGCCTCTCCATTTCCAAGACCCCAGGGAAAAAAGTAGGGCCTTTTGGTTGGAGTTACTGGGTGAAAACAGAAATTACCCACACCTTACAGGACTTGAACAAGGAAAATGTGTTCAAGAAAGCCAGGAGCAGATCAGGGAGAGCGGGCCATCATCCAGGGTTGCTTTCGAGAATGGGCATTCCTGGGAGAGTGGGGTGGGTTTAGACTAACAATTATACCAACATGGAAAGCATTTCCTTGTTAAAATGGACCATGGTCACTGAAAAGATGGACGAGAACAAATAATGTCATCGTTGCTCTTTAGACATTCTGGAAACACAAGCCTAAACTAGAGGAGTCCTGCTATTTGGGGTCTTTTGAAACTTTAAATAAATTAAATAAAAATAAAGGAATCTAATTTCATCCTAAGATTTGTTTTTCTTTTTTGTTTTATGCCTCCCCTCCTGCCCTGACACCACACACACACACACACACACATCGTCTTCTTTTCTCCTAGAATCTCAGCCTTGCCTCAGTTTCCTGCCCCAGTGTGTCCTGAGGTTTAGATTCTAGCCTCATAAGTATGTGTCGCCATATCCTAAAAGCAGCGGCATCCTTGACACTAGGAGGGGAGTGCGGGCTTCAGGGACTTCCTCTATGAAATGCATACTCATCATCCCTTCATAGGGTTACTGAGGAGGTAAAATGGGGTCCCAGGCACCTGAGCATGTGCTCATCCCCCGGGCCTTCCTCCGCCCAATACTGTACCTAGGAGGACATGCTTTCCTGGAAAATAACTTAAAGGCCACGCCAAAATGACAGACATGTCTCTGCTGGAGCGAGTCCCTTCCTGCCAGGCCCTGGATACCAAGGCCTCTCTTCTGTCCTCCTCTGTTTTTCAATGTCCCCGGATGCTCCCACAGGCCACAGGCTTATGAGGAACAAGAAGCTCCCTTCTCTGGTGTCCTGAGCGAGCGAGTGAGCAAGCAAGTGAGCATGCTCCAGTGCTCCAGTCCTGGGTCCTACCACAATTGTGCTTTAATCACCAAAGCACACAGCAGGTGTGAGGATAAGGATTCTGGTGTGCTCAGAAGGAATATGTGGAATGACTCAGAAACAGTCCTCAGAGTCAGGATGAGGACTGCTCAAACCCTGACTCTTGGTCCCCAAATCTGCCATGTTGGGGTAAGACCCCTCTGTGAGCCTCAGTGTTCTGAGAACTTCAGTGATGAGTCCTTACTTGCGGAGGGCAGCAAGAGATACATGTAGTAAGGATGCGATGTCCCCTCCCTCAATCCCCAGCCTGCCCCATCTCCAGAGCCACAGCAGGTGAGAGCATCACTCACCAGCATGTCACCAGCATGTGCTCTGCACACCACAGGACTGCCATCAGTCACCCACCACAGCCCTCCAAGGTAGCTTATATTATCATATTCTTTTTTGATTAGGAAGCATAAACACAGAGAAATGAAGCCATTTGTTTAAGGTCCCTCAACATGCCAGAACATTGCAGCCTGTGGGCATCCTCAGCTCAGCTTCCATGGGTCCAATCCTTACAGAGATTTGGAGTTGGAAGTCCCATATTCCAAAATAGACACAGGGTTCCAGAACCTTCATGAATTATACCTCGCAGAAGAGGCTCACAGGATATATAGAAGAGTCACAGCTGATCTACCGTACAGGCCTTTGCAGGGTTGGGCACCCCAACTTCTGCTGTACCTACCTTCTTCCTTCTTCATCCACTAGCAACAGTACTGTTCCCTCTTTCTGGAACTTTCTCCAGCCAGCACAATGAAAGGAAGGAGCAGGTGAGCAGAAATTGCGTGAATGTCAGGACAAGAGGCTTTTGGTCACCTGAAGCATGTTTGCTCTGCTACCTGAGGGTTAGTTTTTTTGTGTGTTTTTTGTTTGTTTTGTTGTTGTTGTTATTGTTATTGTTGATTTTGTTTTGTTTTGTTTTTTATGTCAAAGGCTTAATTTGAGAGGATCCAGTTTTCACCGGGCTCCAACGAGGAGAGCAATGTGTTTTATGGGATGGAGATGGATCACAGAAAAGTGCACAGGCATAGGGCCTGAGTGTGGACTGCCAGCATCCACATAGAAAGCTGAGTACTGAATCATCTAACAGTCATCACAGTGCTGTGGAAAGTTGGAGACAGAAGGATACAGAGGACTTGCTATTCAGGGCTTGCTACCGTACATCAGAATTAGTAAGCTCCAGGTCCAGTGAGAGATCCTGTCTCAAAAACTAAGGTGGAGAGTGGCTGAGGAAGATCTCTAATGCTGATCTCTGGCCTCTACATTTGGGTGCATACATGTACACACACACACACACACACACACACACACACACACACACACACAAGCAAAATGTATTTTAAAAGCCAAAAACAAACGTCAAACCCATTCTGGGCTGCATCCTGGCCTTGGCCTTAAAATAGCTTTGAGTCCGTGAGTACAGTGTGTGCACACAGCCAGGATTTCCTGAGCCTCTCCTTTTCCTTTTTGCCTGGGAGCTGGTTTCCCCACCCCCACCCCAACTCATTCGTTTCTGTGGGAATGTTCTGGAAAGTAGTGACGTTTGGGCTCCAGCTAGACACAAGTTCAGACTCCTGCTCAGCGTGAGCTTTCTGTGCAGATAACAGGCAGTTACTCTAGCATCAGGATTTTGCCTGGGATACCTGTGAAAGTATGAAAAGCCCTGGCAAGGTGACTGGGCAATAAACAGAGAGCTGGAGGAGAGCCCTTCCCCAAAGCTAGATGGAAGGCCAAAGCCCCTTTGTCCGTTCACTGCCTCACCTGAGGCGACATTCCCGCTGCTCTCCCTGTGAGCTGCACAAGCCCTGTCTCTCTGAGGTGCCTGTGTCTACCTACCTGAGAAGCACTGACCAGATCTGGGTCTCAGATGGTGACATTTGTCCAGATACAGTGGCTCAGAGACTTTGAGACAGCATGAGCCCAGCGTCTGTCACTAGGCCAGAAACACCCAGTGTACACTTAGACCACGAGCTTACTTAGGGTACCATGAACTGCCTAACTCCCAAAGGAGACTCATGGCGGCCACCAGGGCAGCGGCAGTCAGACCCTCAAGACGACTTCTGCCTTGAATGTAAATCACACTGTTGCCCAGGTGGCTGGTTAGCCAATCTGTGTATCCACTGGGTCTCCTGGTCCCCAGCAAGCAGAAGCTGAAGGAAGAGGTACTCTTGGGGCTAAATGTAGAGCATGCAGTTTCTCCCCCCACTCTCCCCACCCATCCCATCCCTGGAGAGGGCATGGGGCCATGCTAGAGCCAGGGTCCAGAGATCAGGATTCCACTCCTCTCAGCTCATAACTCACATTTAGCCCAGTTCAGGTTGTTCCCCCAGCTGCACATGGGCAAGGCTCTCATGAGTTTGGCCTCCCCAGGCCCCTAAGGATGGTTCAGAGGAGCAAGGAAGGGATGAGCATACAGCTTAATGAACATCCAATGTTGTACCTGGATGGTGCCACTAACTGTTTCACAAAGTCCATGAGAATTGGCGAAGGTCAAAGTTCTGTGTACGTGAGGATCAGGGCCCACGTGGCAGGAGATACCTGTGCCAGTGTGGTGCAGATCCTAATCTACATCACTGCCCCTCCCCCATGCCCAGGGGAAGGGCAGCAGGCTCCAGAAGCAGGCTCCACATGCCTAGGGCTCCTCACAGGGCAAGTCAGTCAGGGACATGGACCCTGCTGGACCATGTGGAAGCTTCCAAAAGCAACTATCAAAGACTAGACGGCCCCTCGGAAGGTTATCCTAACCATGACTAGGACTGCTCTGTGTCTCCCTGTTCTGGGACATTAGGCTTGTTTTCTTTCTTTCTTTCTTTCTTTCTTTCTTTCTTTCTTTCTTTCTTTTTAGTTTTTCGAGACAGGGTTTCTCTATGTAGCTGTGTGCCTTTCCTGGAACTCACTCTGTAGACCAGGCTGGCCTCGAACTCACAGAGATCCACCTGGCTCTGCCTCCTGAGTGCTGGGATTAAGGGCATGCGCCACCACTGCCCGGCCAAAGTGTGTAGCCCAAGCTGTCCTCGAACTCAGATCCTCCTGCCTCTGCCTCTTCAGCATATCCTACCAACTTGAGCCACCACAGCCGGCTTGTTTTCTTATGTAACCCGGTCTTGCCATCTTCCAGGGCACCTGGTCTACCTCGTTGGTGGCTGAGGCCAACGCTCTGGGAGGGCAGGGGGTGGGGGAGGAGCAGATGGCTACTGGCTGTGGCCCTCCCTCAAGGAGCCAACTTGGAGCAGCCCATTTCCTGCACCACTACGGCTTTTCTGGCTGGAAACTGAGAGCTTCCTGGGTAAAAAGCCTGGATAATGTCGAACTGATCCCTAACCCTGAGGACAGAGCAGACCCCTCCTGCTTAATTTTGTGTGTGAGATAATAATTCATATGGTTAAAACAGTGATCAGTCTTGCGACCTTCTGACTGGTCCCCCTCCCCCGACCTGAACTGTATGCTCCTCCTACAGACGCCTGCTTGTTTTAGTTCCCATATTGCCTTCCAGTATTTCTTCAGGTAAATTCAAACATGAGATTTTGTTTTTGCCACATCCCTTAGATACACAAAAGGTCGAATGTGGTGTTCCCCTTGTATCCTCAGGTGTTGGGGAAGAGGTGACTGGCAGCTGGAACTGGGCAGCTCAGGGCATGAAGAGACTGTTAGCCAGGATAAGGAGGGGGAGATGCAGTCTCCCAGAGTGGGGACAAGAGGGGAGCCAGGGAGCCCAGAGGAAGAGGAGGACGAGGGCCTGCTGCTACATAGCAGGGGGGTTGGGAGTAAACAGCACTTCATACCTGCCAGCCCTGTCCCTCTTCCAGCCCTCAGGCTCTGAACAGGGCCTACTGGCAATGACATCTCAGAAGTCCCAGGATAAGGAGGCCTGGGGACCCTACAAGTCAACTGAATGGACCTAGAGCATTTTACAATCACTGTAGAAATCAGTGCAGAAGTTCCTCACGAGACAAAAAAGAGAGCTACCATGTGACCAAACCAGACAACCCAAGGTATGGCCCCCACAGGGGCTAAGTCAGCATACCACGAGAACTGCCTGGTTACTTTTACTGCTGCTGTGCACACCGGCCAGGAGATGGACCAGCACAGAGGCCATCAGCAGAGAAAGCACAGCACACAGGCACAACTGTATTCAGCTACAAAGAAAGAAGACGGATGGAACCACACATCATCACTCTAAGTGTAATAAGCCAGACACAGAAAGACTACCATGTGCTTCTCTCACACATACACGTAGTCCATATGTGGGTGTTTGTATATATGTATTATGTACATGTATAGGAAACTAGAAAGGGGACCATGGAAAGGGGGAGGGTAAAGAGAGGGTAATGGAATGAGTGTGACTTGATTATGATGCTGGTGTGAGGAAGGAAGCCACTGGGCGGGGACAGGGAAAAGGGGCAACAGCTCTCAGGGGAAGATGAACAAAAGCAAAGTACACTGACAAATGTGTGGAAAAAGTCATAACAAAACCCATCCCTTTGTATGCTGACCTTAAAATATTAAGAAATTAAGCAATAAAGTAGAGGAAGATATGGGTGGCCGGCAGGGGGAGGGGACCTCATGCTCTACATAGCAGTTCATTCTTCCATCACTGATACTGTGGGTTTTCCACTGTTTGTGTTCTTCCAGATCCTCATCTTCCCCCAGCACTACTGCTAAACCTGAGGATGACTGCTGCCCACTCCAGCAGGGGTTGTGACCAGGTCCTGGTGAGCAATAGTGTCCCCAGCCTGTGTCCCTTCAAAATCCACACATGCATCTCAAACCCTCTGTACATTCTGCCAGCACTCAGGTGCTTCTCCAGACCCTCCCAGGACTGCTGGGAGTGTCACATTTGTGTCCCAGACTCTTGTCCTCTGCTCTTGTTTCTCTTTCTCTCGCCTCGCCATCCTCCCAGGCTCTGTAGGCTCACTATATATGCAGTTCCCCAGCCCCGTGCTGTGCCTCTAACTCCCGGAACGTGTGAAAAGATGTCTTCTTGGGTGTGGGGACAGCTGAGGGATGTCCCATCACACAGCAGAACCCAGCTAAAGACTGAAGGGAGTCCACAGGACTGCCTGTGCAGTGCGAAGGGGCTAGCTCACACCTGCACCATGAGGTCCATCCTCTCCTTCTTGTCGCCTCTGTTCTGCAGTTCCTCTGTGGTACTTGAACCCTGAGCCTCACGGCATGTTGCTTCTGTTGTGTTTTGTCAGCCTACCCTGCTCTGCATGGACCTCCTATTCCCCAGAAATTCCTTACATCTAACTGTCCATAACCATGACACTGTTTTTATTTCTGTGTTCACTTGGTTGTTCCAGTGGGATCTGGGGGAGAAAGGAGTGTGTCCTTAGCCACATTCAGCCATGACATGCATATTCCACAATCAGAATTACTTCATGAGAACAAGTTGCCAAATGTGGGGTCATTGGATCAAGAACAGGGAAAGTTTCTGAAGCTATTGATACATTTGCTAGCTGCACACCAGCCTAGAAGGGGATGAGAGGGAAGGCACCAGGAGGAAGCTGTTGCTGGTCCTTCACTTCAGCTGTACAGCCTGATGAAGAGACCTTTCTGGGGCTAGAGACATAACTCAGTCAGTAAAGAGCTCACTACTACAAACACAAGAACCTACGTCTGATTCTCAGAACCCATGGAAAAGTGCCAGGCATGATGGCAAGCACTCCTGATCCCAGCCATGGAGAGGCTGTCCAGCCAGACTAGACTAATAGGTGATAGTAGACTAGTGAGAGGACCCGTCTCAAAGTACCTAAGGATGACAGCTGAGGCTATCCTCCAGCCTCTACATGCGCACACAAACATGTATACACACACATAGGAATAATTTCAAATTTTAAGGAGATTGTTCTGAACCTTACTCTCCTCATCAGTAAGCTTAGAATGTTGTTTTGAGACAGAATCAACACAAAAGGATGCAGTGAGGCTGAACTGTGCAGAGCATCTTCCCAAGTCCAGACTTTAAATGGGACTCTGCAAACTAGCAGTCAGCAACACTCCAGAATCATGGACTCAACTGCTTGGGCAGGCATTCCTATCCTCAGTCATTATCTTTCACACTCGAGGGTAGATCACTGTCCACCTCAGCATCTCCAGCTCCAAAGACAGAAGCCTTCCTGCTGCCTCCCTGTCATGATTTCCTTGCGGGGGGAAATCCTGCACAGACACGAGGCTGCTTGATTGGAATGATCAGTCCTACCTCAAGCCCAAACTGAGTAGAGACAAGATGTGCTCCCCTTTCTGAGCTCCAGCATGTGTAAGCACCTGTGGAAAAGATAAGAAAACAGCTGGTGCTGTGGGGCTGGAGAGGCTCAGTGGCAGAGCACTTGCATAAGGCCTGGGTTCAATCCTTCACCCCACCAACAAAGAACAACGCCTGGTCCTTATTTCTAGGCCAAAGCCCAGAAATTTTATTTCTTCCTCAGCTGGGACAGAGGTGCTTATGGCTTCTTTTTCCTGTTTGACTTGTTCACCAGAAATTCTTAACAAAGCTGTTTCAGGCATGCAGGCTGCACCCTGGCCTCAGCCTCATGCTGGTCTGAGCCCAAGATGCCAGAAAACAAATGTTTCCTGTGCATCCAGCTGAGAGGAAGCCGTGGATGATGTTCACTAGCAGACTCCAAAGCCATTGGCTCAGATGCAGAGGCCTGGTGGTATTAGGAAGCGCAGAAGATAAGAATATTTTTTTAAGGACAGTTCAATGGCATAGGGGCAGATTCAAAAGTGCGTACTTCCAGAATGAAGGCAAGCCAAGTGAGGTGTCAGCCAGGGGCCAGCAGCATGAAAGGTCACTGAGGCAAGGCTCAGGCAGAGAGGGATGAGGCTATGTACGGTATGAGGTGGGGGGAACTTATTTTATTTTTTGTTTTTTGTTTTTTCACTGAAGCTTGGGAGCCCAACTCAGGTCCTTGAGCCTTTAGGGACTGAACCATGCCCCCAAGCCAAATTTAAGTCTTTGTTCTGTGAGCTCAGAAAGTTTTTGAGGCCCTCTAGTGAAATTTCCATTGTTGCTATTGTATATTTCAGTTACAAAATTTCTACTTGGCGCCTAAAAAATAATTTCTATCTATTTAAATTATTTACTTGGTGGGACATTATTCTGATGTTTTCTTTTCATTGTGACATTATTTCCTTTAATTGTTTGAATAGCTTTGTAATAGCTCTTTTATTGTTTGAATAATTTGTAATAGCTAATTTAAAGTCTAAAATCCAACATATGACCTTGGCAGGATCACGATTCTCCCCCCCTCCACCCTCAATTTACCATATTTTAATGTTTCTTTCTGTGTCTCATGATTCTTTAAACAACAACATAAAAAACTAGAGTAGGTAGTATAAAGGCAGCAATATAAAAATGGCTCCTTTTTAAAAAAATGATTTATTTTTATTTTATGTGTTGAGTATTTTGCCTGCATGCATATATGTGTATATGTGCACTTAGAGAGGATAGGAGAGGGCATTGGGTTCCCTGGAATTGGAGTTACAGTTGTGACCTGCCATGTGGGGGCTAGGAATTGAACTTGGGTCCTCTGCATGAGCAGTCAGTGCTCTTAACCACTGAGCCATCTTTCTAGGGCTTCTTGTTACTGCCGAGTTTGTTGTTGTTGCTACCATATGTGTCTTGTGACCCTTGTAGATGACTGAGGTGGTCTGTATTTTCTGTAGTGACAGGTGTGGGACACTGGTGATCCGCTAGATCCACTCAGCTATCAGCTAAAGAGGCCAGTGACTGCTTTGAGTGTGTTGAGCCCACAGATCTTCTTCCACCCTTGTCCAGGGACTCTGTGTGGCCTGAGGAACGTCTTAACTTCTGCCTCGGCTTTCTTTTGCTTGTGAAAAGCTTCATGGAAGGGTAGGACTTTCTCTCTCTCTCTCTCTCTCTCTCTCTCTCTCTCTCTCTCTCTCACACACACACACACACACACACACACACACACACACACACACAGGCACAACACTCTCCTGCATATGATACGATGTAGTTGGAGAGCTTGTCTCCAGGTTCCACCAAGCCCCCGCGGTCCCACAACCCATGTATAAAATAATCATACAGACATTTATATTATTTAAACTGCTTGGCCATTAGCTCAGGCCTACCATTGTCTAGCTCTTACTCTTATATTTAGCCCATTTTTGTTAGTCTATACTTTGCCACATGGCTTGTGGCTTACCGGTGTCTTTACATGTTGCTTCTCATTGCAGTGGCTGGCAGTGTCTCCTCCCAGCCTTCCTGTTCCCAGCCTTCTCCTCTTCCTTGTCCCGCCTACCCTATCCTTCCTGCCTGGCTACTAGCCAATCAGCACTTTATTCATACAGAGTGATATCCACAGCAATATGACTTTCTAGATCCCCAGACAATACAAAAGCTGTATCTTCATCATAAATTTTGGCCAGCCTTGTTTATATCAATGTTTTATTTCTAAAATTTTTATTATATTTTTATATTACATTTTTAATTTCTTACATGTTTTGCCTGCATGTATGTATGTGCACCACTGTCATACTTGGTGCATACAGAGGTCAGGAGAGGGCATCGGATCCTCCAAAACTGGAGCTGTGATGGTTATGAACCACCATGGAACTTTTTTTTTCAGGACATGATTTCTCTGTGTCGTCCTGGCTTTCCTGGAACTTGCTTTGTAGACCAGGCTGGCCTTGAACTCACAGAGATCTGCCTGCCTCTGCCTCCTGAGAGCTGGGATTAAATGTGTGCATTAGCATGCCCAGCTTACCATAGAACTTTTTGAGACACCACAAACACAGTCTTAGGATTCTCTGCAGCTCAGATGTTGACTTTCTGCTCTCACCTTCTTTCTTGTGAGGACCTCCGTCTACCCCACCACTCAGTTTAAAGGACAGGCCAAAGTGTCTGCAAATACGATCTTATTTAAAATCAGCCAAGGCGACTTTAATGTGTTTGATGCTAAAGGTGAACTGAGCCTTTTGCTCTCTTTTGGTTGATGAGACGGAGCCCCTCATCGCCCTCACACTACAAGAGCTCTTGTTACAAGATGGAGTCCATATCAGTCAGCTTAGCCTGGGTTTCTCCTGACACCCACAGAGAGGTCATGGGAGTTAAGCATACTTAGTACATGCCTGACACTTGCCCTCCTCTGTGATTCTAAGGTCTGGGATCAGGGAGGCTGCAAGTGAACTAATGCTCGGAGAAGGAGCACCTGCAGGTACACATTAGTGGGACTCCCTTCAGGTGCCATCTTAACTCTACAAAAAAGCCAAGACACTTGTCCTCAGCATAGCTGTTCTCAGCAGCCTCTGGAGAGAGCCAGATATCACACCTCTGCCAACTCTCAGTGCCAGGGCTGGTTGGCCGGGAGTGTGGCCAGCAGCAGATGGGGCAAGGGGCAGAGGAGAGAACATTCTGAACCATTTTTGCAGAGTCACATTTCTAACTTAGTCAAAAGTAAACTCTTTAATAATATATAGGCTTTAATCAACCAAAGGCTTGCCATTGCCAAACTCCAGCATAAAGTCGATGCTCACAGCTGGGCGGTAAATCCCTACAAGACAGCACTCACCATGGAAACGCTGACACAGCCTTTCCTTCCCTCTTGGGAATTAAACTCCTGTTTCAATGTGGTTTTCTTTATTTTGAGCTGGAATCACTTACAAGCCCTGAACATCTCGATAGAAAACTAAATGCTGCCCCCTGTCAGCCCCAGATGGAAGTGTCCTTCCCTCTCTGCAATGGTGCACATCCAGGTTTGGAAAACCATGGAGACCCAGAAAAGAAAAGAAGTGGCAAGGGAAGGGAAGGGAAGGGGAAGGGAAATGGACACACTCAAGCCACTGTGAGCAGCTGGAGACTGAATTCTGGAAACGGCATAGACTCCTGTGCCCAATGGAAACCTTGCAACAGGGATTCCCAAAGCATGCATTGCAGACAAGCAACTCAGATCAGGGTGTAAACCCCTCAAGCCACATGAGTGGCCAGGCCCCTCCCCAGAGGACCTTCTAAGTGCAGGGTTCCACCCACAGAATACTCTAACTGCCCTAACTGTGGACCCTGCCCCCACCCTACAGACTAAAAAGCCCAATGTCTGGACATGAAATCCCACCACTCTCCACCCTGAAAAGTTCCACTCCCTTCCCAAGAAACTCTGTATAAGCCCTCTGTCCTGTTCAGTGTGCTGCTGTTTCTCACCCAAGCAGAGACAACCACGCTCCTGGCTTTTTTTCCCTCCCAATAAATCTCTTGTGTGAGGTTTGTTGTGGGGTGTGACTTTGTGTTGTTCCTTGGCTCCCAGCTGCCAGGAGACCTTCCCATTCCAGCTGCAATGCTTACATAGGGGTTCAAAGGTCAGGGGAGGAAGGCTGGTAATGTCACCTAAAGACCAGAAGACAGCAGCAACAGGGGAGCTCTGAGGAGGGCAGGGGAAGAGTCCAGCTGCCTTTATTAAGTTCATCCCTGGGCCACTTTAAGTGGAATGCCCAGTGTCCTGAAACCACACAGAAGATGCCTTTGCCTGGTGTTGGTCCTTTCCTGACTTCCCTTAGTGAATTTGGACATTCTAGTATGTGTGACATAAAAGCATGTGTTTACTGTAGAAGAATCAGAAAACTGATGACCTAGTTGGCTTTCTGTTGCCGTTATAAAACATTGACCAAAATCAACTTGAGAAGGAAAAAAATTTGTATTCTATCTTATAATTAGAGTTAACAGTCCATCATCAAAGGAAGCCAGGAGCTCAAGGTAGGAGTCAGGAACTAAAAGCAGAGCCCATGGAGGAATGCTGCTTACTGACTTTCTCCAAAGCTCACTAAGCTCTGAGCACTCAACAGCCTTTCCAAAAGCTCCAGAATCCTTCTGAAAGGATCAGGTCTGTCACCGCGACAGCCCACGCTCTGTTACCAGTTTCTGTCATAGTTCTGCCTTTTGTTGCTGCAACAAAGGGTTGACACAGCCAACGTGGGAGAGGGAAGGGTTTGTCTGCCCACAGGTTATGTATAGTCCACCGTCAAAAGAAACCAGGGAAGCAGCTGAAGCAAGGCCGTAGAGAAATGCTGCTCCCCGGCCTGTTCCCTATGGCCTGCTCCCTATGGCCTGCTCCCTATGGCCTGCTCCCTATGGCCTGCTCTCTATGGCCTGCTCCCTATGGCCTGCTCCCTGGCCTGCTCTCTATGGCCTGCTCAACTGTGTTTTTCATGCAGCTCAGGCCCATCTGCATAGGGACGGCACTGTCCACAGTGAGTGGGTTCTCCCACATCAACTAGCAATTAAGAAATTGCCTCACAGACAAGTCAAAGGCAACTGCTTTTGATGGAGACAGTTCCTCACCAGAGGTTCCCTCTTCCAGGCGACTCAGTTTTGTGTCAAGTTGTCAAAAACTAACCTCAGTTAGGCAGAGGCCCAGAGGCACAATTCCTGTGGACACTTTGGTCCTACATGTGCCATCCCTTATAAAGACTCCATGATCAGAGTCAATCTACGTTTCCTGAACTGCACTCTGTCCTGTGGATCCCGATTCTAAGTAGCAGGCCTTATCAAATAAAACACACGCTTTATCTAACACAGGCAGAAGAATCTTGAATTTTTTTCCAAAGCTCCTCTGACATCTGTTGGACCTTTATGGAGTATGGCAGGCCACAAAAATAAATGAGTTAGTGAAGAGAGGAGAAAAGATTAAACTTGGAAAATGCTTGTTATTTTTAAGATCTGAGAATTAAATAAACCCAAGAGTCAGTGAGTTTTGCTTTGAAGATGAGCCTAGAAGTAGCTTTAATATTCCTTTGAGAAAAATCACAGAGGTAAAGATTTTTATTTGTTTGCTTTTGAGACAGGTTCTGTCTATGGAGTCCAGGCTGGATTGAATGCATGTCCCTGCCTCCACCTCCCGAGTAGTGGGATTATAGTTGTGTGCCATCACACCCAGCAAATATTTTTTGAAGCATCTCCCCGCCCCCCGCCTCACCGCCCCAAGCCTTGCAAAGCTAAACATATCCAGGACCAAAGCTGAGCAGAGAATTCTGTGCCTTGTGGGAGCTTTAGAAAACCACTTGGCTTTCTCAGGAACTATTAATGGCCTGCAGCAGTCGCCACATCGAAAGCTCACAGTAGCTCTAGGAAGTCAGAGTCAGAATTGTTCTCACTGACCTTGGAGCACCCAAAGGAGGAGGTGCCATTTTTTCAGCCCTGTGAACACAAAAGAACATTGTTTCCCTTGAAGCTTTTTCCAAGCTGTGACTGCAACTGGGTTTGTTTTCAGGTGTGAACTCAGAAAGGATTCGTGAGGAACCCAAGAGCACATGGTAGAACCATCACCACCCCACAGTGCCAGCCTCATAAGCTTCCAGCCCTGGGGTTTTCAAGTGAGAGAAGATAAAGTCCCCTGCCCCAAGTTTAACACCTGAAGTCCTGTGCTGTCTGAAGGGGGCGCTGACAGATGCATGACCTACATCTTCTTTTGAAGACAATGGCTTGTCCAAAGGCCGACAACTCCAGCTCTGCTGTCCAGTGGCCAGAGGCCCGGCGGGCAGGTCAAAGCTCTGGGTGTAGTCCCCAGCCAGGGTGCTCATGCTTCTGCTCCCACTCCTTTGGCTCCCATAGCAAGAGACAGACAGCCCTCTGGGTGCCCAACAGTGTGGCAGTTATCCTAGGCTGATGTCACAGGCTCCATCTGAAGCATTTATCTAAATTGTTCTATTATCAATAAAAACTCAGGAGTCAGATATTGAAGTAAAAACCCAATAGATCAAGAAAGTGGCAGAGGAACGGCCAGCTGACCCCCCTCTCTCTACACTTCCTGGGTGGAAAGGGCCCTCGAATTTTTCTAAGCCCCTCCCTACTCTTTCCTGTGCCTCTCTATCATATTCTGGGTCTTCCAAAATCTCCATGGCTAATTCCACTCAGCTAGCCATTGACTCTGGTCCTGCAATATCCATCTTTGCCATGTAGCCCCTCAACTCACCCTGAGCATTGTCCTTGAGCTAACAGGAGAACAGAGAAAGGGTCACACAAGGAAAGCAGTCACTCAAAATGTTCCCTATTTCGTTGGCTGGAAGTCTGTCATGTGACTATTTCTCTCTGGAAGAAGATCTGGAAATGTGGCCTAGATGAACACAGGAACAAAAGAGCAAAGAGCCACGTGAATGAGTCAGCTCTGCCTTGCTCCTGGATTTCACAGCCATTGTCTTGGAGACCTAAAGATGCTTGTCCCTAGCTCTTCCTTCAATAAATGTGTCCCTTGCTTCCTGCCATCTCCCTGCCCGTGGGCACTGTTTCTCTGCCCTTTACACTACATACAGCTTATGGCCATTCCATAGATGTTATCTAAACCCAGAAGAGTGGTCTATACTTACTTGCACTTCAAAACTGTGATTACAAAGCTGGGTCTGTGGGTACAGAACTGTAATAGTAATTGCTCAGGAGGCTGAGGCAGAAGGGTTACAAGTTCAAGGCCTGCCTGGACAGCAGAGTGAATTCAAGCCTAGTCTGAGTAAATTAGTAAACCCCTACCTCAGACTATTATTATTTACAAAGGGGCTTCTGTGTGGTCGAGTGCTTGCCTGACTCTAAGTTTCATCCCCAATATTGAAAAGAAAGAACGAAAGATAAATAAAACTCCACTCTTAGGTACTTTTACAACCCAATAGGTAAAACCTGAAAAACCCAAATCTGCTTTTAGACATAGGATTCTTATTTCCCTCCTTTTCCCTCCCACCAATGCCCACCTCTGTGGGGCCGCTGTTCCCCGTAGTTGTCACCCTGTCCAGAAGAGGGTACAGTCTCACTTGACTCCATGTCATCCCAACATGATGACAGAAATAGGGTCGGGTTCCATCTTTGGCAAAGAGTGTGAAGACGTCAGGCACTTGGAGCTAGGGACCAGCCTGCCTGGCTGAGCCCATGGCCGAGAACAGAACCACAGCTCCTGAAATCAGGGTGGACTCTCACTGTATTGGAACTTGTTGGGTCCCTAAAGTGTGCCAACCTGGGCAGCTTGACTTTCCCCAGGAGCTTCTGTCCTGTATCCTCTCTTTGTGAGCCCTGTTCCTGGAAATACCTATGACTGGAAGTGTGCCTGAGATGCCAGGAAGCAGGTCCCTGGCTGATCTATTAATGTGTTTATGTTATATTTTCATCTTTATGCATGAATGCAATGTACTTTGAACATATTCTGTCCCTGTACCCACTTCTCTCCCTTGCTGAGCCCTTCCCCCAGTTCCCCTTTTGTCCCCTATGCCTAGATAACTTTGTTTCTTTCATCTTATCTGTTCATATGATTTTATGTGTCTGTATAACATCTAGGACCCACAAAAAAACATGCCACATTTGTCTTTCTGAGACTCAGTTTGCTTAATGTGGTTATGTCCAGTTGCAGACACTTCCCTATTCTTTCTGGGCTCAAATCCTTTGGAATTCGTCCTGTTTGGGATGATAGACTGCTACAGAAGGGAGACAAGTGTCTGCAATGCCCACAGTTGAACACAAGAGTGCGCTCTCAGAGGTTCCCCTGGCACAGCAGGCCTCCTGTGGTTGTGGAACAGGACTCTCACGTTTACTAATGTAATTTAAGGCACAGGGAAACTCCTTCCCCTTCCTGGGCCTCAGTTCCTTAAGTTGGAAGATGCAGTGGTCCTTGTAAATTTGGAGTCACTTTGGTTGGATAATTAGACTCAGCTGGGCTTGGAAGATTCTGTTGCCGAGGTGCAGTTCCAGGATGTGCCAGCAGATGGAAGCAGGCAGCAGCCAGCAGGTGCCACCAGCATCCTAGCCAAGGATGGATTCCCCGAGTGTAAGATGTAAGGTTGTGACCACAACAGCTCCTCTAGCTGTCTCTTCTTGTCATAGCATGGGCTGAGACATCCTACATGCCTGCTTCTGTCGGTACCTGGCGGTCCTGTACCCTTTTGGCCTCCTTGTCTTCTGCAATGATACCTGGATTTCAGCTCTTGTCTCTTGCAGCTGAGGACCTCATACCCACTGACTGGTGCCTTCTCCGCGTTTATTCTCATTCCCATGTCTCTCCATTCCATCACTTCATAATCTGTTTCAGCCTTGCCTCCTTCACACTTGCCCCCACCCTCAGTGCACCCTCCCTTGGGTAAGGAGTGCCCCCTAACACAGAGTAGCTGGCTGCCATTGTGGCTTCCAGGGAAGGTGAACCTATCCTCAGCCATCTACATGCAATGTCTCAGTTCTAGAAACACTAAGGACTTTCTCCATAAGTCCACTACATGCCACATTCCTCCCACACCTGTTCTCTGGTGTTTCCTAGACAGTCTGCCGGGAACAGGGTGGTAAACATAAAGTGCCCTTGCCTCTTCTTACCCGGCCCGCCTTCTCCCATCCTCTGGCTCTACAGGCTGTGCCTCCCCGGGGTGGTACTAGGGTCTGTTGCTTTTCAACATCTCACTTTAGAACTATGCTCTGTGGGCCTCTTCTCTTTAGCTGCCTTCCCAGTCCATCCCTCTGCCCATGACTGCACTTGTGATCTAATCCACTTAAATTAATAGCATACATTTAGGGGATTTAAGCAAAGGAGGCAACTGAGTTAAGGATTTCAGGCATCACCTAGGGCAGAGCAGAAATTATAGCATCAGAAGTGGGAATGGGATAGAATGGCCTAGCTGTCCTGTCTAGATGTATACTTGGAGTGAACAAGCTTCACCCATTTTCCCAAGTCACTCAGCCAAAAAAACACTTGTGGCTGCTTTGGGTGGTCATTGGGCTTTGGGCTGACTACGGACCAGGTCTCTTATGCACATCCCTTCCTAAGCTGTCATAATGAAGGGCAGACAAGTCCTAAAGACGAGAGTGTTGATGAACAGGAAGAATGGGCAGAAGGCAACCCAGTCCACCACAGGATGGTGCACACCCATAAAACCCTACCCCCCTGGGCTCTGCACTTGCCACCCTGGGCTGTTGTGCTGTACAGCTCATTGGCTTTCTCCTCCCCCTCCCCATCCCCCCAGATGGTGAGCGCCTGAGGTTCTCATGGCTCAGCCTCGGCTCCCTTGGACCT
This sequence comes from Onychomys torridus, assembly GCF_903995425.1. NCBI lineage: Eukaryota > Metazoa > Chordata > Mammalia > Rodentia > Cricetidae > Onychomys > Onychomys torridus. Next base: position 114,496,693 of record NC_050449.1, on the reverse strand, counting down.
TTTAATTGATTATTATTGTGCATATGTGTATGTGGAAATGCAGTGTGTGTGTGTGTGTGTGTGTGTGTGTGTGTGTGTGCCATGATGTGTGTGATGGTCAGAGGGCAGCTTTGTGGAGACAGTCCTCTCTTTAACACTGTTTACATGGGTGCCAAGGATCTAACTCAGGTCATCAGGCTTGCACAGCAAGTGCCTTTTACCAGCTGAGCCATCTCCCTGGCTCTAGTGAAGTGTCTTGATCTGGCATTTGTGGCTATACTAGAACACCTGATGTTGTCAATTTATGGGGGGAAAAGAGGTTTCGTGAATCCACAATTGGCGGATTGGATGCTAAACATCCAATCACAGTGTGCAGGCTCTGCCGAAGGCCTTCCTTGGCTCCATCACCTCACAGAACCTCACAGAAGGTTTGAGTAAACTGTCTCAGCGCAGAGACTACAGTGCTGAGGTCCCTTCCAGGGCATACAGCCTCGACCCAAGAACTTAAGGTCTACCTCAGACGGGTTCTTCCTTCCAACGTTGTCACACAGAGGACCAGGCTTCCAACACACAAGGCTTTGGGGACACTCTCAACTCATATCCAAACCATAGCAGGACTCTCAGGACCAACAACCATGGAAAGGTGAGCTCACAAGCAGGAAATGGGCAGAAGGAGAGGTTGTGTTGAGCTGTGGCTCCGACACACCCTGGCTCTGCCTCCGCTCTGAGTTAGGGCAGTTTTCTTGAGATGGCTGTCTGTCTGATGCACACCATCAGGTTTCGGGCCCCACACTTTATCACTATGTGACGAGGGGTGTCAGATAGATTTGATGACTGCTAAAATAAATTCCATTCAGGGAAGGATCCCACTGCCTGTTTCAGAGTCAGAAGCAGTCTGTGTTAGCCAGCAAGCTTGCCTTGCAGTGTGTGCACACCCACCCCGTGACCTCCAGGATGGTGAGATGTGTCTATGAGCCATGGTCCTCTCAACAGAGGAGCAGAGGGCCTGTCTTTAAGGGATGGTTTCTTGGATGCAAATATATTCCTCACTGAACAACTGAGGCAGCTCTTTATGAGATGGCAGCTTATTCTTAGCAACGCTTGAAACCCCCTGGTGAAACATAATCTGCAAAGGTCTCCGCTACCAACCTAGGACCTGAGCCATCAGCTCAGAGGCCAGGAGCTTTTCTAGAGCATCCTTGTCAGGCCCTGTGGAGTAGAAAACTGTGTAATAAATGGTCACTCCAGAGGGATGTGTCCCTTGACATCACACTTGTCCATAACATTACCTGCACAGTTGGCCTGAATGACAGGGTGCTTATTGTTCACTGCCCCTCCCCAAGGCCACCCCTGACTAACATGCTACTTGTTATCATTACCTACTATGCCTTCCCTTTCTTAACTGTGACTGGGGCTGTGCTGGGGGATATCTGGGCCACATCAGAAAGGGCAGTATTCGAAAACCCTAGCAGTTTTAAATAACCACAAAGTTTAGGGAGCCCCGTGTATAATTCCAACATTGCCTTTTGTTTGGGGGTTTCTGTGTCATGGATTTTTGCACATCACCCAGTGTTACCCTGCAGCTGCTCGAGGTTGCAGTACATATGGACAGCTGCCACCTGGGAAGGAGCAGGGTAAGGGACCAGGAAGGGCAGGCGGGTTGCTTTCCTCTGCCTACCCTCTCTGTACTGAGTGAGGGTGTGGGTGGGGACACACAAAAATAACCTCAGAGAGATTGGAGAGGACAGCTAACCTCAGAGCAGTCTTCCTGCATTTCTAATGTGTTAGCAAACCAAAGACGACTCCACCCACTGTGCCCTCTTTGTCCTCAATATCCCTTCTCCCCTGCAACAGGACTCCACTGCGGAGCACAAGCCCCAGGCAAGTTGGATGACCGCAGGCTGAAGCTAGAGACTGTTCTGGTCCTGCCTGTGAATGGATCGGCTAGCTGGTTAGAATCCAAATGCCTCTGCTGTTTCTGTGGTGTCTTCTGAACATGACACACAAGAAAGACATACCTTCCTTAAAGCAACTGTGCTTTGCGGGCTGTGGCTGCCATCTTTATAACGAATCATCTTAAGATGTAAAGGTTTTCTTGGGTCTCTGCAGGGAATTTGATTGAATGCATCAGGGTCTGGGGGGATAGCTGAGTTGAGAAAGTTCTTGCCTTGCAAGCTTGAAGACCTGAGTTCAATTCTCAGAACCCATGTTAAAAACATTAAAATAAAAGAAAAATGAATGGACATGGTGGCACACATTTAGTTCTAGTGCTTGAGAGGCAGAGTCTGCTGGATCTCTGAGTTTTGCTGGCTACTCAGCCTAGACTACCTTGTGAGTTCCAGGCCACCAAAGCAAAGCTTTGTTGATCATTTATTATTTGTTTATATGCACTAAGAATTGAACCCAGGACCTCAAACATGCTAAGTAAGTTCTCCAGCATTGGTACAATCTACCCCCAGGCTTCTTAGACAGTGGGTCTATGTCCCATATGAGGTCACATAACTGAATGTGGGTCATGAGAAATTTGGCATCAGCAAAAGGTGTCTCACATTTAGCAACCAAAAATTAACTCAAAATCAATTGAACAATCAGAGAACCTGAGGTGTCTCTGAAAGCACTGCCATGTTATAGTCTATGACTCTGTAGCAGACTTGGCTTGAATATACAGCATGTTCACATTGCACTGTGCATGATACCATGCCATTTACCCGTGGACCCTGTCTGAGACACCCCGTTCAGATTTGACAACATATGATATGAACTGCAGCATTTTCACTAGACATGCAAATTTTTATGCTCTCTAATCTGGAAAGTAACTGTTACTGTTCTCTGTTACTGTTCTCTGTTACTGTTCTCTGTTACTGTTCTCTGTTACTGTTCTCTGTTACTGTTCTCTGGTCCTTATTCCTCAGTGTGTATCAAATTAGTGCATCTTGGGATGTATTGTGTAAGAGAAGCAATCATGCCCACCTCATTAGTATGCAAATGTGCTTTTATCTTTACTAAATGGTAAAATTATATTATGAAGTGATAAAATTGTATGTATATCAAAGAACTGCTTTATGCTATTTGGGGTGTTCTTGCAAGCCTCAAGAGGGGTTTCCAACACTTGTGTAGTGGCAGTGGGATTGCGATTGCTTGTGGATGCAATCTTCTCTCACCTGCTTTCCAAGACTCAAGTCCTTAGTCATGGCGTCAGACTCTTTAGCATACCGAGTCATCTCACTGCCCCACAAAGAACCATTTTAAAACATATTTCCTTATGATTTATTATCATAATGTCTGATTTATAAAACCTTTTGAGGGCATTGAGACAGGGTTTCTCTGTATAACAGCTCTGGAACTCACTCTGTAGACCAGATTGGCCTCAGAATCACAGAGATCTACCTGCCTCTGCCTCTCAAGTGGTGGGATTAAAGGTGTGTGCCACCAACGCCAGATATAAATCTATTTTATACACCTATATACCCAGGGTTGTGTAAAATATTCTCAGGTGAAATGGGTCATGGATAAAAAGTCTAGGAAACTTGAAGTAAAGTAGCATCAAGTGTAAAGGGAGAGGAACAGGGTATAGACACAGAATCCCACCGCCACTAACCAAATGTCAGAAACCACTGGAGCTCAGGGGGATCCCTGGACCTGCCTGTCTTCTTGGGGAAAGGCCCAGTGACACTTCCCACTGTCATTGTTTAGAGTAACAGCCAGTATCTATTCTAAATAAAATTTTAAATAAATGGGAAAACATAGTATATAAAAGGAACCAAGGGGCCGAGAAATGGTTGATTGGTAAAGTACTTGTCCCTGCTGTGTGTGGCAGCATGCTCCTGTGATCCCAGTGCTGGGTGGGTGGACAACACCCTGGAGGTCACCAGCCAGCCATTCTAGGTAAAATAGCACGCTCTAGGTTGGTGAGAGGCTCTGTCTCAACACACAGGTGGCGTGTGATCAGAAAGGCCTCACAGCACAGCTAGCCTTTTCTGCAGACATATTGAGGGATATATTTTTGTTTAAGCAAAAGCAGTGTGGAGGTAGGGATACTTCAAGAAGCCAAAATGATGCGGTTAAGCACAATTTCTCACGTGCATCTTTTTTTCTTATGTTCTCCCACCTTGTTCTGCCTTTCCAAATCAGGCAGACAGGCCCAAACCCTAAACCCACAGTAGGTTCTGCTCTGCCCTCACTCCATTCCCACTTTGCCATCAGCATCTCTTCCAGCTCTCACTGTAATCCTGAGTCCTGGTAGTTCCTGCATGAGAGCTAATGGTTGCAAGATGGGTTGAGCAGATGTCATGGATGTTCAGGTCATGTGGAACTCCCCAAGTGTGTGTGAACTCCTGGATCCACTAGCATCACTCTATACACACACCTCACCAGCCTTCCTGGAAACTCACTCCTGGCAGAGATGGCTCCTTGGGGAGATTACAGCAAGAGTAATTGAATGATCCACCCAGCTATAAGCACAGCACCAGAGAGCCTGTCCTGATAATCCTAAGAAGATAAAGCTGTGTGACTTTCTATTTTTCTTCAAAAAAAAAAAAATCTGCTACAGTTAAATTGTATTCCTTGGCAACTAACATCCATGGAGTTGTCATGGTTACAGGTGAGCAAGAGACTGGGTGGTTACTAGCTAGACTCTGAGCTCATTGAGCTGAGCATCTTAAAGACATATTCATTGTCTTCTTGTTGTGGCTGGAAAAGACCCAAAGGTACAGAGCATTCCCAGTCAGGTCCAACCTGCAGACAGGCACACAGCAGATGTGGACAGTGGAGCCTCTTCAAGCAACATCTCCATACTTCATCTGCTCGTGCTCAGGGAGCAGAGGACAAGTGCCTTGTGCCACTAACTCCAAAGGAAGAAACAGGTCAAACCTCAGAAGAGCTTCTTGGTAGGAAATGAGAAGCAATGCCTCTCTCTTGCCTGCCAGGCTGTTGTCTTATAGAAACCCAGTGAGATCCCTGGGTATAGTTTTGCAGTTCCTGGGAGTCACACTTAAAAAGGCTAAAAGAAGCTACTGGAATTACATGTCTGTCTTCCTATTTGTCTGTCTGTATATATGATTTTTAGCTTAGTCTGGCCTTGAACTCTCAGTCCTGCAGCCTCAACCTCCTGAATGTCAGGGTTACAACCACAGCCATCTCTAGAATTAATTTTAGTAATGTATATTTAATGATGTGGTATACATAAAATACCACATCAACATGTTGTTGCGGGGTGTCCACCAGAGAAGACTACTGAGTCACGGGTGTAAGCTAACAGGAAGTCTTTACTGGCCAGCCAGTGACTACCCTGAGTGTTCCGGATCCTTTCTCGTTGTGAGCTTTTAAGCACAGAAACCATGTCCTGGGTTCTCATACTTCAGTGAGCAAGAACAAATTAGCCAGGAAGGGAGCTACAAAGCCAAAAGGCAAGGCTAGTACATTTAGAGATTTCCCCAGAACTATGGACTTTGATGGATTAGATGAGGTCTTTGTTTTCATTTTGGCAGGTGGTGCTGTCTGCCAACCCAGTTTTATGGCCTGAATGGGATCTCCATCATAGCATGAGTTATGCTAAGATATGGGGCCTGCTATAATGTAATACAAAAACAAGACATTTCACATTATTTTTTTTCATGCTACACCTTTGGATTGTGCTGTTTACACATCTCAGTTTGTTTTGTTTTGTTTTAAGACACACTTACTCTGTAGCCCGTGCTGGTCTATAACTTACTATATAGTCCAGGCTGGAGTCCTACTCATGACAATCCTCCTGCTGCAGCCTCTTAAGTGTTGAGATTACAAGCATGAGCCACTTTATCTGGCTGATTTCTCAATTAACATATAATTTGTAAATGTGTTATCAATATTAAGAATATATAAAATTTACAGTTTAAAATACTGATTTGTCTGCTCAACTACATCCAAATATTAAGTGTTTTGGATACAAATCAGTACCATCTTAAAATTTAAATTCAGAAAAATCACATGCATCTCTCCCATCTCACTAGCTGCTCTGAGGCTCTGCAGCTACCCATCCTAGCCATGCCTATGCTGCACAGCAGGGCACTCAGGTTCTGATTCTCAAAGTGATGTCCTTGGCCCAGTGTGAAGACCCTTCCTGCATAAGGCCCTGGTGTGGCTGGTGAGCCTCACGCCTGTGGCACAGACATGGCAAGTGTTGTGCAAGCCAAGTGTGTGGGATGGTCCCTCACCCTGTATCACAACCTGGTCTCCACACATCAGGGTCATCCCAAGCATGCAGGTAGCTTCAGGATGTTAGAAGTTAAGATTCTTGGGCATTCAGGGCACAAAGCAAGCTTACCTCATTCCATTTCATTCCAAGGACACAAGGGTCCAGGACTCAGCATTTACACTTTACCATGGACATGAAAATGCTGGCCCATGGCTTGTATGTGTCAGTTGTTTGTAAGGATACCTAGCTTGACTCTGCCTCTGTTCACCTCATCATCTCCTGGTCAGGTGCACTGCTCCTGTACTGGGAGCAAGGGGTACACCCAGAATGCTGGCAGCTCCCCCAGGACAGTGGCATCCAGAGCATCTGGCAGCTGCTCATCCTTCTCCTGGATCCCATGGCTCCACCACAAGCCTGATTTCTATGTTCCTGAAAAATCCCAGACCTCCTTTGTTTATCATATTTAAGAGTTTTGAGTAGAAAAGAGGTTGTTTTTAATAGAGCCCCATAAGTAAGAGAACCCTTACCTAGAGAATGCCCTCATCAGATCAGAGGCAGGTGGAAAGGCAATGCTTCAGATGTGGTCGCTGTCCAATGTCCTGAACAAGGGCCCTGTAGAGCACAGTTGCCTCTGTCATACCCAGAACACTGGTGCCTCCTGAATGGCTTCAGGTTCTGAGCCTGAAAGAAAGAAGACAAGGAGTGTGGCTGAGGCCTGGAGAGATCAAGGCAAGGCAATATCTAGGAACAGGCAAGGATTTTCTGGAAACTCTCCAGTAGCACGGAAAATTATAGCGAGTATAGACAAGTAGGATTACATGTAATTCAAAGTCTTCCTTGCAGCTAAGCAAACAACAGAATGAAGAGAACCACAGAATAGGAGAAAGTCTTTGCCAGTTATACTGCAGAAGGGGATTGGTATCTAGAATATATTTTTAAAATTCAAAAAATTAGCTCTCCAAATAATCCAATTCATAGATAAAAAATGAATCAAATAGTTTTCATCAAAAGAAGTGAAAACGGCTAATGAATGCCTGAAAAGACATTCAACATCCTTAGCCATTGGGGAAATGTCAATCAAAACTACACTGATCTTTCAGTGTCACCCTGGTCAGAGTGACATTTACCAAGAAACAACGGCTGAAGCTGGGCATAGTGGTGCTCCAACCCCAGCACTCGGGAGGCAGAGGCAGGTGGAGCTCTGAGTTTGAGACCAGCCTGGGCTACAGAGCAAGATCCAGGGCAGCCAGGACACGGAGAACAACAACAAACAAATGCAGGCAAGGAAGTGGAAGTAAAGAGCCACATGAGGTGTTGGTGGGAATGTGTGAGCTAGTACAGCCAGGATAGAAATCAAATGGAAGCGCCTCGTAAAACAAAAATCAGAACTGCCCAGTTGTTTGTACTATTCTGAGCATATAGCAGAGGGCATCTAACTCAGCAAACTACAGAGATGCCAGGTCTAATACAACATCATTCACCAGAATCACAATATGGAACCATCAGCAGGAAGGTGGACAGACAGAAGGAGTGTGTTGTGTGTGCACAGCAGCGATCTACTCAGCTATTGAGTGGTGTTTTACCTTCACTGCAGTGGCTGCATTTTAAACTGCTAGCGACCTGGCCACTGAGGCTGGAGCCTGGGGGAGTTCTGTTCCCCCAGACAATGGCTCTGTTGCTGCCACTAAAGGTAGTTCTAACTAAATCGCTATCATTCTAATAAACTTGAGATTCAAAGGCCTGGGTGAACACCTGGGAGCTCAGAGAGTTAGAACAGCAACTGGCTAACTTTCTCTCTTTGCTGGTGTCCTAAAAACCACTCCCTTCCACACTGCCCCAACTAAAAAAAACAAAAACAAAAAACAAAAAACAAAAAACTAAGCTCCTCCCTGCTACTTCCTGTCAGCCAGTTACTAACCCCACCTCTCTGAGCCCAGGTTAATTTTATTTAATTAATGCAAATTCAGCACATCTTTACACAGCTAACAAATGCAACATGAACAAATATAACACACTTTTACACAATTTAATATTCCATAGCAAAAATAAATGTAGCACCTCTTTACATAGTTAAAATAATATTCTGCAACAATAAAGAAGAACAAAGTGATGCCACCCACATGAAAATTAAAAGGACCAGAGATAATTATATTAAGAAAAATAAACCTGACACACAGATGTTTCCTTTCCTATGTGGACTCCAGATTTAAACATATGATCTGAAATTACAAGTAGAGAGACGTTCAGCAGAGGGGAACATGATGATGGAGGAACAAAGAACAGATGTGAATGTCTGGAAACATCATAACAAAGTCCTTGGTTCTGTACAATGAATACAGATAGCTAAAAAATTAAGACAAAAGAATGAGAAAGATGGCTAGAAGCCTACAAAGGCTGTCGCGGGAGGACCTGCTGAGGCGGCTGGGTGGGAAGTGAACAGAGATGGACTTCTGTCCTCCCAGAATTTTCAAATGACAAGAAATACAAACTGCGGCCAGCCACCACTGAAACCCGACACCAAAGGTAAGGAGCTGTGCACCTAGAGTGTGCAAGTTCCATGTGCACACCCACGAGAACAAACGGACAAATGCCAGCTCAATCACCAGTTGCCACGCTTGACAGAGTCATGCCACAGTGTGTCCAGGTTTCCTTCAATTTATATTTGTATCTGGGTAGAAATTGTTTGATTTTTACACCACAGTATAACAAATCATATTAAAGGTTAGAGCCCATGACTTATATGATTATTAGTGTGTAAATTTTATATGACCGTCATTGGAGTATGCTTATCTAGAAGAAAGATGCTCCCACCCACTCACACTAGGCAAATCTCATTTTCAGATCAGAGAAAAATCCATCTCTTACAGTTTGGATGTGAAATGTCTCCCACAGGCCCATGTGTTTGTACATTTGTCTCCCAGCTGGTGATGCTGTCTGGGAGGTCATCCAGCTTTTAGGAGGTAGAACCTAGTCGGAGGAAGTGGGTTCTGGGGGTGGGCCAGGTTGTGAGGGCTGTAGCCCTACCCTGACTCCCGTTACATCTCCTTGATCCACTCAGGTGTGAAGCAGCTTCTCTTCCCTCTGTACAAGGATGGGCTGTTCCCTCAAACTGTGAGCCGTGCTGGTGTCTCCCCCATGCTAGTTCTTATCAGGAGACAGCTCAGGCCACAGCAAAAAGAGAAGTGGCTGATTCACTGTATGACAGCGAGTGGAGGGCAGTGAGCCAGGAAGGGATTGTTAACAGGACTCAAGGGAAATTTGATGCCTTAAAATCATTGTGCTAGTCTCTTGTTTCAAAGAAAAAAAAATCTCCTCTTATATTTTGTGTGTACATGTATTGTGTATGTGCATGTGTGTGCCTGGGAGCACATGAACAAGTGGGCACCTGCACGTGGAGGCTGGGGCTACCATCAGCTGTTTTTGGTTGTTTTTGGTTTTTTTGGGGGGGGGCTGCCACCTAGCTCCCAAATAAATCACACATGGAGGCCTTTTTTTTTTTTTTTTTTTTTTTTTTTTTTTTTTTTTTTTTTTTTGCATCGGACAGAATGGTTATGTTTTATAGGACATTATATCACCCTGATTTCTTTCCATTTTTCTTTATTAAGAAATTTTCTACTCACTCTACATACCACCCACAGATCCCCCCTCCAGCCCTCCCTCCCAAGCCACCCCACATCCCCCCATCCCCCAAATCAAGGTCTCCCATGGGGAGTCAGCAGAATCCGGCACACTGAACCTAGGCAGGTCCAAGCCCCTTCCCACTGCACCAAGGCTGCACAAGGCGTCATACCACAGGCACTAGACTCCCAAAAGCCTGCCCATGCACCAGGGACAGATCATGATCTCCTGGAGGCCTATTCTTAATTATAAATGCCCAGCCTTAGCTTGGCTTGTTGCTAGAGCTTTTCTTAAATGATCCCATCTACCTTTGCCTCTGGGCTTTTCCCATTCTCTTACTTCTCTAAATCTTACTTTCTTACTCTGTTGCTGCCTGGATCTTCTTCTCCTCATTCTCTTGCTCTTTTCTTCTTCTTTTCCTCCCAGGTTTCTCCTTCTACATATTCCCTCTTCCTGCCAGCCCTGCCTATCCTTTCTCCTGCCTCACTATTGGCCATTCAGCTCTTATTAGACCATCAGGTGTTTTAGACAGTCACAGTAACACAGCTTCACAGAGTTAAACAAATGCAACATTAACAAAAGTAACACACTTAAAATGATATTCTATAACATTCAGGTGCCTTCCTCAGTCACTCTCCAACTTACCTATCTTTTAAGACATCTGGTCTTTCCCTGAACCTGGAGCTGTTTCAGCTAGACTATCGTACAATAATTCCAGACCCTGCTGCCTCCACCTCCCCAGCACTGGGATTGTAGATGTATATCCCTCTCACCTGGACTTTTATGTGGATGCTGGGAATTGAACTCCAGGGAGGTGTCATCACAGGAAAGGCTGGGAACCTGTGGATAAGCAGTTTCTCCATCCATCACCCCTCTGTCCCTGGTGATGGAAACAGGCAGTCCATGGAAGTCCAGCAGGACCCACCTAGCCCCGCCTTGGTAGTTCTTAGCCCTGGCATCATATTAGAATCACATCTTAGCTTTAGGGGAATGGAAAAGGCACCCACAACCTACCCCAGGCCAGTCAGACTCAGAATATTTGGGGGCAGACCCCAGACATGGACATCTTTAAATGTGCCTTCCTGGTAATGGACAGCTACAGGACTGAACCCCAGCTTCTCACACTTAGGTGTGCATCACCACCACTCAGTGGACTTGTTAGGAAGACTGACCTCTACCAGAGGACATGACTTGGTAGCTCTTCAAGGCACTCAAGTTCCAAGCTGATGCTCCTAGCCCAACTGCCACTGTAGGAGTGCATTTCTATATTGCTCTTACAGATGCGCCCTAGCCTGGCTCTTCATACCCTGCAGGTTTCTTTCTTCCTTTTTAAAAAAAAAAATCTATTTATTTTACATCCCAGTTCCCACTCCTTTCTTTCCTCCCAGTCTCCCCTTCCACCTTCCTTCTGCCCGCCCCCCAATCCTCCCTTCCTCCATTTCTATTCAGAAAAGGGCAGCTCTCCCATGGACATCAACAAAACATGGCATATCAAGTTGCAGTGAGACTAAGCACCTCCTGGCATTAAGGCTGGACAAGGCGACCTAGTATGAAGAATAGGGTCCTAATAGTCAGCAAAACAGTCAGAGACAGCCCCTGATTCCACTGTTAGGAGACCCACAAGAAGATCAAGCTATACAACTGTCACATATACGCAGAAGGCATAGGTCGAGATCCCATGCAAGCTCCCTGGTTGTTGGCTCAGTCTCTGTAAGTTGCTATGAGCCCAGCTTAGTTGATTCTGTGGGTTTTCTTGTGATGTCCTTGACCCCTCTGACTCTTACAACCCTTCCTCCCTATCTTCAGCAGGATTCCATGAGCTCAGTCTAATGTTTGGCTGTAGGTCTCTGCATCTGTTTCCATCAGTGGCTGGATGCTGCCTCTCTGATGATAGTTGGGCTAGGCACCAATCTATGAGTATCATTAGGCATCATGACATTGATATTTTTTTCTCCAGTCATGTTTGGTTCTATCCAGGTCTCTAGACCATCCAGCCTCTGGGACCTGGCCCTCCAGGCAGTGTCAGGGGTGGGCTCACTCTTGTGGCATGGGTCTCAGGCTGGACCAGTCATTGGTTGGCCACTCCCACAATCTCTGAGCCATCCTTACCCCAGCACATCACAGGTAGGACAGACTGTAGGTCAAAGGTTATGTGGCCGGGGTGGAAGTCTTGCCTGGTCACAGGAGATGGCCAGTTCAGGCTGCATATCCCCTGTTGCTTGGAGTCTTAGCTGGGATCATTAGTTTCCCGGGAGTTTCCCTTGGACTAAGTTTCTACCTCACCCCAAATGCATTCCAGTCATCTCTTTCAGTACCTCCCCTCCATCTCTCCCCCACCTGATCCCTCATGTTCCCATCCCTAACTCCCTCAGCCCACCCAGGTTTCTATGGTTACACAGCCCTGGATCTGATAACAGCTTGAGTTCTCCAGTGCCTCCCTCAGCACACCCTCTGCCCTCCTGTGTGACTTTCTATGGTTGCTGCTTTTCTCTCGGATCCTCTTGGATCCTGCTCTGGCACCAGGGATCCTGATGCTATCAAACATCATTGCCAGAGCTTCTGCCTAGAATGTATGCTTTTCCCGTCAACCTGAAGTGGACTGGGGTCCCTGCCTTGTACTGTGTTATCACACTCTCACATCTTACTTGACAATCTTCCCACAAGACAGAGTCGTTAGGAAAATGTACAGAACTTTCTGGAGCTCCTAAGTGGTGTCATTTTCTGGCTTTATGATTAAATTCTAGCTTTGTCCTCTATCTTGGACCTCAGTTGTCTGACTTATAGAGTAAAGAAATTGGACTACATTGTTGCTAAGTTCCCTTCCACCTCTATAATAAAATAACTTGTGATCTTGAAAAGTGAGCAATTAGCTCATTACATCCACCTCAGTGGAATAAAATGTATTAATGTTGGAGAAAGTAAAAACATGTACCCATAGCAATGAAAAAATTATGAGCTTATTAAACATAGAAAATGGTAATTTTTAAATGTCTGGGCTCATCTTCGTGTTGTGTAAAGGAAAGCAGTTTCGGCTGAGGCTGCTGAGTCAGGTCCCTCGTCCCGTTCCGTTGTGATTCCCCTGAGAACTGTGGTCACATCTCAGCCTCTTGCCAAACACTGCATATTGAGGACCGAGGCCTACAAAACAGTGTGCACACAGTGACCTCATTTTCATATGCAGTGCCTACCTCCAGGGAGGGGATTGGCCAAAAATCTGCCCAAGGGCTGCCTGGCTGGTGATGCTAAAGATGACTTCAGGTGACATCATTTTAGCTTTGATGACTTTACTTCTGCTTGCAACAGGTGCTATTGTGCTTCAATAAGAAAACCACAATTGACTGAGCAGGAAAAGGAAACCCACACATCTGCCCGGGGCAGCCGCCGCAGGTGCTGAGGAGAAAAGCACAAATGCTTCCTCAGAACACTTTATTTCCAGACCAGCACACCCTGAGTAGTTCGAGCCTTTCAGGACTTTGACCCCGGTGTCATTTACCAGCCACTTGCACCTGTGTAGCTGGCCATCCTCATCAGCTAGGTGCAGCATCCATCTTCAAGGTCCCCAGGGAAAGCGGAGGGCCGTTTTCTGTCTTCAGGTTTCTGTACCTTGCACACACCTTGTTTGGCTGTGGGAGACTGTCTCTGGTTTCAGTTGTAGTCTCAGCATGACTTTCTTGGCCCCTGGAATTGCTAGCTTCTACGATCGATACATGTAGAACATGTGAAAGTATAACAGAGCCCATGTTCTTGCAGTCCTGTCAAATCCATGAAAAGAACAACTTCTCAAAGCCCCAGGCAAGTGGGGGATGTGGGGAAATCTTATTCTGGTCCTCACGAACCTGGTTCAGCCAACTTGTGCACACAGGAAAAAGTCCTGTGGGGCTCCCCAGAGCCAGCCCCTGTGGACACAGGGATGTGTGAGTTCAACAACAAATGATGCTCCCTTTAGGACCCTAAAACTTTGGGTCGTTTGTAGTACTGGTGTCACTGTATAGAGAAGACTAAAGGCTTGGGCATGCTCAATAAGTGAATAGCCAAGGTTGGTTATGTGTTTGTTTTACATACATTAAGAGAAAAGAGCCAGATTTGGAAAGACAGGTATCACATGTTCCAACTCATATGAGGAATCTAGACTTATTTATATACTTACATAGAGCATAAAGGTAGTTGTGTAACTACTGTGGAAGAGAGGAAGCAGGAAGAAGGGAGGGAAACAAGACAGGGTAATGGGTGTGAACGTAAAGTAAATCCACAGTGTAGTCTATGAAAATGTCATAACAAAAACCATCACTCTGTACAGAATACATACTAATTAAGAATATCTCTTTAAAGAAGAGATAGAATGAGGACAGAGTTACAGAGGCTGCTGAAGATGTGTGTGGACAAAAGGAAAAGCTACTGTGAACCAGACACTGAGGGTGGTTTAAAGTAATCCTAATCTCACCATCTAGAGAGCACGAGGCACATGTTATCATAGAGCAACTTCTTGATAATCACCATCACAATCTTACAGACAAGGAAACAAGCAACTTTCCCAGGTCGAACAGCTGGTGAGTGGTGAGTCTGCCTAGAAACCAAGCCCCTCTCATTCCAAATTCATCTGCTGAGCTGCTTCAACTGAAGCATTTATAATGGGAGTGTTATGTAGGTAGAGAGATGGAATAGGTGTAGTGTAGACAGAGGGTGAGGTGGTGTGTAGTGTAGATAGAGAGATGGGGTGGTGTATAGTGTAGATAGATGGGGTAGTGTGTAGTGTAGATAGAGTTGGGGTGGTGTATCATGTAGAGAGAGGGATAGGGTAGTATATAGATAGATAGGGTGAGGTGTAGTATAGATAGGTGGCCAGCCTGAGATTGCTCCTCCATACCTGACTCATTCTTTGCTCAACAGATCATTGTTTTGTTAAACATTTATCTTTTACACCCTAAAATCTGCTTGGCCTGTTGGCTCACACCTTTACTCCCAGCACTTGGGAGGCAGAGGCAAATGTGAATTTGAGGCCAGCCTGGTCTATAGAGTGAGTTCCAAGACAGCCAGGACTGTGTAGAGAGACTCTGTCTCAAAAACAAAAACAAACAACCACAAAAATCTACTGATATTGAACACTGAGAGCATTATTCCAGGAGAAATAAGGCAATAAGAAAAAGCAAATACTGGGCTAGAGAGACGCTCAGTGGACAAAGACACTTTCTGTGAAGCCTGATAACCCAAGTTCAATCCCTAGGGAGTACATAGTGGAAAGAGAAGTGATGCCTGCACACACACACTCACACACACACACACACACACACACACACACACACACACACACACAAAATGAATTAATAAATAGACACAGAGAGTAGGCATGTTCACAGCAAGTGTAAGGTGGCTGTCTGGTGCTGCGGGTGTACACAGCATGGGAACTTACTATCTGATGGTTTCAGAGTTTCTGTTTTACAGGATGAAGGGTCTGTAGTTGGAGAGTGGTGTTGGTTACATGTATTTGATGCCAATGAACTGTCCATTTAACAACTGATATGATAGATTTTGTCATGTCTACATTACTACAACGAAAATTAAAAAAAATAAAATGTGATCATGTGACTTCCTATCCTAACACACTTCCCACACTTCCATGTTTCTATGTCTCAACAGAGGTCAAACCTTGATGGTAGCGTCCATGTCTGTGTGCTCAGCCTCTGGTCTCAGCCCCAATCCTTCTTCCTGCTCTCTACCCTGAATGCATCCCCATATCCCTCCAGCCTTCACCGGGAAACCCCCAGTTCCTCCAAAAGGCGTCTGCTGCAGCTCTTCCCTCCCTGGGCCCTCAGATGTCCTTCATCTGCTGTTGCCCTGGGTTAGTGCGTGCTGTGTGCATATCTAACAATCACTGCTCTTCTGAGATGCATTCCGAGTCAGGCACAGAGTGTCTGCTTCCCTCTGCAGCAGCCACAGTGTGTGGTACAGGGCTCCCTGCAAAAAGACGCAGCAGTAGAGACACCACAGCAATGTAGCAGGTGCTGTTGGGGCCCAGCCATTCTCTTTCTCCAGAGCCTCCTACGATACAGAGGGCTTCCCCAGGCAGATGCCTGGGTCTGCAGCACTGAGGATCTGTGACTTTCCATCAACTAGAGTGGAGAAGAAGGAAGTGCTAATGAACCCAGAAACAGTGCAAGCCCTTCCCACTCACTAAGTGAGTGACTGAAGAACATCATCAGCCTCCAGAGCTCTGAGCTGAGATGGAGCCACTGTGTCCTCGAGGGTGGCATGCAGGCCCCTGTTCTGACTCACTTCTTTTTTTTCCATTTTTTTATTATTATATTTGTGTTTTAATTTTACACATCAGCCATGGGTTCCCCTGTCCTCCCCCCTCCCACCCCCCCCCCCACCTTCCCCCCATCCCCTCCCCTCTATTCTCATCTCCAGGGCCAAGACTCCCCTGGGGATTCCTTTAAACTTGGTGGATTCAGAACAGGCAGGTCCAGTCCCCTCCTTCCAGGCTGAGCAAAGTGTCCCTGTGTAGGTCCAAGGTTCCAAACAGCCAGCTCATGCACTAAGGACAGGTCTCGGTCACCCACAGCCTGGATGCCTCCCAAACAGTTCAAGCTATTCAATTGTCTCACTTATCCAGAGGGCCTGATCCAGCTGTGGGCTCCACAGCCCTTGGTTCATAATTCATGTGATTCCATTCATTTGGCTATTTGTCCCTGTGCTTTTTCCAATCTTGGGATCAACAATTCATGCTCTTACATTCCCTCCTCTTTCTTGACAATTGGACACCTGGAGTCCGTTGATATTAAGGGATATTAATGACCAGTGATTGTTCGTTCCTGTTGTTATTTTTATTTTTTGGTGGTAGTGTGTGTGTACTTCTCTTCTTTGGGGTTTACTGCTGTGGTGTTATCTATTGCCTGTGTTTTCATGGGTGTATCTGCCTTCCTTAGGTTGGAATTTTCCTTCTAGTGCTTTCTGTAGGGCTGGGTTTGTGGATAAGTATTGTTTAAATCTGGTTTTGTCTTGGAAGGTCTTGTTCACTCCATCTATGATGATTGAAAGTTTTGCTGGGTATATTAGTCTAGGCTGGCATCCATGGTCTCTTAGTGTCTGCATTATATCTGTCCAGGTCCTTCTGGCTTTCAAAGTCTCCACTGAGAAATCAGGTGTTATTCTGATGGGTTTGCCTTTATAAGTCACTTGGCCTTTTTCCTTTGCTGCCGTTTGCTGTGGATATGGCTCTGTACAAATAAAATGCTGTTTGGCCAGTGGCCAGGCAGGAAGTATAGGCGGGACAAGAGAAAAGAGAATGCTGGGAAGTAAAAGGTTGGAGAGAGACACCTCCAGCCACCGCCATGAAAAGCAACATGTAAAGACACTGGTAAGCCACAAGCCATGTGGCAAAGTATAAACTAACAGAAACGGGTTAATTTAAGATAGAAGAAGTAGATAACAAGAAGCCTGCCACAGCCATACAGTTTGTAAGCAATGGAAGTTTCTGTGTGCTTTCTTGGTTGAGTCTGAGTGACTGGGACTGGCGGGTAAGAGAGATTTGTCCTGACTGGGCCAGGGAGGAAAACTCTAAGTACAAATGGCGCCCAACGTGTTGGCAAGAGTTTCCTCCTAAAACCTGAGAAAAAAGATTTTAAAACGGAGCTAAAAACAGCTTCCTAACTGTCTCTCTCAAGTTAGCAGCAGCCTGCGCGTTTGAGCTACTATGGCAGGTTCCTGGCATGTGCGTCTGACCTGCAGTGTGGCGGGAATGAGGAATCTACAAGAGGCACTTTACTCTGCTGCATGGTAGATTTAGCCTTTGCTAGTTAAAAAAAAAAAAAAAAAAGTTTCTGGGCTATGCACTGCTTTGACAGAACTGCTTCTGAGAGTTGATGGTACACATGGCTCCAGACCGAGAACCAGAGCTGGTGGTAAACTCTACCACCGCCATGTTGGAAAGCTGAGGTGGGCGGAGCCAGCAGCCACAGCAGCGCTTCAGTCTTACAAAGATGGATATTACACAGAAAATCTGGTTTATGTTGTCTTTGGGATTTTTAACTACAGAAAAAGATTTGATCGTAAAAGCTGTTGAGTTAAACAAATATGTAAATTTTAAAGTTACCTTGACTTCAAAATTTGGATATAAAGATATGTTGCTTTGGAAAGGAGTCTGCTTTTCTTTCCACAGAAAGCCAGAGGCTGTGGATTTGTTCCAGATTAAGATACATCAGGTTTGATCAGCCAAGACCACCTGAAAGGTCTCTGATGACACAATGGCCCAGATGATCCGACATCCAGAATGGTTTCAAGGCAACTGGCTCAGAGGTTTACCCTCACGGAATACTCCATAATCCTAAAATTTTCTTTGTGTCCCCATAAGATACAGCGCCCCCCTCCAGCAGGAAGTAGTAAGAGAAACTACGCCCACATTCCCAAAATTATCAAGCTGGCTTTGGAGATGGAATTGGCTCACTCCTTCTCTAAATCCAGACATATTGCTAAAAGAAAAGGTTAAGAGATTCGTGTGTCCCAAATCAGAAGAGCCCTCTGGTGTGGGACAGAGAAAAACCAATATTTTTCTTTAAAACAGGTTGATTATAAATGAGATTTCTTTCTAAAGAAGAAAGGGGGTAAAGGGTAGATTAGGGAACTTACTTCTAAAGAGCAACAACTTGTTTAAAATGTTTTACATTGGTTTAGATTTTAGTCTATTGATACAAACTTAGTTAATTTTGTTATATAGTGTGTGTATTTCTACTCTTGTTTAAGGTATTATGTTTATATAGCTCATTTAAAATTGTAATGGATAATTAAAAATAGATTAATAACTGGTCATCTATGATAATCATACTCATAGCCATGTTAGTTAAGCCTTCTAGGTATACACAGAGATATATCAGATAGACAGGTACTCTTCAAACACTTCAAAGGTCTACAGAATATGGCATTTAAAATATTTTTAAAATTTAGACTTTCTGGACAATGAGACATGTCTGCTCCTGACAACACCGATTTACTTCAGAGAGGAGAATGGGCATTGAAGACACTTCATATCTTATCTTCACCTTTACAAAAATAGCTATTTGGGCAAGAAACTGTTCTTGCCTGGACTGCTTGATTGACTGGACATGCAGGACCCATAGAAAGGTGACCACTAAACTTTGCTTGACAAAATGGTCGTTCAGGTTCCTGCTTCGCAGAGGAAACTGCCAGACATTCTACAGGACACTGAGAGAAGTGATCGAGAGACTCTAGCCCTGTGGGCTAAAGACAAATGCCCCAACTTTACAAAGGAACATTAAGTGACTGTCCAGGCTGCCAGCTGTCTCTGTCTACACTTGCAAGACTCCTAAAAAATGCTTACATCCTTCTCCTGGTTCTCAGGTAATATTATATCCTTCTGAGGTCTTTGATGTGGTTAAAGACTAGATAGTTATAATTTTGCTTAGTTATGATAAAAGATAAGTTAGATATAAAACCTTAGACTCACCAATATAAGATAGGAAATCTTTAATAATGTAACTATAATTCTTGCTTGATAATTGTTTTATTATATGTAATTTTACTATGTAAAAGTTAAAACCTTCCTTAAAAAAAAAAAGGAGGGGGGAGTGCTGTGGATATGGCTCTGTACAAATAAAATGCTGTTTGGCCAGTGGCCAGGCAGGAAGTATATGCGGGACAAGAGAAAAGAGAATGCTAGGAAGTAAAAGGTTGGAGAGAGACACCTCCAGCCACCGCCATGAAAAGCAACATGTAAAGACACTGGTAAGCCACAAGCCATGTGGCAAAGTATAAACTAACAGAAACGGGTTAATTTAAGATAGAAGAAGTAGATAACAAGAAGCCTGCCACAGCCATACAGTTTGTAAGCAATGTAAGTTTCTGTGTGCTTTCTTGGTTGAGTCTGAGCGACTGGGACTGGCGGGTAAGAGAGATTTGTCCTGACTGGGCCAGGGAGGAAAACTCTAACTACAGCCCTTAATATTCTTTCTTTATTCTGTATGTTTAGTTGTTTAATTATTATGTGGCAAGGGGACTTTTTTGGGGGGGTCTAGTCTGTTTGGTGTTCTATAGGCTTCTTGTATCTTCATAGGCATTTCCTTCTTTAAGTTGGGAAAGTTTTCTTCTATGATCTTGTTAAATATCTTTTCTGTGCCTTTGAGTTGGTATTCTTCTCCTTCCTCTATCCCTATTATTGTAGGTTTGGTCTTTTCATGGTGTTCCAAATTTCTTGGACATTTTGGGTCATGGCTTTGTTGGTTTTAGTGTTTTCTTTGACTGATGAATCTACTTCTTCTAACGTATCTTCAACACCAGAGATCCTCTCTTCCATCTCTTGCATTCTGTTGGTTATACTTGCATCTGAAGTTCCTGTTTGTTTACTCAGATTTTCTATTTCCAGAATTCCTTCTGCTAGTGTCTTCTTCATTTTTTCTATTTCCCTCTTCAGGTCTCGGACTGTTTCCCTTGCTTTTTCATGATTTTCTTTCAGGGACTTATTGTTTTCTTCTGCTTTAATTGTCCTTTCCTCTAGTTTTTTTTTTTTTTTTTAATATAGCGTTCTTCCCACTTTTTGTTTGTCTGTTCCTCCACTTTATTTTTGATTTCTTCTATATAAGGCTCTAGCCTCTTCATGATGTTACTTATAAGTTTTCTTCTTCTTCTTCTTCTTCTTCTTCTTCTTCTTCTTCTTCTTCTTCTTCTTCTTCTTCTTCCATTCTGTGATGTTCAGGTCTAGCTGTTGGAGAAGGGCTAGGATCTGGTGATGCTGTATTGCTCTTTATTTTGTTGTATGTACTTCTGCCTTGGAGTCTGCCCATCTCCTTGTGGGTTCGTTCTTGGTCTTATCAGTGTACTTGGTCCAGAGAGAGCTGACAGATTTAGGGAGCCTCTCTCTGGTCCAGATGGAAGCTCTGGGCCGGATGGGAGCTCTGTCCCAGATGAGAGTGCTGGCTGGATAGGAGCTGGGGGGCTGGACTCTGAGTCTCAGGAAGTCCCTGGGGTCTCCTTATCCTGTCCAGATGGGAGCTCCTCTTGTCCATATGGGAGTTCCGGGACAGGATGGAAGCTCTGGTCCAGATAGAAGTTCCAGGGCGGATGGGACCTGGGGTCTCTCTGGTCCAGATGGGAGTTCCAGGGCAGGATGGAATGCTGGACACTGGTCTCTAAGTCTCCGGAAGTGGCTGGGGTCTCCAGAAGATGGGTGTGGGGGCAAGGTGTTGAGGTTGTAGTGTCCACCAGAGAGTCTCTCTGGTCCAGATGGGAGTTCCGGAGCGGATGGGAACTGGGGGCTGGTCTCTGAGTCTCAGGAAGTGGCTGGGGTCTTGGGCAAATGGGTGTGGGGGCAGGGTGTGGAGACTGCAGGGTCTGCCTGAAGTCTTGGAAAGGGGGAGCCTTCCCATAAGGCCTGCCAATTGGCCAGAAATGGGCCAAGTTGGGCAGGTCCTCCCAGGATGGTGCCCAGGTGTGGAACCCAGGGGCAGTTGCCTCTGTGCCCCAGGTACTCACCTCTGGTCCAGATGGGAGTTCTGGGGCGGATGGGAGCTGGGGGCTGGTCTCCCTGACTCACTTCTTACTCCTTGGTTGTAGCGTCCTGGCACTACCTTGTGTATTAGCTGGGCTGGGGACACCAGAATTGGGACAGGAGCACAGAGAGAACTCTGTGCAGAGCCTTTGAGGAAACAGAACAGGGGAACAGGCAGCTGATACTGGATTTCCTACCCAGCCCCAGGGAAGCAGTGGCATTTCTGCTCTAAGGAGCTGCCCTTGGCTTCCCTCTTGGGGCATGATCTTCCTCTCTGAAGTGGAGAATTTTAATGCATTGATGAGGTCGCTTACTGTCTAGGCCATACTGACATATCAACCTTCTTATTGTTTTTGCCTTAACGAACTGTTCTTTCACAATCCAGGATCACATATTTGATGGAAAACAAAATACAGGACAGAGTAAATTAAGAAGCCTTGTCTTTGCCCGACAACATCAGGCCAAGGGCTGACAGTGTCTTCTGAGGACCTGGTGGGGATGGTGAGGGCATCTGAGGAGCAGGGCAGAGCCCGCCTCTGTCAGAATCCTTCAGAAGGTTGGCCAGGTGATTGCCCCATCCAGTGTGGCCTTGAACCAACAAGGGTCAGCCACGCTGGGAGAGCCTCTCAGAAAGCAAACAAGGTAGAGCCAGCCAGCCTTTACCTTTGACTGACAAGGGGAGCCAATGCCTTGTCTGAATGAAGTTATGTGGTCTGGGGCTATACATTGCAGACTCCCCAAACATGGGCAAATACCCTAAATGCTGGACGAAGGAAACAGTTGAGGAACACTGTCTGCAAAGTCTGTCTTCATTGTCAGGGAAACACACTCTGGGCGTGTCTGTGAGAGCGTTTCCAGAAAGATTTAACTGAGGAGGAAAGATCCATCCTCAGCATGGGTGGCATCATCCTGTGGGCTGGGGCCCTGAACCGAATGAAAAGGAGAAAGCTGAGCGCCAGAGTTCTTCCTTCTGCTTTCTAACAGCTGCCACACGCTCCTGCTACCACGCCATCCACCATGGTGAACTGCATCTTCAAAATGTGAGCCAAAATAAATCCTTTCTCCCTTAAGTGACTCCATTCAATATTTTGATAGAACAAAGATAAAATAAACTAATACAGTGTCATTCACATAAAACGAAGAACACAAAACGTCCTCTTCATTCAGTGTAAGACGGTAGCAGTGGTCAGTGCTGCTCCACAGAGCATCCTTGAAGGCAGACTTTCTTCAGACCACCAGCTTCCAATAATGGCACAGAGACTTTTTATTAATTATGGAAGCTTGGCCCTAGCTTGGGCTTTGTTCCCAACTAGATCTTAAAACTTAAACTGAGTCTAGCTGGTGTAATCCTTGGGCCATAGCCCACCCTCGCTCAGATTTCTTCCCAGAGTTCCTACCTCTGCCTGGAACTCCCACCTATCCTCTCCTACCTAGCTATTGGCCATTCAGCTCTCTATTAAACCAATCAGAAGGTGCCTTAGGCAGGCAAGGAAGGACAGAGACAAGTCTTTACACGGTGTTATCAAATATCTACAACACAGAAGTAGCCACTACAGACTACACATCCCCCAGATCTATAAATAATCTCCCAGGTTGGGGATTTGGCTCAGTGGTAGAGCACTTGCCTAGCAAGCGAAAGGCCCTGGGTTCGATCCTCAGCTTAAAAAAAAAAAAAAAGAATCTCCCAAGAGAATTTGGGTTGTTAATAAAGAAAACCTGGAATCTCTGAGTAATACAACAACCAAGTATTCATTACATTGTCCGAGATTTGCTAGGCATCACCCATTTTGCTTGACCTCAGAGATTTGACCTGGATACAATGTTTTCCAGTCACAACTGCCAATGGACCAAAAATCTGTGAAGGTTTATATCAGTTACTTTGTGCCACTATGACTGAAATGCCTGAGAACAATTTCAGGAGAATAATGATCTCAGCTCATAGTCTAGGGGAGTTGGATACACAGCTGCTTGGCTCCATATGCCTGGGCAGAACATCATGACTCTGGGAACCTGTGGCAGTTGACAGAAGGGAATTCCAGTACTCAGTTCATTCACTTCCCCCTTGAGGTGGTTTGAGAGAAAATGGCCCCCAGAGGGAGTAGCACTATGAGGAGGTGTGGTCTTGTTGAAGTGGGTGTGGCCTTGTTGGAAGAAGTGTGTCACTGTGGAGGCAGACTTTGTGGTCTCATATATGCTCAAGCCATGCCCAGTGTCTCAGACCACTTCCAGTTGCCTATCAAGATGTAGGACTCTCAGCTCCAGCACCACATCTGCCTGCATGCTGCCATGCTCCCTGCCATGACAATAATGGCCTGAACCTCTGAAACTGTAAGCCAGCTCCAATTAGACATTTTCCTTATAAGAGTTGCCGTGGTCATGGTGTCTCTTCACAGCAATAGAAACCCTAACTGAGACACTCCTTTTACTGCCTCCAGGCTTCCAGCCTATGGGACGATACCACCCACACATTAGTCTTTCCCTTCAGTTAGCCCTCTCTGCAAACACCCTCACAGGTACACCTGGAAGTGTGCCTCACCAATCTTCTAGGCTATTCTAAATCTAGTCAAGTTGACAGTGATGATTATTAACACAAGGCTGATGAAAATACACACTGGTAAATGTCCCTGACAGATGGTGACTCTGGGGTCTGACTTGCTCAGAAACATCAACAGGTAGATGCCAGACAATGTCAAAGCCATTTGAAAACAGTAGACTACAGTGAAAAAATTCTTTCTCCCTCCCTCCCTCCCTCCCTCCATCTCTCCCTCCCTTCCTCCCTCCCTCCATCTCTCCCTCCCTCCCTTCTCTCCCTTCTGAAACATCTTCATTTGGAAATACTCCCCAGTTTGGACAGGCTAGGAAGGTCTTTCCCACAGGACGATAAGCACACTGTCCGAGAGTTATTATTCTAACTGCCATATAGCAAGACAAAGGGTAAACGGTCTTAAACCTGCCAACAAATTTCCTTTTATGAAAGGACCAGCCTCCTGGAGGCATAAAATGCTTGGGGAGTAGCCGACTGCCTAGCTCTGCTCTCACCCCAGAGCCCCTTGTCATGCCCTCCACCTTGCAGATGAAGAGCTGCAGAGTCCGTTTTCAGGACCCCTTGCACATAGGCATCTCCCTGAGGCCCAGACTCTGCCAAGCACATGCGCACTATGACTCAGATGAAGAAAGGTCACTCTGAGATGGCTCCCTGTGTGGGGGATGTGACGAGGAAGCTGACCTCCTTACAGCTAGCTGGCGTGGCTTGGCATGACCCTGTCATCGGAGCAGACCCTAGATGCAGAGTCTGTGCCTCCTTATCCAGGTGAGTCCACACCTCCTAAAGCTCCTTCACACACATTGTTCTGCTCAAGCCAGCCAGGGCAGACTGAAACCAAGGACAGGACAGGACAGAGGTTGAGACCTGAAGGGCCTGGGGCTGTTATGCTGACCTTCCAGAGACCTTCAGTGCCCACCCTCCTGACACAGAGAGAAGTCACTGCTGCCTTAGAAAAGCCAAGACCAAATGGGGAGGAGGGTGAGGAGGGCAGGGAGTGGAGGGGAGGGCAGAGAGGAGGGGGAGGGCAGAGAGGAGGGGGAGAGTGGGGGAGGGGGGGGGAGGGCAGAGAGGAGAGGGAGAGTGGGGGAGGAGGGGGGAGGGCAGAGAGGAGGGGAGGGGGGGAGAGGAGTGGGAGGGTGGGAGAGGACAGAGAGGAGGGGGAGGGCAGAGAGGAGGGGGAGGGGGGGGGAGGAGGGGGAGAGTAGGGGAGAAGGGGAAGGGTGGGGGAGGGCAGAGAGGAGGGGAGGATGGGGGAGGAAGGGGAGGGGAAGGGTGGGGAGGGCAGCCACCATAGACAGAGGCTGGGGAGGGGGGAAGCAGGAGGCCACAGAGCCCTCTTTATGGTTGCAGGCAGAGTGCCTAATCCTGACATTATTTGCCTTGTGATGAGTGGCATTGTCCCAACTCTCAGTGTCTGTACAATCTGTTTGATCTTTTCATGAATGTGTGTGTGTGTGTTTTGACAGGCCAGTTTGGATGAGTTTACAACTGCAACCATGAGGGTCAAGTCCACTGAAGTCTTAGGATGGATTAGTGGCCAGCCAGTCATTGAAACACATGGAGTTGGGAGGGTCCCCTAATCTTCCCCATCCTCAAAAGTACAATGCTCCACATGACATCCAAGTATCCTGTTGGCACTGTCACATTTCCCAAGTGAGAATTGAGGATTTAAAAAGGTCACGTGATGACCCAGCAGATTCATTCAGATCTGTCTGATGTTAAATCCAAGCTTCAGGATTGTCCTCCCACTCATAACATACTACAGTTTCATTGTGAAGCCAATGAACGTTCTAGAAATGACAGACATGACAGAGAACCTGACAAGAAGCCATGCAGGGGAGGAGACGCTCTGAAGCCACTGAAGCCCTCATGGATGACCGTGAACAATGTTCTCTTCACATTCTGCAGTGATTACATCTTGGTTAGAGGTTTTGACTGAGTATCTACAATTTGGACTATTACCAATTTGCCCCGCACAGATTTACCAACTTTTTGTCTCAACACAGGGACACTACCATCTTAGAAATAATTATACAGTGGGTACAGGCCCTTGCTACACAATTCCAATGGACTGAGTTCCATCCTTGGAACTCACGTAAAGATGGACAGAACCAATGCCACAGAGTTGTCCCCTGACCCCTATCAGTGTGTTTTGATAGGCACCCAACAACCCCAAACACAGACAATAATGATAATAATAACAATCTTATAAAAATAGTTATATACTAATGACAGCATTTCCTCACTTGATGGGTGGAAATGAAGTGTTGTATTTCCATGGGGTGTGTGAGTGCTCCTGGTCAGTGACCCTCTGTGGTAGTTTGAATGTAATTGGCCCCCATAAGCTCATAGGGTGCGGCACTACTGGGAGGTGTGGTCTTGTTGGAGAAAGTGTATCACCATGGAGGCAGGCTTTGAGGTCTCTTTTGCTTAAGCTTCTCTTAGTGTCACAGTCCACTTCCTGTTGCCTTCTGATCAAGATGTAGCCAGCACCATGTCTGCCTGCATGGGGCCATGCTCCCTGCCATGATGATAATGGGCTGGACCACAAATAAATGTTTTCTTTATAAGAGTTGCCATGGTCATGGTGTCTCTTAATAGCAATAGAAACCCTAACTAAGACAGTCTCTGAACAATTTAAATCTTCATTGTTTGAAGCAAAAAGTCAAGGGAGCAAAAATGCATGAATCTAGAAATGGAGGCACATGAATTCTGATAATCAACAGACTCGCCTGAAGAATTGAGGATAGTTGCCCCTGAGAGCCTTCCACAAAAGCCTGATGGGTCGATGGTGCTATTGTCTGTAAGCTCTCTGTTGCATTATATTTCTTGTCTTCTTGTTTACTTTTTAAAAATTGATTTGTGTGTGTGTGTGTGTGTGTGTGTGTGTGTGTGCGCGTGCGCGCGCACACACACACACACAAGCATGGATGCCTTCAGAAGCCAGAAGAGGACTTCAGATTTCATGAATCTAGAGTTACAGGCGGTTGTGAGCTGTCCAATATGGGTACTGAGAACAGAAATCAGGACCTCAGGAAGAGCAGAAAGCACTCTCAACAACTGAGCCATCTTCCCAGCCTCCTCACGGGTCTTAAAAGTACGTCAAGTTATTATTTTTCCTCTAATAGGTGACATGGATACTGGTGTATCTTGCATTTAAATTTATTATCAGAACTCCCATAATTTGGTAAAATGAACACCAAGTAGAGCTTCTGGTCTTCCCAGGCTCGTGCAGGAGTTGAAAACTACAACTCCCAGGATTCCGTAAGCCGAAGGGGTGGTCCGGGCCGAGGCCAGAGAGGCGGATCCCGCGGCTTGCGCACGCGTTCTGGCTCCCGAGTGTGTGTGCTCTCCACTAGGGCAGGCGCACAGTGAACACCTGCGACACCCGGGCGTCAGGTGGGCAGCGCGGGGTCTGCGGCGCAGCTGGGCCCGGGGCTCCAAGCAGGCGGGGCGCAGAGCTGGGCTTCAGGTGAGGCGCTGGGCCGGGCCGGGCTTGGTGCCGGGCCCTGGGCTGCAGGGGAGGTGGACGCCGCCTGGAGCAGGCGCAGAGGTTGGAGGGGTGGGCCTGTGAGCCTGCCCCGGGTAGCGCCCTAGACCTTCCAGCTGGAGCCTGCACAGCCGCTGACAGCGGGGACGCCCACGCTGGTGCCTGGGAAAGGATGGTGCGCTTTTGGCACAGGTGGCGCAAGGAGAGGTGAGCAGAGGGGCTTGGGCCGTGCCAGCTGCGTTTAAAGCGGTACCTGGCCCGGCCTGTCGCTGACCCTTGGGTCCGTAGGGAACCAGCGGGCAATCAATGAGAGGAGCTTGTCTGGCCTGCTTGACAATGCCGCGGGGGAGCCACTGAAGGAGGACCCTGATGTGCTTGCCTGTAGGAACGCATCTTCTCAGTCATTGGTGGGAGTCCTGGGTCAAAGTTTGGGACCCTCCACCAAAGTCATGCCGCAAGTGATGAGCAGCCAGTATCCTTTGACCTTATGCCAACCAGCCCCCAGAGCCTGTTGGGAAAGAGGCTCTCAGGATTATGGGACAGATAACAGCACAGTTCATTTTTGGTATCTGCACGTTGAAATCTTGGATCCTTTACTGGCCATGTCCCCTTAATTAACTCACTCGTCTTCTCTGACCCCTGTGGGGGACCATCCCCCACCTTTTCCTGGGTACTTCTGAGGAGTGAAGGATAAGAGATTTAGAAATATAGAGGGGAGAGAAACAGAAACACTGGATAGCCTCGGGAGGGCCCGGATCTAAAGGGCTATTTATAGAAATACCAAGGGGTGGAGCAAAAGACCTCCCCTAGCACAGCCAAGTGCAGGCCCTTCCAAACCTGGTAACCATGCAGGTGGTCAACTCATCCCCTTATGCAGCCCTGCTGGGTAAAGCAAGCTCAGCTCTCACTAGGAAACCTCTGTGGGCCTCCACAGGTCCCTCCTTTATCTTCTGTAAAATAGAGTGGAGAACAAATAGACAAATGAAAACAAAAAAACTTTCACAGAGCTTCTGTGAGAATTCCATGGCAAGGCTTTCTGTCTGGGTCCTGAACACTGTGAGTTCTAGTCCCAGGCCCTGACTTTTCCACAAACTAGCTGCTGTCAGGCTGCCAGGATCTGGGAGCTCAACGAGCATACCCTTTGACATGAAGGATCTGAGTTCCAAGTAAATTAGGTCCCTTATGCTCATAGGTGGCTGGCAGGTCACTTCAGAGCTCAGAGCCCCTGAGAGCCTACAGAAGAGGGTAGAGGAAACGGAGGGTGCTGGTGAGCAGATTCACCGTAGCTGTGAACATCCTGGTGTGTTGGACTGTCAGGGTCTCTCCAGTGTTTTTGGTTTTCAGTGCTGAAGATTGAATCCAAAGCCTCGTGCGTGCTGGGCAGTGACCTGCTATTGAGCCACAGCTGCCCCCCCCCCTGGCTATCTCTTCACTCTTTGCTTTGAAGTTTTGTTAAGTTTCTCAGGCACACCAAAGCTATGATCCTTCTGCTTCTTTTTAGAGAATATTGAGAGAGCCAGAACATTAAATTACCCAATACTCCACTCCCAGGGGGCCTTGTCACTTGTCTCAACTTGGTTGCTGGAGGGACATTCTCCCTCAGGAACTGCTAAAATGATCCCCAGCGTTTTTCCAGTTGGATGAGATATTGGAGGGGAGGGAGAATCCAAAGATGCTACCATGGGCTTTTGCAGTTCAGGCTTGAGTTTGAACTTCAGTTATATCCCATAATAGCTATGTGGTACTAAACAACCCATATAACAGCCCCCAGCCTATGCCCTTTAGTGTGAATAGGGTTCATAACACCTACTTTAGGTTTGTAGCAGGGATGAGATCACATATGTAGAACACTTGGCATGAATCAGTAAACAGGTGGTAATTCCACTGTTGTCCTTGTAGAATTTCTATGAGAAGAATTGTAGTGCTTTGCTTCTGATGGCACTTTGAATCCACAAACCTGCCCCCTCCTCCACAGTGAAGTAATAGAAGTGTCTGTCTCCCAGACTGGAGGTAGAGGTTTGCGGTGATTAAGAACTGATGTAGCAGCTGGGTGGTGGTGGTGCACACCTTTAATCCCAGCACTAGTGGGGCAGAGCCAGGTGGATCTCTGTGAGTTCAAGGCCAGCCTGGTCTGAGATCCAGGACAGGCACCAAAACTACACAGAGAAAACTGTCCTGTCTTGGGGCGGGGGGGGGGGGGGGGTGGGGGGTGGGGGGGGTGGTGGTGATTGGTGTAGCATCGTTTAGCTGCTAAGTGTCAGGGCTGGAACTCAACCTAGCATCTCTGATTGGACCATTCCTTTCTCCTCTGCTGCCTGTGGGCTCTCCTGTCCTGGAACCCAGTTAGGGCCCACCACAGGCATTTCTGGTGTTACAGTGGGTTCTTGGCCACACATTTGGGTTAGAACCTGGCTCCACATGTCCTGCTGTCCCATCAGTGGTGATGCTAAAGGAGGTAGGTGGTCCTCTGAGTGAGATAAGGTGAGGCATTAGGAAGAAGCAACCTGCAGGAAGGCTTCCTTGGCTCTCATCCCTGGACCTTATGGGTTGGTGAGTCTGCAGCCTGGGTAGGACCTAGAAGGCTTCATTGGGAGAAAACCCTTGTTTATCTGCTGGAAAGAGAGAGCTGTGTGCGTCTCAGGCAGAGCTCTGCTTTGGGGAGCAGAGCTGTGGGTATGAGCTGAGAGAGTCGTGACCCCATATGACCACTGTAGCCCTGGCTGCCTGAGAGACCTCACTTATAAAATAAAGACTTGTGAGAATTTGTTTCCAAAGGCTCCTTTAGTTCTAAAAGGTAGTGGTTTTATAATTGTGTATTGATGACTAAACCTTCTCAGCCCAGTACCAGGGCAGTGGGGATAATCGTCACCCCAGCTTGCTACCTAGACTCTGTTTAGGACGAGAGAATGGCCACAGCTTGCTAAGCCACCAGCCACAGCCAGGTGTGTTCTCTGCCTGGCTGGAAGAGTAATTATAGCAAGAAGCCTTGGGTTGCTAAGTTACCGTGGAAAGCCTGTGGATCTGTGTTTCCAGAGCCTTCCACACCTGCTCTGCCCTTGAGTCATAAAATCCCCCTGCTCCGAGTTCTTCCCGCTCACCTGACACTGGAGACTCCGTCAGATGTGGTGAAACGGAGTGTGGGACTTAAAAGTGGCCCATGGAGTTAGGCGAGTTGACCTTAGTTGGGCTATAAGACTGTAAGCATGTAACTACCCATAAGGTGCGATTTTCCATATTGAGAGAAAATAAGGGCTGGGTCTGTAGTTGAGTGGTTTGCTTAGTACATAGGAAGCCCGGAGTTTGACCCCCAGCACCACCAAAGGAGTTAGAGATAGAAAAGCAAAGACATGAGACCCCTAGGCCTGCATTGGAAGGCTGTGTGAGGCATACAGGAAGGGACTGAGACTCCAGACAATTCCTGCATAGTAGGGGAAGCGAGGTGGTGGTAGCCTTGGCCTTAACTCTGCACCAGAGGCCAGCAATCTGATCTGGCCAGCGTGGATAAATCTTTCATTTTCTATGGCGTCTCAGTCTCATCAGTACCTACCCTCAGACCCAATGTGTCTATCAGAAAATCAGACCGCCTGTGCTGCAGGCCCCTTTCTTCCAGGCCATGCAGTGTGCTCATGGGCCCAAGCCACACTAAGGAAGGAGATGAGGACCCTTGCCTCCCGATCCCTGCTGTGTGCTATTGTAGTAAATAGCTTTCTGTGGGTTGCTGCAGTCATGTTTGGTCCCAGAGCCTTGAGAAGGGTGATGGCAGCTGTATTATAAGGACCTGGAGATGCTGTCCAGGCGCTTCTTTCTTAAGAGGCTTGCCTTCTCAGCTGGCTGGCAGGATGATGTGGCATCATCAGTGTCCCACACTGGCAGCTGTTTAGAATACCCTCTTCTTCCCTGGCCTCATTTTGCACTACTTCCACACCACAAGCGGGAAAGATCAGGTGCAGGAAGCTTTTCTAGGAAGTTTCCAGTGTGGAAGCTGTCTCAGTCGGCACTATCGTGGAACTTCAGCTCGAAAGTCTTGTTAGCAAAGTTAGCCTTTAGTAACAGAGAGGGAGATCCTTTGCTGGATCCACCATTTCTTTGTGGCTAATGCAAATTCCTTCAGAGGATGGTAGAACTGCATGATGTCAGAACAACTTTATATGAAAACTAAGCACATGGTGGGATCATCTGGAAGTTTTATCAGAACATGGGTTCCTGAGCCCAACTGAAAGAATTCTGGTTCATGCATATGTGGGCCACAAGAGTAGAACAGTTGGACCCTACCCCTTGAGCAAGCTCTACAACCCTAAAGGGCTTCTGGGTCTTCCTTCCCCATGGAAGGGGCCTGTTCCTTTAAGTATCCTACATTTGGTAGAATTTCTAGTGCTTTCCCCACGGGGCTGCCCCAAGGTGAGTGTCTCACAGAGATTCACAGTGTGAACTGGGGGTCAAGTATATAGACTGATTCCTGGCAGAAGTGCATATCCTGAACTTGATAAGAAAGATTAAACCCAGATTGAGGCACATATTGGAAAAAAATAGTTATCTGGCTTAAAGACTATCAAGGTTGGGGTTGGGGAGATGGCTTAGAGGTTAACAGCATGTGTTGCTCTTGCAGAGGGCCAGAGTTTGATTCCTAGCATCCACATGGTAGTTCACAACTATTCATAACTTTAGTTCCAATACCCTCTCTTCCATGGGCACTGTACGTGCATGCAGGAAAAACACGTGGAAGATAAAAACAAACTTTAAAGAAACTGTCAAAGTCATAGGAAAGACTAAGAAGGTATCCCAGATAGAGAGGTGAGAGATGTGACTCTCTTCATCCTGGGTTGGATTTTGGACACAGCATAGGGACCGTGGATAACAACAGTATTGTCAATATTAATTTTCTTAATTTGCATTATATAAGAGAAAATTGTTCTCACAAATGTATACTTAATACTATCGGGAGAGATGTCACCAGAACTTTTTTGTTTGTTGTTTTTTGTTTTTGAGACAAGGTCTTGGTAAGTATCCAGGCTGGTCTTAAATCCTCCAATCCACTCCCAAATGCTGGGGTTGCAGGCATATACTACAACACCTGGTATCTAGTTTAATTTTAAACAGTTGAGAAAAGAGTTTGTAAGTGACAGAGTGTGAGAAATGTGTCAACTTAGGAAGAATCTAGATGGGGGTTGGGGGAGATTCTGTACTCTGAGCAGCTTTCGTAAGCTGGAGTTGTTTCCTTGTGAAATAAGGAGATTGCAGACACCAGAGCCAGTCCCATGGCCAGCCCCGCCCTGGAGTCTCATATGTACTTGAGCGGCTTCCTGCCCTCCCTTCTCTTCTACTATCTTTAATATAAATGAGAATTGTCACTGAGGTGAAGCAGGACCGTGCACCCAGTGACGAGCCAGTGGGTATTAGCTACCATAGTGCCATCATCACTAGGACAGAGGGGCTGAGAGCAACAACACAGTGACAGACCAAGGGAACTTGCCCAATCTGTCACTAAGGCAGGGTCGCAGACTCCCTGGAGGTCTGACAACTCTTACGTGGCTTGCCTACAAAGGGCTTTACAAGTCCCCTTGAGGAGTCTCCCTGGTGAAGCCAGCTTTTCTGGCAGCCTCACATCCTGCTGTCTCTACCCCAAAGCCTGGAGTTCTCATTGAACTGTGTGGCGTGGGCTCTGCTTAGGTGGGGAAGGCACTCTAAGACTTAGAGGTCTTGTGGTTTGCTGTGTCCAGGAGAGCTGGACACACGAACATAGTGATCAGCACCAGCCATACCCCTCTAAGACCTTGCCCAGAACTCATCCACCCACCTCCAGGTAGAGCCTCTTCTGTTTTGTTGTTGTTGTTGTTTTGGTTTTGGTTTTTTGAGACAGGGTTTCTCTGTGTAACTTTGAAGCCTATCCTGGAACTCACTCTGTAGACCAGGCTGGCCTTGATCCGCCTGGCTCTGCCTCCCGAGTGCTGGGATTAAAGGCATGTGCCACCACTGC
The DNA here is from genome assembly GCF_903995425.1 of Onychomys torridus. NCBI lineage: Eukaryota > Metazoa > Chordata > Mammalia > Rodentia > Cricetidae > Onychomys > Onychomys torridus. The sequence goes on along the minus strand of NC_050449.1, from coordinate 114,463,421 downwards.
CCGGCCCAGGTAGAGCTTCTTTGGGTCTCTTATACCTGTGTGTGCTGGGCATACTTTCTGGTTTTTTTTACTGTCTTTCCTACCATGGGCATCTCCTGGAGTCTTGATGGATTCTGTCTCACATGGGGTCCAAGTCCCACCTGACATGGACGTTTTGGGGTCTGGGTAGTCCCTGTAAGAATTGGTTTTGAGCTGGGTGGCGGTGGCACATACCTTTAATCCCAGCACTCAGAAGGCAGAATTGGGTGGATCTCTGTAAGTTCGAGGCCAGCCCGGTCTGCATAGACCCCAGGGCATCCAGGGCTGTGCAGAGAAACCTTGTCTTGAAAAACAAAAAGCAAGAACAAAATTTGTGGTTTTTTTCCCTGCAGTTTTCACCTTAAGAACTTGTGATACCATACTCCTTGTGCCCTGTGTGAGCCTAGGCCCAGTCAGCTTCCAGTGACCCATTCATGCTAAGAAGGTGGACCCCAGGCTGTGAGCAGATGTCTGTATCACTAGGGAACAGTTCCCTGGTGAGAGGGTTGCAGGCCAGCAGGGGAGGCTGAGTCCGCCTCCAGCTCACCTGAGCCCTCCTACCAGCACAAGAAGGGCAGGCTAATCACCCATCACACCAGGGCAAAGGAGCTTGAGCCTCTTGGAGTTGAGACCCATTCATTGTTACATCAGCTGTTGACACATGGTTCAGTCTCCAGCTCTGAGTTCAAGAGGGTGTTTTCTAGGTCAAGGTGTTAGTATAAGAATGTGAATGGGTAGACAGTGAAGGCTGGAGAGATGGTTCAGTGGTTAGGATCCCATTCTGCTCTTGCAGAGGATCCAAATTCCGATCCTGGCCGTGTCTGCTGGCTCACTCATGTCTGTAACTCCAGCTCCAGGGGAACCCAACATCTCTGACCTCCACAGGAACTACACTTATGTGCACACACACAATTAAAAATAAAACTCTAAAAACAAAACAAAACAAAACCTCAATCATGTGAACGCAGAGCTGCTCAATGCACCTTTATAGTTCATTGCTACATGTTACAAAGATGCTTGGGCTGCCTGCATCTTCCTGAAGGAATGATTCCCTTCCCAGGAAGTCCAGTGTGCTTAAAATGTGCAGCTTTTCTCCTTAGGGTCATATGTAGTTTTGGTACACATACAACCATCATGTAACTAACTACCTGGTGAACAGGAAGGTGGGGGAAGTGGAAGAGATCGTCCCGAGGGGCAGCCTGACCTTGTGGAGTGTGACAGGGCAGCCCGCCCCTATGGAGTGTGTTTGAGTTTACCCACTCAGAGCAAGGGGGACGCCATGTGCCACCTGAAGCTTCCACAGTTAAGCCCTAGCCAACACATGCTGTGTAAAAATACTTCTCAGTGTCAGAGTAAGGATTCCACCATTTCAGCAACAAATTCGGGCAGCTTTTAAAAGTCAGATTGCTATAATGTTAGTGTAAAACCGTCCCACCACCTCTCCTGGCCTGGGCCACTGGTTCTTGTGCAAGCCTAGGCCTGGCAGGAGCTGGCAGACCAGACCCCTCCTGCCGGTAGCCCTGCTCTTCGGGGAGCGACAGGTGAAGAGCTGTTTCTGACGGTCCTGAAGCTGGAGCCTAGGTGCTGGGGTTGCCGTCGTTGAACCAGAGCTTATGAACCGATGCACACCTGATTCTAACAGGTCACCCCATCCTTGTCTTCACTCAGTTTGTACAGTTGCTGGAAATTACAGATGAGGGCTTTTCACATTTTATCTGCGGAAATCAGAAGACTGCTGTGAGAGGCTGACCTGTCCTAACCCAGGATCCTTAATTCTGGACCTCCAGCCTCCAGTACTGTGAGGAGGTATGTTTGTTGTTTAAACCACCTAGCCCATGGTGGTTAGTTACCCCAGCCTAAGGCGACTGCTGCCCTGCCAAGCTCTCAGCAAGCTGAGCTTTAACGGTCCCTCCACTGCCCCAGGCCCCAGGTCATGTGGTCTGCCCTGGCTCTACTTTCCCATTGGCTCCCAATCTGTGAGTCTGCAGCTGTGACTAGTCTAGGAATCCTGGGATGCTTCCTCCATGTCAGACCTTAGGCCCATGTGTGGTTGTCTGGGGCTGGGGCTGGCCAGGGCATTCAGGAAATGGAGACTGTGCCCACGCTCGATGTCCAGGCTGGCAGGTGAGTCCTGTCAGCACTCGGTCTCACCCTCACTGCTGGGCTGTTGAAAGGTGTGTCAGCATCCTTGTGTCTGCTGTATTTAAGGGCTTTTGTGGACACATAGTCTCACTCTGTCGAGCTCTGTCCTGAGCCACTAAACTGAATTCATCCTAACCATACTTCCTGTAGCAGACAGACAGTGCGCACGTCCACGGATGAGGAGAGGTTTGAAGAGGAAAAGGAACCAACCTAGGCCGTGAGGCCCATTCTGTCTGCATATGAGCTTCTGTACCCACTTGACCTTGTTCCTCCTCTGGGGACTATTATGGGCTAGCCTTTGGGAAGTGGGAATTATTAAACAAAAGCCAGGTCAGGTGACCATGTGACATAGTAAAGCAGAGGGGTCACCAAATGGGAATTGACAGGAAACTGCTTTCCTTACTGATAGCTTACCTCCCTGATGTCTGGAGGGAGGAGGATGGTGTGCGGTGATGGCCACCTCATCCCCAGCAGCTGTTACTGCTCCTCAGCATGTGTGCCTTGCGTGCAAGCACACACATACTGTATTGCTCACCTACACACACTGACTTGTACGTAAGATCAGTGGAGAATTGGGTTCACTTGCTATGATCCACCCACCCTCTGATGCCCTGCAAAGCAGGAATGCTGGCTCAGCAATGTTGGCTGGTGTCCATCCCTCTGTTGGTAGTACACCATGCTGATGGTTAGTCATGTTCAGTATTGGGCCTGTCCCCATCCATCCAGTGCCTACCATTGGGTTGATGAAGGAAGTACTCTAAGGTCTTTTGTCATGAAAGATTTGAGGACACAGCTTTTCACTGAGTCACAGCTTCAGGCCTTTGCAGGCATGTTTTGTCTCCAAGGTGATTCTAGGTCCTGTCAAGTTGGGACAGGACTCACCAAGAGCCTGGCTTCTTGCTGGAGATGGAGGGTGAGTCCATCTCCCACACTCTGCCTCACCTGGGCATCATCCTCAGCTCTCTGCTCCTCACCTCTCCTGGAAGGAAGGCCCACTGCACAGACCAGTCTGTACCATGGCGAGAAATATGAGACAGGTGTGAATGATGCTTTCCAGCTCCTCTCCCGAGTCCCCCAAATCAGGAAAAAGGGGTGCTGAAATGCTGTGGCTCCCTTCCATAGTGGGCATCTTTTAGATGTTATTTCTAGTTGTCTGGGCTCCTTGAGTAAACTAAACTGAATTTGAATTCTCAGCACTCACATAAAAAGCCATGCACGGTGACTTGTAATATCTGTAACCTCAGTGCTAGGGGCAGGGGAGAGGAGCCAGACAAGAAGATCCCTGGAGCTTGCTGGCCAGCCAAGCTAGGGTAGCCAAACTGGTGAGCTCCAGGTTCAGTGAGGAGACCCAAAAAATAAGAGGGGGTTGGAGAGAGAGCTCAGCAGTTAAAAGTACTTGTTGCTCTTAGAACCCCTTTGGTTCCCAGCTTCCACATGCGGCTCACAACCATATGTGGCTCCATCTCCAGGGCATTGGTGTCCTTTTCTGGCCTCCAAGAGCACCAAGTGTTCATGATGCACAGATATCCACGCAGGCAAACGGATCTAAAAAGAATAAGGTAGAGAGCCATCAAGGAAGGTACTTGTCCACCAGTAGCCTCCACAGGCATGTGCACACATGTGCATGCACACCCTCACACGTTTACACACTAGTCACATACAAGTTTGTTTACAGTCCCCTCCACAGCAGAGCAGGGAGGGGCCACAGAAGCCACTTCTGGCTAAGGGGTAGAATCGGGGTTAGAGTCCATTTAAAGCTCTGAGGCCATTTCTTAGAACAGTGTTGAGATTGAAGCTAGCCCTTTTTAACTTCTCTGTCCTTGGCCAGGCTTGAGGCTGATTTCAGGATGCACATGGTGGGCCTGCACAATCCAGAAACAGACAGACAGGCTCTTCTTTCTCTGTGTGGAATGTCCACGTCACAGACCCTCCATCTTGTCAGATCCCGTCTGATGGGAGGCTCTGGGCACTTTTGGAGCCCAGAGGGTGGGTGTGTCCTTCAGCCCGCACAGCATGCTCACCTGCAGACCCTAAAGAACCAGCATAGGTTTTTAGGGACAGTGGGTGGAGACAGGATACGTTTCCCCAGTGGCCCCTGCCTCTCACCCGAGGAGGCTTGCAGTCCCATTTGTTTTTATTAAAGTGCTCCCTGCCTCTGTCTGAGATCTGACTCTGCCAGAACTTTTGATCTTGCTGGCCTAGGTAGGATGCTACAATGCAGTAGGGGTAAGGTGATGCAGGAGAATGTGGGACAGACAGGAAGGATGTTATGGTGACCACTGGCCGCCCCACACCTTGGCTTCTCCACAGTGACATCTTAAGGGATCCGTTATAAGACTCCCCAGAAGATTTAAATCAAGCATGAAGAACAAGTCCATTGTCTGTCCTCCATCCTGGTTCACCTGAGAGAGTGTGGGGAAGGAAGATACTGAGAGAGGTTAAGCCAGAACAGCTAGCCCCATGGGTGGACCCAGAGCCATATAGAACAAGTCTGTACACAGTCCCAGCAGAGAGGAGTGTGGGTTGCTAACCAAGGTGGCCCAGTTCTGATCACTGGATTCCCATCGCTCAGCCATGATTCAGGTTGCCTGACTATAAAGCTGGCTGAAACCCAGTCAGTCCACCCCATGCTTTAGAACACACGGTTCAGCAGGTTTTCTCTCGTTAAAGCTTCACATTTTCCCCTTTGAAAGGGTAACACCAGAACCTGACATGCCCAGTGAAGTCTTCATGGCATATTCTATGTCTGTCCCGACCCCTGCTAGTGCCATATTGGCAGGCCCTGGGATGGGTCCACCTCCTGAGAGCCCAGAAACAGCCAAGTCCTGTCTCTCCAGTTACCTCAGGTTGCTGCAGTCCTGCTTGTGTCCAGCAGATGGCACCCGTGTCAAGCTGCTGATCCTCTGTAACAGTGTTTGGATTGCTGTGTTGGAGGTGTCTTAGGGAGACAGTCTCATATACACAGAAGGGTCACAGGGAAATGGCTGCAGCATCATTCTGCTGGGTCTGAGCACATCACTCAGAAAGCTGTACCCTCCTGGCATGTGGTTGTCTGTGAGAAGCCAGAACCACAACTCAGTCTGGCTTTAAAGATGAAGAAAGTTCTCTCACAGCAGACCTGGAAACATCACCAGGGTCCCCTGTGTCTCCTGCTGTGCCACCTTAGCATACTGTCTGTACCCTCAAGCCAGTTTGCTTACGGTTGGCAGATGGCAGCCAAGGGACACCCCTGCCCTCCTGTCCCTTGGGCAGGAGCACACACTGGCTGCTTCTCCCCAGTCTGACTGATCCCTCTTTGCAGCATGTCACTGGGTCGGGCCAGAGCTCCAAAGGTGAATTCTCTGCACCTTAAGAGCTATGTGTCTCTGCCTCCTCTGGGTCCCAGGAGACTCAGCACGGGCTCAGAGGAGTTGTGGACACACTGAAGACTCCTTAGGAAGACCAACATCGATGGAGATGACCACCCTATGCTGACCTAACAGTGACAGAACACTGTTTCAAGTTGCAGTAATGTAAGGGACACTGTCTGCCTAGCACTGGCCAGCCTTTGCTCTGAATCATGATGGCAGCAGTGTACCTTGGAATGCACATGTGCTTCATCGAGTGTCCCAGCCCTTTCCTTTTCCTTGCACTGAAGCCTAACTTATCAGAGAATCTAATGGATGAAATGGCGCCATTTGTACATCAGAAAACAACTGGGTGCCAGGACTTGAATTTCAACCAGTGTGTCACTTCTGACCACCAAAGCCTGGGACGGGGCTGCCAAATGCTTGCTTTTTCTAAAGAGTGCCTGAATTCCAAAAGAAAGGCCACCCAGGCCAAGGGAGTGAATGTTCCTGGCCTTTACTGTGTCTCAGTACTGGCACTAATTACTGTACTACTCCAAACATAAGGGGTTCTGTTTGGAGATAGATGTTGGCCCAAAACCTGGACCTTGCCGAAGTTCTGCAGAGCCCTGGTGGTGGTAATGTCTTTCCTTCACAGGGCATCCTCAGAGACTGATGAAACCACACGGTATTTCACGGTAAAGCAGAACAGATTCCACCAGCTGCTACTGTTGAAAAAGGTGCTACTTAGCATACGGGTGCTCATCCAGGCAGAGGGGTTGTTACTTCTTGCAACAGCTGAAAAGCGTCTTTATTCTCCCAGCTCTGCGGCTGAGTGATGCTGGTGTGATTCGAAGGGTAACTCATCTAAACAAATGGCTCCCGGGGCTGTTGAGATGACTGAGTAGTGTCTGCCCACTTAAGCATGAGGATCTACTTACCTCTGTAATGCCAGCCCTGGAGAGGCAGAGACCAGAGGATCCTGGAGGTCACTGGCCAGACAGTCTAGCTAAATCAGTGAGTACCAGGTTCAGTGAGAGACCCTGTCTCAAAAATACAGAGTGTAGAACAATCAAGGAAAGACACTTAATTCTGGCCTCCAAGCATACATGCATACATGTGCCCATGCACACACATGACATTTTAAAAAGCCTAGAACTTGTCATTGGACTTGCAGCTGCTTTTTAGTAAGAGTCGCTTAGTTTTTCATGTCTGGCTGTAGCTGCTCCCAGGGAGCTTTGCTGAAGCAGGTGTGGGAGGAGCATGCAGTGGGAGTGTGCTGAGACACCTGGCTGGGCTGACTCCTCTCTCTCCCTTCACAGGCTTTTTCTTGTCCCCAGCACACATAGGGATGGATGGGTGAAGCCCACCTGGGCTGTGGCACTGCCCAGCAGCCGTCATCTCGTTAGGGCCCCTCGGTGGCAGAAGGATGCACCTCTCTGCAGTGTTCAATGCCCTCCTGGTGTCCGTGCTGGCTGCAGTCCTGTGGAAGCATGTGCGGCTGCGGGAGCATGCGGCCACCCTAGAGGAGGAACTGGCCCTCGGACAGCAGTCCCTGGATCCAGTTCCAGGACTGAGGATTGACTACCCAAAGGCCCTGCAGATCCTCATGGAGGGCGGCACCCACATGGTGTGCACAGGCCGCACCCACACAGACCGCATATGTCGCTTCAAGTGGCTCTGCTACTCCAATGAGGCTGAAGAATTCATCTTCTTCCATGGCAACTCATCCGTGATGCTGCCCAATCTGGGCTCCCGGCGCTTCCAGCCAGCCCTGCTGGACCTGTCCACTGTGGAGGACCATAATGCCCAATACTTCAACTTTGTGGAGCTGCCCGCTGCAGCCCTGCGCTTCATGCCAAAGCCAGTGTTCGTGCCTGATGTGGCCCTCATTGCCAACCGCTTCAACCCCGATAACCTCATGCATGTCTTCCATGACGACCTGCTCCCCCTCTTCTACACGCTGAGGCAGTTCCCTGGCCTGGCCCAGGAGGCCCGGCTCTTCTTCATGGAGGGCTGGGGCGAGGGCGCCCACTTTGACCTTTATAAACTCCTTAGCCCCAAGCAGCCGCTGCTTCGCGCTCAGCTCAAGACGCTGGGCAGATTGCTCTGCTTTTCCCATGCTTTTGTGGGCCTCTCCAAGGTCACCACCTGGTACCAGTATGGCTTTGTCCAGCCCCAGGGCCCAAAGGCCAACATCCTCGTCTCAGGCAATGAGATCCGGCAGTTCACCCGCTTCATGACCGAAAGGCTGAATGTGAGCCACGCAGGGGCACCCCTGGGTGAGGAATACATTCTGGTCTTCAGTCGCACCCAGAACAGACTCATCTTGAACGAGGCAGAGCTGTTGCTGGAGCTAGCACAAGAGTTCCAGATGAAGACCGTGACAGTATCCCTGGAGGACCACACCTTTGCTGATGTTGTGCGGCTGGTCAGCAATGCCTCCATGCTAGTCAGCATGCATGGGGCCCAGCTGGTCACGGCCCTCTTCCTGCCCCGTGGGGCCACCGTAGTCGAACTCTTCCCCTATGCTGTCAACCCTGACCACTACACCCCCTATAAGACGCTGGCCACTCTGCCTGGCATGGACCTGCAGTATGTAGCCTGGCGAAACATGATACGAGAGAACACAGTCACACACCCTGAGCGGCCCTGGGACCAAGGGGGCATCACCCACCTGGACCGGGCTGAGCAGGCCCGCATCCTACAGAGCCGAGAGGTCCCCCGGCATCTCTGTTGCCGGAACCCAGAATGGCTCTTCCGAATCTACCAGGACACCAGGGTGGACATCCCGTCCCTCATGCAATCCATTCGGCGTGTGGTGAAGGGCCGGCCAGGGCCGCGGAGGCAGAGGTGGACAATCAGCCTGTACCCAGGCAAGGTGCGGGAGGCTCGATGCCAGGCGTCTGTGCAGGGTGCCACTGAGGCCCACCTGTCTGTGTCCTGGCAGATCCCATGGAACCTCAAGTACCTAAAAGTGAGGGAGGTGAAGTATGAGGTGTGGCTGCAGGAGCAAGGGGAGAACACGTATGCACCTTACATGCTGACCCTGCAGAATCACACCTTCACAGAGAACATCAAGCCTTTTACCACCTACCTGGTGTGGGTCCGCTGTATCTTTAACAAGAGCCTCCTGGGGCCTTTTGCAGATGTGCTGGTGTGCAGCACGTAGCCAGCAGGCCATGGCCCGGCCTCAGGAGGGTGGCCTTTGCTGTTCAGCTTTCCCAGGCCGAAGCCCTGCTGGCAGCTATGGTGATGACGTATCTATTTACTGAGTAGGCCAGGGCTAGGCCTGCTCCCAGGGTCTTACTGCTGCAGGTATGGAGTTTGCAGAATTCTTTGCCCTGAAGAGGTGGTGCATGCCCCCTCTGCCACTTTGATTATTCCCACCCAGGAGGAATTCCTTTGTGGTGAGGAGGAGGCACAGGCAGGTCCCAGGGATCTGCTCTTGCTAATTGATCGTGCTGTTTTCTGTCGTGGCCTTGGTACAGATCCTGGCTTCTAAAAACAGTGGTCATGTAGTTGGTGGGCTAGGCAGACAGTCTCTGCGAATTTCACCTGTAGCTGAGTGACAGGTGTGTTTGGAGCAGTCATTAAATGATTATGAACATCGTGGGTCAAGTCTTTTAATGTCATTACCATATATGAGTTATACCTTGTATTGGGTTTCATATGACATCTTCATGCATATGTATAATGCATTTCAGTCCTATTCAGCCTGTTAACCTTTCCTGTTCCCCTGCTACTGAGCCTTTCCTCTTTCCAACACACCCCTCCTATTTTCATGTCCTTTTGAGTGGGTCTTTATATGAGCCAATGAGTTTCATTAGGGTTGCCTAGAAGCACATGGATGAGGGTTTGTTTGAAGGGCCTTACCATCGACTGCCCAACTAAAGAAAATGTCTCCCTCCATCCATTAGCTATGCTCCTCAGTGAAGGATGAGGCTGCACAAGCTCATCCCATCTCATGGTGGGTATAGGTGGACCTGATCCTGTGTTGATCATCACAGGTGCTGGGTATTCAAGAGTACCCACAAGTCAGTGTTCCACACCACCACCACCCCTTCTTGAGCCTTGGAGAGAGTGAGATAGATGCCCAGGGATGAGCATTCAGTAGTCAGTCACTTACCCTCAGCAATTAACCAGTTATGAGTCTCCAGATACTGCTGGCCAATGCCAAAGCAGGCCCTGGCAGAGCTGAGAGCATCACAGATCCATAGGCATGGAAAGGTATTTAGAAGACAATCTCATAGGCGCGTCATAGCCATGAAACGTAATGGCAGTAGCTTCCCCATTAGAGCCCATGACCTCCCAACCAGGCTTTTGAACAGGTTGTAACATCAAACCTGAATTCTCTCCTGTGGGACGGTCCTCAAATCCAATCAGAAAGCAGTGGTTGCCCCCATAACAGACCTGCCACTACTGTGTCAGTAGAGACTCATCCTGCCTGGCCGGTTGGTGGTGTTGCAAAGAGAGCCTGCAGCCAGGTAAGACTGTGGTTATCCTCCCCCAGAAGCCTACCTAACACCTCTTATAATACTGTGAGGGTTAGTGGGCAGTGAGGAAGCTTCCAGGTCCAACTTGATTTCTCTGCCCTGTGACAGGTGTTTGGTGTCTTCCACTGTAGGGTTTTATCATTTAGCACTGGTGGGCAACAGAGTGGCAATTGCCTATATTTGGGGGTGGCCTTAGGAGCCACCTTAGGCTGACAGCTCATAGGAGATAGCCTTTGGGCAAGTCTTGGACAACAGGAAGCAAAGTTGGCTCTGAGTACCCAGATGACCTTTAATTTTGATTGTCAAAGGAGATGACAGTGTGGGATAGGACCCGGATTGTGAAGGGAGCATGCTGTGCCCACCTTGCATGGGCAATGTCTTGCACAGAGGCTATGAAGAGGAGTGCATCCGTGGGGATAGCCACGAAAATCACATTTGACCTGGGTAGTGTTTGGCCATGCATTCTCCCCAATTCGCAGTGAAACCATAGACATGCTCTCATTAAAGTCAGGAGTAAGATGTAAATATCGCTAACTGTTATTCAACCTTCCTCCCAAAAACAAACCAACAAACAATGAAGGTCACACAACATCATAAATAAAGAGTAATTAAAAATAAAATGGAAAATTTGATTTTCCACTCAAAGGCTCATATAAATATTTATCTAGAGGACTAGAAAGATTACTCAGCAGTTAAGAGCATCAGATGCTCTCCCAGAGGACCCAACTTGAGTTCCCAGCACTGCATGCATGAGGTACACAGACATACATGCAGACAAAACACTCATACACAAAATAAATATTTTTAAGTGGATACTTGTACTACCAGACAGAATGAAGTGACTGATTAGAACAGTGTCCTGTTGAAGTAGGGAGCTAAGAAACTATCAGCAAGGCATAGTACAGTTCACAAGTGGGCCTCTGTGTGCTTGGGAACTTACCAGAAGAGTATACTTTCAGATTGGGGGACAGAATAGACACTTGAACAGAGTCTGGCACCAGGAAGCTTCAGTGACACCCTAACTCAAGCCACTTTCAAATGCAGACTTCACATAAACACACTGAAGTGAAAGTGCACAAATGATAGTTCTGTGACCTGAAGGAAAACAGCCTAAGAAGACAGGAGCCCGGGAGACTCAAGGGCAAAAATCAACACATTTGACTGCATAGACTTAGCTTCCTACTTCACATAGACAGTCAAGCCGTGGAAGGCAGACTGAGAGGAAACAGACAAGCTTAACAGAAAGGGCTGAGCACCCGCAGCTCAGGGTCAAAGCTCTCTAACACACTACCAAGGAAGGGACAGACACTGAAATTATTACTTCTTACACTGAAAGGTCAGCCCATAAAACATGCAGTGGCTAACACTGAAATGGAGATAATTTCTACGGTAATAAGGGAAATTCAGTTTTTATAAAGGGCTTCTCCCTATTGCCGTTGTAAAGATGGCTTAATGGTTAAGAGTATACTCTCATAGAGGATTACGGAGTTTAGTTCCTAGCACTCATACTAGGCAGTCTGATTATCCTCTTCTGTCCTCCACAGGCACCCAAACACATGTGTAATACACACACACACACACACACACACACACACACACACACACAATTAGGGGCTGGGGAGATGGCTCAGTGGTTAAGAGCACTGGCTGCTCTTTCGGAGGACCCAGGTTCAATTCTCAGCACCCACATGGCAGTTCACAACTAAGTCAAGTCCCAGGGGTCCCTTCTGGCCTCTGCAGTCACTAGGTACGCACATGGTGCACAAATTTATAGGCGGGCAAAACACCTATGCACCTAAAAGTAAATTTTTTAATTAAAAATGAATCTTAAAAAAAATAAGCTTCTCTGGCTGGGCACGTGCCTTCAGTTGGTAGAGTACTTGCCTAGCATGCATGAAGTTCCAGGTTCATGCATATGCCTACATACCTCACACAGCACTACACGTACATGTTCAGGGAACGGTTCACAGAATGTTCTTAAACACGTTTATTGTTGCATGGGAGTAAATAGCCAGAGCTGAGGATGCAGAGAAGAGTGTGAGGCTGAAGGTCTTCCACCTCCCCAGCAGGAAGGCACCATAGGCTCCTCCAGCTTCTGCCTTTTCCCATTTGTCGATGCGATGGCCAACACTCACCAGCTCAGGCTTACATTGTGGGAAGTCCTCCAGCAAGATGTGCTCTGCCCAGACAGAGATGGGCTCACAGGTCCTTGTCCCTGAACAGCGTGAGGTTGTGCTTCTGGATGTGTCTCAGCAAGACCTGCCCTCGCCTCTCCAGTGTCTCAAGGATGCGCTTCAGACCTCTGGCTCCACCTTGGCTCTCCCAGAACACCTGGTCCATCTGCAGCGACTTGAGCAGCAGGTTCTGTAGACACCCTGATGCAAGAACCTTCATAACAGACTCGGGAAACCTGGGGCCGAAGTCCCAGAGCCCATGCAAGGAAGGAAAGGCGTAAGTGAGCTCAGAGAGTCTCCACATGAACCCAGAACTTGCCCCCTAGGGAACCCAGCAAAATGAGCCAGGGAAATGCCAGGTCTGTGCATGCTAGTTCCTTGTCAGAGGATTCTGTGACTTGCTGTGTCATAAAAGCCAATGGTATTGCTCTCAGGCCTCGTCTTACAGTGAAGCCTGGAGAACCAATTCTACCACTCTGGCCTCAGCTGGGCACACTTAGGGCCCCAAAAGGCCCTGAGAAGGCTGAGCTGCTTACTGGGAATAGACAAGGAAGGACAGATCCCCAGGCTAGCTCTTTCACATAGATCCAGGACGAGCTGGCCTTCAGACACTGAAGCAAGGCAGCTGGTATTCTGCAGGAACCAGAAGCCCTCTGGATCTGGGGGGACAGGTCCAATGACTATAGCCCCTCTCAGCCTTCCTCAGCCCCTGAAGCCTCAGATCCAACTTTGGTCTGATGGACTTTGGCCATCTGAGGACTGTAGTTGAGGTTCCACAGTCTACAGCAGGGCCATCAAGCCTCATCCCTCAAACCTCTACCCCATGCCCTGGATCCTCACCCATCTATGCCTTCCAGCAGCCGGAAGTTCAGCTTGTCCTCAGGATGCTGAAGGTTGCCAGCATTGTCTATGTACACCAAGTGAGATGGATCACTGCTCCGGATCTCAGGGGAAGAAGACGGACAAGGGCAGCCATTGGTACAATCAGAGTGTAACTAGTACCACTCTGTCAGTTTGTCTGTGCCACAATCCCCCCACTTGTCCACATGGTCCCGTAGCTGAGGGCTTACTCTACACCAGCACTGTGTACCATCTCTGGGGATTGTCTCAGCAGCCGCAGGAGTCATAAAACTGTTAAGCAATTTACACAGGATCACACAGCTAATATGCAACTGGGGAAAACTCAAACCTGGGCCCATAGCAGTGAGCCATAATTGCACCTTATAAATTACAAGGCAAAGGGGCTCATTCCTGGTCTAGTGGCTAGTGGGGTCAGGAGCGTGGGTGGGAACTGGGCTGGAAGGTGCAAAAGAAAAAACATACTCCACAGGGTCAAAAGCTTCATGCTACATCACACACACACACACACACACACACACACACACACACACACACACACATCTCTTCCATCTGTCCCTAAACATTCAACTATGTCCTTTATCTCTATAGATCACTGGCCATACCCTAATTTCATAGGAAGAGTCTTTAGCATCTCTTATATCCTTTCCACACTAAAACAAGCAAGACAGAATTCTCTAGTACTTAAAAAATATATGTATGGCATGGGGCTGGGGAGATGGCTCAGTGGGCAAAGGGCTTACCATGCTGAACACTAAGAACCTCATAAAAAAGCCAGGTAAGGTTTTATATATCTGCAATCCCAGTGCTGAGGAAGAGAGAGGAGGTCTGCTAAAGGCCAGTCCAACTGGATTGGCAAGTTCAGTGAGAGACCCTGACTCAAAACTAAAGCGAGGAATGATAAGGACAATACCTGATGTCAGTCTCTGGCATCCACATGCCTGCACTCACGGGAACACACACACACACTTTTAAAATCTGGTGTTTGGCAATAAGAGGCCATCTCTTCTGGCTTACACTCCCAACCACACACTGTTCCCACAGTCTCCAAAATCCCATGCTACTTCCCATAGCCATCCCTAGCAATTGAGGCTTCAGGACCAAAGCATTCCCTCTGTCTATGTTTTCTTCCTTCCATTCAAATCCCTGAAAGACCTCAAAGTTCCCTAAGTGTCCTGAGGAGCAGTGAAAACAGGGCTTCACACACACACACACACACACACACACACACACACACACACACACACACACACCCATTCCACCTCAGCTGCATTCTCAACGTCCATTTTGTCTGTTTTATATATTTGGCTTCCTAGAAGTGTTATTTCAGCCAAGGTTTGCTGGCAAAGAAAAGAAAGAAGACTGGGAAACCCCTGTGTCCAGCCATTAGGAGCATCCTCTGCAGGAGAGAGGTGTACCCAGTGCTCACATGGCAAGGCACTGTGCATGCAGAAGAAACGTACCAGTATGTGGACCAGCCGTAGCTCTTCTGGGTTCTGACATTTCTCTCGGAGTCCCTCTTCCACACAGGGATCTGAGGGTGCAGGCTCGAAGCCACAGCAGTAGCGATCCAGGCGGTCATGGACCTGCAGAGAAGGCTAGCATGGTACCTGTCTCCTCCAGACCCAGTATCAAGGCCATTTGGCCCGGTGGGCCCCACATGAGTCCCGGGCTACCTGGGGACAGAATTCAAGGGCTGTCTGTGCTAGTTTGCACTGGCCTCCAGCTAGAAGGAGGAATCTGCCCTAATTTTTTCTCTGTTTAAGCCTGGAGCTCATGTCAATATCCTGAAGATGAGCTCAGGGTCACAGGACCCCTCTATCCACTTCTGCTTCCTCTGCTTCTCACCACTACTCATCTCTTTATGTTGGCATGTTAGGAAGGGTGGCCAAGCCTAGTCCATTAAGTCTGCTAGAGCCTGGAGCCTGAAACTCCAGGACCCAACCCTGACCCCAGAGTGTCAGAATGAGTTGATGGGCAGCAGGTTGGTGTTACAGAGTTAGCCAGTGTATAAAGGACTGTCACTCAGATGACCAGCAGTCACTGCCACCTCTGCCTCATTTCCTCCTCACTGCAGACTGTATCATCCCAAGCTCAGACACATCTGGAGTCACAGGAGAACACATACAGCTGGGATTTGAAGTTGACATTGTTGAGGCATAGGTTGGGTCCCCCATTTGTGGACAAGGTGGGCTACATGTGGGAAGGGGGAGTAGGATGGTGTACCCACAGAAGCTGAACCAGGTCTCTAGCCTGGCTGACTGGCAGCAACAACAGATGATAGCTGTGGACCTGTGGCCACCACCTGCACTTGTTGCTGCCTACAGTCACAGGCTGATGGTCCTGGGTTCTCTGGTACCTTCTCCTCTTCTTTCAGCCTTAACAAACCTAAGACCAAAGCAATCAACCCACGATGAGCAATGGTGGGGACTCTGTGAGTGGCTCACACTTGCCATCCTTCAAGGAGGAGGTCAGTATCCCAGAGAGGGTGTGGCCTCTTGGGCATGTATACCAATCAAAAGCACCCAGACTTCCTGCATGGGAGCCCCTCTCCCTGCTGAACTGTGTCTGCTGGCCTCACCAATTGAGGTCCCCTAGACTGTCAGTCACACCGTGAAGATGGACCCAGGCTCCCCTGCTCTACTTTCCCTCCTCCCTGATTCCCCAGGCTCCCTGGAGCCTCATTCTTTGTTCTCTGACATTCTTTCCTTCCTTGCTGAAGTCAAGCCTTTGTTCTTGGGAATCTGACTCTCCTTGCCATGCTCCCAGAGCTTCCTACTCTCAGGGCTGTGCTCCCAGAGCTTCGTACTCTCAGGGCTGTGCTTCCAGAGCTTCTGACTCCCAGGGCTATGCTCCCTGAGCTTCTGACTCTCAGGGCTGTGCTCCCTGAGCTTCTGACTCCCAAGGCTGTGCTCCCTGAGCTTCTGACTCTCAGGGCTGTGCTCCCTGAGCTTCTGACTCTCAGGGCTGTGCTCCCTGAGCTTCTGACTTTCAGAACCGTGCTCCCTGAGCTTTCTCTCTCCCTTCCAGGTGTGTAGTTGCTAAGGCTTTAGCAGATGCTCTTGGTGTCCAACCCATGAACCCAGGTTCACCTGTAAAGGTCTCATCATCCCATTCCTGAGTTCAGAGGGGCCTTCTGGTCCCTGAATAGGCTTTGCCTACCCACGTGACAGACTGGAAGTAATATAAAATTAATGCTCCTTCCACCCAGAGGCGACCTCCAACCAATGAACTATCAGAGCTGATGTGCACACTCCATCCTCAGAGGGCTGACATGCTTCATAGGTTTCTGCAGTGCCACACAGACCCCTGTTAGGGTTAGGTCTCACTTACCCATGGCACAGCCCTCTCATGACCATTCTCTGGGGCTTTTCTTCCTGCTCTGCCTCTCTTCCCCATTATGCAGCAGACTTCCTGGGACCACTTCCTAGATGAGCTGCTCCTACTCACATCCTAGACCAAGTTCTGTTTCCAGAGAAACCCCAGCAGGGAGAGGACCCGCACCATCACTGTTGCTGCCAGGTGCACAGGGTCTTTGGATCCAGTCTTGTCAGAACCTCTGACCTCCATGCATCTCACCCCAGAACAAACAAATGTGATTTTAAAGTTTTAAAAATGAGGTGTCACCACTCTATGTCGCCACATAGAGAACCATGTAGGCAGAAGAAAGATTTAAAGCAGGGCATATGCTTTGAGCACATGGTTGTAAGAGTTCTGTTGTCTACACTCCTGGGAGGGACTGACCAGAAGTTCCCCTCAGGAGGCACTAGGACACAGCCAGGACAAATCTCTCTTACCCGCCAGTCCCACAGTCGCTCAGACCCAACCAAGAAAGCACACAGAAACTTACATTGTTTAGAAACTGTATGGCAGTGGCAGGCTTCTTGTTATCTGCTTCTTCTATTTTAAATTAACCCATTTCTGTTAGTCTATACTTTGCCACATGGCTTGTGGCTTAGCAGTGTCTTTACATATTCCTTTTCATGGCTGCGGCTGGCGGTGTCTCCCCCCAGGGATGGCTATCCACTACACACTAGTCTTCCCCAGCTCCCCCAGGGCATAGGCCCAAGACCCAGAGTCCAACATGGAGTAAGCATTTGGTGACATGACCACATGCAGGCCTAGTATTAGGAGAGCAATGGTGTTATGTGCTGGTTAGTTTTCTGCCAACCTGACACAAGCTAGGGTCATTTTGGAAGAGGGAACCTCAACTGAGAAAATGTCTCCATCAGACTGGCCTGCAGGCAAGTCTATGGGGACATTTTCTCAACTGATGATTGATATGGGAGGGCCCAGCCCACTGTGGGTGGTGTCACCCCTTCACAGGTGGTCCTGGGTGTTATACTAAACCAAGGTGAACAAGCCATGGAGAGCATGCTGGTAAGCAGCACTCATCCATGGCCACTGCTCCAGTTCCTGCCTCCAGATTCCTGCTTCCAACTCCTGCCTTTACTTCCCTTCCAATGGACTGTAAGTTGTAAGATCAAATAAACCTTTTCCTCCTATCAAAGACTATTGGGATCCAGCCCTTACATATTTCTGCGGCCTGCAGCATCCTCCCAAGCTGCTTTTGGTGGTGGTGCTTATCACGGCAATAGAAAGCAAATTAGGACTGCCTATAACCCAGAAACCTTGCCTGCTTGCCTTGCCTTTGGCTGGAGTCTGGAACATGGACATGGTAACTGCTCTGGCCTGAACACACAGCCAGAACCAGCACAGGACTGCTATTCCTGCCAAGCTTTCCACCCCCACGCTCCCCATCTCCAGGAGCTAACACATGACCCTGCTCCTGCACCACCACCACCACCACTGCTCCAGGAGCCAGCACAAGACCATGGTCCTGTCAAGCCCCTCCCCCCCAATCTCCAGGAGCCAGCGCAGGACCCTGCCCCTCTACCGCACCCCCATCTCCAGGCTGCTCTGTTCAGATTTCCAGTCATGCATCATTTATTTGCAGACATGGGCCGTGCTGGCCTCCTGAGATCTACGCCCACCTGGACTCCTGGCAGGAAGAGTGTGCTCACCAAGGTGCCAGGTTGATTATTTTGCCATGCTGTCTGTTTTGTTTTCCCATCGGCTGAACGTGACCAAGCTCAGGCTGCAGCCCACATTCCTTCAGGACTTCGCCCTTCCTCCATTCTTTGCAAAACTGAGGAGTTACCCAGAGAAATGATGATTCAGTGCACTCCCAGTACACTGAGCCAGCCCGGCAGTGCCGCAAACTGTAGCCCAATCTGGGGCTTTCAGTTAGTGAAGGCCTTGCAAAGCTCAGGCTGCAGAGGCGCCACCCTGAGAGCTTTACCAGCACAGTGCCCCAGTCTTTCCAGGGGGTTGAGAGGGACCAATTGTGAAGAGGACAGTGAGCCACGGAAGAAGACTGGCCAGTGCCCTGAGGGCCACATAGCTAGGAGTGGTGACCCATGAACTGGAAGCCAGGAAGTCTGACTCTGACCATGAAGACAGATGGTGTGGCAGGCCTATCTTCTGTGGCACTCAGCTGTGAATTCTTAGACAGGAAAATAAACAACCAAAATAAAATAAATAATTAAAATAACCAGTCTGCCCCCAGAACCCAGAATGTATTCAACACAAGGTAAAGCTTAATAAGGTCTTCTGAGTGCAAGAATAAATGAACATGAAGGACACACAAGGTCCCCAGGGAGGCCTGTAGTCACTGGAACCTGCCCTCCATACCCACCACCTAGTTTCAGGGGATGCCTGGCTCTGTCACCTTCCAAACAGAATATCTGGCTGGAACAAGACACTGCAGTTGGTCAAGGAAGGCCACGGGCCCTTCTGATAGGGATGGAAGGCCAGGCAGGGCCGGCACAGGATGTGTGTGGCTCCAGTCCTCTGACTAGGCTCACCAGGCTCCTGGGCCAAGCCAGGCAGATTCCAGAAAACAATGTCTGATATTCTTGTGGCCCACATCCTTCAGCTGGGACCCTCCTCATTTCTTGTCCACTTGGTAGTCTAAGTATCCAGAACCTCTCCTGGGGTGGGGGGTCATACTTTCCTTCATAGAAACACTATCCTTCCCAGAGAACCAATTTCTTATGTCTCAGGGCCATATGCACACATGCACATGTGGATACACATACATCCATATGCACACATACACAAAATTAAAAGTAGATAAGCCAACAAATAAACTAGGCATGATGACATGTGCTTCTAGATACAGCACTGGGGAAATGGAGACATATAGATCCCCAGATTCAGCTGCCTGCCAGGCTAGCCTAAGTGACTAGCTCCAGACCAATTTAGAAAGAAAAGAAAAGAAAGAAAAAAGGTCAACAGGCACCTGAGGAATGCAACTCAAAAGTCAACAACCTCTGGCCTGAACACACACACACACACACACACACACACACACGCACGCGCACACACACACACACACACACACACACGCACGCACGCACGCGCGCACACACACACACGCACACGCACACACACACACACACACGCATTTGCGCGCACACACGCACACGCATGCATACGCGCACACACACGCACACGCACACACACCCCTATCCACCTACCCATACACGTACGGGAAGAGGGTGGAGAATAAAATGGAGTTAGCAGAGGGGAGTAACAAGATGACCGTATAGAAATCACAGCCACGCCACAGTCAATGAGCAGCCACCCTGGACATATGCTGGAGGGAAGATCCGAGGATGGTGAAGTATGGGAAAATGATGACATCACAGAGAAGACTGTCCGAGGGTGACCGCTGCTGTGATGAAACACAGAACAAAAGCAAGCTGGGGAGGGAAGGGTTGTCTGGCTCACAGACCACCACTGAGGGAAGTCAGGACAGGAGCCTGGAGGCAGGAGCTGACAAGACACAGAGGACTTGGAGGGGTGCTGCTAACTGGCTTGCTCAGTCTGCTTTCTTATAGAACCCAGGACCACCAGCCCAGGGTCTGGGCCCTTCCCCACCAATCACTAATCAAGAAAATACCCTACAACTGGATCTTACGGAGGTGTTTTTTGGATTGAGTTTCCCTCTTTCAGATGGTTCTAGCTTGTGTTAAGCTGACATAAAAATAGCTAAGACAGACCCACTGGGAAAAAATGGAAGACCCTTCCCAGAGACACAGGCAGATGGAGCACTAGGCCCTGCTCCAGCATGAAACATGTTTGTTTGTTTGTTTTTGAGGCAGGGTCTCTCTGTGTAGCCCTGGCTGTCTTGGAACTCACTCTGTAGACCAAGCTGGCCTCAAACTCACGGAGATCTGCCTGCCCCTGCCTCCTTTATACTGGGATTAAAGTTGTGCACCACCATGTCCAGTGAATGATACATTTTATGGCGAAACTTTGCTGTTAGTCCACAAAAATTAAATTAATTTCAATAAAGTACCAGAAGGATCTGGGAACAGAAGCAACATCCTGACTGTAAAAACCACACCAAAACATTATTCCAGCAAATTCTGAAATGAGCAGTGAGAAAGATAAGACCACCCCTCCATAATTAGAGCACAGTAATGCTGGCATCTGGAACAGAACAGTATAGAAATAATGCATATACATAAAGAAGTCGGCTCTCTGGGGAAGGTTGCATTCCAAGGGAGGGATGAGTTTTCAACAAATGGCACCAGGACATTTAAGCTTTAAATATTTCCAGATGGACCCAAGATGGATTAAAAAACAAAACAAAACAAAACAAAACCAGAAGAGAACTTTTAAAATAACTCTGAGCAAGGGTGGCCTTTTGGAAACTCACAGACTCACAGTCAGAACGCAAAGCTTGGTCATTTTCACAGAGAGCAAAGTGAGGTTTCCACACAGCAAAGAGTCTTCACAATTTCTGATAGTTACAACCAATTTCTGCTAGTACACTGCACTGGAAACAGAAGGCTAATTTCCCCAGTCCAAAGAAAAACTTTAGAAGTCCTTAAAAAACAGCCAACAACCCAGCTGTGATGGTCAACCTTTATTGACAGCATGACGGCATTTAGAATTACCATGGAGACAAATCTCAGGGGTCATGTCTGTGAGGAATCATCTAGATGAACTGGGATGGGAAGATCTATTCCTAATGTGGTTGGCACCACATTGGCTGGAAAAGGTGGGCTGAGCACCAGCATCCCACTCTCTCTGCTTCCTGACTGGGGGGCTATGTGACCCGCCACCATATACTCAGGTCATGTGACCCATGGCGCCAGAGCCCAGATAAACCCTCTCTCCCTTAAGTGGCTCTTGTGAGGTGTTTTGTCACAGCCGTGGGACAAGTAACTAACACCATGAACGAAACGGGACAAAGAACACAGATTATCTTTTTCCATTTTCTGTTTAAAAGGCTTTTAAATAAAGGCAGGACTCCAGTGAGGTAAGAAAAAAATTGAGACTCATTGTTGGGGATTCAAGGGAGCCCCTCACAGTTCCACACCTTGCTCCTTTTCTTGGTTTCAGGACACCAGGGGCTCAGCAGAACATAGATATTGTTCCATAGTTTCTTGGGGTTCTTCCCATGTTGACTGGGGTATGTCTGCTCACCCCCCCCCCAACTAAAATCGACAAGATTACATGTCACTGTAGTTCAGAGTTTTTGCCGAGGTGGGCTCCAACCTTGCAATTGCTGCACCGTGGTCCTTAGGGGTGCAGTGTCCTCCCAACCCGCCCATCCCATAGCGGTTCACAGATCACTGTTCACTTTCTTGCGGCCAGTAGGAGACTCACTAGTACTTCACCAGCTTTGAAGGGCTCCCTGATGAGGTCACACTCACTCAGAGTCATCTCCTTTTTGTGTCTGAGGAGGGGAGGTACATGACCCCCTGTGTGTGTGTGTGTGTGTGTGTGTGTGTGTGTGTGTGTGTGTGTCTGTGTGTGTGTCTGTGTGTGTGTGTGTGTGTGTGTGTGTGTGTGTGTGTGTGTGTGGCCCTAGCCAGATTAGGAAGGGACTGAGGCCAAATGCCAAGACAAAAAGCTGGAGAGGGAGAAGCCAGAGGGCCACCCAGAGCACTGAAGGCCTTGCTTTGTCTGACAGGGAGGTAATGGATCTAACTGCTACAGAAGACAGATGTCCTCTGGCCCACCTGCACAGCTTAGCCCTTCCTCCAGGCTGCAGCCTCTGCACAGCTTTGCTGTGGAGGGTGGCTCCATAATGCAGGCAGAATGCTCCTCCAGGAGCATCCCTCAGCTGCAGCCTGACAGGGATCTGGCTATAAGCACCCTAGTCTCCTCACTCCCTCCAGACTAGCTGAGTCAGTTACCTCCCAACACTCAAGTTTCACTGTGGAGTTGGGTCTTGGATGGCTGCCTTCTTTCCTCTGGGTGGGTCAGTCCTGTTGGGATCATGGTGTCAGGCTCTGCTGCTAAGAACTGAGACAAAGGTATCTCTCAGGTTTCAGTTGGACAGGTTGCAACAGAGGCAAGAGACACAATAGGAGCCATTGTGTTGTCCCCAAGAAGAGACAGGGCCCGGAGTGGGACCCTGGCAGCTGGGGCCTTCTGGGTCCTAGCTTAGGGGCCATGAGTCTCCTTCAAATGCCAACACTACTGACTTAACTTAGCTCACCTGACTTCTTCACAGGTCACCCAAGTCAGAGAGTGACATGCACCTGAGAGGCAGATTGGAGCGGTCTTCCAGGTGTGACATGGTCATTGCCAGCTGGAAGTAAGAGTAGCTGTGATTACCCACAGGGGTCTTCACGAGGTGGGTCTCTAACTGTCCCCTGTGGAGGGTCAGGGAACAATGTCTCACAACACTTATGAGCCCTACCCCCAGGATATATAAGCAGTTAACAGTTGTTGGGGTGGGGGTTCCTCAGTTGCATTATTGTCCAAGCTCTGTAACCCCACCCATGTTCCTGTGAGCAACCTCAACTTCATTGGAATCAATCCCCCCCCTCTCTCAATAGAAATAGACTCCCCAGGAAACACAAGGGAGAAAAGCCCCCTGCACAGGGAAACATGGTGGTACCAGACCCCAGCACTTTCTTCCCGGCCTTTGAGTTTGCTAACAGGAGTGTGAAGGAGGCTAGTAGCAGACCAACCTCAGTGAGCTGCATCTGGGGTTTGTGGCCAGGCGTGGGTCACATAGCACCTCAGGTGCCCGTGCAGAATCGCACATTCTGCAGCCTCGCTGAGGTTTCTAGAAGGTACTGCCAGCCAGATGGTTGCTTTTCTTGACTGTTGTCCAGCAAATTAGGGAAAGGTGGCATGATCCCAGCCCAGTGGTGTCTGACCGCACAGCTGACCTATGTGTACCTTGGCTGCAGAGATTTCTGTCAGGACTTGGCAGCTGAGGAAGGGTCCTACACTACAGCCCTGGAGATGAACAGAGGGGCTCTGTGCAGAGCAGAAAGCCATCGTGAGCACATTGCTGGAGTGGGGCTTTGCAAGCAGCTACTCCCTGGGTCTCAGGGTTCCAGGGCTGCCTGCAAATGTCCCCTTCTGCTCCCACTACTGGCCAGCTCAATAGTGACTCTGTGAGAAGTGGGTAAGCTCTGGGCCAGGCCAGCCAGGCTGCCTCTCAGTCCCCTGGTTGTGACCTTAGACAAGGAAATTAATATCTCTGGACCTCAATGGCTCCATTTTATACTTCACTAATAATCTTCTCTCTCTCTCTCTCTCTCTCTCTCTC